>NC_040248.1:12035050-13235050 GCF_001444195.1 Xiphophorus couchianus | reverse complement strand
ATATTTGCATGCAGACCAAACGTGTCACCACCTTGGCTTCCTCCGCAAATAATCACAGCTCAGCTTTAGCCACGGCCACTCTGTCACGCTCGCCACAATGAAACAGAGGCAAGCGGTGGAGCCAGAGAAGGGGAGGGTCTGCCAAATTGAAAACACGCCACTCCACAGCCCTCTGGGTCCGTCTTTTTTTGTGCAAGGAGCGTGCCGAGTGGTCTGTATTTATGGTGGAAAATCAGATTCTACAAATAACATGGAGTCCCCTCCAGTGGCGCTGGAGACTCCTCATGCAGTGCAGGCGCGTGGTGCTGAATGCGGGAGGAACAGCTTGTCGGTTCCCTCAGGAACAAACCTGCCGACTACATGCAGCTGTGCTGAGAATTGTCATTTTTAAATATTCAAATATTTAATCAGCTGAAAAGAGTTCTTGGAGAACGCATACACACTGTTGCAAAGAAAGAGATCTGTTTTAGTAAGAAATATGTTCATATTGGTAAGAGGCTTTTTGATCCAACACAGTAAGATTTGGGTATTATGTAGGGTTTATCCAGAAGAATTGTAATTATTTGCATTCTTGTATTATTCTCCAACAGGTTGATTTTTTTTTTCTTTCACACAAACCATCTAAATCCACTTGCCTAATATCACTGCTTGTTGACATTGACTGAAATTCTTCCTGGAATCATTAGAAATCTCAGATGCTAATGCCTCTAACCTTCAGGTTGCTAATCTGTCTCTATGCTTTTGTGTTTGTTTTCTCTGCAGGTTTAGTTGACACGGAAAATGATTAGACTGACAAATGTCACAGTTTCTAAAGAATCGTGTGGGAGTGTTTAGAGAGCAAAACAATGACTGCACTCAGACTTGCATATAAGTAATGTTTAATCCTAGCGTAGTGCAGCAGACTCAAAGTCCCTTAAAATCTAGGAGAAATGACCAATTCTTTCACAGTTTTATGGATGGTATTTAGCTAAAATGTCTGTTTGACCCAAAGCATCTCTAGGACATGAGCATTCCAAACAATCCTTACAGATGAAAGCACAAATGAAAAAAATCTATATATTAATCTTCATTCTTTTAAAATGTTTAATTTCCTCAAGGTAACTTTTTGCAAATTTTAATCCAGACTTTCTTTCTACAATGACTTTCTTCTGGTTACTTTTCCAGAAGTTAGAAGGTATACACAATTATTGAGTGATGGGGTGTACAGTTTAATAGTTTTGATGACCAATTACTATTATCTTTTCTGGCATCAAACATTGCACATAAATGTCAAACTGCTGCCGGTAAGTGCTGTTTGAAGCTGGAAAATCAGAACCCATACTTAGTTTACAATTTTGAGAATAACTCTGCCTGCTAGCAAATAAAAACTGTTTAAATATCTGAGGCACCATCAATTAGTTGCGGTAAATTAACTGGGGTACCGCCCCACTGTTTATGATACACAAAGTGTGAAAGATATTCTTAATCATGCAATGTTTTCTTGTTTAGTTCTTTTTTCCCCTTCTTTATGGGGTGTAAAAACACAATCCCATTCCATGCAAGGAGTGTGGAGTCCCCAGACAGCTGTGTTGTTTACTGCCGATTAACAAAGAGAATGGAAGTCAAGACTGTGGCACCAGGTACTGTGAAGGAGGTGTCACAGTACCACAACAGAAACACGGTAAGAAATTCAAAGCCCAGGAGACTTACGGAGGCACAGGGGAGGAAATAAAGAGCTAAAATTTAACACAGCGGAAATAACAAGGGGAAGGTAGTGGATGAGAAAGAGAAAGAGAGTGGTGTGTCCTAATAATCTTTGCTGTCAAACCTTTTAATGTAAAATACTTAAAGAGTTCCTTTAAATTGCTCCTGATAATCAGATACAAAAGAAGGAGGTTGAACATGTTTTATCGGTTGTTGAATAAAAGCTGCTACCGGTGCACAAAAAGAGATCATGTCAAGTGCAAAAACACAGCTTTTGAGTGTGATTTCCAGAGTCAGATCAATATCTTGCTTATCATGATTGTTCTGCATGTAAAAAGTCTGTCTTTTCATGCTCAAGCTCCAAAATTATTCACTGTTAGCAAATATGAGCAGGTTGGAATTCATTAAAGTTTATTGATCATGCAAGGATAGAAATAAATCTGTTAATTTAGGCATTATTGCAAATATTTTCCTTGTCTAAATCCATTTATCACTTTAAATATACTAACATTGATTAAATCATCTACTTAATCAGAATTTTTTTTCCAAATACAGATATGATCAGCAAAGAAAAAATATCTTCTGATTAACAGACGTTTAGATCAACATAGCTGCTAATATAACACAATGAGGGTTGAACATGAGCTTTTAAGTAAGAATATGAGTGATTGGTGTTCTTTTTTTTGGCACTGGTGGCCTTTATTTGACAATAATCCAACAGGGAGGGTTGAGAGAAAATGGGGAAAAGACATACATATATGGGACACCCACTCTAACCATCGCCCTGAAGATTGGTGTTTTTGACTAAAATTTTGGCTAAAATCATCTTGAAAACTAGGAGGAGGTTGATACTGGAAAGTAAATGAAAAAAAACTTTTTGTAAGAAAAAAACCATAAAAGAGAATTTAATTTCTAAAACACATCAGTGTAATGAGATCAATAATGAAATTATTTTAGTTTTGATAAGTGGCCAACACTTTAGACACCAATCTTCCAAGCAGGATGTATAAATACAAGTTTATTTTTGCCTCAAAGCGCTGACAGCGTTGAGAAACTGAATGGCACAAGGTGTTTATAAATACTGTTATAAACTGTATGGATAGCTAAAATTGCTGAACGACACTCACAAGATCAGAGGGAATATTAGAACAGTTTATTAACCATATTAGTCTTTAATTAAATTGATTTTAAAAATCAGCACTAACTATTTTTGAATTAGTATTATGTACTGTTTTAGTAGTTTTTTCTGTCTTTTAAATACTCATTAGTAGTTAAACATGCAATGATTTATTATGTAATATGTAAAATGTAAGTAAAAATGACTGCAATGGTTGTTTTTTATATTCACAATTTGGTTCACCACTCAGGGAAGCATTCTGTCAGGGGAGGTCCAAGTTAAATATTATTTTGCAGTGATGTGATAATATATTGTGCGAATATTAAAAATACATTGTTATAACAATAACGGTTTAACATTAAAACATGAAAGCATTTATTGTTGGGATATAATATTTACCTTGCAACTTTGATGAAATGCAGATAACTGGTGTGTTTACCTGCTTTAATTTGCTTTTATTCAGCAGCTTAGACAGTACTGTGATTATTTTGAGTGTGCTGAGAAGGAACTTAAAACACATAGGGATAGGGTGTTACAGGAGGAATAACCAGTCTGATCTGATTGAGGTAGCAGCTAATTAATCAACCGGAAGGGTACGGGGGACTCCATGGATACAAGCTACTCCTCCTGAACCACTTTCAGGCAAGTTTTATTGTCAAGTAGAGTACCACCTCCAAGCTATATCTGGATACGGTTGACTAAAAACAGAGTTGGCCAAAGATTACTTCAAATAAGTTAATGTGCCAGCTTGATTTCTATGACAAATTGAACCCTATTCCTTTTGCATAGATGGAGAGATTCATGGAATTTCTGAACGTGACATGTTTTATGTTTGAACTACAAAAACATACCAATCTAACAGTTATATGACATTTGCATAGTAAATAATCATGTTCTTACGACATATAAATTATATCGTAAGAACATGAAAGGTTCTTGTCATATTGTGGTGAATATAAATATTGCAACAAAGTGCTTCTATACATTATTGTTAATTCAAAATGTAAAATTCTTAGGTTGGTCAAAGCACAACTTAATTATTTTACACTAAATAAAGACTCTTTGAGATTTGAAAAAACTCATTTACAAAATATAAAAGTGTTTACTGTCTTTACTAAATTACAAGGAGAGCTTTTTTTTTATTACTTTGACAATAGGACAACCTAAATTTATGCGACTCTATACCTATTTATACATATGATGTAGAAAGCTAACATTATCCTGGGCAGCACTCACGCAAGAAACACTTCTAAGTGTCTGTATTTTCTTTTTGTGAGAATGTAAAATATTAACCTTTAATAATAATGTACCATGTCAACCGAATTCAGTTTCTGGATGTGCAACAAACAACCTCTAGTTGTTACTGCTAAAATCCTTGCTGGACTTTGCCACTTTTACATAGAGAACAAAACAAGACTCTTCCAAAAAAAGAGGAAGCATTCTGCTTGCTTTTTCTGGCATTCCATGAGAAACTAATGAGAAGTTGCTTGACAACTACTGGAAGCAAAAAGACACATCTACCCAACATTACTGCAGGGAACACAACGCTTCTTCAGTTTTCTAATATCCTAAAAATATACTTGAAGCGGGATTGGGAGTCTGCCAAAGGATCAAACAGGCACAAGTGGTGCACCAGCTGGTTCCATGGAGAATACCTTGATTCTTGCTGCAAAGAGACTGACGTAGCACCCCACAGGTCAAAGGATTAGCAAGACTGTTAGTGACAAAGACGAGTAACAGGAAGGAAGAGGAAGGTAGAAGGTGTCGGATTTTTGTTTGAGGTGCTTTCAGCTGTTTTGTCATTATGTGGCAGTTTGGAAACAACTAAAAAGCTTCACTAAAAAGCTGTCATATGAAATTAACTGCTGTCATTTTCCACAGGAGAAAGGCATAAACACATTTTTTATGAGCTAAACTCTGTTTTGGGTTGCAAATTTTTAAAGAATCATAACATATCTGTGTAATTCTATAGAGAGGTTGTTTAGTTGTTGCTTTTCTGTATCAAAATGTAAATGAACATGTTCTCCATTTGGTGAGCTTAGGTATAACAGCACAATGGCTTTCTGTCTCCCCTCCGTAATTAGGTTACCATTGCTTGTTCTCAAGAGGCTCAGTGTCAGTTGCTTGAATGGGCTATTATATTTTCTCTGCCCTCCCTTGCTCCTTTTGGATGTCTATCAGCACACCTGAACAAATATTGCAGAGCACTGTACATAAGACTCAAGCTGGGTAAATATACTGGCACAGAGATACAGTCAGTTGGTAGGAAATCTTTGCTAAGACATAGCTTAAATATAATTTGTATGAAAAAAGGGCTTATATTGTGAAAGTAGATTTCCTGTCTGAATACACTGAAAATGTCAAATTCTAATTGCATGAAAAAACTAGAAATGTATATATATATATTACAGAAATATATTTCTGTAATATATTACAAAAATTGTTTGTCTTGTACATAACTAAACTGTGTAACTAAAGTTAAATGTTATCATAGATTCATACATAGAAATGTAGTTTTTAATTGTTTCTTTTTTTTTTTTGCAAATGAATATCTGAAACGTGGGGCCTACAGTTATAATTAGGTCATTTTCTGAGATATTTATCCCATATTGGAAACTATCCTGTTTCTGATATATAAAAAAAAAACATTCCCAGAATATGATTCTGCCACAGTTGGCATAGTTGAATTGACATTCAACAGAGTACCTCGACACATACCTGGAACAGACAGATGGTGAAAAAGGCCAAAACTATTCTGGACAGCAGAGAACATCCCCTCTTTAGAGGAATTTGTTCTTCCCTAAGGTTGAATGAACTATAAAGAGCAACTGGTACAAACTTAATTTTCCTCCAAGAATAAGGAAAGCGCAATCCTGGCATGTTTTAGAGATTGTAATCCTTGTCAATATTTTGATTATTGATTAAGTATTGTAATTGTGTTACAATACAATCATGTGGATGTGTTCGACTCTTTAACTAGAGATTTCATCCAGCTTTCTTCCTACAGTTGGCTTCCATTCCTCCTTGAAGCCCAGATTTGTGGAAACAACAACTTTCTTTGTCCTCTTTGTTGCTTTTCTGATGATACAGAAAGCAGAGGTTGCCCAAGGCAGCATCCCAGCAAGAAAGTTTCTCCTTGGACAGCCATGTCCATGTACTGTAGGTTTGCAGCTAATAATAATATGGCTAATTGTTAAATTTTCAAAGCTTGGAATTTTGCTTTATGGCCTAGCTCTTTTCAAACTTCTCCTCATCTTTATCCCTGACCTGCCTCATGTATTCCTTGGTCCTCATAATGCTGTGCTTTACTATTGACCTCTAACAGACTTCTGTCTTCACATGATGGCTGTATTTATACTAAAAAAAACGCACATTTTTTTTTGAGTATAAAACTAAAAAAAATATCAGTCTTCAGTCTGTTGTCCACTTCAGACGACAGACTGAAGAGGACACTCAGCAGTGAAGCCATCTACACGATGAGAGAGAGTAGACTGTATTTTTGAGGAAGCTTAGGTCCTTCAATGTTCACAGCAAGATGCTGCACATCTTCTATAAGTCTGTTGTGGAGAGTATCATCTCCTCTGACATAATCTGTTAGGGTAGCAGCATCAGAGCCAAGGACTAAAAGAAGACTCAACAAGCTGTTCAAAAAGGCTGGTTCTGTTCTAAGAAAGAAAAATTCTTCACAAAATCAAGAGAATCACAAACAACCCAAAGCATCCTCTTTATGAGTCTGTCTTATAGCAACAAACTGTGTTCATTCAGATGCTTCTTGGGAACAAATGTAATACAGATTACTACAGGAGCTCCGTCCTGCCCACAGCCATCAACAACACTCTGAAGAACCTCGAGTAATATGAGTTACAAAGTGATTAAATTCACTTTAGGATCAATGAAGTATTTTAATTGAATTTATTTAGAGATATCAAATTAAAGAAGGCTGAATACATGTGTAAACCACACAATGAAATATATTTTAGTTTGTAGTTGCAATGTGACAAAATGTTAACAAGTTCCAGGGATTATGAATACCATTGCAAGGTGCTGCATACAATTTCTACGAGGATATGTGCTATCCATTTTAACAAGTACATGAGTATAGCCTGCAGCAGGTGGCAGGGACACTGTCCTCAGGGTGGTGAACCCAGATTCAAGATCTGGTTTGCCCCGGCGCTTTTGAAGTTTCCCCGAAAACACTTTGAACCTCAGCCAGCTCCATGGACAATGTTGTATTGGTGACCCTTCACCTGCCCTGTTGTGAGGAAGGCAGCAACCAAAATGAAAACTCCCTCTGGTTGACACAAAGGATGCCCGGGCTTGTTGCAGCACTGTCAGCTTGACCAGTCAGGAATGGTTTGATCAATATTTCACATGACTGCTTTCTGCTGGAGCTTCCCAGTTCAGTTCAATGTGTATATCTGCCACCCGGGAAAATGGTGAAATATAATATTGAACTCAAAACAATTGTTAAGAAGAATGAATACATACTTTTTTTTCTTTTTTTTTAATAAATGCATTTTTAATGGACTTACTTATGAACTGCAGGCAGAATCACATTTATTAATCTTTGTTGATAAAGAGTCAGAGCACTCGCAGCACATTTTGGATGCTCTGGTGTTTATAAATCCATCCTTCATTACAGCAGCATAAAAAAAGGTTTGAAAAATGAATCGCAGTCATTCCTAAGTTAAGATGGCACCTATCAGCCTAAAATGAAAGCTGTGTTATTTTGTTTCTGCCGTTTTGAGAAGAAATGGGCACATGTGTCATATTTTTCTACTCCCAGCAAACAGAAAGTTGTGGCTTACTAATTACAGTCCATTACACCCCAATCAACTTAAAAAGTAAAATATACATTCAAAAAACAATTACGGTGCCACTGACGATTTTGCTCAAATCTTTCAGCTTGAGATTTTTTCCCCAGTGCAAACTGTCACAAATTAAAGTTGTTGTTTTTTTTATTTTTGCTTTTTAAATAATTGCATAGAATTAAGGACCTGCATTAAGATTTAAAATTATTTTAAGATTTTTTAACACATCTTTCTCAAGGTTGCCAATAAGTGTGGAATGTGCTGTACTGAACAATCATAACTAAGTAATCTCTTCGCCAGCTTATAAAGTACATTATTCCCTCAGTTTCAGTTTGATTTTATCAACTTTGTCACAGTCAGCATTTGGCTCTAGAGAAGACAAAACGTGAGAGCTTGAGACCAACAGAGTCAGTTTTGTTTTGGGTTTTTTTCACTATTTTTAATCTTTTAAGACACAGGGGGTTTTTTTATTGTTCTTGGATTGTAGGATATGGATCAAATTCAGTGAGACAGTATGCTCTAGTTGGAATGACCAGGAAAGAAAGAGGAAGGAAAGATGGTAGTCTGACAAAAGACAGGTTTTGTCAGTAGCTTACAATCTGAGCAGGCTATTTCTAAGGTTTAAAAGCAGGTGAGGATCCTACTGGTGGATGATTAGAAATCCAAGAACTTAAGGCTGCATGAAGTGCAACTCCTGATTTCATTGTCCACTCAATTATATGGCATCAATTCTGCAATCCAAGCCAATCCATAAGAGTCTCTTTATGGCCAATGTTGTGTTGCCAAGATCTGATTTTTGACAGGAACCCATGAGAAAACAAAAACAATTTACATATAAAACATTAACGCCACCCAAAAAAAGTTGGACATCCACCCATCGATCTAATTTGCAGGGTCATAAACACTTGCGCTGATATTTAGATCTGAAAGTTATAGCCACGGACTGTGGTTTGACCTAAAACCACAGTCTGTAAATCCTTGCAGAGTGAGGTGGGAGGAAGAATGGTCAGCAATCCCAAGGCTACAATAAGCATTTTTAAATACATTTTATACTGTCTGCATTTGTTTGTACTAGAGATGAACTATCGATCAATTTCCCAGTCAGCAACACACAGACACTGAAATACATACAACTGATCACCTGGTAAACCAGACTGACATGGATCGTTAGGACTTGTGGAACATTTCCACAACATGAATAAAAGATTTTTTTACATTGCATGTTTATTCCAGATGTGCACCAATCCGACAGAGTTAATGCATTTGTGACTGAAATATTTTAACAATATTTTTCAGCAATGGCGTAATAGTAATGTTACCTATCTTATACTATGCAGATTTATTCACTCGCTTGAATTGGTGGATGCTTGAAACTGACAGCATTAGAATGTTTTTCTCAGACAGTCAGATTAACTGTCCATAAAATAAATAAATAAATAAATAAATAAAAAATAAATAAACATGATAGACATCACAAGAACAAGTGGGCTTGATGCAGCAGAACCCTGAATTTCACACTCTTGACCCCAATATACACATATTATTCATAGAGAAACGTAATCAGAAACAATACATGCACTTCAATAATGTGACTAGATGTTGCACAAAATCCTGCTACCTGTGATAATCACTAACATCAGGCAATAAAGACTGCTTAAAAAATCAGCAATGCAAACATTTTAGCATAGTTTTTAAAAAAAATAAAGGTAAAATAAAGGTATGAATGATTTACCAAGCTGAAAAGAAGTAAAGAGCCTCTAAAACAAAACAAAAAAAAATAGCTTGGTATACATGCATATTACATAAAGAGAAATCAAAATTTGCAGGTCAGAGCTGTGCAAAATCACTGAGATCTTTGACAAAATGTTTAAATGTTGTGTCTCTAGTATGAGCTAGCATTTAGAAAAGAGAACAAAACAGTTTTAAATCCCTGGTACTAAATAACTCAAAACTCTTTCATTTTGAGAAGTTTGATTTTAGCCTTGTTGGGCTAGAATATGTAACTAAAAACCAGTGAGTCACATGAACCCAAAAATAGAATTAACATGAGTATACGTTGGTTGACACATTCCCACTTGTTTTGTACAGACACGGAAAAACATGCTGAGGCCTCGTGAATGTAGAGATTTGTGCGTGGGAGCACAGTTGTCGGTCATCACTCACTTTTTGTCAATCGCAGGTTAATGTGTGACAGAAAAAAGGTACACACAAAAAAAAAAAAATCACCTTTATTAACAACCAGTGTTTGCTCCAATTTTAAAAAACTCATTAATGGATCGGTTTACTTCAGAATGTATCACTCAGACAGTCTTTTACTAATATATTTTTTTTTCTTCACTATTCCAACCCAGAAATTGAAGGACAGCATGTTGCAAACAATATAAATGTTCTGACTAGAATGTGTAAAATATGGATGTACTTCTAAATGAGGAAAAGGTAAATATAACAACCAGGATAACAAAAATTCCATACAAAATTTTGCACTCATAAAGAAAGACAGGTAAAAGCCAAGGCTGAAAGATTAACAAAAGTCATCCAATTAAAATCCCAAGGTAACTTTGATATCAAGTTCAGATTAAATGTGCGTTTTGTCATCATGCCACATAGACTTTTGTGTTTCATCAGCTTGTTTTGAATTTCTTTACTATGATATGATGTGTTGCTTTTTAATATCTTTAAGAATTAAGTGTCTTTTTTATTATTTTTGTTCCAAATGCCTGGCAGTTATCAGGTCTGCATGTGGTGACTGATATTAAATGAGAACATACAGTTAATCTAATTATTTGTGTGTACCGAGATTATCTTTGTCTGAAATTAATACTGATGATTTGAAATATTTAACAGTGAGAAAAAAGCAAAACAGAAGAAATGTGCAGAAGGACCAGTTCCTTTTCTCTGCACTGTATATCTATAGTGCTGTTAAAGGACCCTGGTGCACTTCAAGTAAGTTTCTGCAAAGTTTTGTGTTTAATAATGTCTTTTACTATTAAAGAATCTTGAGGTAACTTTAGACATTGGATAACAACAATCACTTTTGTCCAAATTAAAGCTATAGAGTCTGTCACACTTGACTTGCTAGGTCTGAACTCTCTGACGTTTAATTTTGTTCAAAAGCAAAAATTATAGGCATCAAGCATTGGTTAGTTTTTGCTTTGAATGGTACTAGTCTGGCAGCTGTCCTGTGAATACTCCTCCATTAGCTGCTGCAGCTGAATACAAGCCTATGCTATCCACTTTCAAGAAAGAAAGCTCTTGAAAAATGAACAAAAAAGATTTTTTTTTTTTTCCTGTTCTTGAGGGGTTGTCAGGTGATAGCGGATCTGATAAGGGAAAACTTATGTATAGATACAGTATATAGCACTGTCAATCAAAAGTCATACGAGGTTTGTGCATGAAAAGTGAGTTTGATCTATCTTAGTTTTAGGAAAAGTATACATAGTGGACCACAAACTTTTGCTACACCATCTGCGGAATGAGGTAAGAAATTCTGGAAGTGTTTTTAAGTGATTTTCCTCCTATCAGAGCAACACAACTTTTTCCATGTTTGCAAATAACATAATGAGTTGTTGGAATGGTGTTCCTCAGGGTTCACTCCTAGGTCCTGTTTTGTTCCTTTTATACATCAGCCCCCTTAATAAGATTAGCAGTAGCTATAATAAAGTGTCTTTCCATTTATGCGCTGACAATATTAAATCCAATAGTCTTCAGTTAAATTCTGAAACCTTTATCATTGCTCCTGTACAGAAAGTCTCTTGGGCCAAACAGGCTTAGTGTTCTGTTTGACCAGTCAGTTTCTCCAGACAGATACTTCTGGTAATAAGTTACTTTTATCAGTTGAGAGGTATTTCTAAATTGACTGCGACATTGCATAAAATCTGATGATTAAGATGATTATTCATGTTTTTGTTTCTTTTCATTTAGGCTATAGTGACTCCTTTTCACTTGCTTTAGCAAATCTGCTGTTACTTATATCCGGTTAGTTCAGAGTGATGCAGCGAGGCTCTTAACAAAACCTGACAGAAAGGCAAACATCTCACCAGTTTTATCTTCTCTACATTGGCTACATTGTCAAATTTAGAATTTATTTCAAACTTCGAATCTGATTTTTTTGAGCTCCTAATGGACAGCTCCACCTTCAATACCTCAGAGAAATGTTGATCTCTTATTCTTCAGATTGTGCTCTTTGATCTTCTGAAGGTCCCTAAAGCCCAGATTAAAACTCCAGGTGACCTGTCCTTTCAGTATAGTAACCCCCAGGCTGTGTCCTTCCCCGTCTCTCCTTGGGGCCGACTCAGTTGATCCCTTTAAAAAGCAGATTAAGGTACTTTTATTCAGACAAGCTATTAGTTCAGTGGTATTGTTGTTATCAGTTCTTTCTGTCTTTGTTTTATATTAAGTCTATATCAATATATAGATATATTATATAAGTCTATATCAATATATAGACTTAATATATATTGATATAGTTATTTATTTTATCTAAATGTAAAGGTGCTGAATAGATAAAGTTTACTCACTAACTAAAACTATCTCAAGGGTAAGTCATGTCAAAAACAGAAACCAGAGATTTTGACTGACAGTGTTTTTGTCTATTTAATGTGTGAATCATATTCTTTGCAGACACGTGTCTCTACTTTCTTGGATCAACTTGTGTCTCAGATGCTGACTTAAAGAAACCTTTATGGAGGCAACAGAGGAGATGAGCCTGCACTGCAGCTTCCAATAGGTCTCCCTCTGGAACACGTCTTTATTTAGACATGCAAGAGCTCTGCAGCAACTTATGAGAGAGGAAGTGATGTTTAAAGACAATAAAACAAGAGGCTCACGTTATGTTCATCTATGTATGCAACAATAAAAAAAAGTGACATGAAAGATTTGTTTTTCAGGCATAACATCAGACATTTTTTAAAATAGGAATGAGATTTTTTTTGTTTGTTTTGGGGGATTTTTTTCCCCCAGATTGGGTTTACTGAGGTAGCTTAATTTTAGAACAGAATCACAGCAGAACCACTTGCTGAATGAGGACATCTATGGATCAAATTAAATATTGCAGCAATCAAAACACATTCTCCCTTTCTGTTGTAGCACAAAAATACTACGTAAATAAAATGTAACAAGTTATGCTATGATAAGTATGGGTAAATTAAGCAGGGAAATCAAAAAGACTGACATTCTGATCCAACTTTTTTTGTTTTTATCACAGCAAAAGCTGGCTGAATAGAAATAAATCCTAAAGATTCATTCTATGGTATTTAAACTAATAAAATTTAAGCTAAGAAAGAAATCCCATTCTGCTTTATTACATATATAGCCAAACCCACTATCCCCCATGACTCACTGCTGGTAGTCATTCATGTTCTCTAACATAATCTTGCCCAGAGTGGGGGAAGCAAGTATGGCAAACATTAACCTACAGTACTTAAGCTGCTATTTTCTCAGGGGGATTTGGAAGGATTTTTATACTTAGAACTAAGTGGCACACTTCAGAAGGAGGAGCAGACATGCATTGACTAAAGCTACTTAGTGGAAATGACACACTAAATTGAAAATGAAGGGGTTTTTTTTAATCTCTTGAATAGAATTAAATTTCGTACACAGCATTGATTTCATTGTTTGCTTCTTGTGCAGATATATAGAGACTGCTCTAAGGTAAATTTATTTTTCTCTGTGTGTGGGTGGAGGGGGAGGGGGGGGGGGGGGGGGGGGTAGGTGTGTGTGTGCAGGGGTGGATGTGTCACAAATGACTTCACTCTCAACAAAGACCACTTGATTTCTCTACAGACTCTCATTAAACTGGTAACATCAAGAATACTTTATTTCCCAGAAATACACATTTGCCTCATCATTTTTAATCAGTACAAGCATTGATTTTGATTTTGATTTTGATTGAAGAACTTGCTTTGGCCTTCCAGACTTGTCTCAAAAAAGTTTTTAAAAACGGTTTAATAGGGTAATTTTTTAATGTTTTTTTAAAAATATACCTCAAAGAATCTGCTAACTTCTGTTGTTTCACACACACAAAAAGGTCACGTTTTCTACATGCAGCACAATCTTAATGCAGGCAAAGTGGGGATTTTTTGTTTGTTTGTTTTGTTGCATGTTTTCATTATTATTTTTCTCAATTTGTTGCATTCTAAATAACAGCCGGAAAGCACTACTTGTGATTGGTTGATTGGAAAAAAGCAGTTCTGACAGTATCTGGCATACAGTGTTAGGATCTAATTATAGTGAGAACAGTAAGGTTTTCAACATTTTATATACATTTTAGCTATGGTTAGGACAGATTTCCTTCGTTCTTTAAGCAGTTATTGTAAAAGTGATTGACAGGAAAGACGGATGTCAGATTCAAATCATCTATTGTCCTCAGTTGATCATGAAAACCCTGCTACAGACTCAAGTCTTTTTCTGCCTAAAAAGGTTTTCATGCAGGACTGTCCTGAACTCAATCCATCTTCTCATCAACTCAGAGTGCTGAGCACACCATCACACAAAGCAGCAACGTGTGACCAGTGGTTACTATGAGTACTTCACAGAACAGGTGTGTTCATGCAGAGAATAAATTACACATAGGTAGACTTCATTAACTAATTAGATGAAAGCAATAGGTTGCGCTGGATTTTATTTATGGGTGTTAAAGTAAAGGAGACTACATACAAATGCTTCTTTTTGGACCTTTATTTATATAATTCTTGTAAAGCGTAAATCCTTTTTGGTCCACTTCGGTTATGTACCACTTTGCATTGCTCTACCACATAAAATCATCTTAAAACTCATTAAAGTTTATGGTTCTGTATATAATTACTGTAAATTAATTATTTGTGAGTGTATACTTTACTTATTTAAAGATTACTAGCATGTTGAAAGGACTATTATTTAACAACCCATGACTTACTGTTTCTCCTGTTTGATCTAGATGTCATGGCAGAGAGGCCCATTCTCTTTATCACACTTCAAAATGGAAAAGGCACAAAAACATGTTTTTCAAATGAGGCAGATGTGTGTTGATCTTCATGAGTTAGACATTACAGTAACAAGATGAAGATAATCACCTAAATTTGCCCATATGTGCAATCATAGCGATAGAGTGGATGGTAAAGTACATAGCAATCTTCAAATCTCACTGCTACAGAAATACAGCAACAAAAGATTAATTTATGTTAAGGATTTTTACACTAGTTTTCCATAAACCCCAGTAATATTCAGTAAAGGGACAGCTGCTTTATTGAAACATTACCATGTATTTTCCTTGTGTTGATAAGCAAAATGTCTACAGACCACTCAACAGTTTGTCACATTAATAAATAAAGAAATGCATTCTTTTATGTGCAGGAAATGTGTCTAATCACAGCTGTGGATATCTCCTTAGTTATGCTTAAGCCCGCTCCCTCAGTTCATTACTATTTCATGACCCATGGCCACTTTTACTCTTAAAACTGCATTACATTATTTACAAACTGGAAACAATTTGACAAACACTGTACTACAGAACAGGGAGTCACAAATTAACAGTGAATTATGAATAAGTATTTCATTTTCTACGCTTTGTTACATTAAGGTCCTTTATGTGGTGAGGAAGGAGGTGTTATCAAAAGAGACATGTCCCACACTGCTGTTTGTCTCTGTAAGAAGGGAAAAAAATCAGATCCAGAATAAATATATTTTTGCTTGATTCGTATATGATCTAATGGAATTGAACATTTTCATGAAGAGTTTTTTCTCTTCATGATCACAGGGACAGAAAAAGAAAGGAAAATGGAAAAACTGGAGAGACAATGCCAGTACGATTATCAGAAAGTCCCAAGCAACAGGGGATATAGTAAGAATGAAGATAATAAATGACTCATTCACACAGTTCTTAAACATTCTGATGTTAATCATAATCATTTGCCATTTTCTTCTTGACTCGTGACTTTCAAACAAGCCTGAAATCTGAGAGAAAGATTGATACACTGATGCTACTCTCCTGTAAGTGGTGTCCAATATCCCTCACATTCCCTTCAGTTTGGATCTTTTTTAAAAGACTTCCCTCCAGGTCCACTTTCAAGCTGGCTACTCCGGCTGTTTGTTCAGATCTATATCAATGTTAGAGATAGAACCCATTCCTCTGATCTCCTCCATCACTGCAAAAGAGAGGGAGCATGCAGATGATAAACACCACACTTTGAAGGGTTTGTGAACCCAAAACGCTGATTGATAGATAGCTAGTTAACTATGTATAGCTGACTAGATAGATAGATAGATAGATAGATAGATAGATAGATAGATAGATAGATAGATAGATAGATAGATAGATAGATAGATAGATAGATAGATAGATAGATAGATAGAGTGAGATGTGAGGCACTCTCAAATGGAGGGAATTTCATATCAGATGATAAAAGACTGTCTACATTTATCAAAATCTTGATGAATCATTCTCCAGAAATGATGAAAGTCTGTCTAAAAAGATTTGATATCTTTATATAGCTCATGAATGTCTTTTCTGTCATTTTTATAAGAAATATTGCCCTAACATCAGTTACAGTTGCAGTTTCCTGCAAAAGTATTCTCTTTTCTTGACCTTTTTCACACTTTGTCATGTCACAATCTCAGACTTCAGTGTATTTTCTTTTGAGGGGGATGGGGGGGGGGGGGGGGGGTTAATGAGATAAAACAACACAAAATAATAAAAATAATTATGAAATTATTTTTTTTACATCTAGAGTATAAATTTACTTTGTGTGTAAGTTCAATGAAACTGTATCCAAGAACACCAAAAGGCAAAGACAAACAAAACCGTCAACATTTTGTTGAATCAATCATCTTTACTTTCTTTTTTCTTTTTCCTTTAAAGAAACTTTTAATCAATGATATAAAAAAGCCCAATTTATCTCTATTAACTGTGATGATCTGATACAACCATTTGTATCAGATCATCACTGAATCATCACTTTTACACTGAAGTGTAAAAGAATAGAAGGTAAAACCAATGCTTTATTTGGGACAAAATCAAATAAAGCACTGGTTTGATTTTAAGAGTTAAGAGATTTTAATGTTACAAAGTAGCAGCTCTGCATTGTTGTTGTATTTAGGAATGAAATAGAAAAGGTGCACTGTGTTTTCAGCAGGCTGTGGCTACAGGTTAGATGGGTTTGTGTGGGGGGGTGAACTGTCAATTGTAGCCCTGCAGAAGAAGGAGTGGAAAGCTCTATCGGGACAGTGGCGGTTCAAAGAGTGACGAATGTGACTGCAATTCAATCAAGAGCAAAATGATAGCAGCCGGGCCCTTGACCAATAACAAATTGGTGGCAGGTATGTCATTAATTACACCTTTTTCATGTTCTTCTAGCATTGCACTTTTTATCTCCTGGAAATTTTCCATTTTCAAATGAACAGACAGATTCCACCCAACATCATGCTCTGTTTTCAGTAAAGCTTTAGCATTAAAGAGCTCTTGCGTTGTGTCAGATACAAAGATCTATCATGACGTACACGCTGCAGGGATCCTGTTGTTAGGGTAGAAGAAAAACATGGTCTATAACATCACTTTTGGCCATGTTGCCTCAGACCTACAGGGGGATCTCCATTCCCGGTTAAACGACGAGCCGCCACCTGTTCTCATGTCATCTCTCTTGCATGCTCGCTGTGCCTGTTGGACCACCGGTGAAGGGCAGACACCCAGGTACTCCGTGAGGAATGGAGGCAGGGTTCCTATTCAGAACTGTCCCCCTGTCTATATCCTGATGGCTGCCACCTGTTCACCTTCTTCCACCCCTTCCCCACCACTACCTCACTGCACACACACCTTGCTCTCGTTTGAGCAATGGGAAGATTTTTCCAAAGGAAATGTTCTATTGTTTGAGTCACAGTGGGGTAAAGAAGGGAGGCGAGTCGATGATCCTCTATTTCCAGATGCCTCTATTTTGAATTATTATATAATAATAATCATCTTGTAACTCCCTCTTGGTCTTCAGTCTATTTAGCAATCTTCATTTTGTGTCTGTCTGGTGAATTTGGGGTTAAAACATGTTTGTTCTTCATTCAGTGAAGCAACTAGAGTTGGACAGGGAGTAACATTACTTCAAGTAACATTAGCAGTAATGTTACTTGAATTTAAGTGTAGAATTTAAGTATGATGCATTAAAGCTACCCCTAGAAGTACTTTTTTTTCTCAAAAGGTTACTAAGGTAAATCCAGTTCTAACCCCCTCTACCATCTTTGTCTGATATTAATGATTCAATGATCTGACACATGTTTTTTAAAAACCTTGTAAATGCAAAGTTGTATTTAGCATGTCATCATAACTCTCCATCGCTGATTCTTCCAAAACAGAGGTCTTGTAACACTCAAGAATCTCATTTGCATTATCCATTTGCATTGCCATAGAATAAGACAATAAACAATCATGTACTACAAAAAAGGGAAAAAAAGTAAAGCTTGCACATGAGGAGTTACTTCCTTGACAGATTATCAGTCAGATATCAAAGTGGCCAAATCCGTCTTTCCTGACACCCTGGAGCTGGGGCCATCTGGATCGGCCATTTTCTGGTCATTAACCACGCTCGCATCTCCAGGATGTTCGATTTCTTGCTCTCTCGGTGCAAATGAAGCTGGCTAACTCAGTCTTTACAGCCTCCGCCTCTTTGTTTGCTAAATTCTGTCTGTTGCGTGGTGCAGGAGAGACGCCGCTTTTGGAAATGGACCGCGATAAAAGGCATCTTGATCTGGGCACCGTACAGCATGATGGCGTGAGCCGCATAGCTGCAAAAGCTGAACTTCAATAAACATACTCTCTCTCACACATACATAAGGGAAAGTGTGAAGGATGATCACAATGACTACCACGACGAGGTGTTGCATCTGCGGGGACCTGCTAATGATGAAGGCAGTCGCATCTCTAACGGGACTAATTGGGATTCAGAGAAATCGAATGTAATGATAGATGGAAAAGGACGGCGACTCAGCGGTGCCTGAAACTGCTGGCAAAAGATCAGAGGCATGAATAGAGCTGAACCTTTTACTCAGGCCTCAAAGTCATCTGTTGCCAGCAGGCAACTTTGCTTTAGCATTACGAGCTTAGACTCAAGCATCATTTTCTTGTTGTTGTTTTTTGTGTGTGCCAGTTTTAAGCAATATACATGTTTGCTGGCCAGTTTAGACTGTCAACATATTCCCTGTTAGGAGGTGAAAAATGGGTGCATCACACAGCGCAGCAGATGGCAGGAATGGCTCATCAGTCTGAAACAGGAGACGAGTGATGTATGGATTCCCCCAGAGGAAACACTTTCAGAGTATGAGCCACACTGGGAAGACATTTTGCTCGCAAACCAGCAGTTTTGTGTCCATGCTATGCACTAAAAGAAATGTATAAACACATTCAAGCTGTTCACCTTTTGAGATTTAAATTACCTTGTAAAATTTTTTAAAAAGGCATCCAGAAGTTGAATGACTTGAACAACAAATATTAGTACATTCCACCTGAATCGCACAGCTTTGCAGTTCCTCCACAGTTACCGTAGGTCACTTCCAGGTGAGTTGCACCTGGTCACTTTTTTGGACACAACAGTCCAAAAAAAAAGTTGGACTGTTGGGTAAGAAGCTCAATAAAAATAACTCCTTTCAGTATGGGGAAACTCATATATAGCTTTGTTTCACAGAGTGAAATATTTCAAGCCTTTATTTCTTCAGCTTTTGATAATTATGTCTTAGTGAAGATGAAAACCAGAATCTCAGCATCCCAGGTAGTGAGAATATTACATAAGATCCATCCATCCATCCATCCATTGTCTGTCCACCCTTGTCCCTAATGGGGTCGGGAGGGTTGCTGGTGCCCATCTCCAGCTACGTTCCAGGCGGGAGGCGGGGTACACCCTGGACAGGTCGCCAGTCTGTCGCAGGGCAACACAGAGACATACAGGACAAACAACCATTCACACACAACACTCACCCCTAGGGAGAATTTAGATAGACCAATTAACCTAACAGTCATGTTTTTGGACTGTGGGAGGAAGCCGGAGTACCCGGAGAGAACACACGCATGCACAGGGAGAACATGCAAACTCCATGCAGAAAGACCCCGGCCGGGAATCGAACCCAGGACCTTCTTGCTGCAAGGCAACAGTGCTACCAACTGCGCCACTGTGCAGCCATTACATAAGATCAATAAAACTTATTTTAAGCAGAAATGTCAGGCTTCTGAAAAGCATGTTCATTTCTAAGGACACGTGAAGCGGCCTTCAACTCACCTACCTCATAGATTCTCTACAGGCCTCAGGTCAGGTGAGTTTGCTGAACACGAGGAGTCCGACATTTGCAGTGCATGTGTAGAATCCGTTTGTAGTGGGTTTTGTTGCGCTGATTTCAGTCTCAGTGCACTTCTTATGAATCTACCGCAAATTATCCGATGGTTTTTGCTTGGTTTTGTTGTCAGTGACAAAAATATTGAGCTATTTCACAATAATGTATTTTCTTTCGATGCCTCTTTGACCAATGCTTTAATTTTTAGGGGAAAAAATTATAGATAACTGCAAGCGAAATAAGTTTATTACTAACACGTCTTTTTTCACAGGAGCAGCAGATGGCATGAAACAAGGGGTGTGAAAAATATAAAAATTATCACTGCAAACTAACATTGCTAAATTTAAGACTTTAGGAATGCTTGCAGAAAATAATGAAGTTGTGAAAAAATAAGTCAGGTATCTGAGCAAGTCATAGCAATGACATAAAATGAAAACTTAACTCTTAGCTGAAGAGTTTATATAGCATGATGATCGTATGTAAATTGCCTTATGGAGCAAATTAAATTTATTGACTGAATATAATTGATATACACCAAATTTATGATTTGGTGTATATCAAATCATAATTTGATATACACCGAGTTTGACACTTTCCCAACCTTTTTAGGGTGATGTTAAAAACTTTGAGACTTGACAATTCACCGTTTCTTCTCTACCAGTCTAGTGCTTTTAAACCTAGTATTTTTGCAGAATAGCAGATGAATCTTTTGTTTCAAACTAATATCCACTGGGTGGTTATTCAAGGAATGTTGCTTTGTACAAACTAAGCAGGTCTAGAGAAGGTGGTTCGGTCAGCATCTGTTACCACTATTATTGCTTCATAGTGGACCCTGTCCTTGTTTTGGTTAAACCTGCAGAAGGTAACTCTTATTTTAATATATATATCTATATAGATATACAATATAGATATACAGCATATCTATATAGATATATATTTGTTTGCATTTTGAAGTTCATTTTGGGTGCACTAAATTAATTTAAACAAAGCTTAAACAGAGGAAAGGGAATTGTAGTCGTAGATTTACTTTATGGATCATGCATAATAATTCAAATTAAAGTGTAATAAAAAGCCCTCCTTACTGTGCCCCTTTAAAATTGTTCTTAATGTTCTTAATGAATGATGGATGAGGTCAGCTGGTGTAACATAACAAGCAAAAAAATTAAAAAATTAAAAAAACCTAGAATTACCCTTTTTTTGTTTTACCTTTTAATAAACTCTTTAACCGTAATTGAGCCAATCAGTGCACACGGGTCTATAAAAAAAGCTTTGTTAATTGCAGTTGTGCTCTCCAAAATCCTACAGAGGCCATCCACTCTCTGACTCATTTGTAATGTTACAGCATACACTCTAAGCCAAAGTATTAACCAATTATTTGCATTTGGTAAAATGGATTCAGGCTATCACATTGCTGAAGGAATTTTAATTTGTCCCTATATGTTACATGAGATGTACTATCTATTTAACATGCCTCAATAAATGTTAATAACTGACATTTTTCTGCTGCTGTTTCAATATTTCACTCAGAAACACACGTAGCAACAACGTGTCCTCCAAACAGCCACACAAAAGTGAAGCACTGAAGGGAGGCAACATTAAGTGGAAGAAGCACCAAGGTTAGGGGGACAAACATCACATTATCTAGACAAAATTCAACACTGAAAAGATGGCATGTCACCTCATGTCAAGTTCATCTCTTTGAAAGCAAACCCTTCCCAGTTAAACTGAGCGCACGGTAAAAAAAAAAAAAAGAAAAAAAGAGTTTGAAAAGTTGCAAATTAGAAAAAAAGTAAACAGCAAAAACAGAGGAGTCCTTTTGTGATGATGAAGGCATCTCAATATGACATGCAACCACCAGTGCGTGCCATGAATAAATCATACTGAACCGGGCAGAGAGAGTAAACAGTTATGCATCTTCACCTCAGATGCCTGGAGAGGCCTGTCAGACAAAGAAGTTAACAAAGTCTACCTCCTCATCAGCATGCAAAGCACATTTCAGTAAACCAAAGTCCAATCCTGACACCATGCTCAAAACCTTCTCCACTGTTTCCCCAAAGATCTCACACTTTCAACAGGCAAGTTAAAGAAAGCACGGCAACACTGCAGTTCGTTTTTACCCTGTGTCTGCTTCACTCTGATGTTTTTAAAGAGCACCCAGATTGCCTCTGTAACTTACACAGCCAGAGCTCAAGGTTTAGCTGCCAATTTGTACTTACTGCGGATAGACTCGTTCAGACCACCATAATATCACCTGTTAACACAGCTGCAGGCATGACTTGGCTCCTAACGGGTGTTGCTGCATCCAAGCTTTGCTCTGATGCAAACCATCTAAACTCTCCGCTGAATGTAAAATTGTGGTTGGATCTCAATAAAATTAGCATATTGTCAAAAAGGGTATTTCAGTCATTCAACTGAAAAATTTAAGCTCATGGAGATTCATCGCACACATTAATAATGTATATTGTAAGCACTTCTTTCAGTTAATTATGTCTACAGCTAATAAAAACCCCAAACTCATGTTTCTCAAAAATGGTATTACATAAGGTCCACAAAAAGTATTTCAGTATAGAAACGTCAGCTTGCTGAAAAGTATATCCATTTAATGCAGAGTATATGCACTCTGATGATTTTAGGGAAGGCAAGGTTCCTTTAAAGCAGCGTTCAGCTCATCTAAATTGCTGAGTCTGGTGTGTCGCATTTTGCTTTTGACGATACTTCAGACTCTGCAGGGTTTTGTTCAGGCAAATTTGTTGGGCATTTAAGCACAGTAACACCAGGGTCATTAATAGTAGGTATTGGTGCTTTTGGCAGTGTAGCCAGATGCCAATTTCTGCTGACAAAAAGCAGCATCATAAAAAAGTTTGTCAGCAGATTAAAGCTGTAAAACTCCCCTGGTAAACCACAGCACTGATTTTGGACTTAATAAAATCCAGTGGGTCAACACCGGGAAACACCAGAATGAGGAAGCTTCCTCGGGGACTTCCATTTTTGTCTTCACTTTTCCTCTGGACTCTGGAAACTTGATTGTCTTACTGAAATGCAGAATTCCACTTTTTTTGATAAGATTAATTGTGGACCACTGGGCATTTGTCCGTTACCGTTTCTGATTTGCCCAGTATAGATGCTTCAGGAATGGCTGAACACAATGATTGTAACAAGCCACAGGCAAAACCTTGAAACTCTTAGCCAAACTCTTCAAAGAGGCTTACATCACAAATATCTCATATCAGTGTTGTTTCCATCATACTTTTTTCCCCTCCACTAAACTTGCAGTTAACTAGATAAAAAGAAAGTTTTTAAATTTAAAACAGAATAGTTATCACAGTAATTCAATTGTTTCTGTTAATGTTAGAAGAAAATCATGTGAGTATGCATGAATTTTGATATTAGTTATTGATGTATACATGTAATAATTTTATTAAGACTACACACAACAATTCGTCCTTTTTTTTTAGAATATAGTTTTATTTATAATTTATAATCGGCAGATACAAAAAACTCTTTAACTGTATCCAAAATGTGCAATAAATCATTGATTTTTTTTTTTCTCCAAAAGAAAATACAAAAAGACTATCTACTTTGGAAAGTTGACAACCAATGTAAACTGGAGTGAACGGGTAATTCTACAGAGGCTCTACTAATTAATACTAATTCTCTTTTAACCGACTACAGTCATTAACAAATTGCAAGTTTTGCTTTGCTCTCCCAAGATGACAACCGAGTCATTACATGTACATACATCTAGAGTGGCAACATTCTAGTTCCACCATTGTTAAATACAAGAAAGGCAATAATATCCAAAAGCAGCACGAATGTGTAAAACACATTAAAGGAATTTTCAAAATTGTACCAAGATGTTAATGTGAGGAAAAGAAAAGGTTTTGTCCAAACATGATGTCGTAAACAATTACCTTCAATGACTGAGATGCACAAAGGGAGAAAAAAAAGAAAGAGTATGTTAAGTGCTTAACAGCTGTTACTAATTCAAATCAGCAGTCTGAACAATCGTCAACCTCTGGAATCGAACAATGAAGGCTTTAATGCACAAGCATACCGTCTGAAAAGGATTTGCGTGTCGAAATCAAATGATTATTTCAAAATTAAAATGGAATTATAATTAAGATGGATTGAACACTCTATAAGAAAAAGAGACTAACATTTTGTCTTCACATTTTGACTGAAAAACATCCTCACATACACAAAAGGGTAAAAAAAACAATTTACATCCACATTCTCGCTATGATCCCATATCTTAACAGCCAATTAGGAATAGCTTTGAAATTATGCTGGCATGTGATCCCCTTAAATCACACAGATATGACCCCCCCAAAGAAAAAATAAAACAAAAAAAACAATTTTACTCTTACAGTTATATGAATACATCATGACAAATCTGTGACTTTTCTTTATAAATCTCCATCTGAGGGAAAATTTGAGGCAAAGAGAGGTTCAATGAATGTTCAAGTGCAAATTATGTGTCATTGTAGTCCTTATGTTCCCCATGCTTTCAGAAATGGGTCTGCAGGCAGATAACAGGATACCTCAAACAAGCGTACATTCCTTTTGTACGGCCCCATCCCCCAGATGGCAAATGTCACAAACGACAATAAAAACAACTCAAACAGTATAAAGAAAAATACATTTCTTGTAATATAAAAAAAGAAAAAAGTCCAGCCAGTTTGTGACATTAAGGAAAAAAAAACAAAACATCTCTCTATACAACCAAAACACATCTTAAATCCTTCATTCCTATACAACTCAAAGCTTTAAAACTAAGTGTTTAAACATGCAAACACCATTTAAAGATCCTATCTAGTTTCCGCTGTGCTTCCTCAGACCTCTCCAGCTAACTACAACTAAAACTATACCCTAAAGACCTACCAAAGTTGCCAAAGACATTTTGCAATACTTTTAAGGACACTGATGTCAAAAAAAGATGACCATTCATATTGTGAGGTGACAATTCCCTGTCAATTATCCAAATAAAGCACTTGCGTAGCATACTGTGTGCTCTTCCCTTTACTCTGACGCCATCAGCTCATTATAACTTGTGGTAGTGCAGCTCTGAAAGGACAGACTCGAGACGATATGAAAAACGGCAACAAAAAAAAAAACTCTTCAAAATCTTTAGAACACCAACGATGGCATGCAGGTTTGATTTAACTTTTATCACATGCCAATACCCTGACATCCCTTCCACGTTGGAGAAGACTCCTTGACCAATGTTTCCCAAATCTGTATTTCCCAAAGGCCTGCACCGTCTTTCCTAGGTCCATATCTTCTTTCCAGCATTATGTTACCACTAGTACTACAAATAGATTAGAGATGCACCGAGAAGTCAGTAAATCCCCCAATATTCTGGTTCTGGAAACTAAATTGCCAGAAACACAAATTTAGATATTTTTTTCTGATCAGCTAAAATATACCCAAGCTTAACCAGATGGTGTTAAGCTTAAGCACAGTGATCGGTGTGGAAGTCATTGCTGTTGGAAGAAAGCGTTCAAAAAGAAGCAACAGGAAGTACAGAGATGCTTTTGGTTGTTTAGCAGGAAACAGTCAGCTGTAGAACATGTCAAACGGTTGACCAAAAATCAGAGAGAGCAAGTGGAAGGCTGAATAAAATACAGCAAAACTGCTTTAACTTTTGCTTTCGTCTGTCATGGAACATGTTGAATCTATAAATGATTGAAGCCTTTTAAAATTCTGAAGATCCTACATTGTCTAGATGCAGATCGTTATGCTACCTGTGCTCATTTCTACTAACATGCTAAAGGCAATTTAAACTTCAACTCAATAATACCGTTTTAAAGTTATTAGTAAAGCCCTGTTTTGTACAAAGATGACTCTCTCTCACAAACACAATGTGGTATCATCTCTTTTACTAAAAAAAAAAATTACTTATTACCCTCATGGCAGAAGCTGTTCTTACGTTTTCCTCTATTTTAGTACTTAGACAAATAATCTGCATCAGTGGACAAAAGCTTTCGAAAAACCACCAATTGGAAATTGATGATTCTCGGTGCATCTCTAAAGGTAACTTAGTCGAGATTTCACATGAGATGTCTTTTAGTTGCAGAATGAATGAGGGCAAGGCTTTCAGACTCCCCAAGGTAAATGCAGTTGTGCATTGAATAACCTCTGATACCAAATTGTTTTCTCCCTGTTCAACACCTTCTCCCACGTAGTCTGACAATCTTAAAGCCTTTACTACATGCAGACAACACAAGCATTAGTGAAAAACTTAAACCTGCGGTGGAGATTTTGCAAGATTTCAAATGCAGAATTGTCATTTTAATGTTACATTTTTTTAGTCCATACATTTAGTTGATGCCTTTTCTAGAAAAAAAAGCACCTGCATCCAGCATTAGAAGTACCATTAGGCTTGAAAAATGCATAATGATAAAATGCAGCCGTACAACTTTAAAGCTAATTCTCAGCCCCAGCTATTGAAAGCATCCTAGTGGCTGACAAAATCTGGACATCTTTTGCTGTTCAGCTTTACACAGTTTGTCCTTGGCTTAGTACTATAGTTAGCTTGAGAATTTTTGACACATAATAATGTCATTTATTGTCTATGTTTGTACATCAGACTTTAACATTGTTATTTTAACTGCAAAGTTTCTCTATCCAAAATCTTAAGTTGCAATTTGATCATGCCTAAAGTAGTAAAAAAGACATTTCAACATCTAGAAAACTGATAGGCAAAAGATGTGCAAAGTCAGCCTGCAGAGATGAAAAACCACTTGTAGCAAACATTCATTTCTGTAATGTACAATCCAGTTGATAATGCAACACATTTTCAATTCAAAGAAGAACTTTATTTTTCCCAACTTGCTCAACTTTACTGTGGATAATTAAGAAACTTCTATTTTATGTTCACAGCCAAACAGCATACATCCATCAAAACTGCCAAATGTCTGCTCTTCATTGTTTCCAACTACGCTTACTTTGCTTTTCACTTCAGCCACATTTTTGCAATAGATTAAGTATTACTAAATGCAGAACTTCTGAACACCAGAAAAATAAAACATCACAGAAGAGTGGAATGGACAAGACAGGGTCACTTAAACATAAATCAGGAGCTACCAGAACCAGTTGTCTCAAACTGTGGTCTGTAAACCTTGTGTAAAAATCTTATGAACACAAAAGTGCAAACTGCTACCACTGCCCTGTCTGTGTCCTCAGTAGTGCTTCTCCTGTAGGTAATCTTTCATCTTGTTGGGTAAGGGCAGTTTCTGGATGAGGTCTATCCTTGTGTATTGTCTAATGACAAAGCGGCAAAGATACTGCAGGGAACGCACTTGCATAAACCGAGATACTGGGTTGGTTAGTCTGACGGGATAGGTTGCAGACCCTGGAAGGCGAGACCTGGAATAACAAAAGGCTCCGTTTTCTGAGTCTCTAATGGAGTGTTCAATTAAATCAACGATTGATGTGTGACCCTCGACATCAGGCTGCTCGTAGAAGCTGAAGCGTCCGTTGGAGTGTTCGATGCGTGTGTGAAGGGTTTTGCTCTGCGATCGGAAGCTCAGGCTGAGCAGGTACCTGTCGTCTGAGCTGTCTCTGACCAGGAACGAACCGTCGGCCAAGTTGATCAGCTTCTCCTCTGCCTCCCACCGTGTGATTGGACCCCAGTACCAGCCCTGCCTTGCAAGCTTCTTAAGCTCCTCGGTCAGACTGGTCACGACCATCGGTCCACTGCTCTGGACTGAATCGTACACTCGACTGACTCCAGGAGCTGAATTTGGGTCAAAGTTAAGGTGGTGTCTTACCCTCTCTGCTACCTGGCTGTCTGTAGAGCTGAAGCTGGAAAAAGTCCTAGGGATGTGTCCGTTACTTGTCATGGGTGGCAGAAGGGGGCTGAGGGGAGGTGGGACTTCCACCCGAGAGCTTTGGAGCACCATACCAGCAGAACCTAAAAGAATACTATTAACTGAGGTTTCCATAAAGAGGTCCGCAGGCATCCCATTAACCAGTTCATGCTCGTCCTGTCCCTGCTCCGTGTGGAGGGACCTGCTGTCTGCCTCTGTCACTACCTCCATGGGAGTAGAACTATCTAGGCAAAAGGAGTGGGACCCTTCTGGGTACATTCCATCATCTGAAGGCATTGTGTACTGGATATAGTCCTGGGGCGTCAACCCCAGCACCACAGGCACATCATTTTCGTCGATGTTTAGATGCAGCTCACCGTTTTGTGGTTGTTGGAGATACTTTATGGACTCTGCTTGGTCCTGAAAGAGCCCTTCCATCTGGAAGTTATGAAATTCTTTATGAACACCATTTAAGGTGGGACTCGGGCAAGGAGAGTGGACCATGGCTTTAACCTTTACCTCCATCTTGATGCATGCCTCGTCAGAGTTGACCGGTCGCAGAGGCCACGGCGAGGGGCTGTAATGGTGACTCCGCAACGATGCGGATCTGAGGGGTCTCTGGGCTTTTACTTCATTGCTGATGGGAACAGAAGATGACGAAAAGTTGTCGTCGTCATCTGCCGAACACAAAGCTGATGAGCCACCTTTTGCTTTTGCCTTTTGTTTGGCAGACAGCCTCCTCTTTAACGAACCCATTAGGCCCTCACTCTTCGATCGACTTTTATTTTGGCCTCCTTTCTCGTCCTCACAACCAAGATCACACCCTGAAAGGTCTTTGGTGTAGCAGCCTCCAAAAAGTGATTCCTCCTTAGAAAACTCTGTTGTCACTGAAGGCTGCTGGAGCATGACAAAGTCACCCTCCTCTTTGCCCTTTATGCTGAGGGACTTGCGGATCGTCTTAAGGCTTATCTTCTTCATTCTGACAGGCCCTCCAATGTGGGGGCATGGGACGGCTCTCCTGATATCCTGATGAAAGCACTATCCACAATGTCCTTCCATCAGGCCACATGAAACAAGTCATCCATACAGTGGATCCAAAAATCCCTGAAGACAAAAATAGACACATCTTAGTCAGCTTAATAATAGATTCTAAAATAATACATTTTCTGGTTAAATTTTTTTTGTTTTATAATTAATAAAAGAAATACCATTTCAAAGTTCACAAAAAACAAGTTTGGAGAACTCGCATAATTTGCCAGAGATACTTTTCTACGCAAGATAAGGTTACTTTCAAAACAAAGTGATATAATGCTTTAGAATATTTCTATCCATATCATGTTTAAACTATTGATAATAAAGTCTATGTAGTTGAGATAAAGACTTTTTTCCCCCAAATTGTTATTGTAAAGGATGCATTCACTATTAAGTGGTTAGATTTGATGCAACACAGATCAAATGACCTCTCAAAAAACAAGGTTGGATCACAAATAAATTATAGAAGGTGAGATGATAAATAGTCAACATTGTAAGTATTATAATGACAAAGAGTAAAGGGAGAAAAATATGGCATTTCACTCTAGTCACACTGTGGTTTTTTAACATTACATAACCTGATTTATTTATTTATTACAACCTGATTTACCTGCTGATTTACCCCAAACTAAAAATACAAAGGCAAAAGTTAATTATCTAAATTATTAAAACATTAAAAGGCTTTCAGTAGGGGTGCACCGATTGCAGTTTTCTGGCCAATCACCGATCTTAAAAAAATATGTACCTGTTGATTCTAATTTGGGCTAATTCAGATTCTCTTTTTCTATAACAGTGTCAGAAGGAGTGGCGATAAGACGTAAAAATACAATTATATGTATTTTTTCATATTAAATACACTTATAATAATTTTTCCCCCTAGCTTTCTTTTCTTAAAAAGAAATTACAAATGAATGAGAATATTTTCAAAAAATTATTTTTATTTCAATCATTCCTCATGCGAGGAATGAATCAAAATCATTCAAAATCAAATAAACATAAGCTGTAAATTACGCTCGTTAAACTAGAAGGCAGGCCCTGGGTGGGCTGGCAAACTATGAAAACCCAGCACTAATATACCCAGAAGTACATTAGTGAAAAAAAAAAAGTCCAGATTTTCCAAAAAAATAAATGTTCAGAAATACAAAATATGATTAATAGATGAAATGCATTTATTGCCCAGCCCTACTGTCAGATGTTACAAGATCACAATTCACCTTCAGTGTTCCAATCTTATTTTATTGGAAAACCATGAACAAAACTCTTGAAACAATGCAAACTTGCATGAGGTAGTACTCTAAAATACAAATGAAAGGCTTAGAGAAATGTTGCCCAAGCCACTAAATTATCTAAACTTTCATTTTTTAGAGAAAAAATTAGGGAACAGAGCTGGTTTTCAGACCTTTGCAGAGGTAGATAAAATTTGTGAACAAAATGCAAGCGTCAACCGATCACTGATCACTCAAAATTAAGGAAATTGGGGCGATCGATGCATGAATGACTGCAATCCCAGGATTTTGATTTTTTACCCTGCCTGTGTTGACATTCTGTTATTATTAAAAAACATGGTATCAATCTATAAAAACAGGAATTTTTTTCTTAAAATCAAAGTTTGACTGCAAAATAGAAGGCGGGGGTTGCAATTTGCTAAAATAACGAGGCAGCATCCTTATAATAAAATATTATATATTTTAAAAGTCAGAAAATGTGTGGATCTAGTTAGAGAAGATTTGTTTGCAGAAACAATCACAGAAACTGCCCAATTATGTACACAAAATAAAATCAGCTTTAGTCTTTCTGAAAGTATATTTGGCACATTTCCTACACTACAACATAAAAGTCAACTCTAGATACAAACAACTAATGAAAAGAGTTAAAGATGAAAAGAACAGGTTATCCACAGGGAGTGGGGAAGACTGTAACCAACTGCAAACGCACAGAGCCACAAAACAAGCATTTATGGTAAGAGCTGCTAAAAGCCTCACACATTACCTATCTGAACTGTAATGGAAAAACTTAGATGGACCTTAAATTGAGTAATTAAGCCTCAGAGTTAAAAAAAATCTTACTGAGTCACTACACCACAACTAGTAACTATGTTACCTTCAGTTGTTATAAAAATGCTGGATATATCAAACATGACTTAAAAGAAATGTGGTGCCTTGATAATGACCTATACCACTTTAAGAAGCTCCTACTCTTTTCAACACTCAACAAGTCATCGGAACAATGCTCCTTTATGATGCTGTTTACGACTGTTCATAGGAGCACTTGACTGAGAAGTTGTTGGTATGAGCTCAACAGACCAGCACTTCCACCAGGTGTTTGCCAATTGCTGCTGTCGCTAGTCTGGAGGAACCGAGTGGGGAAAGCGTTGGTAGTTTTGCTCTGTGAAGCTAAATCTTTGCTGGGAACCGCAGTTCAGAAAGGGAGCTTTGCGTAAACAGGCGACGCTTTGTGAGAGCAATGTTTAGACACCCCAAAATGGCTACCACAGGACATCAATGACTCCTCAAACAAGCATGAAAGAATCAAAGTAAACACTCCAGGTATGTTTTTGATGAGGTAATAAAATTATATAGATCTCAAAAACGTAATTTTACAAAAACACCCCCGCCCCACGCTTTAAACATGTAAAAATGTATATGGAAGGTGAGTAAAACATTTCCTTTTACTGAATACTCTTCAAATGATTAGGTATGTTAATGCAACAGGCTGACTTTTCTTAGAAAATGGTTTTACCAATTGACCTAATAAATTGAACAGCATTGCATCAATCTATATGTTTGGATTGTCCTACATTTGTGTTTATGGATAGGACTAGTTTGTTTTGACATAAATAAAAAAATAATATAGTCTTGCTTAAACATTAAAATAAATGCCATTCATCAAGTTTTACTTTTCTAATCAGATCATCTGGATTCAGCAATAAAATATTACAATCTGTTCATGTATAGTTCCAAAAAGAACTCTTTAGTCATTAGAAATTTTGAATCATTAAATATTGTAGACATATATAAATATATATATATAAATAATTCTGTTGAAAATTGTTCTAGGTTCTGATAACATGCCAATTGCTCTATGGGTGGTTATGCAGCTGATATTTACCTTCAGACTCGACCCCACCTACACATGTTTACCTTGCATCATGCTAACATGGCTCAACAGTAAAACATTTCAGCCTTTCAGAAAGTATTTCCCAAATCATGTGAAAGTTACGGTTATATGTTTTTTCAACATTCAGAATCGTTTTTGCAAAACAGGACCACGTGAAGCTCTGAAACAGATCTGTTTGAAAATCAAGACAGCTGCAATCTGATTACTCACCATTATCTGCAGGAAAATGGTGACTCAGTTGGGTCAAATTCCACTTCCACCACCTTTCATTTACTGTTGAAATGAGCAAAAGCAAGTTGATATGCAAAGGTCTGTCAATATAACTCAAAATAAAAGGCATTATAAAAAAACATAGCACCTAAAGATATGCAAAAGTCATAAACGCCTTGTGCTAAACACTAAAATTAGCCAGGTATGTCCTGACCTGGAAAGGCCTACGGACACAAGAGCATGCTTGGAGGTTAGCTACGTTTGTTAGCATTCTACTTATATGCTTTAAGTGTGAATACTCCAAATCCCTTCAGTCGCTTTTTAATTTAAAGATATACATTTCTCCTAAAAATATCCTACAGAGACGCCCATTATGCCATTAATGTTAAGACTGCGTGGAAGCCAACACGAAACTGCTGTTAGCAGACCTGTGAAAAGTATGTTTTATACGTTTAAACTTATCTAAGAAAGAATACAACATTGTTTCTTACCTTGTCGCTCCCAGCTTTATTTTTGTCGTAAAGCAGTGTATTAATGTTTAGTTATCCGTCAGTGAAAACACATTGAGAAAATATATGGTCCTTGGCGATTGTTGGCTAACGTTAGCGTAGCTACTGCTACCTTACTACCTAAGTCAGTTAGCTTTGTTAGCGTTTTATGTCGAAAACATAACCGCCGCCGTCCCTCTAGTTCACTTCTGCGGCAAAACAAAGCACAAAAACACAAACATGGACGGACTTTGTAATTTTCTTTACAAACGGGTACTGTTGTCGGCTAACAACGGCATAATTGATAGTACATCTTCTAACCTAGGTCAGCTAACTCTTTGTAGCTCACGGCCTCTTCCTTTCTTCCTTTGTTGCCTGTTGAATTGTGGGAGCTGAGTCGGTGTGTGTTCACATGCAGCGAATCAAAAGGCAGCAATCACCACATCCTCCAGGCAGGCGCAGGGGAAACATCACTCCAATAATAATAATAATAATAATAATTTGATTTGTATTCTTTTAGTTGGGTACAATATAAAATTCTCATTTGGCCTATCTTTATTCATGATGTGTCAGTAAAAAGAAAAAAAAAGATTTCAATCACCATCAACCAGCTGCAAATAATAATCTTTTCTGTAATATGTTTTTAAATTATTATAAATACACTCGGACTAGTTACCACTCAAAATGGCATGTGGCAGGAAATCCTTCCTGCCACATGCCATCTCACTGTACAATAAAAGCTAAATCACTGTTCTGCACTAATCAGTCCAATTTCGCACAGCTGCACTGTGGCACACTTGCTGTACATATATTTACATATACATACTGTTTCTGCATTTTTGAATCCTTGCAAGGACTGCTCTAAGCTGCTTTTCATATTGACCGCATGTCATATTTTATTCTTATTTTATCTTGTCTACAATTGCTACTCAGTGGTGGTTGTTGTGTGTCTTGTCTCTATGCTGCTGTAACTGCGAAATAATTTCCCTGCTGGGATGAATAAAGTAATTCTATTCTATTCTATTCTATTCTATTCTATTTACAATCTAATTTAATCAGTTTAAAGTCACTTTTTGTGTGAAAGTATGAAGCAGTATTTACTTATGTAGTACTAGATATTAAAACATTTGAGGGCCAGCAATTTGCTTGGACAATAAACAGAGGATGTGAGTTATGGGTTCATCTTTCTAACACCTACGCCTTCATTAATATTCCCAGTCGACTCAATCAGACTTTGAGACATGATTGAAACAATTCACTTGACATAATTCGGTGACATGTTTGGGTCATTAAGTGACAATTAGTCAAAGACTGATTCAAAGGGATTGTATGCCCAGTGAGTCATGGGATTTTGGCAGCCATATATGCAACCTGAATAGCCATATTGTTTGTTCTGATTATATCATATCAACCTAATACCTCAACATATGTTTTGAAATGAATAGGGTTTTAGATGAGAGGTGAAACCTCTTCAAGTGTATGAAATTTCCTACAAACACAAAAAGTCTCTGCAATGTTTCATTGTGACATCCATTTATGACTTTCTAAAACATTGGTGTAAACTCATTTAGTTTATAGTACCTACCAGACTTTAACAAGTAAAACTATCACTATTTCACCATATCTTCACTAAAATAAAGGAAAATGGTAAAAAAAATAAATAAATAAATGAAAAGTAGCCATCAAAGACAATACTCAGGTAAGAGTAAAACATTATTCTGCATTATTCTGCACTTAAGTATTGAGTAGCTAAAAGTAACATCTGATTCAATATTTTACAATGATATCATCAGACCTAAAAATATTAAGTTAGTTGGAAATTCTGATATTTTAAAGACTACAATGAAAATAAATAATAACATTTCACACCAGTTATTTTATTATATTTTAAAATATTCCACTATGGATACATACAATAATGTTTTTGGCTAAAAAAATTTTTTGAATAGTTTGTTTCTTATGATAATATGAGTTTTAGAGCCCAGGAGATCTAAACGATTTACAAATCAGTGTAAACAGGTTTAATAAATGCATTTGTCTGCTAAAAACTAACATTGACTAATGTCCAAAAAAAAGGAAGATATTTTGCACAAGATAATTAAAAATATTTTAAGAAAAGCTTGCTTCAGAGAAGCCAAAGACAAATGAACAAATGATGACTTTTAACAGCATTGTGACTGTTGGAAGACTTGATATGCACAACCATGAGGACATCTATTTTCCATTTACACTGTGATTATTTGAAACTTGCAGAATAAATCCTTCACTTTATTGTGTTCCTTGAAACCAAAGGAGGCAAGCGCTCTGCCCTGTATGTCTATTGTCATTCATAAAGCATGGATAAACTTGATTTGATCAAATTTTATTTTAATCTTGGAATGAATCCCAGTGATGTCTACCAACCCCATGTGGTTAAGCACAGTGTCATCATTAGCTGAAGACACTTGATTTGTCTGTCTAAAATGCACAGCTTGAAACGCAAACAATGTTCAGATATTGCGCAAGTTGCTCTTCATGATGGCTTGATTTCATCTTAAAAGTGTCTGCCAATCAGTTATGATGTTTTGGCCACAGCTTGATAACTCAATTCCCGTGTCATAGTGTTTTTCCCACTGATGTCACCAGGGGAGCTCCCTACAAAGACAAACACAAGCACAGCAAGGAGTGGAGACAGAAGTACGGGATGAAAGCTTCCCAAAAAATAATTTAAGCCCCAACAAGTATTTATCCGTTGAAACTGAGACCTCTCTATGTTCTGAATCCTCTCAAATCAGACTGTTAATGGATACAAACTAAGATAGGGTTTTCATCACTTGCCTACAAAGAAGGGAAACAAATTTATTAGTGGTGATCGACAGTTCTGTTTGTCTGCCTTGTGGGGGGTCAGCTAGAACCTTTGTTACATGAATTTGCTTCAAATATTTTTATTAAATAAAAATGTTTATAGATTAGATAAAAATGAATAACTGTTTACTACCATACTATATAATAGCATCTTACACAAATATATTTTATTCTGATTCCCTCTCATCTTAAGTGGTCTCTCAGTGTCGTGAATGTGTTTGTGGATTCTTTGTGAAATCAAGAAAATTACAGACACTCCCGAGCATCCTCTGTCCGAGAACACTATATAACAAGAGTCTTCAGTCAGAGACTTCTTCAGATTCACTGTAATATTGACTGCTATGTTTATTTTCCCTCTAGGATTAATACAGTATTTTTTTTTATTTAATTTGAATTGAATTGAATGAAAGTGATACATGGCTTGCAATATCCCTTACAACTAACTGTTTAGATAAAATATTGATCTGTCAAAGTCAATCAATCGAAGCAAACCTAAATCCAAATGAGAATTTGTAACACATCTTCAAAATGTATATTCACAGATATTATCCAAGATTGAGCTGTTTTGTGAAGAAGAATGGGTATAAATTTCAGTGTTTGCCCCAATGGATAGGAATGACTATTTTAAGATAATTTTTTATGGATGCATCTGGCTTTTTCTTCTTAGAGACTGGTTTTAAAATTTGACTTTTTGCAATAATACAATTTTATGTGAAAACAAAGTATGAAACAAACTCCTCCTAAAACTAGCTTCTTCTTTCTGAATCATACTAGATCTATAATGCAATAATGATTCCAAATATGTGTAAATTTTTTGTAAACTGAAGTGTGGAGTCCATGCTGAGGCAACAAAAATGTCAAAAAGCACGTCGGTTTAGGCTATATTAAGTGGTGTCGATTTTATTTCATAGCTTATTGAATGCTCCTAGGTGATCTTCAAGATTTCATTTTGCAGTCTTATTTCTCTACAGCCTGCAGCCATTATTCAGGACAGTCTGTTAAATTTGCATTCACAAAACCTCAAGATGGCTCTCTAACGATCTGCAAGTGTTACACACAACGGCAAAACTTGAACTCTGAAATGAAACATTGGTTCCCTAATTAGTGTCACCATTGTTTTAGAAGTGGAATGTGTTTACCGCTGCCAGGCTAATTTGGTCCATATACCGAACATTACATTGTTTTTTCCACGCTGTCAAGTGCATGGCAGTCCTTCCCCAACCTGCTTAGTAGCTGCGCACAGACAGGTTCCATGCAAAGACTCTAATTACCAGGCCCTATTAGGGTTGATCAAGCTGCCTCCTCTTGATGTGTCGACGCAAGAAGGGTGGGCTTGTTGAGGGGGGGAGAAAGGAGTGGCTGCAGCTATTAGATATAGAACCAAGGACACTGAGAAGTACAGAATGCAGTGTTTGAACAAGCTAAATTAGATCTGACAAACAAACTTTAGTGTGGTTGATATTTGTTACTGGAGCGTAAAAAGGAAGTAAATATGCAGCTGTGGGAATAACCGAGCTTTTCTTATCATGACAGGGTAAACAGATCAAACTGTTTCTAATATCTGGACTGCTTAAACTTTTTATTAAAAAAACTGTTTGTCTGAAAAGGGATTTATGATGGCATACGAGGGCCTTAAAATGCCAAAATTGACTGAATATTCTGAATAGCAAGTCAAGATGAGCAGCGTACACAAAGCTTGGGCCACACCGTTTAATGAGATACCACTCCATGTGAGGAAGCTCCTAGTGTTTCATCTTAATTTCAAATGAACGCTGCATCAGCCATAAATTATTTGCACAATATGTCTGTGCTTGCTTCAGCTTTGGCTGAGGCCTTTGACTCGACTACTATGCCGGTGGGAGGTTTGTCGGAGTGGAGCTGTTGTTGGGGGATGTGGACCTGTACACCCATCTTCATTTCCTCAGCACTCCTAGCAGAGTGTTAAGACTGGTAATGCAGGCATGTCAAGTATGTAGCTTTCTTTCAAAACATAAGTTTGTAAAATGACTCTGTGGATGTGCTTTATTATTTATGACACGAGTTGTTGAACAGGTAGTTACACGTTTCATTTTTACATAATTTTCTTTGGGAGATGTTATTTTATTACTATGTAGTGTTCAAATCTGAATGGCTGAAAACATTTTATGGTAAAAAGACTTAATAATGATCACATTTTAGCTCCTTGAAGATATTCTTACACCAATAAAATAAATGAATAAAATTGACATCAGAAGGTGCATACCTTTTATTTGTGCATAGATTTTTAACCACTATTTCTTGAACAGAAATCATGATATTTAAAAGTTAAAAAACACTTAATGAATTGTTAAATTCCAGTAATTTTTTGAATTGAGCTTAAAGAAATAAAATTGTTAAATTATAACTAATTAATAAGATATATTCTGTCATCTGGTTTGTGCTCCCACTTAAAAAAGCATGGATTGTTTGATGTCTATACCTACTTATGAAGCTTCTTAGGAGCCTGGCAGGTGGTGTACACTGTGAACAGGCTGCCAGTCCATCAGAAGGCAGGGCAGAGAATTAAAGAACTAACAGCCAAACTAGTAACTTTGACTATAGCACCAGTACTGTTGCTAAACTAGTCAAAGTTGGATACAAGCCTACATTGTTGTACTTCAATACAGAAACTGCCTTAGCTGCTGCAGAGCAAGCTAAAGCTAAATGCAAACTTTTCAAAATAATTCCATGAAGGTGGCTTGTGAACATATTACAAAAAACTAACAAACGCCATTCATTCGCAACAACCATGAAGATTAAGAAGCCCTCTTCGTTAGTAACTTTGACTTTAGTATTAGTGCTATCACTGAAGTAGTTAGCAAAAACAATTTTATTTGCTCCAACAAATACTATATGTTGATGTCTTAAAAAATCTGAACTTTTATTATGCTGACATATTTGTTTTGAAAATAACCCATGTCAACTTTCCAAAACTATTGCTTTCTCTTGGGCACTGGAAATGGATGTTTTTTTTAATTTTTTAATTTATTACCAAAATTAATGTGCTAATACTGTTAGGATCATTACTGAAAATTATATTGAAAAATTGTAATGACTAACATTTAATGGGTGTAATGACTCTTTTCATGGTATTCCTCATTTTTAATACTTCTTAGAAAAGAATAGCAGAGATAAGACTAACAATTGAGAAGTATTTATCTTTCTTTGACAAGGACAGTATGACCCAAAGGTTGAGCATAGGGAAGAGAAAATTAAGTTGTTTTATTTTCTAAACTAATCTCTGTTAATTTTTATATTGCTCCTTTAGCATCTGTCTCCTGGAGATTCTTTTGATTTTTCTCTGTCCTTGTAATTATTTACATAAAAAAACAGTTAATAAATATAGCTCATTCTGAGTTTATTTAATTTCTTTTTGATTCATCCCACTAAGATGATTTTTTTTCAGCTTGCTCCCACATGTATTTCATGTATCCTAACTAAGATCTATAAAGGGTCTCAATGTTGAACATGAAGACTAAATCATTTGATTGAGAGAATGTTTTATAAAGAAGCTCTGAACACTCTGAATCACCAAAAAAGATTCATTCAGATCCATTCAGTTAACTCTAATATATTTTAACGTATTTAAAAAAGGAAAAAAACAACTCATGAAACCTCAGAAGCTCTCACCCAACAAAAGATGCCAGAAGAGGCCAACAAAGACACAAACATTTTAACTGTTTCACAAGAAACAAAGAAATTGGGTCTTGCAGTTAGAGTAAACAGAGGAACATTTCAAAGGGTGATATAGTGTACATCCACAAACAGAATAATATTGGTGGTAAAGAAAATTTAAGAAAGTAAGACCCAAAACTGTTCCATTATGTAAAACAATTTTGTTTAAAACGTCATAAAAATAGCTTTTGCCATGAATTGTCACTTCAGTGAGAATCTGAAATTTTACATCTTTAAGAGACTGCAGCATTATTTGTTTTTAATCTTTCCATCACTTTTCTTCATTCAAAGGTAGGGATAAATAATAGTTCCCCTGAAAACAGTTCAGGATCATAAACTTAACAAAAATTATGAGGATAGAAAAAGAAAAAAATCTCAAAAGTAGCATAGCTCTTTGTTAGTCCTTGACGAAGGCATACCCAGAATTTTCTCTCAGTTATTACATATATAATCTTTGCCTGCAGGCTATATGCTCATTAGAGTCTACCATTATGTTAGGAGTTGAGTTGGTCATTATGTATATGACCAAAGGAAGGTTGTTGTACTTGAACATTTTAGAACCAATGTTGAAATAATAATAATAATAATAATAATAATAATAATAATAATAATGTTTATTTAATTTCATGTTGTTGGTGTTCCCTGCACCATGCATCTTACATGGCAGAACCATTGCCAGACCTCCATATCATGTTGGACTCTATTGTAAAGTAATAAAAAGACATGTAAAAATATGTTATTCTCAGGGAAAGGAGAAATACTGTAAATTCTATAAGTGCAAGTCAGTGAGACAAGTCCAGCAAGTGTATTTCAGTGTACACACTTCAGTCAAAACAATGACAAAGATTTCTAGAAACAGTTTGAAAAGGCTTTTCTGTGTGGAAAAAAAACAACTAACATTTAATGTATTTCTGTCAACTGCTGGTAAAAAAAAAACCTCATGTGACTTTGATCATTCAGCATACTACTGAATATGGTATTCTGGAAATAAGTTGGAAATAGCTCATTTGACTTTGGCAAATGGCAAAAAACATATGCTTAAATCACTAGAAAACATTTTGTAGTTTTCGCCCTCTCAAGCTCTCAAAGCATCACTGTCTTAATATGTTTGTAGAACATTCACTGCAAGGCTCAAATTAATTATAGAGCCTAAATCCCAATGGAATTCTTTAAAAGTGTGATTACATTATAATGATATCAAATCTTTTGCTAAGCGTATTAATTATCACCCTGCTGACTGAACTTATCAGCGTCACATTTCAAGTGTGAGATCTCATGCAGCTGGATTCATTTTTACACAGTGAATGATAATTTTGTTTTAGTCGAATGCTTAAAAAAGTAATGTGTACAGACTTTAATGCTTCTGAGAATTACTGTTGACGGGGTTTAGTGAACGAATATGTGACTCAACTCTAAACTTTGAATCAAGGTGAACAATTGAGGGCAAAAGTTCAATGTGAAATACTTGAAATAAACTTTTAATAACGTATGAAATCAAAATAAAAAAATATAATAATATTAAAGCTATGCATAAGCATTTCTAATATGTCTTTAGATAATAGAAATAATATTTAATCAATTGATGAAATGTCTAAATCCATTAAACGTGTGTGTGAACTGTGTGAACTCTATTTATTTCTGTTTTCATTTAATTGTAACATATTTATTGTGACATATTTTCAGACAAATGTACTGAAAACATTCAAATTGTCACAGTGGCTGGTCAAAAGGCCATAGCTTTGTTACCTGTACAAAAGAACTGAGGATTACATTGTAAATACCACTTAACCTATCGAACCTGCTTTTGATAGGTCAGGAAAGATAAACTAAATTGATAATGTGTTGCAATAAAGGACATTATTAAACAGAACTACTAAAACCATAGCTGCTTTTAACATATAATTAAGTTTTCATGATTTTTGAAAAAACCTTTAATATCAATTATGTATTTAACGACTCACTAAAATGTTTAAATAATTATGGATACATTTATTTACTTATAGGTAAATAAATTTAAACTTAAATAAACTAGAGAATAAACTTGATGAATTTCCAATGTTGCTCAAATGTATTGACTTAATTAGAAATGTCTGATGTATTTGTGACATACACTGAAAATGGCATCTGTTTATGGAGGACTCCATATCTATTTAACTTAGAGACGTGAAGCCTTCTGAATAACAAAGATAGACGTGAACATTACTAGAAAGTAACAGTCTGCTACCTATGTAAGAATGTTTACCCATGCATAATTTCTACATTTTTGTCAATGTGCTATTTTATGTATTCACTTAAAAAAAAATTGTACTGGCTACTAAAAATTTTAATATATCTCTTGGCGATAGGTTAAATTTTCCTTCTGAAATTCTGAAAAGAATACATTTCCTACACAGTTGGTGTACCTGAATGCGCCTTGGTTCTGACTTGTACAGGAAGCGCGGTGACGCTGGCGCGGTTGTTGAAAACAAACCCGGGGAAGTTGTTGACATGTCGCTTGAAGATAGTCAGAGTTTAGACACGCAAACCGCTGCAGAGCTTCTAACACACGGGTTTTGAACGGAAAGCCGTGAGACATCATAAAGCTAAACATGGAGTTATCTCCACTTATAAAGAAAATAGGTAAGCCGAACCGCTAGCTGAGTTTTGCTCAACTTATCGCTAACACAACCCTGGCGATGAAGCGGTTAGCATTTCAGCTAATTTCCCGCAACTTCACGTTCATAACTTTGCTTAAACTCCTTTCCAACTGTCTATTTTCAACTCATATGATTGCTTTCCTTAAATCTCAGGTCACTCTTTAGTGGAAATTAGAGTTCGAGCGCTGAAGAGCATCTTAAGTAAACTGGACCATTCCCTCATCACTGTGACTGACATTGTTCAAGAAAAGATGCTGTTTGTGTATCTGCTTGAGTGGTTCAATTTCCCGGAGGTTCCAATGAAGGAGGAAGTCCTTGGATTGCTTTTAACATTAGCAAAGGTACATAATGCAGTATGTTTCCAATTTAGAAAACGCCATATTTTCTAAAACATTGCTATATTTTAAAGATGACTAGTTTGTTATTGTTAAACTAAATATGTCAGCTGGACTGAATAGTATTCAATTGTTAACAGTTTCCTGCAAGTCTTTAGTGCACTCTATTTCTATTACACATTTGTAATAGGAATATCTTTGATTATCAAGCCTATTCTTTTTTCCTGTGTTCCAATATCCAGCTGGAAATGCTTCATAAGCTTACTCAGAACATAAGTAGAATTTATCTAAAATAAAAGCTACTGACTAAAGCTGTACAGTCACTATATTATATTTTATTGTCAATTTCTTCTCATTGAACCACATTAGTTAACAACAAAATTCATCAGTTATTCAGCCAGACACTATAATTGATCATTTTCACCTAGTTTGACTGATTAGTGATTTACAGGTCAAACTCTGAAGCATAAACATTTTATATCCTAACATTCAAGTGCATAAAAACAAAACAAAAAAAATATTCTATCATTTTCAGCAACAACAGAAAACATACATTTGTTGTTTTACTTACAGAAGAAAGAAAAAATCTGACATACATAATTGACGCATATTTTGATGTTGAGCTGTATCAAATGGCATGCATATTTTGCATTCCACTAATCTATTTAGTCTCTTGAATAGACTTTCATTGCCCTGGATGCCCACACTTGACATATATTTGTAATGATAAAGTAATTATTTGGAAGAGTGGTTTTGTTTATGAATGTAATTTCAGTAAACAAACTTTACACATTGCACATGCATATCCTATCTGACAAAAACAAACAAAAAATACCTAGATTTTAATTGTAAATGTGAATCGGTTTATTAAACAAACATTTTTTGACCTAAAAGGCCATATTACAAATGCTGCAAAATGCATTTGTACACATTCAGTGTACATAGTCCACCATCAACGCAGCCTTGTGTTCTTCAGTTTTAAAACCACAAGATTACATCATTTATAAATTTGAGTTAAATTTAAAAAAAAAAAAAACTTCAAGTATTGGAAGATTAAAGATGAATTGTATTTCTTGTGTTTAATTCAGGTCTGTTCATAAAATTCAAAATAAACAAATATCTGTCTTCTGAGTTTTCCAGTGATTGTCTTGAATACAAATGAATCAAAAACTTTAGAGCATCAGACTAGTTAAAAAATTTTTTTTTTCATTTTGTGAGTGTTTATTTTGTTTGTTTTTTATGTTCAAAGCATCCTAGTTCAGCGCAGATGCTGAGGGATGTCGGGGCGGTGGACTTTCTCTCTCAGCTTTCTCCTACAATCGAGCCCAGACTGCGAGCTGTCATCGATGGAACCCTGGACCAGCTGTTCCAGCTTCCTGAGCTAGTCCCCAGTCATTCAGCTGTCTACTCTCATGGACCATGCAGCGCAACTACAACAGGTGTCACAAGCTGAACCAAACATTTCTTTTACCTGCGAATGATTTTTATTTCACTGTGCTAAATTACAGCTGGCAAGTTGTCTTTTTACCTTCTCTGTTTAGCAGAAAATAGATGTTCTGTATCTAAGATGTGCAGTAACAAATGTCCTGTCTGTTCTGCAGCCCCAACACTTGTTCCAGTTGACGATAATGTGCCTAAAATGGGTTATTTCCACAAGAGTATGCACTACAATACAAATGTCCCATCTCAGAAGATGGCAGGTAATCTTTACCCTCGCAGCTTTGTTTTTTCTAAAGGCGTACCCTATTCTTAATATAAAGATTGATTTGTATTTTTATTTTTTTCCCTCCTTTTATGCATGCAGTGCGTGAATCTGTGAGATGTCTGAAATTTTCTGTATTTCCATGGCTGACTTTAACAAACACGGACCGACACATACTTTCTTCCAATGAGAGGTAAGACATAACACAGCTTTTATTTTTCTTGTTATTTATTCAGCTCCTGGCACGCTTCAGTTTTTAAGTTCCAGAAACTTTTGAATTTATGCCCAGCTCTGCTAACAGGATCACATTTATTTTCTGCTGTTCTTTTTTTATTTCAATTACTTGCTTATATAATGTTCATATTCAAAGTTTTTTTTGCGTATATTAAATATATCCACACTCATTAACTTGATGCAGCTCTCTGGGGAGCAGCAATCCTAACATGGTGAGGACAACCTGTGAACTTCTGTGTGACGTCATTCTGCAGGACTTTCCAGCAGAAATCTTCCTGCAAAGGCCTGGAATCGTTAAGGTAGTTTGAATTATCATAACTAAACAATTGTTAGTTGAACACACAATGCTTTGCAAAAGTATTTATACATCTTAAGCTTTTTAACATTTTTGTCAGATTGCAACCAAAACATTAATGTATATGGGGGATTTTATGTGATTGAACAACACAAATTTAAAGTCATGGCTTAAGTGTAAATTGGACAGAGACCGAATTGGGGTTTCCAAAATTTTTTTTACTAATTGTCTAACAGATCTCAACCCCTTTTGCTGCAATGCCTTTAATAAAACCTAGTGCCATCAAATGCTTTGTTGTATTTAATTAAATCTCAACATAAACACAGTGTTGCTGCACCGTATGTATTGATACACCTGGAAACTAACTTTACAAATCAAGAGTAAAGAAGGTCATCATCTAAAAATGAAATGTCTGCATTCAGTATTCCAATTAAAACATGAACAATTGCAAAACAAAATAATAACAAAAGAAGAAATTAAAATCAATGTAAAATTGAATAAAGTTCATACAAAATGTATTAAGAAATATGTATGGTGTTTAAAAGAAATATATTGATATTTACAGCTTTTACAAATCTGCATTAAGAGTCTAAATAATCATCTGCGTACACACCATTTCTTCTAAGCTTGGTGATGGTGGCATCATGCAGTGGAAATGCTTTTCTTGAGCAGGGTCAGAAAAGCTAGTCAGTTGATGAAGATAAAATTAAGGTCATGTATATAAAAATAGTTGGGTGTACAGTAAAAAATGTAAATAGACTTTATGTATTTAATATTGTTAGTCTAGAAATTTGCATCGCTTTTAAATGCTTTGAGAATATTCTTAACTTAAACCGAAAGCGACATTTAGACATACTGGAGGAGAAATGCAAGACTTCTTCTTTTTCTACAGTTGCTAGAATGACCTAATTTCTGTTAGATTTATGTGATTGTTGCTTCACTGTAAAAAAAAAAAATGAATAAAATAAATCAAACCAAAAAACAGCTTTCTTTTGGAAAACATCAGCTTTGGATACTGTGTCCTCGATCCTGTTGGAGCTTGTGGGGTTGCAGTTCTCTCAAGGTTTCTTTTTCTTGTGGGTAGAAGATTGCTGTGAGGATACATATTGGCTACCATGTACATCATGGAAGGTGTGAAGGTCAGTGCTGCTCGGGCGTTCTGTTGCCTTACTTCTACCAAGAAATAGTCGTTCACACTTTGAATAGGCACTGACCTTTTGGACTCAATACTGTGGAGACGTGTCAACAACGGATGCAGACATTCTTAAGTCTTCATTCTGTAACAAGTTCAGACATTCCTCATTTAGAGATACCTCTTCATTTATCTGTTGAGATTAGGTGTGTTTATTTTTGACATGTTGACAGGTATAGATTGTAGCTTGATAGCATCAGAGTGACTTTGTTGACTGGGACTTTGTCTGAGTGTTTGAGGGAATATAATTTTGCCCAAATGAGCAACTATCAGTGTTGCAGTTTGGTTAATAAAGTGGGGCTTAAAATTACATCGGTCTCAGGGCAACATTAACACACTGTCACCCAGCAGTCTTATGTTTAGAGGAAAACATATCTGGGAAATGCTTTTCTTTGTGTTGCTTTCCCCTCATTTTGAGGTTTTACTTCAGTTAAGGGAAAAGAAAACAAACAAAAAAACGACTTAAACTTAGACACACGTCTTCATTAGCAACAGGCGACAGGAAATTAGAAGTGTGAACAAATTACTGCTTTAGTAATTCAATTTCCTGTTGCCCTTTTTGTTTATTGATTCCTCCTATATTTTCTCTCTCGTTGTCTGGGTCAAGATTATGTATTAAAAGATGTATATTATTGCTTTATGGATTATACAAATTAACACAAATCTATAAATGAATAAATTAGATTTTTTTTTCATTAGTTATCCAGCAATAAAGTATGATGACAACTGATGCTCCCTTTTTATCTATTCTTTTTTCTTTTTTTTTTTCAGAACCTTTTGTTGCTGCTCAGGGTGGGTTCAGGTAAAGGTGAGGTCAGCTACCTCCACTCATCTGCTCTGTCCTGCCTGCGGCAGCTTTGTGTTGCCCTGAAGAAGAGGCTGCGCTTTCATCAAGATCCAGGCTTCTATTCAGCAAAACATGGTAAAGGACCTTATTAACCGGCTCTATGTATACACCCTTCTGTTTATGTGCTCTTTGCCATGTTGTTCTTAGTTTTAATAAGACATTCTAAAGAAAGATTTTGTTATGTATTGCCTTTGTTGTATTCTAAAATGCATAAAGAAAACTACATGTTCACTCATCAAAATATTTTGGGACTTTGAGTTATTTACTCTGGAACCCTTTGCATCACCTTTTAAGAGGTTTAGATTTTTGGTTTCCAAAATGTGGTCTACGGGCCATACTAGACCCTTGGAATGATCTTGTTCTGCTAATGACCAGAATTTGTAGTCGTCTGATGTAGGTGACCTTATTTATTTATTTATTCTTTAAAATTTTAAATTGTAATGAAATGAAAAATGTTAGATAAAAACACAATATTTGTCATTTTACTTATTATGCTTTTAGCTTATTTTATAGATTCATAGTAAAAAGGACCAAAATATGCAGTCACTTTAACTCAAAAGCAGACTTGGGAGTCCATTAATATCAAACTTAACTAAACAGAGCAAAAGCGACATATTGTATTCTTGTTGCTGAGAATAGACAAAAAAAATCTAGATCAAAAAAATAGAAAAAGTTATGATATTGTTGGCCTTTCTCTTAGTAAGACAAACATTCAAAAATCCTTTCATGTTTTGGATCTGTAATGATTTATTGATGATGATATTGTATTTTGTAGTTTTATCATTATAAAAAAAGAAATCACAAGTTCTTAAAGTATTTTTAAAAAAATTTGAACTAAAAGAAAGTGACGTTTTTGTGGTCTGTGAGCACTTTCAACTTGAAGCTTTTGTCTTGAGTGTCAGAAACCACTTGTTTAGTTGAATGTATACAAAAATTTTTTTAATAAAAATAAAAATCCAAGCATAATTCTTACTTTTATAGACACTAATCTTTTATAATCAATTAAGATAAAAAACATTTGCAGTACATCCATAGAAACCCAAAATTAATGGTAGTATTGGCCAGGGTTTATGCAAACCTGTCTAGAAGTATAAAGACAATTTTGTCGGATATGTTGCCATATTATTATAATTTTTCCAAGTATGCTTTTACATAGAAAAAAACCCAGATGACAGGAATAATAATGTTGAATTTCTCTGTGACTGTTTAGATCCAGTGTCGCAGAACTCGTCCTTCTCTTACACCCAGGAGGTTCGGGGGAACCAGCGCTCACAGGCCTCCTCTCCTGTGGCTGAGTGCTCTCCTCGGCCCTCTGTGGTGGGTCGCACAGGCCAGAGAGCCAGGGGAGATGGTCAGGACGGAGACGCAATCTCTAACAGGTGTGCCTCTAACTAAGATTCTCTTTCCAGCTTTTTTTTTTTTTTTTTTTTTTTTTTGATGCATAAGTAAAATAGTTAAGTATGACTAAGAATATTTTTCTGCTTTTCCATCTTTATCAGCAACAGGAGCCCTCTCAGAGCTCGTTTTCATTCCATTTATGGCAAATTCTGTTGTCCAATCCAGCCTGTAATTCTTTAATTTGTTTGATCCGAAGGGATATTAAAGATTATGTGTGTGATTAATCCAGTGGCAGCTCACAAGGAGGTGGGGCAAGGGCCCCCACCCCGCAACAGACGCCCCGTTCCCCTGCAGACACAGCTCACCTGGAGCTTCCCGACCTGAGCGTGGAAGACATTCTGGAGCTTCAGTTGCAGCAGCTCAGCGTGGCCCAGTTTACTGTTGCCACCATGCAGCACACCATACCGCTGCTGAAGACAGGTGGGAGTCTGTTATTTTTGCTTTCTTCTCTGCTTGAATAAACTTGAGATATTGTAAATATCCCCAGTCCTGCTTCCCTACATCAACTAGATTCTATCCGGTGTTATTTGATCTTGTCAAAAAAAAAGAACCCCCTTCCTCTGCTTTTGTTCTGCTCCTCTCTTCCTCTCAGAAGGTTTGCATGCGTTCCACCGTGTTCTGGAGCTGTTGTGTGATGCTCTCCTCCTGCTTGGGGACAGCGTTTGCGAGCTGGTCTGGGACGATCGCAGCCTGGTGGGGATGGAGCTGGCAAGTCAACACAACTCATGACAGCCTCTTATGTAGATGAATGGATACACTTCACTGAAACGGGGAGTTGGCTTGGCCACCAGACAGTTTGTCACAGACACACAAGCATACGGTGCTCAACTGTCAAGGAGAACTGTGGGCATGCGAGCGAGCTGAATGAATTATACTCGCTTGCAAAGAGCTGTACACGCAAACTTATTGTCTGCAGCACCTGGGTTAATCAAGCATCATAACTGCTGGGTTAGAAAACGTCTTCATTCATTATGTATGTTAAGTCAAGACAATATATCGTGTTAAAAAGGATTGTGCCTTTTAACCGCACAGGCTTATTTATTATATTCGCTGGCAGCCTATAGAGTATGTTTTCTGCTGTGGGATTTACGCACTTGTCAAGCCGGGGCCCCCACGGCCCTGTGCTGTTTAATACATACTCAGAGTCATGCAACCTAAGAACTATTTTGTTATCTTTATGTGGGGAGCAGCTTTTGTTTGCCAGACCCCTCTGTTTCCCTGTGGGATCGAGCCCAACCGAGCGATGCACAGGACATGCACTGCCCCCTGCTGGTGTATCCACTCTATTGTTCTATGTCTGCATCCAGAACAAAGTGACTGAGAATAGATTGTTCCAATTTATTCATGCTGCGATAGGGTGGATCTGTATCTCGTCCCAAAATAACCCTGAAATCTGATTACATTCAATTCCTCAAACCCGGGAATGAACAATTTTTTTTATTTTTTTTCTCTACTGGCTCCTTGCCAGGAGCACTGTTTGAGTCTGAGAAAATGCGCTCGCTGGTGTGTTGGTGCGTGTTTGTTGCATGTGTGGCTTTTATCTACTTTTCTGTCAGTTTATGCTTTGGTTTACATTTCTCTCTCTGTTTGTTTCAGAAGGAGAAGCTGCAAGCCTGCATGGAGCAACTGGGAGATGTACTCTTCTTTCACCAGAACTATTCAGCAGAGGCACCTCACAGTTCCCAGGTCTCCCACAGAATGGCCTACTTAGGGACTGCCATGTTTACCATTAGACTCCTGCAGACCATACTCCCTCCAGAGAAGGTTTGTATAGTGCCTTGCCAGTTGTTCATGTTCATGTTTAAGTTACAACTACACTCTTTAATTAGTTTTAGTTGGGATTTTTGTGATAGACCAACATGAACGGTACTGAATTTGGAGGTAGGAGGATAATGATATAAGGTTTACAAATTGCTACGCAACAAGCAATCTTAATAGTTTGGCATGCCTTTTTATTCAGCCCCCTTTATTCTAAATTCCCTAAATAAAATCCTGGACAACTAGTTGCCTACAAAAGTTGCCTATTGTAGTCATAAGCCAGAAAAATAGAACATTTATTAGAAGAGCAAAGAAGAGGCTCACTGTAACTCTAAATTAAATTAGACTGTTTTAATTTAGGACTATTTATTGCTATTAGCTCTCCACTAATGAAACCTTCATGGAGTGGCACCAAGAAAGCTACTTGAGATAATGGCTATAATAACTGCAACATATAGGACACAGCAAACATGTGGAAAAAGTTATCTGGTCAGATGAGACCAAAATAGAATCTTTTTTCTTTTTTTTTAACACATGCAAAGTGTGTGAAACATGTGTGAGTAGTTTTTCATGTGAAACATGGTGGTGGAAGCATCACGCTATGAGACAGTGACAGGGAAGATGCTTGAGTTTATCAAATATGGAGAGCTAAATACAGGGCAGTCCTGGTTGGAAACATACTTGGATCTTCAGATGCTACCAAATATTTAAGTCTGTGGCCGAGGATCGTCTAACCCAAAACATACAGCTGGAGGTGGACCAGAGTGGTTCAGATCTAAGCATATCATCTGCTAGACTGTCCCAGTCAAAGTCATAAATCCATTCAGCAATAAATTTCTCTGCACTATTTTGTGTTGGTCTGTTACACACACGATTCTAAAGATAATTGGTAGCTTTAGGTTGCAACACCTCGAAATATAACAAAAAACAGAATCAATAGTTTTGTGCTCGTGCCACCAAATCATCAGTTCATTGCTGTTTGTCTAAAAGTTACTATTTTCATGACCTCTGAACAGGCCAGTGAAAACCTCCCTGAAAATGCAGCAACAGCTATTTTCCACGTATGCTTGGACTCATCGCTGGGAAGTCTATTACCCAGCATGCAAGAGACAGCTGTGGCCTACTTGGAGCAAGTGGATTCAGACAGCCACAGCCTCTACAGGAGGATGAATAGAGCTGCGTTTTGGATGGAATCAACTTGTAACTTCGTGAAGGAGGCACAAGCTGAAGTATGAGCTGTAGCACTCATAAGCCCAAGATAATATTCATGTTTTACAGAAATATAGCTTGCAATTATGCAAACATCTCTTAAGACTGTAATCGATCACATTTTTCTTTCTAAAGGGGGAAAAGAACTGGTTGGACCTACTGGAACTTGCAGACCACGCAATAGATGGTCTTCCATTTCATCAGCACCTACCAATAGTCAAGGAATGTGTTCACATGTGCTCTTACTTGTAAGGCAATAATCTATAGATATGTTAGTCCATTTAGATTTTTCATTAGATGCTTTGAAATAATTTGACTTTCCTTGATGAGGTGGAAGTTTGATCAGCCCAGCCCTCTCCTCCAGACTGAGAGCCAGAAACTCTTCCTCAAGCTGCTGTCCCATCCATCGCCCCCTGTCAAAACGGAAACATATGAGTGTACTTTAAACCTGGTCAAGGTCAGAGCACGATGTTTTATAGATGGTTGTTGTTTAAATGAGCATAAAGGGTCGTGGCTGAAACATACCCGCCTTATGTTGCTTGAAAAGGGGAGCTGCCTGCTCGCTCTCCGGTACCTAAATAAGTAAAATGGAGACAAATGAGGTACAGTTCTTTGACAGCATGCTATAAAAACCCTGCTTGACATTTTGAATCAGTCTCTCTTTTCATTTTGCCAATCAGAGTCTAGAATTGAGAGGGAATTGTATTTCATGAATGCGAGCACAAGTGAGAGGATAGTGATAATTTATGATGTGATTACATATACCCCCAGGACTGCCTTGGCATCCAGAATCTTTCAAGACAGGAAGCAGCGGCATGCGCTGGCGTTAACTTCCTCCTCCACCACAGGGTCCTGTATGAAATGAGTGTTTTTGGACTGCAGGACTCTGCTCAGACGGTATTTGGATCTATGTTTGTGTTTTATGTTTAGATGTAGGAAGGGTTTTTGTGTTTTTTGTTCAGTTTTGTGTGTTCAGTGCCTTGCACAAAAATTTACACCCATCAAGATCTTTCACATTTTGTCGTGTTGCCACCACATACTACAAATATGTTTTTGATGACTGATCAAATATTATTTTTTTTTTTTAAATGTTGGTCCTGAAAAAGTCTTAGTCACTGTTTGTGTTGATTTAATTTTAGTTGGGGCTTAATTTTTAACACTTTAATTCTTCCATTCCCGACTTCTGGTATTCATTCATTCAGTAGGCTAAGGAATTAAGGTACAATTACGGTACCTTAATTGTTGCTTCTTATGACTTTGTTTCAACAATGACTTTCTTCTTCCATTAAAAATGTCAGGATTTTAAGTTCTACACCAAGATTTTAAGAAAGTTATGTATACTTTTTGAAATCCACATATCCTTTAGTTTCCTCTTCATAATTACATGCTATTTTGTGTTAGTCTAAAACATAAAATTCAGATGAATGGTGTTGTAGCATGACAAAATCTGAAAATGTTCAAGATGGTACAAATTCTTTGACAAGACAGTGTCTATCCAGATAATTTAATCACCTTTAGTACTCGGTCGCATCTGTTTGACTTGGGCTTGTTTTGTGGACTCAGCTCTTTACCTGTGATCTATAGGTGAACGTTGCTGCCAAGGATATCCTTCTATTCCTCCTCAAGGGACGATTAATGATGACGGCTCGAGCCTGGGACAGATTCAATGAGGCACTTTACCCAGTCATACCCATATTACAGGTGTTGTTCACTTTGTGGAGATTACAGAGTAATTTCACTGCTGGGCTCTTAAACCAGTCTCCTGTTTGGAACTCGTTGCACTATTTACATAGGGATATGACAGTGCGTGTTCAAAGAAGCTATCATCTGTAGGGGGAATGTTAATATTCTCAGAGCATAAAAAAATGCTTATTGTGCCGCCTGTAAGGGAAAAACATGGTCATTCCCTCATTTACATACTTTATGCTATATTGTTTCCTTTTTTGGGTGGCAGTAACAAACTTTTATTACTTGCTCAGTTTCAGGCAACGGGAAGCAGCCTCCCCATGAATATACATGAGAGTTTGACTAGGCTGTCAAGTGTGATTTAATTCAAACAGGCCATTGCAGGTTGGGCCCTCTATGTCAACAAGAGATGAAATGAAACTACCCCTAATCAAAGTGATGCAGATTTTACTTACTGTTGCAATGCTTAGCAGGAACTCCCTGCTGTTGACTACTTTGTCTTCCAACCCAGCCTGACAATTACTAGTGTATGTGTTTGTGGCTGTATTGGCAGGGCTATGCCAGCACAGAGGAGTCACTTGGAAAGTGTGTCCTGCTGATAAGTGACATGTCGGATGTGACAGGAGACGATGTTTTTCCCACTACAGGCAAGCTGAAAGCAGCGCTCCGACTCCTCTTCTCTAAACAGCCCACGTAAGTCGGAGCTCTGGGTCTTCCCATTGTCTGAGCTTGTTTGATTGTTAAGTGCTCAGACATGTGTAGGTGTTTTTTTTATTTTTTATTGTTTGTTTTTTTTCCCTTCATGCATGCGTATGTTTGCCTGGTATGATTCTTCTGCATCTTTCTGTGAAGGGTTGTTAGTTTCATTTTTTTTCTGATCTGAGTGTTTTGGTTGAGGAAAAAACTAATGGCAAAAGGTGACCATTTTGCTGTTTGACACATTTAGAGGTTGTATTTAACTTCACATATAGTACTCTGCAAAATATTCACACTCTTTCAACTTTTTTACATTTTGTCATGTTGCAAACAGCAAGCTTATGTGTATTTTATTGGGATTTTCAGTGAAACTGACCCCCCATGATTCCCTGTTACTTCACATGCTGGCTAAGCCTGCACAATGCATTGCTTCATCGCAGTAGGAATGTGTGAAACATTCATAACACAAATAATTGTTTGGAATGCAATTATTGTTTTACTGACATATTTAAAGTATTATAAAATCTCATTGTGAGGTCAGTAAATCCACCAAATCCTCTATGAGACATGTGTGATTGTTTTTCTGTATGTATATTGATTGTAGTTAACACCAGTGAATATCAGATACATTTTAGATCATGTTTTTATTTCCACCTCTAGACATTTTTAATGTGGATTGATTGCAATGTTGGTATAATTTTAACGGACAGAGGTGTGACGTTGCAAAAATTTCATTTATTACTAATTTCAAGCAATTTACATCAAAGGCTTCGTTAAGGTTTCTTAAAACTTGCTCTCAACAGTGTCAGAATAGCTGCAGTGCAACACATCCTGCCCCAGCTAACCAGCCATGCTGATGCAAACCCCACCAGAGTATTCGCAGATCAATCAGCGATCACGTCTCTTCCCAACCTCTTCTGCCTCAAAAACCCTGTAGACGTCACTCTGGACACCGTCAATAAATCCATTCTAAAGGTATATATAGAAAAAGTGACTAAAAATACATTTTTAGGAGGCGAGACAGCTTATTTTGCGTATTTGTTTATGTTTTTTTTTTTCTTAGGTGGAATCAGTAGAGAAGCTGTTTTGCATCTTGGACTCTAACACTGTAGACATCTCTCTCAGAAGATCGGCAGCAGAGCAGCTTTCTGTCGTGCTACAAGGTGACAAGTCTACAAAATCTTATTAGATTAGATAAAAAACAACTAAAGAACAGTATTGTTTATATGATTTATACCCTTGCATACTTTTTGATTGACCCACATGGTCTCTTTCTTCCATGCAGACAGAAAGTAGTTTCAAGCTTTTTTTTAAATTTATTTATTTTAGTCCAAAGTGTTGTGCTCATTATAAATTGAGAAGCAAAGTTTAAAAGTTTGATGACTGTGTCTATTCCTCTTGTTGAAGCTGCAATTGGCAGATGCTTCTGCTGCATTTCTTCCTTACCGCTGCAATACGTTTAGGCAAACAGAAGACATAAACAAATGTTTGTTGCTGAAATTTGATCTCTTTCTGTCTCACAGACAAATCAATGCACCCTGTACTGAAGAATCTTGGCATCACAGAGAGAGTCATTTCTTTTATCACAGACAATGAAAATGGCAACAAGGTAAAAAAAAAACAAAAAACATATACCTTTGGCAAGAAAGTAAATGATTGTTGAATAAATCCTTTAGTCAAGTCAAATAAAACAAACCAGTGTACATGTTTTTGTGCTTGTGTGGACTAAAGCCACTGAGGCATGGATGATTGGAGAATGAAATGGCCTATGCTAATAGTGTCAGACAGGCCGTGCTCAACAGTGATTTCTGCCCTCAGCCCAAAATTACTTCAGTCTGCTGATCATTTCCAGTTCTGGAATCAGAAAACGCCGTGGGTGATTGTCCAACAAATTCATGTAGGAGGGTGGATAATGACAAGAACTTAACTTAGCTATCATAAAAAGGCTGTTTACAACTTAGCTTTTTTTAAGCTAAGCCACAGTCAGTAAATTGTGGGTTAGCTAAAAAAATTTTTGAGAGTATATCTGCAGCTTCATATGTTATTAATCTTGTACTTATGAATGTGTTGCTCCCCAGAGCCTCGATTGTCTTCTGGAGCCGTGTGTATGCATCTTGAGAAAACTGGTGTATGCTGATCCATCTCTGAGGCACAGCCTGGCGCAACACAACCGCCTGCTCCTCACACTGCTCAGGGGTACGTACAGCAACACACCTCATTTAGTACCAGCTACACACTCTGTGTTGAGTGGTTCATGAACAAAAATCCCCAAGTCGTCCACTTGTGTGTTTGTTTTAGACATGTTGTTGTGCTTCAGTAAGTGGCATATAACATGAAGTGGGAGTACATATCTATGATGCAACTTGTTGATGTGTTGCTCAGCTTTACACCCAAACAGTGCTAACAGCTTGGTTTTTAACAAGAGTTGCTGAAAAGTAGTGCAGCTAAAAAATTGATCTTAGAATTTGTAGGTCAGTTTTTGTTTTCTTTCTATAATATGAAAATTCACTTGTGCTATCTTTGGACTGTTGACTTGAGTTTTAAGTCTGATTTGGAAAAGAGAGATTTTAGCTAAATATGTACAAGGTTTTATACATGCTAAATATTATGTTTTTTAAACTTCAGTTTTAAGTCTAAAGGTGTGATTTGGATTTTAGATTCATATTTTTAAAAATGCATTTATTAACTTTTGTTATTAAATGAATGTTCTCTTCATTGTAGCTTCCTTGATCTTGAAGGAGATGAAAAGCAATAACAGTGAGGTGGCCGTCCTCATGTGTTTGCTGCTTTTTGATGAGATCGCTTGCATTGAAACATGGTTGGTTCATATTTTTCTCACAATACATTGGAACAATACATTTTCCTGTATCAAAGTTACATACCAGGGTTTTTCTGTGAATTACGTTAAACAAATTTTAAATATAGTTTGGCATCCCTAGTACAACATTTAATGGGCAATTTTTTTAATTTTTTTTTTTTACAACTGTTATTAATCATTATTTATTCAAGAAAAATGCAACACTTCCACAAACAAGCTCCCATCATACTTGTAAAAACCTGAAATGACAGCTGGATCTCCAAAGTCTAAAAAAACTCTTCAGATTTGGATATCACAGAAAATGCCAAAAACAAACAATGAAATATTCAGTGTTTAGTATAAATAAATAAACTTTTTTTTTTTACAACAAGAATATTTTATGGTTTTCTTCTACCTGAAGAAAACCAGGTGGAAGAACCTGGTTTCTTCTTAGCTTAATAGTTTTTAAGCTATTTAAAAAAATATTTTTTTAAATAGCTTAAAAACAATTGTTAGTTTTCCTTTAATTATAAATACAAATCAGAGTACCCTTTTCTTTGCCTTTTATAAACTTTATGAAATTCTGATGTGCTAATCAACATTTGTGAACAGAATGTGTTTTATTTGAATTTTACAAACGTTTGTGAACAAAATGCCTCTTGATGTTAATTTAAAAAATATATTTTTCATCCATGATTATTTTTCTTATTAGGTCAGATAAATCCACATCAGATGCGACTCTTTCACCATTTTCTCTGCCAGTAGCTGCAGTACGGAGGTAGGCCTCGTCAAGAGACATGGAACAAAATAGAAAAAATAAATCACTTTTACTGAGCTTTAGCTCATGATATCATCTAGAATAATACCCAAAGATTTCTAACATTTGACTGTTGTTTCCTAAAGGTACAACATTCCCTTTAAGACAGCAACTCATCACGCGGTCAGCCCGTACTGCTGCATCTTGGCTCCTTCCTCTGACCTTTTGACCTTGAGTCTGGCCCGCCAAGCCTTGCAGGTGGCCTGGAATGCTGCATGGCATTCTGGGATAGATAATCTCCTGGAAAAATCAAACAGTGCTGCCTGTGATGCTGATGAGTAAGGCTCTACCTTTAACTTTTTATATACAGTGGAATATTTTAAAATAATTTTCAGTGTACTAATGTCTGCAGCAATCTCTCTCTCTCTCTCTCTCTGAGAGATAGATAGATAGATAGATAGATAGATAGATAGATAGATAGATAGATTGATTTTTTATATTTTGGTGAAATAGCACCAAAAAGCATTTGTACGCTTTATACCAAAAGCATTTGTGTGGATAATGCATAGTAATACGGTCATATGCAGTATGTTTACTGATATAGTGATATATCAAAAACACCAGTTTGAAAAAAGAATGCTAAGCAGATGTTGGATCAAAGGATCAGAGTAATAAATCTATAACAGGATTTTCATGCGAACAGAGATCCTTCCACGTATTACTCTTGAACAACACTGTCTCCACGGGGGAGTTCAGCAACGTATTAGCAACCAGAGTTGTGGCATATTGTGTTCATCCGTCTTCATTTTGTCCTAATGTGACCTAATTCAAACAAATGAGAACGTCTCTACAGTTTTAACCAGCTTGATTAAGACATTTGAAACACACCATTGGTGGATCAATCCATCTGAGATCCTGTGTGGTGCTGTGACTGGGTAAAGAGCAGATGCTTAACATGCATTACTCTTCATATTTGCATGTGCTGCTCTATAGCATTATGGTTTAATTATGTCTTGCTCCTACTTTGTGCTACTTGATTGTAACTAGTATGACTTACTAGGAAAAAAGAAATGTGTTATCTTCTGTTGGTTTGCAAATTATTGTTGCCTGTGGGTTATTACAGCTATACAATCTGGCCACAACTTACTTTTTTTAACAACTCCAACTTGACTCCAACAGATTTCACCCTGATTTGAAGCTGTCAAAGTCGCAGCTCTTGTTGCTCCGGGCAGCGCACCCTCCAGCTGCGCTCCGTGACTGCATCCAGGCTATCGAGATTGCAGCAGGGCACAAATCTGTGGCCTCTGCCCTGTCCAGGCTCAGCCTCTATTTGTTGTTTAGCAGACTGGCTCTCCCACATGTTCCCACTCACAGCTGCAGAGACATCCTCCAGTTGCTCGGCTGGCAGACAGTGTTGACCAGGTACTCTGCATGTGCATTCAAAAAATATTCATATTTGATATATAGTACTTGCAAATGCCCATGTCAGTAAATGTCTGCTGTTTCTGATCAAAATTATGGGAATTATTATGTTTGGAAGTGCTATAAAACACTGATTAAATTGCATATTTGAACAAGTACTAAATCTTTTTTTTTTTTTTAATCAAAAATCTTTGATAAGTCTAAAATGTTTAGGTTTTTTTAAAATTTCTTTTTATTTATCTCTTACAACTGAATTGATGAGATGTTTGATGGTGGTTGTTATCAAATGTTTCCAACAAATATCTGAGGGAAAAAAAGAGAAACTATGTTCTCTTTCTTTCCAATTACCTATTATTCATTGGTTTGTCTGATAAAATCACATTAGGTAAGATTTGTGGCTGTAATGAGACAAATTGTGCAAAATTTTAAGTTCAAGGTTTCCCCCCAGAAAACTTGCCAAGCCCCAGTGGTTGGGTGCTTTAATTCATCTAACGCACCGTCATGTTTTTGAGTTAAAAAATGTTAAAAGATAAATACCTAAACACTATAAAATCTTAAACAAAGCAAACAATTTAAAAGATACCTAGATAAATAAGCCTAGTGGGGGCACAGGTAAAGCCTGGTGGCCCGCCAGGCTGATCATAAACTGGGTTTCCCCCAGTTTAAACCCTGAGTGTAAGGGGTATGAATATTTTTGCAAGGCACTACTTGTACATCAGTTATCTTTCATTTGACTCAACCTTTTCCAATAATGACCTTGTTTTAGTTTTTCTCTCCCTCCTGTGTCTTTCCAAAATCAGTTCTTGGTTTTTCTAGTTAATAAAGTTACTTTGTTATGTTTAATCATAAAGAAAAGTGTAAACAAAACAAAATGTGTTGCATAGTACTTGCATGGAATATGCGAAAAGCCTTTCAGCAGTGCCTCTCTTGCCAGGATTGTCACACGCTCTGTCTCTTCTTCCCTGCAGGTTTCTCCAGGTGCGCCCGGCCTCTATTGAGGATGAAAGGTTGCTGGTGGGAATTGTGACATTTTTGAATGCCTACTTCAAACAAATCCCCACAGAGTTTACCTCTGACCAAAGGGACCAGGACCTATGCTGGATATTGGAGCTGCTTCTCAACCAGGTCCAGATCATTGACACTTTATGGACAAGCATTAAAGTAAAACCTGCTGCACCAGTGTACTGCTCTGCTTAGGATTGTGGTGCAAAGAAATAGTCACGTTTTTATGTTTTTTTGCATCATGTTGTTTGAGTGATGCAATAGTTGTGATATGGGACTGTTAGCTTTAATATGCAAATATAAATGAGTAATTTCTCATCAGTCTCAGCCATCTGAACCATATGTGCATCACATCTCCATAAAGTAGTTTTCTAAATAAGTTCCTCAATGCAGCTGCTTACAGTATATACCAGCAATCAAACCCTGAATGAGTCAGGCAGATTGATAAAACACCCTGAACACATTACGGTCTCAAAACAACAGAAAAACAGCTTTTCCCTTTAGACATAGCAGATATTATTTCCTAAGCTCTTAAAAAAATGTTGGGGCTCTTATTTTGGATTACCCGTCTGTTATTGGAAGGAGAGCTACTTTCTGTCTTTAATCAGTCTCACCTTGATTTTCTCATTAATATGTGTGTAAACAATAAGTCCTCCCCCGGTGGCTGAAGAAGACTCAGATTTAATGCTTAGTAGGGGTTAGCCTCGCTGCTCTCCTCTGTTTTTCTGTAATTACTGGGCTGTTTCAGGAACATCTGTCACCTCATATACCCTCATGAAATGTGCACTCATCAGTATATTTTTTATTAAATTTTTTTTTTTGCCATGTGGCAGCCAAGAGATTTTTTTTTTCTTTTAAAGAAATACAAGTGTTTAGTGAAGCTGTGCTTACTTTAAATAAGAACTACTTGTATCAAATGTAGAAGAAGCAAGAGATTTCAGTATGTTCCTTAGGAATCAGACATTTTCAAAAACGACACAAAAATGAATACTTTTTATTAAAAATGTCAAAATTGATGATAAAATTAAGAATCAAATTTACCTCTGAGCCACTTTCACTTACTAGTGATTAACTTCAAATCAAGAGACAAAAGATAACACCAACTCTGATCTAGATGCTAATAATTCAGACACAAACACTTAATCTAAGTTGATTAAAATTGATTATAAATCTAAGAACTCTCATGAGCTTATCGGTTTTTCCAGAAACCCCAGGGAAATATCAGTTTATAACTTGTTTTTTAATGCCTAATTTTGATGCTTGAAGGAAGAAAATTCGTTAATATTACCTTCATGGCCTATTAAAAAGAACACAGACCTTTATTCAAAGTCTGCCTTATTACAGTTCCATCTCTGATAAAGTCGGGCAGCATGACAGAAAATCTGACAACATGGATGAATATCGACTTCATCAGTCTTCATAAAATAGTCCAATATATGACTATTTTCCATCTTTCTGCAATTAGTGCCATTTTGGGCAATCTAATTTGTGTCCATTGTGAACATCTGCTGCTGTGATAATATTCCTAACTGCATAAAAATTACATTAGCAAGTAAAATGCCAGTACACAATACTCTAAATATACTCCAAAGATTAGTCTAGTTTACATTATCAATCTATCTTTAAAGATGTTTCCTGTAGGCGTCAGAAAGATACTCTTATAAGATTCATTAATATAGAAAAATAATATGTTACATAAGTCATAACTATTGTGACTGACAGTGTTTCCACTTTCCTTCTTCATCACGTAATCCTGAGTTTGAATTACTGAAAAAAACTGAATTATATTATTTTAAATTAAGCAGATTTGCAGACAAACCACTTAATTCATTTTTCAGTTTCTTCTTTATAGCAAAATTTTCACCCCAGTAATGTATTTTAAAATATTTAAGTTGAGTAAACAAACTAATAAACACACTAGTAATCTATTTGAATAAATAATTGATTTAGATAAATGAAAATGAGTTAGAAGACATTTAAATATTAAGCACATCAAATTTAATCAAATCATACAAATTAATTCTGTTTATCCACTAATTTCCTAGGAGACTGCTGCTCTTCTTCATTTGCTTCTTGGTATGGAGTCGCAGATGTTGACTCAGAGTTTAGAAGATCCTGAGGAGATTAAGAACCACGTAAACCAGAGACTGCAGAGAGAACTCATAAAGTTCTTTAACACGCTTCTGATCAGGCTGTCAAATACAACTGACAGGTAGGTTAATATCAGACATAAATCTGTTATCTTTTACTTTAACATCCTAGTGGGTTATTTTATCACTGTTTGTTTCAGATATAAAAAGATCAAAATGGTAAAGCTTGAAGAATGAAGAAAGAAACCACTCTGTAATGTTTTTCAGCTTGCCTGCTGTGTAAGAATAATAATAAAAGAAGGGAACACGCACTAACATCAATTCCTAATTTTCCTTCCACTTTATTTCTGTCGTCTATTTTTCTTTCTCCTCTGCCTGTCTGCTTTGCTTCTTTTCTCGCTGTCTCCTTTTCTGTCTGTCCAGGCTATGTTTGGCATTAGCAGGTCCCTTCAAGAGCCAGCTGGCGCTGCGCTTGCTTCAGAGCTTGCGGTTGTCTGATGCCCCGCGTTTCTATGGCCTTCCCAGCCTGGAGAGGGCACTGCACGGCATGGTCAGCCTGACTGCCCAGCCTGGCTGGAGCTCCCACTGCCCTGACCTGGAGCCCAGCTCCCTCTGCTCCAAATATCTCAGTGGATTATTAGAGGTGAGTGTGAATGCCCCCATCTTGTATTTGTGTGTGTGCTCATATGCTCGTGTTTGGAAGGGGCTTGTGCCAACCTCCCACTTGTTATGCAGATATTAAAGTGCCTACGGAAATGTTAAAATGGTAAAACATGGAAATTTCCGAGGAATGAGTAAAAATGCAGCAAAACGAACTTGTGAGACATGAATTGCAATTGACAAAAACCTCAGTGATCAGACGTGCCACGCCGAGAAGATGCTGATGAGATTAATCACCCTCGCTTTTTCCATCTGTTCAGTTGTGCAGCAGTGCGTAAAACAATCGACGAACAAAGTGAAGACCAGCCTGTACAACAGTCATCAGCACAAAGGTGTCAAAAGTTCGTTGACACCCTGTGGACTCGCTCTGTTTATATCATAAATACGCATTTTTGTTTTATTCTAATACAAATGTATAATAATGAAACAATAGTGCATATTTAAAGATAATTTCTTTTTTCAATTTACTTAATTAATCTAAAACCACAGAGTTATCCTCTTTTTAATTGTCTGACTGGCCTCTCCACTGACTTTTCTGGCAGCGTGGGGTCCTAGAGCTCTGCAGGCCTTTGGCTCCTCTCTCCTCATCTGCTCTTCTGTGCAGTCTCCCATACTGATGGCACACAAAAACAAACTAATTAGTCTCTCAGCTGTATTAAAGTTTCATTTGGGTGCAGTGCTTGACGAGCATACAATTGGCTCTGAATAAATACAGAACCTACTGTAAGCTGAGGCTTTCGAGTTTGCTTTGTACTGTCAAGTAAATGCTTTAATAACAGGCATGCACACTAGACAAATCTGTCTTTGGATTATATTTTTGTATGATGTGTAATTTTTAGGAAGACATTTTCTGTATCACTCACACAGGTGATTTCTTCATTTTACGTTGAGTGGAGAGGGAACTCATTGTCATTCATGGGGAAAGGTGTGACAAAGAACGCCATTATTTGCTTGCTTCACCTGTCCCATGAGATGATGATGGAAAACAAGGATAAGGCAAGTCTCATTTTAATGTTTTACCATTGTAACCTAATATAGCTAGAATTATTCTGTTACATTGTAACTACATTGTAATGACACAACTCATTGTATTTTTATGTGATGAACCAACACAAATTATGACATAGTTGTAAGGTGGACAGAAAATGTTTTTAAAAATGTTTTAGAAATATGAAGAGAATAGAGTGTGTTTATATCCATCCCCTTTATGTTAATACCCCTGAATAAGATTCAGCAAGTTGCCTTCAGAAGTAAGGTAGTCAACAGAGTCTGCTGGTATGTAATATACACCAATGCTTAAACAGCATCATAAACATCAAGTAACAAAGCAGATAGGTTGTGGTAATTTTTTCCCGGGGCATTAATCACAGAAACATCAAACATGTATAACCTGCTCCGAACATACGAGACGAAAATTGAAAAAAAATATGAAAATCTAACACTGCACAAAAACCTTGAGCACAAACATGGTGGTAGTAGCATCATTCTTTGGGAGCTCTTTACTTCGACATTGGCTAGGAAGCGAGTCAGAGTTGAAGGAGAAAATGGAGGAGGCCAAGTACAGGACAGTCCTGGAAGAAAACCTGTTAGTGGCTGGAAAAGACTGAAGACTTGGTTGGAAGGTGGCCTTTCGTTTGAGTGGGCAACAACTGTAAACATACAGGCAGATCTAAATGGAATTCAGTATTTAAAATTGATGTTCCCAGAAGCTCCTTTACCAGATGTGAACAGTTTTATCTCCAAAGAGGAATGGATACAATTGTGCACAACTGATAGAGATTTGCTCTTAAAAGGGTTGTAGCTGCAGTGAAAGGTTTTGTGCTCTCTAATAATGAAATCTTTATTTCAAACATGTAAAATAACAAATGCCAACAGATAAAAATACTTAAAGGGAATAATAACTAAGCATAAGCATTTTTGCCTGTCGCATAAAATCCCACTATAACAAAATTGTTACAGTTCAAGAAGTATGAATACATTTGCAAGGCACTTTTCTATGGATCTATGGACGAGTAGTTTACAGAATGTTACATTTAAATTGATTTTTTTTCCAACATTAGGACTTCATAAGCCAGTGGTCTTTTGGGACTAATGACACCACAGAGGAAAGTAGCGGCTCTCAGCTTGGTTTGGCGTGGCTTATCCCGCTTTGGGTGGACCGAGATCAAGAGGTAAGGCAGTAATTTTTCAACTTACCTTCAAGAACTCTCAACTTTTGCATGTTTGACATTTTGGACATTTTGAAACTCATACCAAACATATTACAAAGTAAAGTGATTTCCCTAACTTATGAGGAACCAGCGGCCTTTGATGTACCATTTTAGCATGCGTTTTCTCCTTTTTTGTCAGGTGAGGTTTGCCAGTCTGAGTTTAGGCGCTGCTCTCTCCTCCATGCCCAGCGGCTGCCAGATTCTGTGTGCCAGCTGTCAGAACATCAGCGGAGGTCTGTGGGGCACGCTGCTCAACATCCTCTTGGATCAACAGGAGAGCAGCATGGTTCGCAGAGAGGTGCAGTGGAAAAAACTCCCTTGTGATGAAAGAGTTCTTTTGTTATGTTTTTACTACATTACATGACTTTTCACAATGTGTCAAAATACTATTTGAGTATTTACCACTTTTATTTCAAGGTAATGTAACTTATGATCTGCCACCTTAAATAAGCAAAACCACTCAAGTGCTCAGAACAATGTATTACCAACCAAAGACAGGCAGATGGCAGTGTTGCTGGTGCAGTCCACCTTAACCCAGTCTGTATGTGTGTGTTTCTGTGTGTGTGTTTCTCCCTCTCCTTGGTTTGTGTGTCCAGGCTGTGTTTATCTTGCAGAACTTGCTGGTGATGCCTATGCCTGCCAACGCAGAGGAGGCCAAGGACTCCCACTGGCAGGTCAGCAGATCTGCCTGCCAGTTAAAAGCCCTTTTACAGACCATGAACTTTTTCTACCCCTTTTCTTTCTGTTTTCTTCCATCTGGATCTGCTCTCTTACCCTCCCCAGATCTCTTGTTTATAGAGAAAACTGCTTTTGAGTTCAGATCAGGCATGTTGCTGAATTAAATATAAATTTAGATTTAGGTGCGCGCATAGAGAATTCACATCCAGATTAATTTAGCGATCAGTCAAAACTCCAAAGGCATTCTAAAAAAGGATGCAGTTACTCGGATAGAGAACTGTATGTGTGAATCAGTTTATAAAGACGGCGCAGATAGAAGTTCTCAAAAGAGTTTTTGCAGGAGGAGAATCTGAAAGGGTTGAGTTTTGTGAGTAGCTGTGTGGGAAGCATTTGGGGAAAGAGGAACTAAAAATCTAGGACACACAATGTCATCTCTTTGACATTTTTGAAATGTCACCTATATCCATGTTGCAACTTAACTGATATCTTTCATCTCTGACAAGTTTTTTTCCTATGTCAAAAATGTAAGAGAACTCAAACTAAAGTTATTTTTTTCTGTCTTTCTTTTTTTCCCCCCTTCAGCACCCGTGTGTCCATGATGAGGTTTCCGGTGTGTCTTTGGTGGGTCTTCCAGCACTGCAGGCTCTGCTGTACCACTGTCAGTATTTCCACAGTGTGGCTCTCTCTGCCTCGACTTGCTACCGTGGCAGGTACACCTTCGACCTTCTGCCACGGCCTGGTGGGAGCGGTAATCCCAGCCTTCAGGAAAGCTCTTTAGCTGGTAAACCCTGATTTCCTTACAGTCGTCATGATGGATTACAAGCAAAGAAAAGGATTATGCTTGTTAATACCCGATAACTATGTGTCACATTTGTGTGTTATTGTGTTTAATTCTGTGTGTATGCTGACTTAGATTCAGAAAATTCCCTGCTGCCTTGGAGATGTGACCCCGCACCTAGTGTCAACTCTGGAAGAAGTTCCAGCTCCCTTTCTACTTCAAGCACTGCAGTCAGCAATGCTCTAGTATGTAAAACCATCCGCTTTGTTTGTTCGTTTGTTGATTCATTCATTCATTTGTTTGTTGTCAATCCATCCATCTCAGGGCTTCCCCCAGAAAACATGCTAAGCCTGGTGCCCAGGGCGCTAGGGCAGTCATCCAGCCGGCCGCCGTGTTTTTGAGTTAAAAAATGTTTAAAGTTGACAGGAAATATGCAAATATTACTTGATAGTTATACATTTTTGAAAGACTGGAAGATTAATACTTAAACACCAACTATAAAGTCTTAAAAAAAACATTAATAAAAAAAAGATAAAGTAACGATGCTAAGCCTGGTGGGGCACAAGTAAGGCCTGGCGGCCTGCCAGGCTTGTAATACACTGAGGGAAACCTTGCATCTATTCATTGGGGCATCCATTAATTCATCCATACATCTTTAGTCTTTCAACCCCACTTTTTTTCCCTCCTCTTCTTCACACTGAAAGCTTCACAGGTTCTATATTCACGTTCTAACCATAGTAAAAATCTGTACCATAAATTAATTTTTCTTTTTATTTTCTTCTTATGTTTGGAAAATTGGGTAAAATGAAGTAAGAACTCAAAACGTTTGAGGCAGTAAAAGTAAAGGATTTTGAAATGGGGGCTTATTTTCCCCATTTTTAAGGTCTAATATCTTACCAAGAAATGAGACATTTCTAATTAATTGAACATTGGGTGAGAAAACCAACAGGATGACTAAAATGGGTTCTGTTCAACACAAGAAGGTAGTATATTCAATAAAGGACCCGTGTCTTTTTCATAGTTTTTGTTGTTGTGTGGTTGGTGTTTTTACTTTTTTATATACTAGAGTTATATTCAATACATTTGAATGTTAATGAAAAGTAAATTTACTTATTTCAGTAACTATTGATACTCAGCTTTAACCTCAACAGTGAAATCTGTGATTCAATTTCATCTCCTCCCGTTAGGTAGGCCTACCGATGTACTAATTGCAAATGTATTATTATTATTCAGAAAGCGACTTTTGACTTTCTACACAAGCGCCTCCTATTAGGAAAAGTTCAACAATGAGCTTTTACCCACGTGTAACCCTATGAAATAATAATTTTCTTGTGGTTCTTCCTTGGACATGAAATTTTCATTCTCATATCTTCAGTTATATTTGCTCATCAGGAATAAAGGAAACTACTCAAAAATTTTGGAAAGGGAAAAAAAAATTACGGTAGCTTAGAAATATCTGTGTCTAGGAGTTCTAATCATATATTCTTTGAGCAGAGTTTTGTTAATTTTCTGTTTTTGTTTGGTTTACACTAGTTTCACCTCTAACAGAGTGTTCCGACACATCGTATGAATTAGATCAATTTCCCTCAGAATACTCATGCTCTCCTGTTTTCTGTTGCAGAGTAAAAGTTCAAGGCTGAACACTCCCAAAGTTTCCTCCCCAGTCAACATCCCAGATGATACTCCTGCCAGGCTGATGGCTCAAGGTACTACAAGGAGAAAAATCTGTCTGGACTTAAACTCACCACATAGACTTGAATATTGTCTGTCTTCGGAAAATGTAAACCGTGATGTGTTCGGGAACATAAACCAAAACCACTGTAACATATACAATTCTGAGAGTGAAGCTCTCACTTCTCGTAATTTTACCTCGGCCCAAGAGACAGACCAGGATGTGATTCAGTGGCTATTGACTTGTCTCGCAGGTCAGAGTGATAGAGACACAAGCAACTCGAGTACCTCACAGGACTCCCAACCAGGCAAGCCTTCAGGCATGGAAGCGGTTGTCATAGTAACTCCTGACCTCTTGACGGCCCAGTGCGGCCTGCTGTATAATCTGCTGGCCGTCCTGCCAGACTTCACCCTCACTGCCATCCAAGAGAATCAGTTACTGCCGGTTTTGAGCAGGTAAAAGGCCACAGGTTTTGTTTGTGTCTAATCAACATCTTTCTAGAATGTAAAAAAAAACAAAAAACTATGACGTTCAGTGTACGATGTTGTACCTTTATTTCACCATTTACACTGATGAAACTATAATATGAATGCTACTGGTTCTCTATTCACTTCTTTGCAGACAAACTTATCCCATCATATTTCTTTCTCCCTTTCAGTCTAGTAGATGTCGAACTCATGGAGAAATGTCTGAGCGAGCTCAGGACTCCCGGCATCCTTCTCGGAATCAGAGAAGACGTCAAGCGTCAGGTACACAGCACGGAACGGCTCAGCATTTCGGGAAGTTTTCCAGTTGTTTCTTTATTATCATGATCCACCACAAAATACGTGGGTTGGAACTCTGTGCCAGTTTCAGAACAGGTTATCTAAGTGCACCTCCACATATTCAGTGTGGGTGGAATACTTAACAAGCTTATGCTGGAAGCATACAATTGGGGTTTGTTTTTTCACCATAGTTACCATTTTCTTGTTTTTTCTCTTCAACTTTGACAACTTAACAAATGATTTTTGTGAGGTAGGAGGGTGTTATTATTTTACCTGCACTTTGTTAATCTGTGTTCATTTTTGTGTGGCTTCTCAGTTTGTCACTGCACTTCGGTTCCTGTCGAGCTTTTGCAAGCTGCTGCAGTCTTGTGTCATGGCAAGCAAGGAGCTGATTGGTCAGATGGACTTCCTGAAGCTTCTGTTGCCTAATCTGGTGGCTGCACTTATGCTGGAAACCACATTATTAGGTGGGACTCTCATGCTGTGATTAAATAGATTGCATACAGTGCTTTGAAAAAGTAATGATACCTCATAAATATTTTTACATTTTTTGCTATAACCACAAACATCAACCTTTTCTGGGATTTTATGTGATAGACCAAATCGATTTTCTTTTTTTTTCTGAAAAGGAAAGAAAATGTCCTTCAATCTTTTCACAAATAAAATGTGAATTTAATGTCAAATCCTGCCTCCCCGTGGTGAATTTTAAAGAACCACAAGTGTTTCTGGGTATGCAGCTGGCAGCATTGCACATCTATACCCTGAATTTTTTAACTGTACTTCATTGGAGAATACAAAAAGCTCTGCTAGGTTGGAATGGGGGAGTATCTGTAAACATATATTTTCAAGACAGTGCTCTCAGTCTGTTCAGACTTGGCTCTGAAATTTTGGCTATTCTAACACATAAATATCCTTTGATCTAAACCATGCCAGATTTATAGTCTCGATTTAAAGGAACTCAAGGTTTTTGGCTGCTTTGGAGTTTTCTGGAAGTTTGTTCAAGATTTGAGGATCATAGAAGCTGAATTATGCTTCTCTGTGTTTGATTCTGGGGATGGATAGTAGACTGTTACCTGAAGACCTTAGTGGCCTGGAAATTTGATACAACAACAACAGATTTTAAATGTATTGGGGTACTAATCCATTCAGTGATTCATAAGCTAAAAAAACTATTTTATTTTAAAACCTATGGACTTAAGAACTTGGGTGATGTGCTCTGTCTTCCTGGTTTTAGTGAGAACACGACCAGCAGCATTCTGGTTCAGACACTCAGGCACTTGATTCTGGTGCAGTAATCAATGCCACTAAAAATAAATGCATGAACACGTCTTACTGTGTTTGGCTGCCACATAACATCTCAGTTGAACGCATTGATGTTTGTGGTTGTAGCATTGCAAAATGTGGAGAGGCTAAACCGGTGTGAACTCTTTCATGATGCTCTACACGCTCCCTTACAGATGACCTATACAGATCAGTCGTGTTCTGTTTAGCCATTTTCTCAGCTCACTCTGCAGCTTAACAGTAGCTCTTACCTCTTTGTGGTTGTCCACTGTCATAAAATTTGTGAGTCACTCCTTCCCCTCCTCAGACGCAGGTACGTGGGACGCGGTTTGCGCGTGCTGGACAGACGTGTTTACGCTTCTGGCTACTGTGGTGAGGAGAGGCGGCTCGGTAGCTCACCCATCTGTCTCTGCCGCGCTGGGCAGATGCTGGCGGACATTCGCAGGTATATGGATACCCTCTCTGAGAGGGAGTTTAAGTGATGAACATAATTTTGCTGGTTTAGAGGGCGAAATTATTTGTGTGATCATGTTATGGATCGCCTCTCAAGTTTCTGTCTCTTTAGTGAAATTTACATCTTCATCTTGGCAAACAAATAAAAGAATAAAAATGTTAAGCATGCTAGCTGCATCCTTACTGTTGTATAAACTTTCTGTAACAGATGCGAGGGTAGGATAATTAAACCACCTCTACCCCTCCTACTCATATCTTCCTCCCAGATTAATGACGCAGCAAGGACGTTTAATGAGTCCAGTAAAAGATGAATGCTGGGCCTTTGTGCTCATGTGTGTTTTTGTCAGCAAGGATGTTTATGACATCTGGGCGTTCAGACAAATTTAGATGATTAGTTTGCGCACGCTGCGTCAGTCACATTCAAATATCCAGCTGTCACTGGTTTTAAAGTTTTGATTTGCCTTTTTTTGTTGTTGTTGTCATTGTACTGGGACTCAGAAAGCATTTGTCATTCATTACAGTCAGCGATTTTTAAATTTTTGTCTGCAGGAACACTATCCCAGTGTCTGGATGAGAAAAAGGCAGATTTGCTGCTCCACACAGCAGCTCTGCAGTTCCTCTCCACAGTTTTCACAGAGGAGACGAGGCTCTGCGGCACAGAACTCCAAAGCTCCACATCCAAGCACAGCAGCACACTGTCAGATATCCTAAATGGTCCCTCTGCCAGTGAGCTGTGTGAACTGTTATTGCAGGTAGGTGCGAATGTTGCAGTCATGTGATAGTTTGCTCAGTTATCGGAGGTGCTGTTAATCCCAGGATTGCCTGTGTGTTTGTGGCCAGAATTTTAGACTTCAAGAAAGGTGTTTGAGTGTACAGTAACGCTAACCTGATTGTTGTTGTTCTCAGAGCTTTGAGAAAAGGACCTTTCAGGACCCTTTAAAGAAGCTCACAGCCAGAGCTCTGATGACACTTCTGGCCTGCAGTCCCACAGCTCAAAACCACGCAGCCACTGGTAATTCCCCAAAAACTCAGCTGACAACTGTGTGACTGATTCTAAAACCACACAAATAAACTGTGCAGCAGCCTGTGGCACGTCTTTCTAAATTAAACTCCAGACAGCTCTCTGGCTGTTTGTGTTTGTGAAAATGTGTTTTAGCTGCAAAATGTACCACCAATTTTGTCTTATTGCAGTATTAGTGTATGCATATTGCAAAGAACTGCCTGAACAACAATAAGGCAATAAATTATGCAAATAATTTAGGTACCAACCATTTAGGCTGCCTGTAATATATTATGTGGCACTTTTGGTTTGTAGCAGCATAAATATTTTTAGGGATTGAAGAAAGTGGTAAGGTTGTCAAATTAGTAAGATGGAAACAAAGATTTTTAGGTTTTTTTTCCCAGTAGCTGGATAGACTTCATTTTCTAAAGTCTGGAATAAAATCGAAGTAAAAAGATATTATTGCGTTTATTGCAAGTCATGCTGTTATTGCAACATTTACCAGTACTATTACATATTGCATGCTTTTCTTATATTTGTGCACATATACACTGAAGAAACGATTTGCCTCTGCACGTTTCTTCTTTCACACTCAAATGTTCGTGTTACAGAATGAGAATTATCTGAGTAAATGCAAAAGTTAGCTTCCACATTCTACCTCTGATTGGATAAAAAAAACAAAAAACAATCTGATTGGATAAAAATTAAAAAAAAACAATCTGAAGCATTATGGTAGCCTAGTCAAAAGTCTGAACTTAAATCTGACCGACAAGCCGCCTAATTACCTCAACAGGCTTCATATGTTGGAATAGTTCTACAAAAAAAGACTGATGCAAAATTCCTCCACAAAAATAAAAAGATGGTTTTATTTTTTTTGTTTTTTGTTTTTTTGGATAGTTTTATTTTCATTATATCAATATATTTGCAGTTATTGCAAATACCTGATGGCAGTTGTTGTGGCCAAGGGTAGCATGACCAATTATTCAGTTTAGGGAAAAATAACTTTTTCCCTAAACTGCTGTTGTTTGGATAGGTTGCAACTAACATGGTTAATATTTTTATTCTAAATGAAATCACTTTTAAATTGCTTGGTTGAAGAAAAACATTGTATTATTTTGAAATGTTTGAATGCGACAAAAAAAAGTAAAAAAAAAAAAAAAGAAAGAATTTTGAGGGAGACAAATACTTGTTGTTTTTAGCTACTTTGATGCTCCTGCTGTCTTGTGTTTCAGCCGGCTTAATTGACAGCTGTGTGGAGCAGCTGAAGCAGACTCATTCCCACCTCCACCTGGAGTCCATCCGACCCAGCAAGGCTTCTACCCGCAAAAAGGTGAGCACAGGCCGACGGGAAACTTCCCATCTCAGCACATTTCCCTCAGTTGGGTTAAATAACAAACTGAGGCTACATCAAAGTGTTTTTAGAAGAAATGCTTTGAATACATATTGTACAATCCCAGGTGTTCTCTTATTATTTTTTCCAAGTGTTTATTGCAGCCAGGAAAGGCTGTTTTGAATCCAGAACAATTAAACATGTTGCTTTTTTTGTTTGTTCTCATATTTTCAGGAAGGGGGCCATTTAAAAGAAGTCAAGCTGACTGCAGGGATCCTGCGGAGCGCTCTTTATTGCAACGATGAATGCAAAGTGAGTTTCTATGGCTGCTATTAAATTCCCCACAGTTAATTGGTTTTTAATGGACCCTCACAGTACAGGTGCCTCCAAATGAGATCCAAATGTGCAAGATGCTGCCAACATTTTCACTCGTTGAGCTCCTTTATTTCTCTGTTTTTTTTTACTTTTAGAGGAAATGAGCTGGTTTTTTTTTATTCCTTGTCCTTTACATTTAGAAGATATTGAGCCATTTTAGGCTGATTACAGGTATCTTTGTCAACATCGGTTCGTCACAAATGTGCCTCTTTCACTCTGCAAATACCTAACTTAAAGCTTTTTCTCTTTACAAGTACATCAATCTAATCTATTTATGTGTATAGGTGGTTGCTATGGATGCCCGTTTAGCTCTGAGACTCTACGCTCTGTGGCCTTGGCTCTTACTGGACGACCCCACAATGGAAGCGGTTCTGGAGCTCCTGTGTGTGTACACAGCCGACAGCCAGCCAGGTGGGAACAAGATGTTGCGCATGTTGCGTCTCTCTGAGTGTTTGTGCTGGCTCTGCGCCTGTTACGCCGCCTCCTTCTGCGATTAGCAATCTCACTGAGTCATACACACTTTGCATTAAAAGTCCCATTGTCCTTTGCAATGACCACATTGTGTTTCACTGTATAAGAGCAATGCGTGGTTTGCTTGCCGGTAACAATGGGCACCGTGTCAGAATCGATCAGGCTGCTTGTCAGTCTCACTGCAGTTTCAGACCAGTGGGACATGATGTGGAAAACAAGAGAACATCTCTGCCATGTCTGAGATGTTTCTGTTTGTTCTTGCCAACCAGCTGATTTAGGAAAAAATAAAAAACTACAGTTCAGAAGAACAAATTTCAAGAGAAAAACAAGCTGGGAAATAATCACTCATGCGTCACTTGATCTCTGTGTGGATTCAGTTATGTGTTATTGATATAAAGTTTCTTATAAAAGTATTCATTTCAGTTAAGCTCTTGTCGCATTTTATCATGTTACACCTACAAATTTTCATACATGGTTGTCGAATTTATATAGCAGATTAATTGTGAATCAGAAGAAAATATAAACGATTTTTTGTAAGTATAAATGTAAGAAGGCAGCCCAACCCATGAGGAGTCCGATCCGCAGTTTTTCAATAGTCATGTAGTGGACACAACAAACAGATGGGAAGAAGTGTTCTGGTTGTGCTTACCACAACCAGAACCAGACGTTGTGAAGACCACAACTTCACTTTTTGGCCAAAAAGGGAAACAATATAACTGGTGAAAAGCTAACATCACTCCATCTGCACAGTGAAACATGGGGGTGGAAGCATTATCCTGTGGGAGTTCTTTTCACCAGCAAAGACTGTGAAGCTGGTTAGATTGTTGGAAAGACAGATGGAGCTAGATGCAGACCAAACCTGAAAGAAAACCTGTTTTTGTGTAAACTATATACTGGTGTGTAAAGTCCAAACCTATATCCAATTTAAGTTTCTGTGGAAAGTCTTGAGAATAGATTTTTCATAATCATGGTACCAGAACTATATTGGAAAATACAACAAGACTTATATCTTACATCTGTTATAGATGTACCAAGCTAGATTAGCTTAATCCCAAAAGACCTTCAACTGGAATTACAAGGAATGGTGTTTCCTAAGGAGATACAGATATAAACCACGCTTTTCAGATTTGTAAGCTGTAAAAAATTCTTACCTATTTTTGTAATATATTCATTTCACTTTGCAATTATGTCCTGAAAGCTTTTACAAGACGCTGCAGTTGTTTCATCTGTGAGTAACGGAAATTTCTCTTGCTTCACTAATAGTAATTTGTGATAACCGGAGTTCATACGTTTTGACAGGTTTGCGTAAGTAACTCTAAACGTGATTGGCAGCAGTTCTTCAGTGGACGTGTGCACACACTCGGATCTAAACTGACTTTTTCTTCAGACCCCCCCCCCCTCCCTCCCTCTCACCACACCCACTTCAGCTCAAGCTGGGAAGCTGCAGAAATCAGTGAAGTCAGGCACAGTGTTTCCCTAAAGGTTAACCGAACAGCAGGTTGAATTTGGGCTTCACGCAGCCTGGCTTAGTATTACACCATCCACCCTGAGGCAACCACCGAGTCTCCTGAGACGCCTACGTTTCTATTCGCTCTTTCATCTCCTGTCTACCGCCTTCATCCGAAACTTTGTTAGCGTTGCTAGTTTAAGTGGAACTGTTGTCTTTTTATCTGTTCCCTCCCTGCTTATTTTCAGGAGATATTTTGGTAGTACCCTCAAAACCTGCTCTCACAGCCGCAAGGAACGCAATAAATAACTGCATTTTTTTTTCTGCTCTTGTTTGAGATGAGACATTCCTTGTATTGCAGAGTACTTGATTAGATTTAAAGCAGCACTTGGGATGCTTAAGATCTTATCAGAAAGATCCCATGTTAACCCTCACCAATATCATGATGGCTTCCTGACAGGCATAATCATAACCTGAGGCTAACAGTCGCGTTTGAGGGACCATTCTAGGATTAGTGTAACCAACAAGTTGTGATGTTGTCAATTGAACAACATCCACTAGTGTCAGAATGTCATGAGTGATTTTTTCTTTTCAGTTATCTTTTACTTCCTTGATGCCTTTTGGAATTTGCATTCCGGATGCTTCTGCATAATAAATATCATCTACAGCCTGAGGCTGCTAAGCAAAATAATTTGCCTCCCACCAAGAGTCAGAACACCACAGTTGCCATAATGAGGCAGTCATTTCAAGGTGAACCAAAATTAGCAAATGAAAATTGCCACAAATGTTTTAAAGCTCTCTTATAAAGAGCTTCTGTTACATTTCTGCAATTAAATAAATTAACAAATTCTGTATTTTCTCAACATCATTTTGCTGATTTATGTTGATACTATTTTTAAAAATGTCAGTTTGCTATGCTGTCATGTTTAGGTGGCCATTCCACATTTCTGCTTCCGCTGGTTCGGCAGGCTGCCAAGAACTTCAGCAGAGCTGAGCGGCTCCACTAATGTTTCATTGTTGCACTTAACTATTCTTTCAAGGGACGAGCTGTGTGGTTGTTATCAGCGGTAACTTTAAATTACACTCAAAAGCCTGTTGCTGGCAAGAAATTGCAATTCAGAATGTTAATTGGCCTGAGTGGTCTGTTATATTTTCAAGAACTCTGTCTTTATTTTATTTTTTTTTTTAGATAAGATTGCGACAGATTGACATAAAACAAAATGACACAAAAAAAGTCAATTAAGGAAATGTAAAATCCTTAAAGTCGTGATCCGATTTGTAGTAAGCCAGTTTACCCATAAAGACTTGTACAGTGTGATTCATTTCCGAAGAGATGCGGCACTTAAAATGTTGGAATGCTCTTTAAGCATGGAAGCTCTGACTTGATGATTTACAGTTTATGAAGACAGAAGAAGTCTTTTAAATGCTATGTTTTATGGTTATGAGATGCATAGTTGGCTAAGTGTATCTTTTTTTTCCCATTTATGATAAAACCATTGTTTCTCTGTTCCCAGCATGCAGTTCCCTCTGTGTTAGCAGCCCCAGTGGGGTGCCAGGATCTAAGGGCTCCTCCAATGCCTCTCTGATGCACTCAGTCATGAAGCTGAGCTCTCTTGCCCCAGACAACAGCCCCATCCAGAATCTATCCTTCTCTCTCCTGACTAACCTGGTTGTGTCACGAGACTGTAGGTGCATCCTGCAGAAGGTACAACATTATTAAAACAAAAGTAGCAAATCCAAAAGATTACATGAGTTATAGTTTTTCCTTTTTAGATGTAAAGTTGTACAAACTGCAACATGTGTTTAAATTACAGCTGTTTTCCTTACTTGGTAGAATATAATTTCTGAAGATAGTATTTAATGAGGTGATCCATAATGCTATGCTGTAATCTGTCTCTTTTGTGATCATTTCTTGTGATTCTCAGAATAATTTCCTTCAAGCCCTCCTGTTGGTGCCTGTCCCTAAGGTGGCTGGTGCTAAGGCCTCATCGGTCGGTGGTGGTGGGAACCTCCTGAGCCTGTGGCTGAGATTCCTAGTCAGCCTGTCCGCCACAGAGGACGGGCAGCAGAATATTCTGAAAGTGTCCGGAGTTCTGGAACTACTGGCTGAACTGGCACCGCATCGACCACACGCACTGCTCACCCTTCACAACCTCTGCTTCAGCCCCGCCATCAAATCACATGTCATGACTAATGGTATGGAGCAGAAGACAGGTTGAGATTTAACTATTACATAGAAGTTTAAAAAGCACTTTGGTGATTGTTAAGGTCATCTTTTTAGTGTGCTTTTCATGAACGCCATTCAGTTTGCTCATTCCCTTATTCAGCTGTATGTCTAGGAATTAAGGACATTACCTGAATTTACAGCTCAGACCCCTTACACATTTCCACATTTTGTCTTGTCATATGAAACCTATGACTGCAGCGAGAGTGAAGTAATTAATCAATTAGTCACAGCTAAATTATGTTCAGAGCTCTAGGGAAGAACCAAATACCAAATTAATTTTATAGCATATAGAATTCAATCTGTTATTTTCAAAATAATGTATACAACGTGTGACAAAAATGAAATGCATAACAGTTTGGGGTAGCAAAGTCAGACCAGGTAATTCTAACTTTAGCAGTGTTTTGCTGCAGTTTCAGTTGTATGAAGATGAAATAACCAAAGGCTGAGAGAAAATGAAAGCGGAGGAAGCTGCTGAGACTGAAAAAGCTTGTGCAGGTGGGCAGATGTGTCCCACACAAAGTTCACTGCAGGGGGTAGTTGAAGGATCAGCTGCGTGGAAAATGTTGTGTTACCACATTTTTTGTTTCCTGTGGAAGATTTGGCATTTCCTGTGTCAGCTGTGGTTTTTTAGTGAGACTGAGATCATATTTATGATCACATCATTTGAATTGTTGTTGTCTGTATCCCAGCATCTAACTTTTTCTCTTTTTTTGCGTCTATTTAAACAGTATCATGATTAAAACAGTCATTTATACAGTATGAGTTCATGATATTATGAAGATTACCGATTATCTACATGTTTGTGTTCCAGATAAAGCCATGAAAGTTTTGTTATGGTGTTTGGAAAGTAAAGAGCTGGAAACCTGCTGTATCGGAGCGTCTGCACTCTGGGCTTTGCTCCACAACAATCAGAGGGTACACACACTAACACACACTCGCTATATTCACCTCTGTATTGCTCTGAGGTGAGTATTGCACCTCAGAGCAATGCTAATGCTCTGAGGTGGTCTATTCTCTTTGCTTATATCCTCTCCAGTAAAGTCCTAATTTATCTTTTTGTTTTCATATTTAATTTTATGCTTTCATGACAACCTGAAAAGCCTTCTTAACAGCTATTATGTCCTCTCATTTGCATACACCCACTTCCTCAAAGCATTATAAGCAGAAGTTATCTTTCTGAATCAGTTTATTTTTTCTCTTAACAGGCGAAGACTGCACTGAAATGTCCATCTGTTCGATTAAAAATCAAGGAGGCACTGACCGTCTCCAAGAAAGGCATGCATGTTTTCATTTTGATAAGCAAATAATGTGACTTCCACACACCAGATTTTTAAACAGTGTACCTATGGTTAGAAAATCGGGTATTCCCATCAGAAGCCATTAGTGAAAAGGAAAAAAACATGTACTCTATTAATTTTCTTTTTGAAATAAATAGTATGAGATTGAAATGAAAGCCTTTTTTTAATGAAACATGGAGGAATATATATTAAAATTTGGCTTGATTCCCTTTTCAATTTTAAAGCAAAAGCATTTATCGACTGAGAACAAACAAAACAAAAATAAAATTTTTTGTCATATTAATAGGCGGCGTGTGACCATCCTTTAATGTGACTGTTGGAGGTGCTGTTTCCTCCTTAAAACCTATTCACTGCAACACAAATAAATAAGAAGTAAAACATACAGAATGAGGACCTATGTAAAATTGTGATGATTTGGGAGAGGATGAGTAGTTAAAGAAATGTTTCTTTTTTTTTTTTTGTAATTGCATAGAGTTCAATGTCAAAAACTCACCTTCACCTGGGTAGTGATTTCACAGGATAAAACTTACATTTTATTAGTGTAAGCTGAGGAAAAATGTCAGGAAAAAAACATCAAATTGTCTCATTCTCTCCTCTGAGTATGAAACAAAAGCCTAATTTAAATTTCTGCTAATTTATTTTTCCTCTACTAGAAAGAAAAATGTCTCAATTTTCATTTAAATTGTACTTTAAAATAAAAATCAAGTAACCGCTTGTGTGGGTTTTTTTTGTTGTTTTTTCTGCTGTTGCTTAGCACTACTCTTGAGAAAATCTGATTACCTAAAGATGCATTCATCAAAACAACTAACGTTTTATTTTGTTTTTAATCGTTTTTTTTGTTATTCTGTTCTGTAGATGCAGAGAAGAAGCAGGAACCTTTGAACTCCTACCTGCAGAAGTGCCTGGATCAACTTTCCCAGCTGCTAAAAAGTTGAATGTAATTGATTATTTTAATTGTGTAGTTTTGTATCATGTTTTGTTTATCTATGAAATATGTCATTTGCATATTAAAGTGATGTCAACCTTTCGTCCTTGCCAGATCTCATTTATCAGAACTTAGCTGGCGTGTGGCTTTGCACTCGTTACTGTGGCGACAGTGGTGTTTGGCAGCTGGTTCACACCGAAACACAATTGTTTTTGTGAAAAGCCACAACGTAGAAACATTTTCAAATGGCGAAACCCTACATTTAGAGGAAACGATCACATTTATTATTACTGAATGTTACTCATCTATTCGTGGCAATTCTATCATTTTTGAATGCATAAAATGCACTGGTTTTATGAAAACCAGTTTTCAGTGTTGAATTCCATGTGGGGAAAACTTCATTATAAACCCCAACATGCAGAATGATGTCGTAAGTTTGCCATCCATCCCCAGCCCCAGTGATAAAGAGCCTCTCTGTGTTGAGCGTGCCAGCAGTGGGACACCATGAATTGTGGCCCTGTAGCTGAAGTGCTTCTCTGTAGCCAGAGATGGAGCAGGAAGTGCAGCTCGGGCGCCTGTGCACTCGTCTCATCAATGCAGCTTTCATTCTTCCTTGGTGGGGCAAGATGGAAGCTGTACAAAAGGACTACTGGTACTTCATGGTACTCCTCTTTCTCCCTTTTCTTAAAGGTAGGAATATTTTTGCTTTATGTCTACAAATTTGTCAATGTGATCAGGTTATATATTTTTTGTTTATATTTGTTATGAGGTAAATTCATGTAAAACTTGATTGTGACTTTCTCAATGGTGTTTTGTTTAGTAAAAATAACAGTTTTTATTCAACATATGATGTAGTTTTATGAATTTAGAAACTAGATTCGGAAAAATAAAACAATGGTTAATTTTGTTCTACTTTTATTGAATTAAAACATGCTGAACTCACGTGATGAGATATTTTCTCATTAAGACTGTTAGATGTTTTATTTGAATACTGAAGCTTTATGATGAGCACACATAGGTAGTTGTTCAGTTTGGCTCGTTTTCTTTCCAATCTAACAACGCAAATTGTTATGCACCTTGTTAAATATATATATATATATATATATTCACAGTTTCCTTTTTACAGACTGGACAATTTCTTTTGTGAAAAAACTGATTGCTTCACCTTTTGCTTGTTACCATTGAGTCTAGAGTGCTTTGAAAACTGATCAGATCAATTACAATAACTGTAAGAATGTGAATATTTTTTTACTGACTTTTAGCCCAAAATTATCTTTTAGGACAATTTTTAATGATCAAAAAGCAATCACTGTTGTTCTGATTAATATAGAAGAGTTGAATGGTTGCTTCAGAAGAGAGACGTGATGGTAGGTGTCATTTCTTTGACAACACCGCTTTCCTTTTCAGAAAATCAATGTCGGCATCAGCCCTGGGAATCAAAAGAGCTTAACAGGCAAGAAGTTTGCAGCTTGTAAGATTGAACTAAATCAACAGCTTATTGGAGGGAGAGTTTTGAGAAAAACTTCAGAGTGCCCAAGGAAATCCAGCAGGTGCTAGAACCTAAGCAGGGGACAACTAATTGAGTTGCCACCAACTGCAGAGTTTTCTATGAAATGGCAGCAGTCGGGTTCAAGCTTTTCTGTAACCATAATAAAATAGATACTCTTGGAAGCTAGTATGATGGAAAATAAGTGACTTGCGTCCAAGAAAAACATGGGAGAGAAATGTTTATGAATTTGAGCTGCCTTGAAATTTTGTGAAGTATTTAATAAACGGTGTACTGTATCATAGAAACATTTGTCATGGAGATCGAACAAACCAAGTTTTTTCTGTCTCTCTACTTTGTTTGCCTTTGGCCCTGAGTGCTTAAATCTGAACCACATTGTGTCAAAATCAGAATATGAACAGTGAAATTCTTGTCTAGTTGCTGTCCAGCAGACAGACGTTGAAACGGTACGGCTGGAGGAAGGGATGGTGCTGGCCTGCGTGTGTCCCTGGGACGGCCAGCTCAGCATGGTGTCCTGGACCAAAGCGCCAGACAAGAACCCCATTGCTGTGTTCTCGCCTGAGTACGGAGTCTCCGTCCATTACACCTACCGGGAGAGAATAGAGTTCCTGAGGGCGATGCCTATGGATGGAAGCATTGCCTTGAAGAACGTCACACATCAGGATATCGGGCTCTATCACTGCTCTGTCCAGACGTTCCCTCAGGGACCCTGGACTAAGGACTTTCAGGTGGAGGATTTAGGTAAACTCCATGTTTTCTAAGACCGATCTGCCTCTACCCCAAAAGAAACATGGGTCGTCTTTTAATGTTTTTATTCTGAGATGTATTTTCTTTCATTCTGCAGATGAGCCACCAGAAGATAACAACAGCACAGAGCCCCTTCCCCCAGAGGAAGTCATAGTAGACTCAGAGGTGGTGGCCAAGGAGAGCAGCAACCTGACCATCAGCTGCAAGCACCCTCACAATGGTACCATCTACCAGGTCATCCTGGAGAAGATGCTGCACGGCCATCCGTGGGTCATCATTGGCATCTGTAAGAAGGTGGAAGGGGGTCTGGTGGGCGAGGACTACAGCGAAAGGGGCAGGGTGAACTGCGCCGACAACCTGGATCTCAGTCTGCACCTGACTGACGTTGCATCGGGAGACGATGGTTTATATCGCTGCACCTTTAACACGGACGTGGGGGTGCAGACCACCGTTGTGCTACTCAGAACAGCTCCTCCAGGTACACTAAGCAACACACCGGATGTGAAATCAGCCACTCAAACAGACGCTGTATCATTTCCCATGCTTATTGCCATTTGCACAAGTATGCTGCAGCACACATAGAAAAAAAGAGAAAGGCTTATGACACGTTTAGAGGTGTGAAAACCACAGAATCTTTTTCATTGTATCAACTCATGCTTAGAGCAGCTGTAACATGGTATTACATGCTGGTCTGGTATGGTTCAATTTATCTGGGTAATGACATAAATTCAGATGTCATAAGAAACATAAAAATCTGTCATTACAAACAGAAGAATCCATGTATTTGAATTTTAGGTGGTTTGCCTCGTCTTTTCTACAGTCATGTTCAGTAAATTAGAATATGCAGTCCAATGAAGCTCATTTGTTAGATTAAAAGTACCTTTTGAAAATTGACAACCTTTACACACTTTTCATTTAGGCACATTGTTGAATGATCTATTTTTATTAGTTTGATATAATATTCAAGTTTTAGATATTTTTGTTAGCTGTAAGTTGAAATTTATCATAATTAACAGAAATAAATTATTTAAAGCATCCATCTGTGTGTAATTAATCACTATATGTTTCAATTAGTGATAAAGTCCATGAAATAAATGGACCTTTCAATAATACTCTAATTTATTGAATGGGCCTGCAGATATTTCATATTAAATTATTTCTCTTTTTCAACCAGGTGGATTCAGTCTGTCCCTGTACATGCTGTATGTTTACATCGGCGCTGGTGCTGCTGTACTTGTTCTATTCATTTTCTTCCTCATACTTGCCCTGAGGCTAAGGTATTGTCAGTTAAGGCGATATATTCTTGTTTTAAATTTGTGTGCGTTTCATTCTTTTGGCTCATAAGTGGACCGGTTTGTGTGACAATCATCACAGGAAAAAAAAGCGGCGAGAGGAGTACCGAGTTAAACTGCACCCCACTCAGAGACAGGTAGGCGTTAGTTTGTTCATTGTATCAACTCTTGTCTTTACACTCGACTCCTTCAAAGCTCTCCCTCACCTCCTTATAAGACACGCGCTTAACTACAAGGCTGTTCCACTTTACAACTAACGATAAAGCAACACATCCCATCTGATACAGAGAGCTTAACTCAGCTGTGCAGTCTGAAGAATCTGGAAGAGAGCTGGTGTCAAAAGCATTCAGATTTAAAATAAATAACACAATCATCCGTTAGCCAATGAATTTTGTTGTTTTGACATCTGCAGGACTTTCAAAAATCATGCTCTTCACTTTTACATGTTGCCGCAGTAAAATCACAAAACTCAATATATTCCACTGGGATTATGTGATTCACCAAAAATATGAAAGTGTGTTGTTCGTATTCAACCCCCTTTAAGGCCTGCACAAATAGAGAAATACGTTTTCGTTAATACGTTAATTATTGTTGAGCGGATGTTTGCTTTTTCGGCAAAACAATATTTGACAGTAACCATCACACAGAGGAGAAAGACAAAAGCCTGTATAATCATTCTTTTCTCTTCACTAACCCCCTCCAAGTAAAACGATTGACAAAAGCCTGTGTAATTGCCCTCTTTTCACTTTCATCCCTCCTGGTTTCCATTCAAAGCTTGACAATAGTGTCTAATCATCTAACGGAGAAGAAAAGCAGTCGCTCAGCAATGTACCGTCACTTGAGACTGCTTCTTTCCCCTTCCCCAACAGGCTCTCTGACTGCATTCTAGTTACAGCACGCCCTCAGTGTGAAAGCTGAACTCTAATTAGCAAATCCTGGGCTGCAGTTTATATCTCCTTTTACCCCCCTCTGACTGCTTTTTGATGAATATCCGTTTTTTTTTTTGGTTTTTTTTACCCCCTCCTTTGGTGTATAAAATGTAAAAAAAAAGATCAACTGTTGAATGTTATTTCCCCTTTGTATTTATTTCTTTTTCTTTTTTTTCTGAGTTTGCTTTTGTAAATCAATATTTGCGGTGTATGGCAGCTGCTGTAAAATTAAACTCTGTGCTGTTTGTGTAATTTAATTCATTTATCTCCATAGAAATGGAGGAGGTGGCAGAGGCAGTAATGGATAAGCGTGTTATTCTGCTAGGAAGCAAGACAAATGTGGAACATAAAGGGACATTACAGTTTTGGGTTCATGTGTTTCTTTGTTTTTTTGTTGTTGTTGTTGCTTTCGTTTTCCCTTTGTGATGTTTTCTGAAGAAACCGTAAATGCACATTTGATGATACTTGAGATTCTCTGTGTTCAACCAGCTGTATTGAAACTGATAGTTATGACTGATAAAGACTCCTTATGACAGAAATAATACCATGTCTATGTTTCTCTGCCTTATGGTATGGGAGTGTGTGAAAAGAAATAAACCCACTACGCTAAAAAAATATGCAGCGTCTAGAAGAATTAAAAATGAAGCGTTAACCATAAACCACCGTCTTTTGGAAACTTGAAAGAACTACTTCATGTGGTATGGGATCTCTTTCTCCTTTTTAGTCATGTTGATTATTTTTAATCAAATGGAGCAAATGACATGTGCTTCATTTTCTATTTGTTAAAAAAAATTGTGTAAAGCTCCTTTAGTTCACTTTTTTTTTTTATTAAAATGAGTGTTTTAAAAAGCGTTGATAAAAAAAATGTATAGGAGCCCTGACAAAATGATAATGTAAATATGACTTATAAGGGTCAGGTAGATTTTGTGGCTCTAAATAAGTTTTATTTAGCAGAAACAGGAGAAAGACTGTTTAGATTGCGGAGGTCGCTAGCCCCTGTTCTTGGTAAGATCACTCTGTCTGTACTTGTCTTGTGACAAAAGCCACATGAAAGTTTCCATATGACTCATGACATTTGTCGTGAGTCATATGGAAAAACTATAAGCTTGAAAGCTGCAGCTTGTGTCTAAACCAAAGTTAAATAGGTTCAATGTTAAACAATTAGATGATGTCATGTCAGGTTGCATCCAGCTCTTTCCTCAGATGTTTCCCCCAATCTGTTTTTCTTAATAGCTGCAACTACAGCGACACTCAGAATAATCTAGTTGTCAGGACAGGTTACTCGTTTTGGAGAACATTATTTGGATTTACACCAAAAAAAGAAAAGGGAAAAAAAACTACAGCTTGCTCATTATATGTTGATTTCCCAATTAACATATAATGAATTCATCTTGGTGCTCGAAAGAAGAACATTTTAGAAACAGCAAACCTTCATATTCAAAGACACGCTCACCGTATTTCCTGTTGGTTGTTTAAGACGTCTTTGCTTTCAGAGTTTCCTCGGTTCTCGCCTCTAGGATTGAGACGCCTTTGACTTATGCCTTAAGAGAGGTTGAGGTCACACGTGTGTCACTGACCCAATTTACCACAGTAGTGGGCGCTTGCTCCTGTGGGTTGTTCACCTACTTGAAACGTGAAATACAAAGGCCACATAAATCAAGATGTAAATGTTTCTGGCTGGGGAAAGGAGTGCAGGCTGGATTGTGTGAGAACATTTCCTCTGTTCAAAGCAAAATCACTTGTAGGACTTGCTTTACATTTAATTACACATTTTTAGCTGTGGCTCTGGCATGTTTGGCACCATAGGTAAACCCCACCAAAAAACAAGAAATCATAACAATTCTGGAGCTAAATAGAAAGCGGTACAGTCCTTCACTGAACACATAAGATCATTTAAGCTATTTCAGCAGTTCACATAGGACACTAACTCTCCAATGTTTTCCCATCCATAATAGCAATAGAAGAATTGACCAAGGCACAACCAGCAGATAGTTTTTGTTGTTTTTTTTCGGTATGGGCTCCCTTTTCTAATACCACCCTGGGTAACTGTCCATATCAAAAACCACCACTGGTTGTAACTTTACCGCTTTCCCCAAAAGGTATTCTAAAGGCTAGAGTATGTTTGTACATTTATGCCTAAATTCAAACCCCCTTATGGTATGAACATTCAATTTATTACCCTTATGTTCATCAAAAACATTACATATGTACATTTGCGAAAACTGCAGTCCTAACCAGTGTATTCAAAGTGCTATTAACATATAAAGTTAGAGAACACAAAACATAACGACATCTCTGCAAACAAGTGAATACAGGAAACAACAAAAAATGGCAAATGAGCACAATCAGCTGTAGCTTTTATCCAGGCGATTCAGTAAGTGCAACCCCAAACAGAAAGGGACTATTCCACATACATTTCACCACACTGCAACTAAAACAAGACAACTAGGGCACTACTGTGACCCAACGTTTCAACATAATGTCTTCCTAAAGTGAAAGCATAAATAAATTAACTGTAAAAATAAAGAAAAAAGTATCTTAAGACAAAATGTGCTTGTAACTTTCCAACTAATTGGGTATAGGAGTGAATTAGTGGGCATGAAGCGGTGGCACGACAACAACAAAAGGACTCAAATGTGAAGAAAACTGCTTGGCAGCCTACATTTGATTGTCAATGGAAACCATTTTGTTTTTACCCACTTAACTGTGCAAAACAGGAGAAAAACTTTCAATCTCTGTACTAAATATAGGCATGGGCCAGTTACCAGAGTCCAAAATGTCTTGCCATAGCCTACCATTCCTGTTTTTTCTTAAGAAGCCAGTAAAATCTTTGGGAGTGATTGGAGTTTTTTGACCTGTTCCTGTATGCTAGGTCATCTGGTTAAACTGAAGCTGAAATGTTGGGGGGGTTTTTTTCTTTCTTTTTCTCATGCTTAAATTCTTTTAAAAATATTTCTGGTTGAGAAAATAATTTATAGTCCAGATGTAAAAGTCAGCCTTCACTTTAAGGTTACTACTGTTCTAAGCTAGAGTTGCCTTGCTGTTTTAAATACAATCAGTTAATTTGGGTAAAACATTTTTTTTTCCACAGTGACTAGATAATTAATATTTTTCTTTAAGATTATCATGAGAATCTCATACCAGCCCATGCCTAATCTCGTGGAAGGTTCTGGTGATGGTGGACAGCAAAGTAGAAAATGCAACCCTAGTCACATGGCCTAGCACTGGGTCGAGAATATTTCCAGAATCTTCTAAAGTTGTTTAGTTTTTAAAGTAAATCACAAACTAAGGTAACAATGGCAAACTTAAGAGAGTCCAGTGTCTGCTTTGGTTGGCTGTCACCACCTGCAGTCACCTGAAGGCACTAGGGTCTTTGTCATGTGGAGTTGTGTGTTTTTAAAAAATATATTTGATTCATGCAACAGAAAAATGATTTAGTATTATTACCATATTTTAACTACACTGCTAACATTCCTTCTCTCGCTCATTCTGTTACTAGCACATGAAATACTTAAATTCACTGTTTTAAAATAGCTTAGCAAAGTTTTAGGCAATATAGAGGAGATTAATACCAGGTCTGTTTTTTAGCTATAGGACTGACAAGGCAGCTGAGCTTGGCAATGAGAACATAATACAGAGCAATATTTAGCTTCCTTTTGAGCCTCTTTAGAGCCCTTGTGCTGGATAGATAACCAATATGAGAATAAGTTGTGACAAGCAATTTTTTTTCCCCTTAATACAAATTTAAGACCCAGCTATACGCTACATGAAGTAGCTAACTGATTTTACAAATCTGTGTTTGTTTCATAAATCAAAGTAAGCTATTGTGAGCCCTAGTCCGGTTAGTGCCTATTATCTCAGAGCAAAATCTGTATGGGGCATTCATATACATGTTAGTTTGGATATATGAAAGTCTCAGTTCTTAACACTAGTAATTAGCCAAAAGATGCACACTATTAGTATTGAACCTAAACCGTTCTCCACAGAGGCCATTAAACCACATCTAGGGAGTTTGCAAAACCAGTAAACAACTCAGACTGATTGTATCTTTCTTTGAACTATTTTTCACTCCCTTTAGTACCGTGTAGCTAACAAAGGGGCTCCTCATTAAGAGCTGTTGCTATGTTTAGATTAGCGGCAATAGGTAAAGACTTCACTGAAACATACATTAGTCTCTACTTGACACCCTTAGTGTTTAAATTCAACAAGAAAATAGAAATAGACCAGGTGTTTCTTTTGCAATAGAAAGTTCCCATTTAATGTACTTTGCATTAGCCTCACTTTTTAGAATCATTAAATAATTTTTTTTCTGAAAACACTGGAAATGTATCTTGTTAGTAAAGTGCAACGCTGCCTTGTTAACCTACCGATTCTCCTTCAATGACCTCTTGTTAGCAGAGACCGTGGGCACAAAAAAGTCTGGCTGACTGATTCTCTGTTTGACATACATATTGTGCAAGTTGAAATGAATGATCCAAGCCGCCAAAACACCAGAAGCCTACCAAGTATTGTTTATACCGCCGCACTGTCAGTGGAGCTGCAGGAACAGATGGATTCGTAATTGAGGCTTTCTGTCTCTGTCCTGCCTTTCTGTCACTTTATTCTTGGATCAATGATGTTCTCTAAACTTTTTTAACCAATATTTTAGGAGTTTGTTTGACAGTAATGATGGCAAGAAAGGCAGGAAATAGGAGCAAAACAGAGCAGGACAATGACACCGCAGATGGTCAGATCAAGGTTAGAATGACATGATGCATCTGTCAGTGTAATCACTAGTAGAGGAGTTGGTTAATTGAGTGAGTAAAAAGGTTTTTGCTATCTTTATTACGAAGTGCTCATTTGAGAGGAATATATCTGCTTAGCTGGGTTTTATGTTCTACAAATCATGGTTAAAAAAAAGCATATGAAGTGGGGCTCTTATTCTGCATTTTAGTAAAAAGTGACTTGATGGCTTGTCAGATCTGGACCTTTATTATATTTGTTTAAAACCTTGGTCTAAGATAGTCCAGAATAGCAGCGCTCACAATTTCTCACATTGCTACAACGAACTTTTATGTATTTTATTGGGAATAGATAGGATCGACTAAAACAGGGCAATTCAAAATTGTTAAGGAATCCCAGTGGTGTGATGCTGCTATCATATCGTTTCACATTAGAGAATGGTAAATTCAGGGTGATGTTCAATGTTCAGTTTTCTACTGCACCTACATTTTTGTATGCAGGATAAAAGGCTTTTGGTAATGGAATGATGAAAAGGTCCTGGAAACATAAAAAAATGTTCATATTAAATGTATTTCTTTATACCCTTTCGGACTTGGAAGTGATAAAACCTAACTCCATGCTCCATCAGTTGGAACCCTGGAAAGGCTCATATTTGCGGTTCTGCTGAATCACAAATATTTCCTACACCTACACAAAAACATCAAAAAGAACTTTCCCTGAATACCTCATGTCATGTTTTCCTCCTCAAGAAGCATTCTCTTAGCTTATTATGGACCCCAAATATGAATTTTATCTCTGATTTGCATAACCCATCATCCCATCATGTGACACCTTTTTTTAACACCTTTCTGCTAATGAACAGCTTATCAGTAACTTCTGACAGAGAGAGCTTCAGAAGGGCTCAGATGCTATTAAAGTCAATTTGCTGTAGTGAGTAACGCCAGCAGCTTAAAGCAGAGCCTGCAGGAGGGCTGCGCTTTTTATCATCTCTGACACAACGGTCCGCCCCAACCCATTTATGAATGACTTTTTTTTCTTTTCTTTTTTTTTTGCTGGTTGAAGCCGATTAGAAAAGTTTAGCTGATTCATCGCTGCCATGGACATCAAGCTGTTTTGTTGTGTGAGGCATTGATCGATTTCACATTCTCGCGACAAAGCTGATGGGGGAGTAGTAGGGAGGCGAGGGGGGATTTGTGTCAAAACTGGTGGAGTTTTTCTTGAACTGGCTGCTGAGGCAGCACCTTGCCGGGTTACGCCTGATGTTATTTCATCAACTTCAGAAAAAGAGTTTCTTAAAGCTGTTTTACAGCAGGTATTTGGGTAATAGTGCCTTTAACTTCTCTCCAAGTGCTTTGCTTAAAAAAATAAAATAAAATAAAATAAAAATGTTTTGAAAGTAGAAGGTCATGCAGAGTTAAACAGAACAATGGCGACGAGAAACACTTTAAATAACACATAGCTAGAGGATTTTTGGTGCACTTTTAGAAGCTATCTCTGCAGCCACACTTCACAATCCTCCGGGATCCTTCTACAGCTTCTACAGGTATATTACATGTATCACTATACAGATTGCTGAATCCTCTCTACAGTGACGGCTTGAGTGTCCAAGGCTGTTAAAGCTGCTTCCTGTCATTGAAGCGGTCCGAGGCTGCAACTGGATTCGCAGCCACTAGAGGGCGACGGCGCCTCTTCTTGGTGGCGGTGACTCCTCTCCTCCTGCTCGGGCTCGTCAGACAGAAAGCTGGGGAACGTCTGTGCCCGGGGAATAAAGGTCTTCGACAGCCCTGCTCCTGTTCGGGAGGAGAAAAAAAAAACAACTCAGCTGAACACACCGAAGAATATTCTTTGAAAGATTCCTATCTGAACAAATAAAAACTGAAATAAGTTGGACGCTTTAGTCCAAATTAGATTTGCTTGTCAGTTAAACAGCTTCATTTCCCTGCGTCATTCTCCTAGGCCCGTGTCCTGCCTGCTCCCTCTGCACCTTAATTCTAATTAATTGAACCAATTTGCTCCGCAGTTCATATCGGTTAAATGCACTGAGAGGGAGTAATGGATACTCGACGGCGAAGGGCTGCTCCTGTCTAACCGTGAGAGCATTAATAATACATTAGTGCGCTGTTTGGAAGTGTGCACACCGAGGTGGGCCGAGGATAAAGCGACTGGCAAGCTGCTGATCGTGCACGAAAACAAGGAGGAAGTGGCCACTGATCAATATTTCAGGAGGTGCAAAAAAAAACAAACAAAAAAAAAGCAACACAACGCTGTAATCAACTTTAACCAAGAGAAGTGGCTGCACTTCAAAATATTGCTCTCTTTAACTCCAGAACTGTTGCAGATGCAAAAAAGGAGCTGATAACGGAATCTGATTGGAACCTGGGCAAATCCACAAGTATTCACACACACCTCACACATTCAGTCACAACACAACCACAGACCTCCCTCAATGTGTTTTACTTATCATGTGATAAACCTGCTTTCATGTTGTTTCTGTGCATAGCTTCACAACTATGCACAGAGGGTGCATAGCTGTGAAGTGAAAGAAAGATGCTACATAGTTTTGTAGTGATAAATATGCAAATTATGTTTCGTTTTGCAGCAACACATTTTCACTGCAATCACAGCTGGAAGTATTTTGGAAGATGTTTCTATAGCAGCTTTACAGACCTGGAAATTGATATCTTCCTCAATTTCTCAGTTTTCTTTTTTCTCAATGAAATGTGAACAAACAATTTTCAAGTCTTGATACAGATAACCGATTGGATTTAGAACTGGACTTTGACTGGACCATTCTAAGCCGTGACTGTGCTCTGGGTATATATTCAGGGTTTTGTCATGAACCTCCATCCCAGTGTTTACTCTTTTGCAGCCTCTTTCTTGTTTTCTCCTGTGTAAACTCCATCCATTCTTCCATCGACTGTGACCAGGACTCTTGTTCCCACCTAAGACAAGGACCATGCTGCCATGGTGGTGGCAGCATGATTCTGCCACCACCATGTTTCACCATGTCAGTGTTGCCTTTTTGTTTACATAGTTTTGGTCTCATCTGACCATGCAGTGCACCTTATACCACATACAGTATATGCTGCCATTGCTTGTGGCAGACTTAAAGTAGGACTTATTTAGGCCGTCTCTTCTGTTCTTCTACAGATACATTGTTTTTTCCAAACTGAATATCAAATGTAAATAATTATACTTATATTTTCCCCCATAACCAAACAGCTCTGCAACAGGCTAGAAACTTTACATTTAACCTCATCTCACCAGAGTACCTTCATTCATCTATTTATAAAACTGTATAATTTACCTTCCACTTTAAACTACCAGTAATTTGTGTTGGCCTATTACATAAAATCCCAATTAAAACGTTGGAAGTTTGTGGTTTGTACGTGTTTATTTACCAGGATTGCTTCCATGACTCCGCCAACTGGGACTTGGAATATACGACATGACCCAGTCAGGCTGGTAATCAGTGTCAAGTGACAGGGTGAGTGTGTGTCAGAGCAACAGGGAGAGACAAGTCTAGTTAAAAATAAAAAAGAGGTGGTTTGGGGAAGGGGTGATATGCAAGGAAGGAGAAGGAGAAAGTGAGAATGAAAAACACAGAAAAAGCATTTTCATGTGCAAGTAGAGGGAATGGTTAGTGGGAGGAGGCACAGAGGGGCTGGCGTGGGTGTGAGTGAGGATGAGAACGAAATGGGATGCTCAGCGGCAGGTGAGTCATGCATACACACCTCTGTCTGTTAGTCTTTCCTCTCCACCACTCCCTGAAACAAAAGAGAAATACCAAGTTAAAAATGCAGCTCAGCGCATGCTACAGGAAGCCAAAACAGAGACGGGGGGTAAAGATGGAGGAACGCTCCCCTCTTCCTTGCAAGTTGTATTTAATAGATTGCTGAAACGACTGGTGTGCAACCAGGCATATCCTTTTCACATCTTTGCCAAGACAATCCCTCTCCTCAACCACGGCCAATTAAGGCTAAAGAAAAAAAAAAGAGAGAGAGAGAAAAAGAAGCGAGGCATTGAGCCCAGAGAGGAAGGAGAGGGTGAAGCAGAGCCCATCATCCTCTCAGTCATAAACGCGGCTGTCTAGGGACAGACCCCCGACGAGAGCCCTGCTTTTGGACGAGAGACAAACATGTAGACACACTTGCGAGAAAATAACAACAAACCCACAGAGAACCGCAGAGAGGGGAGGAGAGCGGGATGATGTTGGCGTCAGCATCCCTCCTCCTGCGCTCACACTATGAGAAGCAGACAGTGATTTGTCAGTGCCTTTTCATTACTGGGGAAGGTCATGTCATCCTATCTGGCCTGGGGTGGCAGCTGCTGGGCCAGAGCAGACAGGACAGGCAGCGAGAACACACACACACGCACGCACACACACTAAGCGGAAGAAACAGCAGACCTGGATACACAAGCAGCTCTTCATGCATGCATGTTGACACACACCTGTCCACACCTTCCTTCCTCCCACTGTAGCTGCCCAGATGGCAGTCTACAAACAGCCGAGACACTCAAGGTAACGCAGGCTCTAGATTATGTGAGATAGCAGCTCCTGTGCCGTATTTTGTTGGGATTTTATATGACAGACCAACACAGATTAGGTGATGCATGTTGCCCAGGAATGTTAAATTTAGTCCCACCTGACCAGAGGACCTCCTTCCGATTGTCTGCTGCATCTCCTATATGGTTTATGGTAAACTACGAATGGGACTTTTCTGGGTTTCTGTCCTGCACCTCCTCCAGAGTCATCATGGTCCTCTAAACTGCTTCTCTGATTAATGCTCTGGTTTCTTTGCCTGCCAGGCAATCCTGTTTTGGTTGCAGCAATCCCTACACTATTTTGACTGTCAGATGATGGATTAAACTTTGCCCTGCAAAGTTTGTGACTGTTTTATAACCTAACCCTGCTTTAAACAGCTATAGGGTTAGAAAACATGCACCCTAACTCTTGGCCCTCTTATCAAAAACTTGATTTAGTCAACATCAAGTTTGACAATAAATTAATCCAGAACAAGACTGCTGAGCTCAAATCTACCATTTGCAACTGTTCTTTTAGGAGTTCATATTTTGCATCTCTACACATTTTTCACGCTGCCTGCTGGAAGGCAGGGAAGTGTCATCACCCTGTTCTTCCATCATTCTGTCTTTTGATTCTTCCCACCTCTTGGTAAAATCCCTTTAGTATCACTCCCGGGCGGATCAAACAGAGTACAGCGCTCCACTTCATTAGAATTGCTAATGCTCCAGCAGTAAACTTTGGAGTGCAATAAAGCACAGAGTGAGCAGGAGGATGAAGGGACAACTTGTAAATGGGTAAACAAAAAAGAGGAACGAAGAGAACGTATGGATTATAGTCCCTTTTCCCTTCCAGTATGAAAGCTGGTAATTGAACCATTTCTGACAGGCATGGTACCTTGCTTCTCCGGCTCCAAAACTTTAAAGTGAACTTATTTCTTTGCATCAGCAAACCTGGAGAAAATGGCAGTTTTTCACTGAAATGCAAACGAGTGAATCCCATTAAGAAAGCAGGGGTGGAAAACAGCGGAACGTAGATATATTGTATTCATAGAGAATACACTGCAAGTTTCCAGGGGAATAAAACATTTATCTGACATCTTTCTAATACGCTCTGTTCTGCTTTGTAATCTTAGTAAACAAAAGTTCTGGGAGGTATTTCTAGGACATTTTTAGCTACAGAAACAGAAAAAAAAATCTGATGTAAAAACATATTAAAATGAATCAGTTCTGCTTCTTTAGTGCCTGGTTCCCCGATAACTCAAGCAAACAAACAGGTGAATCAACCTCAACAGGGCGAAAAGGAGCCGTGTTCCTTAATTATTTCTCCATACCCACAGGGTATTTGAAAGCAACCCAAGCATGACTCAGCAAATTGACTGTGCTGATTGGATATTCATCATGTGTGAGCTGAAAGAGCCAAGGAGCAAACACAGCCAGCCACAGTGGTCCAGAAAACCTGTTTTCTGACTGCCATTGAGAAATAAATGACACAACAATAATGGCAAAACTAGAGAGTAATGAAGCATTAAACATTCACCTTTTTTTTACTAAATGTGTATATTTCTTTTAAAATGCTAAATGATTTTGTGCTTTTTTTTTCCAGAGATTTGAGTGATTGCTGATATTTTTTTTTTACAACCACAATTTGAAATGTAGTTTGAGGGGTCTTATGTGATTGACCAACACCAAATAGCACCTATTTTGAAATGAAGCAGCATAGCAACATATGATTTCATTTTTTTGTGGAAATAAAAATATTCTCAGTCAACATTTGCAGCATTATGCTGTGAGGTTGCTTCTCTTTAGCAGGGACAGTGAACCAGGTCAGAGCTGATGGGAAGATGAATGGAAATATATACCAGTTGATTCTGCTAGAGCCTGAAAAAAGATTTGAGACTTCAGCTGAGGTTCACCTTTCCGCTGGACAACGACCCTGAACATACAGCCAGAGCCACATATGGTTCAGATCAAACCATATTTATGTATTACAAATGGCCCAATCAATGCCCAGACTTAAATACAATCACAGACATCTTGTGTGATGTCTGTGATTCACACAAGATGAATCACAGACACCTTGTGTGAATCACAAGATGTCTGTGATATACTTAAAAATACTTGAAAATACAATTTTCAAGTATTTTCAGCAATACTTGAAAATTGCTGCTCACACATGCCGTCCATCAAATCTGACTAAACCTGAGCTAGTCAGAAGACGAAGTGTACATTTCTCTGAATGTACAAAGGTGGTGTAGAAATGCTCTTCTCCCCTGAGATGTAGGAAGATGTGGTTCTTTAACACATCGAGTTTGCATTCGTAATGTGGTAAAGTTCATTAAGTATGAACACTTAAGCGCGGCACTATCATTCGGGGAAAACCCATATTTACTTTGAAAGATTGCTTAAATTCTAAATTAATTCAAGCCATTTAAGTTGATTCAAATATCGAGTTGGCTGGGACACTGCACCAAGGACTCTTCAGTGTGCAAAAGGTATGCAGAAAATAGTGTACTCAAATAGAAGATGAACACCTAGAATAGTATTTAAGGTCATTCTACTTGTAATCCCAAACAGAATGAGCCTGAAGTACAGAAGAGAAACAAACCTGTGGTCTGAGTTGTCCAAATGTGAAACTCTGTGCAAATTGAGAGCTGCGTCCTCTGGGCCGTAAGGAGCAGAGGGACTATTTTATCAGTGTACAGTTCAAAGGTTAGCACTGGTCATCATGCAGGGATAGATTAGAGCACATGGTGAGTAAATGTCATGTCTATGTATTAATGTTGATTAATTTAGGTTTAAGAGGAGCATACAATACACCGTGCCAACAGCATTTACACTTTTTGGCACCCCTGAAACAGAGGTGTTATAAGACTTAACAGGAATTAAGCTTTTATCACAGTAGCACAGTATTACACTGAGAATTTTCTAAAAGCCTAGCCTTTAATTTTACATATGTTGTTTAAAATGGAAGTTATTTCTATAGCAATCTTCCGCATAGTCTCCTCCTATAACAGGAATCGTCAAAGGCACAAGGACCTTTGATGATTCCTCTCAGCAAAATCCCTCTGGATTGTCATAGCTCCTCCATTTCTGCTCACCCTGCAGGTTTTCAAAAGGATTTAAGTTTGGGAACTACAATGGCCAGGAAGGTGGTGTCTACTGTCTTCATCTGGCCAGATGTTTTTTTATTATCATCCTGCTGAAAGACCTAATGACAACCCCTGTTTTACTTTCTTGTCAAAGACCATCAGATTTAAAATCAGTTTATGATGACATGCACTTTACCAAGGGTCCATTGGAAGAAAAACAGTCCCACAACATCACTGATCGTCCACCGCTGGCAATAGGAATGAAGTGCTTCATGCTGAAAAGGTCAACCTAAGATTCACCTTAGCAAAGCTCATGGTTCCAGTGGCATTTGGCAAATTGGACGTTTCATTTGTAATAATAGCACATAAAACTGTTTACTCTGGTATATCTTCCAAACAACCAGTTGGCATGTACATTTTATCTAAGGGTTGATATGGTCTCTTTTGAGCCTAAGCAAACTCTGTTTGTTGCAGCTCTCAAGTAGGTTGAATTTATCATAACTAATTTATGCAATTAGGTATGATATTTTACCAATTCTTAGTCTTTTTTTTGTTTTCTTTTTTGGTAAGATAAACACACAAATACCTTAATTTAATGGCACGTCTTTTCCATTTTGAGGAGTGGCTAAGGGAATATGATCTCTAAACGTTATAGACTCTGATTAACTTAAATATTCTTTACACATTGTTATAAGAGGTTCCACTACGCACGCAGGACACCGAAGCCGCCGTTCTAAGGAAAATAGAAAATTAAAATTATATCAATCACCAAATTTTTTACGTTTATTTAAGAGCATCAGAGTAAAAGACGCTGGGTAGAATGTAGGGTAATAACCTCTATGTGTGAAAGCAAAGGCTACAAACCACTGTGCTATACGTTCATCTTGTATGTCCACAGGATGTAAATTTCCTCCCAAAAGTCAGAGACCTGTTGTCCATGAGGAATCGATGCAGTAATTCTGTGGTTGGATTCATCCCAGAATGACTTGTTTCCATGATAAAGGAGTTGTGTGTCTTCCCGTACCTTTTTACAGTCCAAACACATGTTACAGTTTGAATTAAACTCCCAGCACCTCCCAACCCCCAAGAATCACCTTCTAGACCTCCTTGTTCGACAGAACCTCAAACACACTGATGCGTTCAATTTATTCATGGGAAACGAGGGGACGCAACGACAGTGCTGCATCCGTATGAGCAGAAGACTGCGGAAAGGTTGCTGCGAACCGGACAGATACACGAGGAAAGTGTGGGAGGACCGAGGTGCCAAGGTGATGGATCACCGAGAAGCTCGTCTGCTCGCCGTAGTTTACAGAGCAAGAGTTTGGCAGCAGACTTTGCAAAGAGCGAGCCGGCGAAGAATTAACCTCGAGGTGAACGTTTTTCACCGTTTGGTTTTTTGCGATGCACAAACATGTTGATGTTTGGAACAGAGAGCTCACAGCTTGCTTTCAAGCTTATCAGGACACAATTAAATGATAATGAGAGGGGAAAATAACAGTCTTCACTTTTAAAGAGAAAATGATGACGTCAGAGCGACTTTCATCTTTGCCTGGCTTTTGTTTTTTTTTTCTCTATCAGTGAAAACCATAAGGCCCATAATCCTCAGATAAGTCTTCTAATCAACTAATACCATGGACAGAGGATAATCGCATCAGCTCACTAATCACCTTCCTGCCTCTGGTCTCATATAACGTGCAAATACTCAGACATTTACACTTCCTTAAGTGCATGTGCAGAAAAGGAGCACGGAAAGGACATATGGTGCCATCCTCGGATACTACAGAGTAGCTGCTGCATTATTAATGTATTTGTGGTCAGTTGAATGCATTTTTTTTGTAGAATGTACTCAGTTGATAGTCATAGGTAACTTCAAATCTTGAGCAAGAAACAGGTAAACATAGGAAAGGGTGTTCTTGTTATTGATGGCGTCTTATTCCTGCTCCAACAAGCAGCCCACATTATCAATCTACTTTCACCGTGCTTTGTTACTCAGTAGATGTTGTAAGTTCCTGTCTTTTAAAAAGAAAAAGAAATGGACTTGACATATCCAACAAACGGTTTTGAAATGAAGCTACAAAAATGCTTTGCTTTCGTCTGTGTAGGCCCGCCGGATAATTCTGCACGGCAGATTTACAAACATGATGACTTCACAGAGGCGATTTGATCCTTCTGGTAACCCACGTCTCCCACCGCAACTTTCTCCATTGTAGCTTTAAAATGATCCGCAAACAGAACCAGATTGTTTTCATGGGTCAAGGTTTGGCGTAGCACAATATAGGATAGAGATCTAGGAAAATGTCAAATGCTGGGTCTCTTTTCACTTCTTTTAAACAGAAACTAACCTTCATAGAAACTAGGAGAGAACAACAAACATCCCTTGCTCGTGAGTAAGCTCTGCATATGGCAAGAATGTAACTGTTTCCTGGCAAATTAATTTAAATCCATCAAACATTCCAGAAATGCCCACCCAGTTTGAACTAAACACTGCCCTGTAGGCCACTCAGAAGTTTCATTTTTCATTTTCCTGTTATGCAAAAAGGATTATGTTTCAATTAATACAACCCTAACTTCAAGGTAAACAAGTAGCTATAATGAACTGAATAACCTCTCCTGAAACAAACAGCCATTACAATGTCTATGCTTACCTGTTGTAACAATGTTTAAATACTAATTGGCCTTTGTTATAAAACCAGCTGGTTTCATTTAGCGTTTCAGATTAAACTCCTGGTAATAACAGTATTGCATAAATGTACAAATGGCCTGCCAGCACACAACGCAACAAACATGACTTGGGTTCATGTTTGTTGAAGTTCATGTTTGTTTGTTGAAGACTTGGGTTCATCCAGGAGCCACGTGTGGAACTTCAGGATGAATCGGTAAATAGTATCCATGGCGACAACTACTTCTACAAAGCTTCAAACCAATAGGAGGAGCAGCGATCAAAATGTAGTGACAAAGGTTGTTAAATTTCTTAAATAAGATAAGATAAATACTTCTTTGTAATATTAGGTGCTCTTTTTTGTACATTGTTTTGTGTTTCTAGCCTGAATATATTTAATTTGATTATCATAAAAAGTTAATTAACTTAAGCATTTAATTCAAAGAGCGAAACTCAAAGAGTCATTACACTGTAGTGATGCATTTCATGTTTTTAATTCTGTCAATTATGGTGACTATAGCTTACAGCTAATCAAAACCCAAATTCAGTTCAATTTCTCTGAAAAGTATGATGTTACATAAAGAATTTGAATGAGAAATGTAATGTCTCGACCTTGTTATGGCCTACACCAGTGGTTAAAAAACATTTCAGTAAGTAAATTAAATAGGGACATAATGACAACACAAACAATATAATGATTTGTTTTTTATTTTTATCCTTTTTGTTTTTTAGTTTGACTTCTTAAGAGGTTCTCAAGACTCACAACTGGCTGATTTACGTCAACTTTGGAAACGGACACCTTCACCAAAAAGGTTAAGCATCAAAAGGTGCAAAGACAGTGACTAATAAGAGTGCTATTTGAAGCACATTAAGTGAAAGTTGAGCAAAAGAAAAATGTTTTAGTGAAAATGGTGCACAAGCAACTGAAATAACATGCAAAATATGAAGCAAACCCATGCAAATTTTTGGCATGGACTGTGGGTACAACAAAATGAACCCTGAGTATGTATTGATATACATGGATATACTTTTCAACAGGCCATAATTGCTATATTTATATTCTACTTTTATTTTTCTGATGTAATATTGTTGATAAACTGAATTTTGGGTTTTCATTAGCAAAAAAATTACCATCAGCAAATTTTCATCAGCAAAGAAATAAATCCCTTTAATACATTCCTGTCATAATCTACATAAAAATTAAAATAATATCGTCAAAATACATTAACTTTTTATTACCTTCTCTATGTATTGAGTGCACTCTCTGCACAGTGCAGCTAAAGGTCAGTCATTGTAAAAATCCTCATTAGCCGTGTTTGTTATGATCTCCATCTCAGTGTAGTTTCAGGTAAAGTCGAAGAGCTTCATGGTGATTTTGATAATTAGTAAATTCTCCCGTGTACCTTGGTAACTGTAGAGATCCCCCACACTGGCTTGGCGAGTGATGTGCTGCCAGTAGGCACTGCGTGGCAGGGAGATGGACTTGGTTAGCGTCTCTCTGGAGTGAAACTGAAACAGACAGAGTCAGACAGCAGTGCATCTCACTTTTCTGTCACTTTCGGGAGAAAGCTGATCTGCATTTGTCAACGCATGAAAAGGTGTGAAGAGTAGCACATATTGAAGGCTGAGCGGCATATCTCCAGGCTGAGAAAATGTTTGATGGATAAGACAGGGATTCATTTGGGATTATTATTATTATTTTTTTTCTCTGGCATGTTGTGGATTTGATTTTGTCTTTCCAACTTCCAAATCCTGATCCACAGTGCCTTGCAAATGTATCGGGAACCCTTAATCTTCTGCAAGTTTTCTAATGCACTGAACTTCGATGTGCATGTAACATACCAACATGACATTGGGCGCAACTGGAATGATGATTTTATTTAATATTTTACAAACATAAATCTGAAAAGTGTGGGATGCATTTGTATCCAGCCAAAGAGCTGCAAGTCTTTGGGGTATGTGTCTGCTGGCTTTGAACATCAAGACACTGATTGTTTTTTTATTTTTTAGCCCATTTTCTCTGCAAAATTCTTGAAGCTCAAATTTGTAGAGCGCACAACAAATAGAAATAGGACTCGCTTTGTCAGATTCTCCCACCTGAGCTGAAGATTGCTAGAGCACCTCCAGAGTTACCATACACCACTTGGCTGCTTTTCTGTTGCGACTTTTGAGGGAAAGTGCTTCCACTGAATGACTACAAATGAAAATCAGATTTTTCATTTAGTTTTACTTTTTCTTCCACCTCCCAATTGTGCACTATGTATTATGCACCTACTTAGTTTAAAATTCCAATGAAATACATTGAAGTTTGTGTTTGCAGTGTGAGAAAATGCGGAAAAAACGGTAAGGACACTTTTGCAAGGCACTGTACAAGAAACTTTGAAGGTGTAAAATGTACCGATGCTAAAAAAAATTGCAATGTACGCACAGTTCTTATCGCTGACAGCGGCTGCTTTTGGAAATGTTCCCTAAATTGCAGGGTCCAGGAGAATGGCCATATGGTCAAGGCTCATCGGACACAGGGCATGACGATGTAAACAAAGAATGCAGATGACAGTGAAAAGGAAGGAAAGAAGGAAAAAGGAAGGAAGTGATAAGAGGGAGAGAAGGCCAAGACTCTGGGGTGTCTGAGAGCTCCTGGTCCAACACATGATTCAGACCAAAATCAGGACTTCTTAACTTCACGTGTCTATAAAAAGCACAATTCTGATCATCCAAGCAGAGAGTGAAGCCATTTTGCAGCTTTTATACACACCTCTCTGTGTTTCTTTGAGACTGATGTGACGAATGCAATGTATGGAATAAATAAGTGACTCTAAAATGGTTTTGCTCTGAAATATAACCACAGTAATGCCATGTGCAGCAGCTGATAAGAGATAAACAAACCCAAAACACACAAGCGTACCTGGGAGCTCTTTTCCATCTCCTCTATCATCCTCTCATGCTGCTGGGCGATGGCCAGCGTGGCCGAGTGGACCCGCTGGTAGATCATCTCGCCCTCCCGGGTCTGGAACGTAAACAAACCCTCTCCTGTGTCACACATCCTGTGCCAAGAACACACACACACACACACACACAGAGAAGACACTTTGATCGCGCTCACTCTCAGATTGCTCATTTACAAATATGCATGGTTGAATGTTTAGGCTGCAGTGAGGACAGTGAATGCAAGTAGACCCCTCTCTCCTCCCCCCGAAGGCAAAAGACACACAGATTGAGACAGTTTCAGAGAAAAGCCTGTCACATCATCATCATCATCATCGCCTGAAGGCCTCAGCATCATATATCCCAGGATGTTTTTGGTTTTCAAAGCTTCTTTGTGAAAAGTTGTCACTGCATTTCCATAACTGTGTTGTTTTTGTTGTTTTTTCTCCCTCTTGCTGCTGGCTTTTAAATTACACAAGCCAGCGGAAGCACACACACACCTTCCGGACTCAAACGTGAACCAGGTGGAGTCCCGGCCGTATCTGCGCAGGGAGCTGAGGGGCCACATGACGAGCTTGAGGCGAGCATTGTGAATATCCCACAGGTAAATGTTTTCGTGGGTGATCTGCATGGTGCACTCCCCGTAGATGTCCAGGTTCGGCGTGGGCATGAGGTACACGTTGAAGCGCTCTGAAATAAACAAAGTAGAAAATCCATGTTTTGAACGCCATAGTTAAAGTTCAATCAGAGAAACCTATACAACTTTACAATAAATAGAAATTGGTATCAGCCCACTAAACTGTGATCGCAGCATCTCTGGTCTTTTTAGCTATGACTGAACATCTGCCAGCTACTAAATGTATTTATATGGACTAAAATCTCAGAGAGAAAAACAAGAATGCACAAATTATTCTAATTCTAATATTTTTAGATATATTTAGTTAACTCCTGCTCTGGATATATTACTTTGACCACGTTTTTTTAGAGTCTTTATACTCCAGTTAATAATTAGTTGATAATTAAATTAGTTGACGATTATTTCAATAATAAGTTCATCACGATTAATGAGATTAATTGTTTCAGCACTAAATCAGACTAGACATTTCCTGCTTGAGATCACTCAGGATTACCAAAATATTCTGTTTCATAAATACTAAAATAAAGACTTAAAGAAGCAGCAGAGAGATTGTTTTATTACTTTTTTTCTTAATTCCGAAGTTGACATACACTAAGATTACTACTATGCCTTTAAGCAATTTCCAGATGCCTGAAGGTGACGACACGTTCACCTCTTCACACAATTATACACAAACAAAAACACCATGTTAATGTCCAGATGTGTTCTGTGTCTCAAAGCTGAATGTGTTTTGAATCAACCCCAGATCAAAAGGAAGCAAAAAATAAAAACCTTGTGGAGATGCTGGCTGAAGCTGGCAGAAGAGTGCCATTACCCACAGTGAAAAGAGTCCTGTACCAACACGGTGTGAAAGGCTATTCAGTGAGAAGGAAGCCATTACTCCAAATATGAAAAGCCAGATTAAATTTTTCAAATGCACTCAGGCATAAAAATGAAGACGTTCATTTTCGGAAAAATGTCCTGTGGTTTGTTGGAACTAAGACTGAAGTGTTTGGCTGTGTCGAACATCATTACATTTGGAGGAAAAAAGAGGAAAGGCTGCCATTTTGAGAATACCATCTGAACTGTGAAGAAAGAAGCATGAGTGTGGGGACCTCATGTTGTGTGGGTATGAACTTTAAAAACAAAAGTAGATCACTGAATGGGTAAATAACACGATTTGGAAATATTGAAGCAACATCTTAAATTATTAACCAGTAAGTTGAAGCGTGGGTAGCAGTGGATCTTCCAAATGGACAATAAGCCCAAGCATACTGCCAGTTGTTTACAAAGTGGGCCAAAGACAATGAAGTTGGTGTTTTAGAGTGGATATCACAAAGTCTTGATCTCAATATCAGAGTAAACTTTTGAAAATGTGTGTGGGAGCCATACTGTTGCACCAGTTCGGGTGAGGAGGAATGGGTCAAACTCCAGCCAACTATTATGAGAAACTGACGGAAGGACACCAAATCATCTGACCCTAGTCACACAGACAGAGCGGCAATTCTACCAAACACTAAAAACTGTTTTTTACAAAATATGTAGATATCCGGTTTCAACTGCAAATTTATCAACTTGCTCTGGCATGTCGCCCAGGTGTTTTTGCTGAAGTGATTTCATTCCCTTCCTATTGCATAATTATATAGTCTGAGCATCGTAACAGTTACTAATGATGGGTTTCAGTTATTAAATTTGCTTGTTTTTCCAATGCAAACCTCTTTAAATACACACTTTCCTATGATGGAGGAGCTTGTAGAAGTTGACCTAAAAACAAAGTTTTGAATTAATTGCCTAAATAAATAATTTTGAGCCACCTTTCAGAGGAGAATCTTTCCTCCAGGTTGTGAGGAAGGGTTAATGTGTGAGGAAGAAATTCCTCAACTGGGTTCGTTGCTTTTCTTCATCGCGAAATTGTAGCTTTGTCACATCATAATGACACAGCAAGAACTGCAAACTGAAAAAAAACACTATCAGAGAGCGAAGGATGAGCAAAGGAAAGACAGATGGAAGAGAGGTAGGTCATAAAGAAAGAATAGAAGAAAAGACAGAAAGGAGCAAAGACACAATGAGGGAAACAAGTGAGGGCTCAAGAAAAGAATAAAGAGAAAGAAAGAGAAAGGGGAAAGAAAAGTAACAAAGGAGACAAGGAAAGACGAGATGGGAATAAAGGAAGGAAAGCAGGAAGGAACAAAGGATCATTTAAACAAGGTGACAGGGAATAGAAACTTTTTTTTCATTCCTATTCAGTCCAAGAGAATACTGAAATCAAAATGTAGGCTCTTCCAGAATCTAGTTTCAGTTGTCAATTAATTCTCCATCCAGAAAGCAGAAGCATAGTGCCCTACTTATAGACAATATCATGATCTATGTTCCCAAGGCACTTCACTAACCCTAGGGTTTGGAAAAATAAACTCTGCCCCCTGCTGTTCTGGAGGAATCGAAAGTTTAAATGATAAGTTGGAGATTCTGTGTTCACTCAAAGCAGCAGCAGAAATGTGCTGGTTCAGGGTGCTTCAATCTCGCACTGTGTGAACGCTTTATTTGAACAAACCAAAGAGGGGTTGTGTCAAAACCTTGCACTCTGATATCTTACATAAAAGAGGCCAAGTATAGTTGGGGAGCACAATTTCGCTTCATAGCTGCAGGGAAATGAAATCCATCAAAATGAAAGCAAGTTTTTTTCTTCTTTTTTTTCCAATTACTTGCTCTTTTAAAACTCTAAACTGCTCCGTTTGGACTGTTGCCTTTTCAATTTCCTTCACAACTTTACAAATTATACACAGTGAATGAGCTGCTCCGCGATAGCGCCCCCTCTTCTTTTTGTTTTTTTTTTTATTCCCATTTCCTGAGAGTGGAATATTTGTAGAGGCACATTTATTTCGCACGGCTTTAGGAGCCATAATCTCATCCATCTCTATGACAAGCTTCATTACGAGGGAAGCCAGTAATGCACAGCACTTCTCATTAGGCCTGGAACAGTGCCCCTGCCAGAGCCTGTGACCTGTACTTCCACACACACACACGCCCACCCCCGCGTGCATACACACGCCGGTTTTCTTTAACATCCCACATCAAAACAAACCTCTGAAGCCCAAAGCTGGAGGATAGTGAGCTCATATGACAAAACTCTCTAACAGGGGACTTGAAATCAAATATTGACAAAAATGGCCCTTATTAGCAGAGCCTAATTGGGCATTGTCCGCTTCACTCCCCTAACCCTCTGAAGTCTTGGCTGCTTTAATGCAAACAGGCCCCATACGCAACAGATAAGTGCTTGGAGGAGGGCTGATTGAGAGGGATTGACCCCGAATAGCTGCGTGTGTTAGCTGGGACTAATTGGGCACTCACCGTTCTGCTCCCGCTGCACTCCTGCTGCTAACAGGTCCGGCTCTCCGAGGCTGATGTCGTTGAGACGGGTACCCAGGCACTCCACGCACAGCAGCTTGCACCATTCCTCGGCGTCCAGCTCTGCACACAGCAGTAAAGAGTCAGTGCAGTTGTATGTCAGACTGTGTATATATACTGTATATTTAAATGCAGTAAGATTATAACAACATGTGGGTCCAATCTCAGGGTGCTTTCATACAAACATGAATCCCTTGAGTGAGTATTCATAATAAAGTGATGCACGGAAAAAAAACAGCTACAGCCATCATTCGCTGGTGGATGAATGTGAAAATCAGAACTATGTTTATGCAAAATTTGAAGCCAATCATTAAAGAAATGGTTCCAATATTCCAATCTCAAAGTCTGTGTCTGATATTTCAGTGGCTTTTTTTCTATTAAGTGAGGAAAAACTGATAATGGTCTTAATTTGTAATAGGTCAAACATCCAAGGAGAAGCCAAGAGGCACACAGTAACTCTGGAGGAGCTGCAGAGATCCACAGCTCAGGCAGAAGATTCTGATGACAGAACAACTATTAATTGTGCAGCTACAGTATGTAATCTTTTAATCTGTGTACAATTAATACATTCATAAATCTAATACAATTTATGATTCATAAATCTAATACCTTGCATAATTTTGAACACGTGTTGAAATGGCCCAGTCATAGTGCAGGCCTATATCCATTTGAAAATCTGTGGCAATGACGATGTTTGCAGATGTGCAAAGTTGGGTGTTATACAAAAACTTGTAGTTATAATTAAAGCAAAAAATGCTTCTACAAAATATTCACGAGGTTGAACTACAAACAGTTTCTATGTCACAATTTTATGTGTTGCTTTGTGTTGGCCTAACATATGAAATCCTAATAAGGTTTGGATTAAAAAAATTAAAATAATGTGGGAAGGGCTAAGAGGAACTGGAACTGTGGCACTGTACCCGTTACTGACCCGTTTTCATTCCCGTCAATCAATACAGATCAAAAGCTTACAGAAGGGGTGTGAGAGGCATTCAATCACTGGAGAGCATTTGGCATAAATGGTGGCGTTATGCAACAGCCTGTTTGTTAGATCAACTGGAAAATGCAGATTGGACAGAAGGGTTAAGGAAAGGTCAGCTGCTATTCGAAGCACTTTATTCACACACAGGAGGAAGCAGAAACACGGCAACTCCGGCAATTCAGCTCTTTCCTCGTGCTTTCATTAACTCCCCTTGCTGTGCCCTTTAAGTGTTTCTAAACTCCCCCACACTTTTTTAAGGCCACTGAGTGGAAAATCAGCCAAACAAACACTTCATCAGCACAGCGGCGTCCAGGCCACGCTACGTGTAGCGCATCGGGAGACGCGGCAGAAAGACGTCTTCCGCGTGTGCATGTGTAGGTGCGTGAAGGAGGAAAAACGGCGCCGCTTTTTGTGTTAATGAGTGTTTACAAACGCACGGCAAGCCAGAGTCAGGTATGCAGGAATCAAATCAGGAGACGCTTTACATTTTTCGGCAGCAGAGCAGCAGTCATTACACAGACGGATACAATATGTATATCTGCTCGCATTCATATCTGTCAGAGGCAACTCCTCGGTGGAATTTAAGGAGCTGACATTCTCAATGGTAGTCATAACTCAAGGTCACACTCTCATCTTTCTTTATGTGCATATTTGACAGTTGCAGCCAGAGCTGTCAAAAATGCGCGATTATTTTATTTTTCGCTCGCTTCGCTCCGTGCCTCATTGACAGCACGCTGCTTGGGAGGACGCAACAAAGGTTTTGTGTTTTAAAAGTAACATAATAGGGGAGACTTATAACTGCTAAACACTCTCTTTTTTCCCCTAAATAAAACATGCAAAAAATTTTTTTCTTTTTTAAAAAAAAGACATTTTTAAATGATGTCTTTAAATAACAGCACAGTACTTGTTAATATTCATCGTTGCATTAACACACCGTTAGACATCGCAAGGCAGCAGGCCAAATTAGGGCCCTATGAAGTGAGTTCTTATGCAACACAAGTTTACCATTTTAATTCTGTGATATGTAAAAGCTGGGAAAATTCTCAGTTCTGATTTTCAGCTTACCAGTCTGACAAATCTTTTGTGGTCAGCAAAGATCACAAAAGATCTCCCCATGGCCTATGGGTCGCAGTAAGAAAAGCGCTCTTTACTGATATTGTTACCGAGGCAAAGAGACCTCAAAGTTAGTCGATTTTAGTTTTAGTTTGAAAATTAAGTCTTTTCTATGGGGACCTGCTTTTGCCAAGACAGACTTGTAGAGCTCTTAATCAAAGATTTTACAATTACTATTGCAAACCACACTAACTGCTAGTTTATAGCAGTTACGTTTTAGATGAATTTGCATTAACCAGCTCTCATTCAGTGAGTGATGCAAACCGAGTGCGATCTCGTATCAACAAATACATCTTAAAGAAAGTAGTGCATAATAACCAAAAGAGATTTTTCAAAACTTAAAAAAATGTTAATGTACAAGTTCACAAAAGAGGTGCTAAAGAGTTGGGACTTTAACAAGAGAAACAGACCCACTGTATGCCTATTGTACCTGCAAGTGGGCATATAGTGTTTTCTTTAGTTATTCAACTTTTGTTTCACTCCCGGACCACCTGGAACACAAATAGCTTAAATTCAACACATTGAATTTATCTATTGCTACTTGTCTAACCACCAAATAACACTCCAATGGCAATGTGTGCTCTAGTTTGAGAGCTTGTCAATACTCAACAGTGTGAAAAATATCTGTATCTATATTTGGTTGGACGTCAGTTCTGTGATTTCACTACTACAGGTCAACTATGGCGTTTAAAGGCTGCAAGGAGCATTCCGTAACATTTGAAAAGTAACATGAGTGCTATTTTGAAATATACTGTCATAATAAGAAATCAGGAAGCTAAAAGATATTTTTTGTGAGAAGGCAAAACAAAAATAAACCATTCCGATTTGGATGGGGAAAGAGATCAAACCACATTCATGAATTAGATCCATATCCCTCTAAAGCCAGGGAACCCAACTCCACAAATCAGCTTAGCGGGAAATAGCACAATAAAATACATAGATTCATTTTCTTTGCCCAGCTTTAGGCTTAAATAAAGCTATTTCAACTTGCTTGGGGAGGTCTGGAGCTTCTTTGGCTTTCCACCCACGCATTGATGCAATCTCCGTTGTTACAGTGCATAACAGGGTTGAAAACACCACAAATTATGCCCAATATTGGTTTTCATACCTGCACAATGAAAATCAATATTTCAGAACCCATCTCCCAACCTCTTAATATTGCGGCAAATGAGCATCACTTGGTTAAACTCAGATCCACCATAGCCTCCATCACTTCTGTTTCTCTTTTTTGTTTTGACCCAACATGCTTCATTCTTCTACCACACTTGTTTTTGTTTTTTGTTCCCAAACCACATTTGTGGTGTACAATAGCATAACACGTCTTCAGGAGGAAAACAAAATACCTTTCTCCCCTTATTTCCTCCTACTGTGGTTGAAAGCAACTAATTAGATTTTTGCACAAAGAAAAGGACACTCACCTGATTCGCAGGCAAACGTCTTGGATGTGTCATCGCAGAAGATGATGGCGACGGCGTGCTTCTTTGTCTCCCGTGGCATCCGCGTGATGTTCTTGATGTTATGGAGCTCAGTGATCTACAGAAGTCAGGGAGAGCAGCAGCAGCAGCAGCACATGAATGAACACTGCAGCAATAACGACGCGGCTTAATTGGTATCCTCCACAGCTTTTGCTGAAAGTGCAGCGGGGACTTAATGATGATGATGTAGAGCTGTAAACTTAAACAGAGGAGGTGATCTTAAAGAACAAATCACACTAAGCAATTTTATGAGGCTTAAAAATCTAATTTGAACAGAAATCACACACGCCAGCTAGCTGCTCTACTCCTGTATGATGTTTAATATGCAGCTGCAGAGGCTTGCTGCATACAAGGCATCCTCATTGTTGCGCGTCTCCTTGAAAATACTCCAGTTAATACAGAGGAAACCAATCATAAGAATCTAAAATCACTTTACCAGGTGGCTCATAGTGAATGAAAAAAGGAGGAGATAACTTTTTTATTGAATATCACCAGCATTCACTGGACATTTCATTCAACAGCCTTCCTGCTGCTCGCCGTCTCCAGCAGATAAGGCCCATTACATTAATGTAGTCTATTGTGTTCTAACTATAGGCCTCTTGCCAAACAGTTACAAATGAATTAGCTGGGCTCATTGCCCATACAGTACAGCTTGACTGCTAAAGGTTAAAGACCCTATTGCACACACACCGTATTTGGACCACACATTTCTTTGTTCGATGGGGTTACATGTAATGAATTTCTCTCTACAGTTAGGTACCCAGTGCTCAACGTTCAGGCCCAGCTGAGAGATTTCCACGAGCCTCTGGGTTTTCTTTTTTTCAGACTCAAGCTACAATTTTATGTGTTTGTCCTATCCACATGTACTCAGTTTAGTACAATTCCAAATAGAAATACGTTTTTCAGCTTTTCGAGATCCATTTGAACTGCTCTTTTTCGGGGTTAACTATTGATACAACAGCTCCAATGAATTTCAAAAGCAAGAATTTGAATTTTCACTAATCCACAAATAAGCTTTGTTCGTTGCAGAAACAGTGTATGTTTGGGCTCAATGTTCTGTTGCCACTCTTGACTGGGTTCAGGTTTCAGTTGTATTGTAGCCAAAAAACACATCATTGTCTCGTCTGAACCAAAATTATTTCTTCAGAAGGCATTTGTCCATATAAGAAGCAGAGAATTTATTTTGACCTTAAAGTTATTCATTTTGGAGCAGTGGCTTCTTTCCTGATTACTTCGGTTGACAATGCAAAACTTGCATTAGGACAGTGACACTAATTTCTAGTTAATGGTAGGATTTGGACTTTAGTGGTTCCTGGGTTATTGCTGAACATCTTAACCAATTTATTTTCATAAAAATAAATAAAGGTGACAGTTTGGCTGAAACATACAGTTGTGTTTTTCGGGGTATCGTTGGGTAAGTAAGGTATTATCGTTAGGTAAGTAAGGTATCACCTTGAGCTCTAAAACTGTTTCAAACCTTTTTGTAACCTACCTCGGTTCATATTGTGATAAGAAAATGTAGTCAAGTGTTTTTGGCATTTGACTTATTTCCTTTATTTAATTATTTAACTTCTTTTTTTTCATTATTTTATTTCCTGTATTCAATTTCTTTTTGTTTTCAAGGGAATCAATCTTGTGCGCAACATTGTTCTTGATATTTAGTGACTATGTAGTTCAGACGTTTTGCATAATGCTCTTCCTGCCACATAGCAAGCCTTGGCAAGAGTAAAACTGCTTGAGTTTTCAAGCAAGTATATGTTTTCATATACAGTAACTTTCAAGTCAACAATACTCAGAAAATATTTTTTGAAATGCTTTTAACAGATTATTAATGCACGATTCTCAAACTCTGCAGTCATGATTAAAATGACAGCAAGAATGACTCAGTTTACATGTTGTCTCCATGTCTGCTTGACTTCTCCAGCTTTCCCCTGCAGTCCAATAACTTCGGTGTCAGGTGAATTGGCACTTCGAAACCGACCTTAAGAGTGAGTTTCAGTATGCATCTCCTGTGACTGTGTTGGCCCTGTGATGGACCAGTGACCTGTCCAGGGTTACTATGTCTCTTGGATAACCTCCAGAATGATTAATGTTGTGCAGCAGTATCCTTCTGGGTGTTTTTGGGCTGTGGGATTTCAATGTCAGATGTGTGGAGAAAAAAAAAACAAAACAGGGCTACAACCTGGAATCTCAAAGCACCTGTTTATTTCCAAAAGCTTTGGGGAAAAAAACAAACAAAAAAAACCCATATAAAACAACTACTTTTACTGGTCTGTTTTTAAGGTGCATCAAATTCATTCGAAGTTTTCCCTCAGGTTGAGCAATGAACATTTAATTGCTACTGACCGACAAAGGAGAGAACAACTTATACAGTATATTGCAGTGAACCTGGTAATTGAAGAAAGTAGATAAAATGTTTATAAAAAACATTTATACACATTCAGCAGCAAAGGAACATTTGTATTTCTTCACAATCAAAAGTCCTGGCAAACACTTTGGCAGGTGTGTGTATGGTTTCAATTGTTTCCATAATTTTCTTACTTAAATCTCATCTATCATGTGGGGTACATCAGACCAATGTTATTTGCATTTTATGTGTTCCATTCGTGTAAATTATTAAAAAAGCACCTGTAAGTTATGGATATCAGATTAAATATGAAAAGATAAATGATCTCCTTAAAGACGCCTTTTCTGAGTTAAGAATAATTGCAAGTTTAAGACACCTAAAAAACAGTGACCTTAAAAAAAACATCATGCATGCCTTCATCTCAACCTACCTGGACTACTGCAGTAGTTTTTATGCTGACATTGAACAGTTACAGATTGATCAGCTTCAATTGGTCCAAAATGCTGCAGTCCAACGTAATTAGCACACACTAAGAAGACCATTACTTCTATGCCAGCTTGTTTTTCAATGTGCATTTTAGACTTCGTTTTAGGTTTTTATTGTTCATTTTATTGTTACTTTTAAATGAGGTAGCTACATCAAGGATCCTTTAACTCTACACACTCCAATTAGACCACTAAAGTCTGTAGAATAATTGGTTGTTGTTTCCATGTCCAGGTTGAAGCATAAAGAAAACTAGTCATTTGTTTCTACAGTATTGAAAATAAGACAACTTCCCCTGTGCACAAGAACCTCACTTACATTACGCATTTTTTAATTATGTTTTAAAAAAATCTTTTTGTTCAACAACTTATAGAGCTCTGGAAAAAACTAAGAGACTCTGATTGTACTTTTACAGGTATATGTTTGAGTAAAATTAACATTGTTCTTTTATTCTATGAACTACTGACAACATGTCTCCGAAATTCCACGTAAAAATTTAGCATTTATTTGCAGAAAATAAATGGTCAAAATCACAAAAAAGATGCAGTGCTTTCAGACCTCAAATAATGCAAAGAAAACAAGTTTATGTTCATTTAGAAACAACAATGCTAATGTTTTAACTCAGGAAGAGTTCAGAGATCAATATTTGGTGGAATAACCATGAAGTTTTCAATGGGGTTTAACTTTTTTTCCCCAGAGCTGCATGTAGAACCTAAACCTGCCAATATGTGACTAAATCTAATCACGCCTTATTGCATTATTCTTAATAGCACAAATATGCAAACTATCCACTTGTGCTCCAATGCAGCTTGACATTTTCGCAATAGCTGTCTCAAACCAGAGCTCAAGGGGCTTCCAAGACAACTCTATGGGAAGCTAAAAATATACCCAAAAATATGCAGGATCTTTCTTAAAGCATGGGCCAGTGATCTGCAGAGAGAGAATGCTGCAGAAGGAGGGAGAGAGAGAAGGAAAGGAAAGAAAAAAATGTGAATGGGAAAAAAAATTTAAATCCCTTTTGTGTTGATTGTGTAAATCAGCCACCAGTGCAGCCTATTTCCCACCCACAGCACTGCGGCGTTCAATGAAGCCCTGAGACGGGACCTTTTCTAGATCGCGGTGGCAATGCATTACCAGGTTCAGTGGTGCATGCGCGTGCCCATCGCTCACTACAGCGTGGATGTATGCAATGCCTCAGAGTGGGGCAGTTTACAGCCACACGGGCTGCTTCATGTGACAGCATGATGTAGTAAGCAGAGATGTGTCTAATTCACAATACATGACTGATATTGTGGCAGCAAATGGTGCAAACAGATTGGATCAAAACATCAAGATGGTTTGTGGCTACATCAATAGATACAGATAAAAACAAAACTGGAAAGAAAACCTCACCAATTTGCCTCATTATCACGGGAAAGAAGAAAGAACTGAATTGCCTCTCAAACTGCAGCCACAAAGTTTACTCCGCAGTCCTCCATTATCTTCCCTTATCTCCTCTCATTAGGATAGAACATTGTTCATGGCGCTGCTCCTTTAAAATCATCTTCACTTACAGGGATAATGAATCATAATTGGTGCATTTCAAGGGGCTTAGGAGGTGTGGAGAGAGATATTATGTTGAGGATTACTACTTTTCAAAGAGAGGGGAAAGGCCTAAAGGGCGAGATAAAAGTCCCAAAATGTCCCTTAATAAATCCTTAACTTCATCATCTGATATCATTGGACAGAATGATAATGCAAAGATAAAAACAAGTTTCCCACTGCATGTTTAAAACAGCTTAGTGCTCCATGAAGCACAGTTGTGCTCACAATAAAAGCAGTACAAAATCAATAACCAGATCAACCTAATTTTTTGGTAGAAAATGTCTTTCCATGTGGCATATAATTTACCAATAGATGTTGTAAAGTAATAGAAAACTATCAGACCAATGAGAGCTTTCATTCCGTAAAAGCAAAAAAAAAAAACAGGTGGTGCCTTATTTAAGGAGGGAGGCAGGCGGTAGTGGTTTAATGATGGTTCATTGCTAACTGACTAAAATGAGATGTTTAAAACACTATGCTAAGGAACGGTGTGATTTAATGAAAAAGTTGATATGAGAAAGGGGAATGTGAAACGGCGCTATGCTAAAATGATCCAAAATGCTTGAAAATTCAAGAGACCAACAAATGTTGAAGAAACAGGAGAACTATCATCCAATGTGCCAAAAGATATGTTTGCACGCTTTGAATAATATTGAAAGTTTGAATGCATGTTAATACTTAAAAGGGTTTAATTTTGAAGAAGAATTTCTATTTATCCAGTAAATGTTTGAATTTGTAAAGAAAAATTAAGAAACAGCTATATTTTGAAAAACTGATATTTTGTTCCCTCATTTCAGCACATTTGACAGTCTCCAAGATTTGTTGATTTGGAATGGAGTAAGCCGTGTGTATTATAATTTACATGTATAGAGATAAACACTATTACAAAGAACATATTAACAAATATAAAACTAAGAATAAGTTTTTCTTGCTTGTGTTTTTCAAAGATAAATCTTAAGCTTAAATGTTTTTCTCTTGTTGGCAAGGAGGTCTCAGCTGATGTTATCACTCGACGCTAATTAATTTGAGCAGTTTGCCAAATTGCAAAATGAAACTCTTGGCTGTTGCCTGGTAATTATGCTCTGCATGTCTGTGTCAGAGGCATTTAGACTTTTTTTTTTTTTTTTGCCAGAGGCAGCTGCCTGAGGAGCTTTATGTAGTTGAGAAGACTGCGTGGACAGACAGGCATTGACATCCGATGTCCTGTTAGCACCACCTGTACCCACAGCGTGCTGCAGGGATGCAGACACTGGTAACATTAACAAAGACTCAAATAGAGACGGTTATCTAATGATGGCAACGAACAAAAGGTCAAAGCATTTCAGAATCAATATAGATCATACTTTGTAGAATATCAATACTTAATTTCATGGCTGTGTAATTGCTACATGATGCAGCTTCCCGAATATTGAATGGATCAGCATCATCAGCATAATAGACTACACCACTCCAAACAAAACTGTAGATTTGACTGTCTGAGCTCAATAAAGTCTGGTTTGCACATTCAAAAATTATCAATAAGAAAACATATAATCTAGACAGCATGATTTACTTAGTTTTTCTTTTCTTAGAAATCACTATCTAAGGTGTACTTTATAGTATAGTTGCTTATATTGAAGTGTTGCTGTAAACAATGATTTACTTTAACCATACTATATTTTTGGTCTCTTTTTCTCTTTGATCTGTATTTTTATTTTTTTTATTTTTGGTATGTTTGGTCCAAAATATACATACTAATATGAAATAAGAAAATTATAATAATACCACTTTATGTCCTCACGCAAAACTAAACCCATATTTTTGTAAGTAAAAAAAGTCTTACTTCAATTACTTGGTATTGTCACCTAGACTGCACCAGTCTAGGTGCATTGCATATTAAACATATTTGTCAATATAAGGTGACATTTTTCATGAATTTATTTCTGTTCATTTGATTATCAGCATAAAACTAATAAAATCTCAAACTTTTGTTCCTTAGGAGGGTTGCATATTGCATAAGACCAACTTAAAATTACTGTATCCTGTAATACAGGAATGCTAAGCTTTGGCATATAAAATCACAGGAAAACCTTTGCTAAAGAAGCTGCTTTTCAAGCATAGGACGGGCAGTTAAGTGAACTGGGAAAGTGTGGCTTAACAGATATCCAAAGGGATAACAGAAACTTCCAAAAAAAAAAAAAGAAAATGAAGCGATGCCCATTTAAGAGTTTAGGAGAGGCTAATTAACTCGGACAGAGAGACATTTAACTCAGAATTTGGCAAAAATGGTTATGCTAGGTTCTTACGTTATTAAAGCTGCACAGCTTCATGCTCCAACAAAATACAAAGACGGATAACAGAACGGCGTGACAGGGATATTAGAAAAACAATAAGACAAAAATGGGGCTATCAAGAATGAATTAAACAAAAAAAACGTTCAAGACTTTGATGAGGATCTTACCTTGTGGAAACTTCTAAAGTAGGCTGCCTTTTCATCGGGATACTTTTCTAGCCTCCTGGGTCCTTTACTAGAAGCCTTTTTAAACACCAGCCAACACCTCCGGAAGATCTGACAACAAAGAGTAACACTGGCACAGTTACACAAGCAATGCACAATGATTACTGAAAAACACTAGAAAGCAACAAAAAACTGGAGGCAAAACATCCACAGAGGTTGACTGTGACGACCCAACCACCAGGGAGTCTCCTTCTGTTTGTTTGTCAGGTTGGCCCTGCCATTAGAAGTAAGAGACGCACCTGGGGCCGGTGCGCCCCTCTGCTCAGTGGAGAGTTCACGCTGACCACCTCTTAGGTTTAGTTTTTGATTTGAGTTTTGCTTCGTATACATTTCTACTCCAGGCAGAAATTCTAATAGTTTCTATTTGAATTTATCTATGAATTACAGCGTTTTTTAAAAATACGTTTATGAACAGAAAGTTATACATTGACCAAATGACTCAATCATAGTTATTAAATAGTTAAGCTCAGATATAACTGTTCATACTCATCTTTAAACTGTTTATAGATGATGCCATAAAAAATGTTGTTGCGCCCAAAAAATGGCACCATTATCTGGAACCGATACCATTTCCTGATTTTGCAACAAACAGAACGCTCTCTCTGTAACATGCTCAAGCTAGCAGCAACCCACAAAATGACACGCCACCATAGGGGAATCATTTTTGGCACCATTTTGCCTATGATAGGCCATCTTTTCTCCTGATATTCTGGGGTTTAAATATTTTTGACTAAAAATACAATAACTGATGTTAACCGCTTAGCATATTAGCTAAATATTTAAGGTCCACATTTTAATGAGAGGACATAATACTAGTGGTCACTCCCCTTCATCAGGGTTTCCCCAAGTATATTATAAGCCTGGTGGGCCACTAGGCTTTACTTGTGTTGCCACCAGGCTAAGCATTGCTTATTTATTTAAGTTTTTTTTTTTTTTTCAATGTTTGCATTTTTAAGACTTTATAGTTGGTGTTCAGCTATTAATCTTCCAAAAACACATAATTATCAAATGAAAATTGCAAGTTTCCTGTCAACTTTAAACATTTTTCAACTCAAAAACACAACAGGCTGCTGGATAAATAGCGACCTGAGCGCCCCAACCACCGGGCTTAGCAAGTTTTCTGGGGGAAACGTTGCTTCACAGTACTTATTAAGGCGACTCAGTGCATTGCATAAAACCTGCTGCCTGTGGCTCAATGTTACTGGTTTTCTTCTGCAAATATTATCCAGTTAACATGAGCTGAATGTAGCATTTTCATTACAGTGGTGTGAAATGGTGTGAACACAAAAACAGGATCCAAAATGTCCTTGTGGGAGTGGGTTTAACAAGTAAATGTTTGTGGGGGTTTTTTTCCACTATGAACATAAATTTAGAAGAAGCTTAAATAAAAGAGCCATGCATAATTCCATCCACTGCTGAACACCCCTTCATTATGCAACTCGTGTTTAAGGGTTGGCATTTGTGGGGCAGTGATAAATGATATAATTAGACTGAACAGTAGTACAACTAAATCTTATTTTAAATTCTCTAGCCCTGCTTCAGAGGAGCGGTCCTGATCAAATTTAATTGAAGCTGACTGGAAACGAAAGACAACAAACCCCCAGCTGTCACAAGATTCAGGACTAACATGTTGCTCGAGCCTGACTGGTGCACAGACATGACATAACCTTTTCCCTGCGGAGCACCCACCTCTTCAAAACAAGGATGAAATAACCAAAACAGCTCTAACCTGACACACAGAGAAGGTGATTCAGAAAAGGTGTTTTCAAGCCTTTTCTGTGCCGCTTTGGGGCTTTTCGCTGCTACACAGAGGCAAATTCTGACAAGCAGTTGTAGACTGGAAGAGAACTGTCTAAATCCCTTTGAATGCAATAAAAAGAGAACACTTTTCTTCATGTTTTTTCTTTGTCATCTTTGAACAAAAAGTTACATTTAAATATTTAGATTGTCATAAAGTAATATGCTATACTTAATCTTTACTCGGATCTGTATTTACCTTTTTTCAGTACATTGAAAATCAGGGAAATATGTCTTGAAAACTCAATAAAATCTGCTTTCTTCACTGAAGGAGGAAAAACAGATACTTTTAAAGGCAAAAATATGTGTTTTAGTGTTCAAAGTGCTTCAAAATAGGCAATTTAAACCTGAAAGCTTTGTAGAAAATACACTTTGTACAAGCATAACAACTTTATAACTTAGTTTGAACCTTAGGAAATGGGTTTCCATTTTTAGGTGCTCAGCTGCACACGCTGTTCCTGCCTGTTATGATGTAATGTGTAGCCATGCACAGAAACACACACACACCTCAACAGCGAGTCACACATTTGCCCTTTTTGACCCTGAAGATTACTGTACTTTAGTAATTACTAGACCGGTCTGGCCCATATTCTCAATGTGGCTGACACCGGTGCAGCTTGCAGTACCTGCTTCAAGATCAAACCATAAATAGGACACTCGACTGGAAATGGGTCGGCCTCAGATTTTTAGGTGCAAAAACACCGCAGTTTTAGCCAGTCACAGTTTCAAAAGGGCAACGTTTTTGCATCATGCAATTCTAAGAGTGTACCGTATTTTCAATGAGATGCTGCAGTCAGTGATGTTAGAGGAAAGCAAAGCTTCCTCCACCACACCAGCTGCCAGTCAATGGTGTATGACCAAAGTAGAGGAAACCACCCTTTACGTTTTTTGGTTTTTTTTTTTTTTTGTTATTTTAAAAGTTATCCTGTAAGGACAAGTTCAATAATGCTTGTTTTAAGGTAACAAAAATGAAAAAAAAACAAAAACAGTTGTATAGTCATGTTGTATTAGGGTACAGAAGAATCCGCTGTCTTACTGACAGACATTGTGCATCATTTACTGGTACTTCAGACAATAAAATATTAGAAAACACATTAGAATATTATAGTAATTCTATTTGGTCTTTCCTCAGTAAAACATACGTGAATTGCCAACAGCTAATCAAAATGCAGCTGCAATGCTTCTGGCAAGATTCTCCAAGCACTCCCATGTGACACCTGTATTGATCACGTTGCACTGGCTCCATGTTCTATATAGAATGAGTTTAAGCTTCTGGTTTGGATGCATGGTGACACATCTTCATAAAGTTGCAAAGTAAATAGAGTATTTCACCAGCAGGTCTCAGGAACAAGGCTGCACAAAATATCACTAGTTTGTCTTTGCAGCAATATCACTGCACACAATGCATGTCGCAAAGAAATGCCTTATAACTGTCTATAACTTAACAAATCATTATCATGCATTCAGACTGTATGGGTGTCACATATTTGGTGAGACTTGTTGTTTAATGAAGCATACAATTTGGTGTAAAGCCATCAAGTCATTAACAACTTACATTTATGTTGCAAATGCCAAAGCAGCAAACGTCAGCCAGAAGCAACTTTGTAAATAAAATCTTGTTGTTCAGATTGAAATATTAAATATCACTTATTTTCCAGTAGAAGAATATTCTACTTTCTGTCTGGGATCAATATTTGGCAACAACCCAAAGACTTTTGAATTATTTACTTGTCACAAGTCTTACATCAACATTTACCAGTTTTGTTGTTTATCACAAGTTTATTTCTTTACTGTCTATTTGTATATTTCAAGAAAAAGCTACTTATTTTGTTTGACTAAAAATAAATATATATTTACTCATTTACTTCTTAAAATTTCTATTAGTAAACTCATCTACCTACTGAAGGGTAGGTACCTAAGCAGAGAACAAAGCTAAATATATGAACTTGAGGCTCTCAATTTACCTTTACATAGGTGCAATAGCAGTAATCTTAGCTGTATTTCTGTCTTTTTAAGCAAGCACCTATTTCCTGTATGTATAACTAAGGTTACCAAAATCTGTTTTATATTGTCCCATGCCTACAAAAACGTGAATGTCGAAACCTATTATTTTGATATTGGTTTCGATCCATGTGCAGAACTCTTCAGACAGTCGTATGTTTGGCTACTTTATTATTCTCACGGCTAACTGAAGCAGAACAGTACAGTTGAGAGGCAGAATAAGTATGAATGGCGCAAACCAGCGGGTCCTCGGCGGTTGTCTGTCTTTAATAGTAGAAAGCTTTCTATTTCCAGGTGGAGACAGTTGCTATCACTCTGTCTGATGTATGATTGCCCTGGGCTGCATGGTTGTGCTGGGAAACCATGGCTGGACGATTAATTTGTTTACCCAGCTGGTGTACTCTATAAAAGGCCCACTGAGTTGAACTTGGCACTTTGCAGTAAATGACTAAAGTGGATCCCTAGGTTCTTATTGGTCTGCTTAATGGGTCTCAATTCTAGTTAGGTGTTGCACAGGCCCATAATAAGCAGCACATAATAAAAATGCCTTGTAGTATACAGTCTACTTTGTTGTAATGTACTGCCAATAATTCTTCTCTCCATAATTAAAACGCCCCAAGGAATTAAAGAAACAAGTTGGGGTGACCTCCATATATCTTTACTCTAGTTTCTGTAAACAGACACCAAAACTGCTTACTTAATAAAAGCACACATATATGACTCTCTAATGGACAAAACTACATTCGAAACTTTAAAACAACCAAATTAAAAGTAGCCACAATTCCCTTTTGGGGGCTTGAGTCAAACCAAGGCTTGATGCCTACAAAGTAATTCAGCTAAATAGCATTTGGATTAAGTAACAATACAGCGGCACAAAAGCTGAGATAGCTTCTGCATAATAAGAACAAGGGAGCATGAATAGAAAGGACTTAATTTTCCTTGTTCCATAGTTGCAAGTGCTTTGTCAATGCAGCCCTATTCTCCAGCTGCTGGTTGGGTCCTATTCAGTGACACTTCTACACTGATTGTAATTACACACGGGGAAAAGGAGTCTCTTTATTGGGTTGGTGTGACTCATGATGCCACAAGGGTGAAAAACATACTGTTTGGCTATGCAAGTCAATTTACTAGTACAAGAAAGAAGCTATGGGATGATGAAGAAAGGGACAGAGAAAATAAGCCTCCAAGATTAAACCTTTCCTCGAGTTTATATATCGTAATATTCAATTGTATATCCGTCTCTATGAACTGTTGCATGCCTGCAAATAAGCACACACAGTGTATATTACTTCCATGAGGTTGTCAGAGAAGATGCATCAATAAAAAGAAAAGCAGCCTTTGAATTTGCTCAATTTGAATTGAACAAATTCAAATTGAGCAAATTGAATTTGTTCAATTCAAATTGAGCAAATTCAAATTGAGCCTTTACCTAGATCTCATATGCACAGTCTCTGAATTCAAGTAATTTCAACAACTCTGAAAAAGCCATCTGCCCTATCTTACCCAAGCAAATATGGGTAAGAACTGAGTGGTAATACAACACGAAGGTATACAGAGGTTATTAAAAATGGAATGGTATTTCTCTTATGGTCATTAAACATGGCTATATTAATTGTCAGTCAAGCAATGATTTGTTTAAATTCATTACATTTGTTCTTTCTTGTGTCTTGAAACCGTATTTCCTCTCAACTTTTTTCTCACACCACTTCTTTTGGTATCATTTGCTCTAACCTCCTGTATTTAATAGAGTGACAGCAGCGAGTCTGATTCACAAGTATATACGATCGGCAAAAGTTCAATATGTGAAAAGTTCAATATGTGGCAACGTTCTGTAATTATGTTTATGTTCAGTTGAATAAAAGTTCTAGACTGTTTTAATTTTAATACCCAATCAAGACAAGAACAAGTTGCTGCATTCATGAGGTTACATTGCAGAGGTTATAGGAGAACAAGAAAACAACGCAAGCTAAAATTGAAAAAATAAAACTCTGCATTAGGTAGCCATGAAAACATTAATGCATGTGAGGCAGAGGAACAAACAAAGGTTAAAAAAAATCAGTGTGGAGTAAAAATTTGAGAGAGACTGTAACACATGGAGAAGAAAATGGTATGGGTGTTTGCAAATGTGTAGCCATCTTAAAGAAGGTGTTTCGCTTGAAATATGCAGCCCGGTGAAGAGACGAAGAACAGCTTACATGCACTTTAAAGGATGAAGCCACATCCCTGAATAGCAATTTGAAAGAAACATCAATTAAGAAGCTTTATAACTTGTTATTTTGTAAGATCTTGTGATACAGGACCCCGCTACTCTGCTACTGCTACGCCACTTTTAGAAGACAGGAAAGCTTTACTTTGGTCCACAACTATGAGTACCATTTTGCTAAATTATAGACCAAACATTTCAATAGGTGGGACATCTATCTTTGCAAGACAACCAGTTGGAGAAAAACAGTTTGTCTGACTGGACCTGCTGAGTAACGAGAAGTCACAACAGAAAAGCTTGCCGACTTGACCTGGCAAGTGACTCAAGTGACAGTAGCACACACCCAGATAGGAGGAGAAGGTATTTAGTTTAACTCACACTGAAAACCAGCAGCCAATCCAAGCTGTTTCTTTATCTGATGTTCTCCCATAGGACAGTTAAACAAAAGCTGTTGATCCAAGTATACATACTGTTGTCTTAACTTTGTCTATTTTTTTTAATCTAAGCTTTGGATCAAAGTTTAAGGCAGGTTGGTGCTTAAAATTTAAGTATTTTTTTTCTAATCAACTTTAACTCATTTAAGAATGCTAGTACATTCCCAGTATTAGTGAGAAATCATCATTCTTAAATTTATTGTCTGTCAATTAGAAGGTAATAAAATAATCAGAGCTAAGTATGTGTACATTTTTGTAATTTACCTGAAGGAAATAGCTGAAAATAAAAGTAAAGTTATTGCTTCTTCTTTGTGCTTAAAATGGACACAGTTGCATTCTCACACCTACTGATCCTAACAAATATACTTGTACAATTCCACGACAAAAATTTATGAAGCCGGGCCTTATTGCAAGATTCTCAGTGCTTTTGAAAGAAAAAGCCTCCACAAAATTTCGCGGATCCCCCACCAAACTTATTCTTAGTTTGCCTCAAACCCCTAAAAACTCATTGCATGTTTGATATCAAAAAAGCTGAATATCAGTTTTATCTGACCAAAGTTTAAAAAGTGCATTAATTATATTTATTTAAAATAAATTGTCATGAGTACCAAAAAAATTAGACTTTACTAAGAGTAATTTTTCTTTTCTTGTGATGTTTGTCCTGCAAAAGGCATTTTCTCAAATTTAATGTTGGATATTTTTAAGATTTTCTGCATGAAATTATGCCACAGCAGTAAAGGAGTTTGTTTTAAGGAGTTTTTCACATTTGCCAAGGTTGGCAATAAATGTGGCTGCCACTGAGTGTACTAAGAACAGAAAATCTGAGGTCCCTTTTAAACTAGAGAGCCCTTGCGTAAACACCTGGTATAAAGAAATCTAAGACCTATCAACATTCAATGTGACAAGAAGCCTGAATGGACTGCTGCAAATTTAGAAATGCATACACCTCATGGGGCAAAATAATGAGTCATCTTTAGAGTAATTGTCATTTTCTGTAAATGGCCTAAAACACAAAGTCCATTCACACCAGGGAACATTATGAAACTTCTGACATTATTGAGGAATTGTCTTGCCTCTCAATAAAATATGGGTCCCATTCCCCCTACAGGCAAAAAAAATCGCTCATCATTTGGATGAACTGAGGAACTGTCTAAAGACATGAAAATGATTTCCAATGACAGCTCGTCTCAGCTTAATGACTAATCACGCAGCAGAATAAAAATAGCTGTCTGCTAGAATGGGAGAATCAGTGAATAATGAAACACAAATCATAATACTTAAGAGGTGCAAATACATTTACGATTCCTTTAAAAAATGGAGAGGTTTGAGGATTAGTACTCTCTTGCAGATTTGTGTCCAGCAAATGATGGTTTAAAGATGATTGCTGCTGCACTTAAATGCAATACAAAACATGAGAACACTTCAATCAAGGTAGCCCCTATTCACTACAGCACAATGGTAGCAGGCTGGATTTGGAAGGCGCTAAGGCTGGTTAATATCTTGATTTTTAATAGTATTCAGGGAGAATAACTTGACCTTGAAGTGATACGAATCATTATAAAGCATGGTTCTGTCTGTGGTCTTGTCTTCTGGCAATTTCCAAGCGGGAGAGCGAGGGCTTCATCCTCATTCAGGTCTGCATACGGTTTAGGGCTCCCCTGGTGATAATGACGTCTGATGGACTATGACAGACCAGACCCCGCAATATCAGCTCCTGGTGCTAGCAATCAATTTCAGACAACGGCGGGGTCTGCGCTGGGGTGTCCATCTTTATAATTTGATTTGTTATCCCGTCGGACAGTTGTTACAGCAATCATTGTGGCGATCGCTCCTCAAGCCGTGACCCTCAAGCTTACGGCTCCCCCCACTGCAAATTCCCTCATGGCTGCTTCGCCACTCCGACAATTCTCAGGCAAATGCAGCAACCGAATCAGAGCAGGTTTCTCCTATTTGCGCTGCTGTTTCCTCTGTCGCCGGCTGTCACCTTTGACTTCATGCATGACTCTCATCCGACAAACTGCCTCCCACCTGCTATATCAAAATACATTTCCTGCTGCATCTAAAATGTTTGGACATCCCATAATTTTGAAATCCCCCCTGACTACAGCTGTTGGCAGGGTTGCACGCCAGCTTTGCCCCAGTTAATCATAGATTACTTTATCTGGGCCATTTGAAATCCTCATCTGTAACGCAGTGCTACCTCAGCCAGCAGCAACTAATCACACCGCTGTACACACACGCATACAACAACCTCATTCTCACTTTCTATTCTCTTCTGATTTGCCTTTTTGCCCTTCCCTTTAGACTAAAAGTGACTAGATTAAGGAAAATAAATAAATAAAAGACTGCAAGATAATTGTTACACAAGTTAAAAAAAATCATATGATTATGTAAATTTCAGTTTTGTACACTGAAAAATAAATACCTGCAACACATGAAATGCATGAAGAATGCATATGACTAATTTAAGCTTTCTTGACTCAGTAACAGGATTCACTAATGAACAGTGTTGTTGTCAAGACGAACTTGTGTTTCCGTCTAGCAACTTCTGGCTACAATTCTGCTCCAACACACCAAAATCAAATAAATAATTGATGAGCAGGCCTTTCTTCCTGCCATACCAAGGAGGTAATTCAGCCTTTTGATTCAGGTGTGTTGGAGCAGGAGTGCATCCAAAAGTTGCAAGTCAGTGGCACTCAAGGGCCCCTGTTGTAAAGCTTAGTTGGGTGCATTCACCGGCCAGGAAACAAATATGTGTGCTGTTTGCTTTAATATTGCATGTGCCATAGTAGATCAATTAAAAGCTTTACAAATAGCAGTTTTTTGGCATATTTTTCAGTTTTAGACTTTTCCAGTTCAATTTATAAATGCAGTTTTTTATCAATTGGTAAAAAAATATACACTGCTCAAAAAAATAAAGGGAACACTTAAACAGGTGTTTAACACTTAAAGTGTTCCCTTTATTTTTATGAGCAGTATATATATTCTGCTTTAGACCTCAACACAATTGTCCTTGATTCAATTCCTGGTCTTGGGCCTGCAGGATCTTGTCTCTCAACTCTTTATTTTGTCAGATAATAAAAGGCCACTAATGCCAAAAAAAATCCTTGAAAAAGGTGTGTGCAAATTGCTCAGCTGTCCAGTAACGTGAAACATATTCAAAACACAGATTGCTGCAGTTTGAAGTGATGCTGAGAGACGGTGTGTTGCAAAAGTTGTACTTTAATCACATTACACCCACAAAATATGACATATTTATATATATATATTTTTATGTAGCCAACCAACATAAATTATATCATCATTCTGAAGCGAATGGGGGCTGCACAGTGGCGCAGTTGGTAGCACTGTTGCCTTGCAGCAAGAAGGTCCTGGGTTCGATTCCCGGCCGGGGTCTTTCTGCATGGAGTTTGCATGTTCTCCCTGTGCATGCGTGGGTTCTCTCCGGGTACTCCGGCTTCCTCCCACAGTCCAAAAACATGACTGTCAGGTCAATTGGTTTCTCTAAATTCTCCCTAGGTGTGAGTGTGTGTGTGAATGGTTGTTTGTCCTGTATGTCTCTGTGTTGCCCTGCGACAGACTGGCGACCTGTCCGGGGTGTACCCCGCCTCTCGCCCGGAATGTAGCTGGAGATAGGCACCAGCAACCCTCCCGACCCCATTAGGGACAAGGGTGAACGGAAAATGGATGGATGGATGGATGAAGCGAATGGAATTTTTTTTAATCTCATTTTGAAAAGATATTTACAACCTCAAAAATCTAGAAAGTGTGGAGTGTTAGCAAGAAAATGAATGAGGCTAAAAATAAATTGATCCTGTTAGGCTGAAGTGAAGGTTCACCTTCCAGAAGAATAAACATACAGCCAAAAGAAGAATAGAATGGCTTAGATCAAAACTATTAATATCCTAGAATGGCCTAAGAAGAGTCCAGACTTAGTCCATTACAAAACTACATATGGCAAGGCTTAAAAGCTGCTGTTCGCATATTCTCACCAACATTTATGACTGAACTTGAGCCAATTACAAACAATAGGAAAAAAAAATCAAGTCTTTAGATGTGATGTATCATTTCCTTTCTGTTTCACAATTATGCACTGCCCTGTATACGTCTGTCACACAAATCCTGGTAGAAAGCATTTAAGTCTGTGTTTGCAACTTGAAAATTGTGTAAAAGGTCAAGTGGTATAGATACTTGCCAGGCACTGTGAAAACTGATTTGAGAAGAAAACGATCTCCCTGTGTTGTGATTCTGTGATTTGGAGGAAGTGAGGATCACAGTTTACTAAAATCAGAGCTCAGTGTGGCATAAAAATATGAGTCTAACGTGAAAAGAACCAGAACTAGGCTGGTTCTTTTACAGAACCAGCCTAGAACAGCCTCTACCACCAGCCCCGGTTCAGCATTGGAACTCCTTTACAGGAAAACCATTAGAGGCAGCGAGGTTTATGTTTTGATTCAGATCTAAATCCTGTAATAACAACCTTAAGCTGTATAGTTCAAAGGAATCACTTTTCCAGCATAACAATGTAAAAGTACAGATCACTAGTTTTCAAAGTATCTTTTTAGGGAAAATCTTTTAAAGGTTATTTAAAGAACAATGTTAAGATCCAGGGAAGTGCATCAACTGCTTCCCTTTTCTGAGGGGAGTCAAGGGAGCTTTTTTGACATAAGCCAGGCTGTGCAGCCTTGAGCAGGAAAACATTTTTTTTTCAATGTCACATGCTCTGTGTGTATCCAGCCATCATGCATGTGGCAAAGCAGTTTTTTAAGCACTGAACAAAAATAGCAACCAAATTATTCTGAGGGAGATGTGGGTCAGAACTGAAGTTTTTCTCTCAGGTAAGAGGCAGTAAAGTGGAGTAGGGGGGGATTTTTTTTTTCTGTTATTCTATAAACAAGTGATACATTTGTTTGCGCTGGCTTAAGCTCAATCAGCTTTTACTCTGGGATGCTGGACGTCTAGACAAGGACGGTAAACACTCATTTTACAGGAAGAGAGAGGACAAAGGATTATACTGTAATCATAATCCCATAATCTCCAAATACAGCTTCATAACAGTGTTTCCTTCGCTGTGATGTAGTTATTGTATTGTAAATTTTAGCCACTATTGATCCGGCTGACACCCAGGTTGGCAGGCACAGTCGGTTACCGTGTTCCGGGCTGAGACGAACTCACATGGGAAACATCTTAATGACGGGACTGTTCTGGTTTAAGTCATCATTATGACAATTGCCCGCTCTTTAAACCATCCCTCTTTCAAAGCTCTTTATGTATTGCTGCTTTACTCAGCAATCCACTGCACGTACACACACACAGACACACACACTGCAATTTTCGTTTAATCCATGTACAAGCTGAAGCTTTCACAGTCAATAACACACAGACAAAGAGGAATTTGACTATGGCACATTCCCCTCACCGACAAGCATACTTAGACGACCGCAGGAAAAAGTGCACCAAAGCAGTGCAGTGTTGTTTTCTTTACACCGATGTCCACTTTGTATCCCTCATCCAAATTGAATATTGATCCAAATTAAATCCAAAATGTAAACAGAAAATTGTCTGATTTTGTCATTTTTCTGTTTTAATGGATGCAGTCTATAATTTAAGTTCTTCTAATTCTCCCTAAAACATTATTTTATCATTCTAAAGGAAATTTTCACATCATGGGCTTACAAAAAACACAATCGTGTATGATATTATTAAAAAGGAAAAACCTCAATGAAAGTTTTCTTTCTACGTTTTGACCCATATCGAAACTACATTGCATGACCCAAATATTTTGTATTTAGTTAATTTTAGATTAAAAAAAAAATATATATATATATATATAGAATAGAATAGAATTACTTTATTCATCCCAGCAGGGAAATTATTTCGCAGTTACAGCAGCATAGAGACAAGACACACAACAACCACCACTTGCAGCTTAGATATATATATATATATATATATATATATATAACATGGTACATAGTTAAAGAGGTCGTTTTTGTCCATCACTGCAAGAACATCTCATTAAATCCCCATTTATTTTGGTGTTCTTCAAGGGCATGATTCTGGTCCTATCTTGATTTTACTATAAATGCTGAGTTTAGGATCAATATCCATAAAGTACATTTACTTGCATTGGTGTGCTGAGGATACAATATTGGATCATGACAGAATAGAACTTGATTAGAATCAGCCAAAGCAGAGATGTGATATTGTCTAATCAGATTTTATCTATCGCTGTCCCATGCTCTTGCAGAAAAATTCTTTTTTTTTCCTTTCCATTTTTCCATTTTATTTTAGCTTCATAAGCTACTTTTCTGTAGCAAGACTGCTCATTGCTGAGAGTTGTTTTTTACCTTTAACAAAAACTAAAAATATATATCGAGTGTAAATGAGTGATCTTCAAATTTTATCAAATTTATTTGATGTGTGTCTTACAATACTTACTGGTCAATATTAATAAACTGATGAAAAACTATTCAGAATTTAATTTGGACTAATTGCTATAAAGGTCCAGTCTTCACTATACTAATAATTTAAAGTCCAGAATAATTTTTCTTGCAATGATGTACAGTACTTTGCTATTGTCCTACATATTTATCCATATTTAGTAAAACCATGTATCCATATTTAGTGACACTTTTGTCCCCTTTTCTTTCTATGTGCCCTCACAGTTAGAAATCTTGAAGTATTTTTAGATCTTTTAAATAAGAAAAGCAAGTAAGCACAAAACAACATCAAAAGACCGTCAATGCTAAGGCTCATCTTTCATGAAAATTTATATTATTGCTTTTGCCCCCCTTAAATAGAGGCAAGTGCAATTCTCTATATCATAGCATTGAATAATTATTTTTTCATGGTTAACAGTTAATCAAAAATACTGCAGTACTTCTTCTGAAAGCATAATTTTACCAAGCCCAGTTTTGGGAAACCTAAACTGGCTGTCTGTTTCTGCATTCATTTTAGCATTTCTTAAAAGTTTAAAGTTTCCTTGTAAATTTTATTGTATTTTGTTTTATTTTATTATTATATGCATTCAAAAATAAAAAAAGAGATGAGGATAAGCTGCAAATCAATGAAGAAAACTCATTTAAATTCTGGTTTAGGGTGGCAAAATCTTTTTTTCCATTTTTGCATTTTGGTCCTCGCATCGCCTGCAGCTTGCTGACCAGAAAATTAGCATTTAGTCCAACAGGTGAGGAGGTGGGTACATGAAAACCAAATGCTGTTCTTTAGAAGTGACCGACCTGTTGGAGCAGGATACATGCGAGGAGCTTTTGCCCAACAACCATCAGGTTTCTCCTCCTCATTTCCATTAGCTGACTACTTGATTATCACATCAATAAAGATTGCAAAATCAAACGAGGCACAGACCGCTGTTCAGTGTTCCAGCAAATATTTGCATGTTGAGCAGGATGTTACAAAACAAGCGTTTTATGGGACACTTTGTTATTTGAAATTCATTAAACCCCTAAAAGCAGTATGCACTGGTGCAGTGATCAGCCGCCCTCCACCCTCTCCTCCCTGCGGATTAATTCTAAAGAGGTGCCCGCTCACTGATGTTCTGGGCAGCTTCTCTGATACGGTTAGCGGGGAAAACGCTGGGCGCCGTGTCTGCTATAACTATCCCCTCACAAGCAGAAAGCTTTGTGCTTTCTGTTCTCTTGTGCGAGATTTGTGCTTGCTGGAACTAACTTGACTCAGCCACATTTGCTCTGCAAATCAAAGGCGAAGCTTCTTGAGAGGGGGGGAGGGAATAAATTGTGCATGTGTGTGCAAGGCCAGGCAAATGCAGACTTTTATGTCAAAGAACAGGCTCCAATGGAGTTTGTCATATTGTTTTTGTCTCAATTCCCCCCAAAGAACACACACTCCCTTGGAATAAGTGGGCAGCGATTCGGTGTCATTCTGTGTCTCAGCATGAAATCATGGAGGAATGCAATTATCACTTTGCCCAACAGACATTTCTCTGAAATGAGAGTGAACAATTGGGAGCATGAGAGGGGAAAGTGGAAGGAGGGGTAAAGGGTGTATGAGCAGGGAGGGGGAAGCGGCATCAGCTTAACCGACCACAGTCCCAGCTCTGCTTAAAACTTCATTCTGTTAACTCTGCTAAATGTGAAAGTGCAGGCAACTTTATATCACATGAGTGAAAAGTTTCCAGAGGGACTTTACATCCTTCTGTTTAGTATTTTCTCTCCTCAAAATTGGGTCCAAAAACTCGACGTGGATTGATTAGAATATATATTAAGACAGGGTTACTATCATAATTCTTTTGACATTCAGAACTCACGTAACATGTAGAACTTGATCTAAAAATACCAAAATGCTGCCAATGTTCCCAAATCCTGCCACTTCCATCACAAACACAGGCTGAAAAAAATGTACTTTTACCATATTTCATTCAGCCTTGTTGTTACCTGCTGAAAGTGTTGCTCTCTTTCTAGCAGCATGAATAACCCACAGATAGCATAGGTTATGTTGTTGAAAATATGAATTCCTATCCAGTTGTCATGAGAACAGTGCTATACTAATGGACCCATTGGTAAACATGTAAGTGTTTTGGGGGTAATTTTTAAAGAGTTAATAGCTTCTTGCAATATTTTGGTTTCTGAAACTGCATTTGTAAGCAATGTAATGATTCTGATCTTCTTCAACCAATTACTGTAACCACATCAAAGACTGTTGCTGTCAGGGCAACCTGGTGTCACTGGGTATGGTGTGTTCACTGATTCAGACAAAAAAATAATTTCAGTCAGTCACTGGTTTTTACATCAGTCAACTGATGTAAAAACCACCACTTCTGGTCCTCAGTTGATCTCAATGCATGTTTATCCAAATTATTTTGTTTTTATACATATTAAATAAGAATCTGTCTCAATTCTGACATTAAATTGCACTTGCTTCACCATATGGGCTGCTGAAGATGCTTTGATGATGATGCAAGAATTCAAAAACTCAACACATCATCAAGCTTGTTTTCAATACATTTTAGACTTCCCCCAATTACTGATCATATTTTTTTATGTTCACAGACAGGATCTCAAGGCGTAATTGAGAAATGGCCAATGTCTGGTATGGGAACTTTAGGGTCTCAGCTATCAGTTTTGCAGATAATGTGGTTCGGTTGGTATTTATAAGTACTGACAATCAGTGTGCACCGGAACAGTTCTTAGCAGAATGTGAAGCACTTGAGATGACAATTAACTTGTCAAAATTTGAGGTTCTCAGTGAAAAAGGGGCTGACGGCTGACTGCTCCCACTGCGTGACCTTCCATTGCAGGAAGGTCACTGCCTATGCAATGTCGTTTGATTCTTGTCCTGCCCTTCTGTGTTCAATCTGGGATCTGGTTGAACTTCAACCAAGCCAATCAGCAAACAGAAGGAGTTGTGAACGATTGATGTTGACTGCATTTTAGAATAGCAGTCTGCCATGGTTGTAGATTGGCAATGGTTTGGCCCGGGTAGACTCAGAACTTGCTGGAAGAATTATATCTCTTCTGTTGTCAATCTCTGTGAACCTAGCTTACAGCAGCTGGATGAATTGATTTAACAAAAGTCTTACTATTACAGCTACTTTTGTGCTTTCCATTTTCTCCTGGGAGAATGTATCCCAAATTCATTGCCAGTGCAGTATTTCATCGGCTAAAAGCTGTTAAACGGCAAAAAGCTCAAATTGCCTTGGCTTATACTTGAGACTATTTTGGTTTATTAGGAAGGAAGGCATATTTAAAGAGCACGTATCTTTTGAGGCCAATGTGAGCCAGTCTGTTATGAGTGTTTCAAGCTGGGCGGGCCAAGTACCAAACTGTCACCCCCCAGAGCTAAGCGAGAAGTAAACTGTCACCTCCTTACTATTAAAAGAAGCCCCCTAAGAAAGAAGAAGGTAGGGAGGCAGAGCAAAGTGTCCAAACAAATAGAAACAGAGTGTTTCTGTAGCTTGTTGTTGTACCAAACAACAATAACTCTGAGGTCAAGTTTTTTTTAAAGCCAAAGAAAGACCTCACAATTATTAGCCTTGAATAGGTGGCAGCATAAACAAGGTCTTCAACAAGGCTACTCCTGTATTTAATGCAGAGCAGGTGTGATGTGTTATTTGTTTAGCAAGGCCATAATAGTGTTTACCTATGCACTACAGAGAGTAAATTAAGAACACAGACACAAAGACAGGCCCCTTAACATATACAGACACAGCTGAAGCTATCTTTGGCCTCACACTGTACTGAATGTGCTTGGCAAGCAGACTGATGAAAGGTAACTGCAGCAGACAAACTCATTATAGACACTGATTCAAACATAAAAGCTAGGTGAGACTTTTCTCCAAGAATAACTTAATCTGACTCCCCCAAAACCTCTACGTGCACACATGATTTTTTTTTTTATTTTAGTTTTTTTTTTTAAGACTTTTCAAAATAAGGTGTTTTTGAAGATCAAATGACTAAATAGGTTTTTGAAGTCAGATAACTGGCTGATGAAGGACTTATCAAGAAAACTCTGACAGTTCTGTTGTGCATTGTCAATAGACTGAATTCTTAATTTGGGTAGAGACCCTAAATTCACTTATATAAAAAATAAAATTATTTCCATGTTGATTATTAACATACACATGCATAGACTCCTCCGCACATGCAATCGCATGCAAATCCAGTTGAACACAATGCCCTCGTCTTGTACCCCCACGCATGAAGACGCACACTGAAAAGAGAGCTTAGCTGCAAAGTAGAGCCCCGGGGGCTGGTCTGCTGATTAATGAGGGGAAGAATCCAAGGAGAGGAGGATGAAACTGAAGTGTTAATGGACCTATGATAGATTCCTCCAGACCCGTTGTTTGGTAGGCGAATCCCCAGAGTATCTGAACATTGTAGCATCACTGTAAAACTCTGCAAAACCAAAGCCCAGACTGGAGGTAAAATATGTTGATCAGCCAGAATACCTTTACTCTCCAGAATTATATCATACATTTCATATCACTGTGAGAGGAAATTAGTTCACTGCCAGAGAACAATATTACTGTAGATTCGCCTAAATGTTTCTTTTCTTTTTTCCATCCACACGATAAAGATTTAGCTCCAAAACAAATCTACTAAAACAAGATTAACTCTGTAACACACTACTGAGAGACCTACACTTGGAAAGCCAACTTTCTGATAACACAGTGAAGGCAGCTGGAGAGATTCTGCATGAACAGCCAATTTGTTCATGACTGCAGGCAGGAGAGGAAAAAGCTCAATGAGGTGGGATGACAGTATTATGATGGTCTTAAATATAAATAGTCTCTTCCTAAAAGTACTTACTACCTTGAAAAAAGATGCAGTAAAACTCAGGCGCTGAACGGGGATTTGTTCTGTTGAGAAGTTCTGTGGTTTCTGGATTGCAGTGGGGTCTGCTCAACTGTGACAAGGACAGGAAGAAACTTGCATACCTCGACAAACTGTCAAAATAACAAAGTGATAAGTTGCCATCCTAGACAGTTATTTTTTATGCATTTTATACAAGTGGGATAATTATTGGCTAAAGTCAAATGATTAGGAGAAGTGTGTATACAGGACATATTTTTACGTTTTGCTTAGCTGACACTGATCAATGTAAAAGAGAAAAAGAAAATTCACTTTTGAATTATGTAGGTACACGTACTGTCATATATTATACTGATATATGACATATTATAATCCCTAATCAAACCAAACTGTCTATGAGTGAACTTCTGCTGATAGATTACGCAGTTTGGAGACACAGAACCAAATGTTCTTACAGTCGCTATTACTACATTATGGAAAATCCTTTTAATTAAAAGGTTATCAATGAGAAACGTCTTCAAGGTGAGTACAAATTTCAAACCCAAAAAAGTCTGGAAAGAAAAGGCTAAATTAAATGTACAAAATTGTAAGAGATGCATTGATCTTCACCACTGAATATTTGTTTGCTTATTTTTCAACAGGATGATTCAATGGACTAACCATTGATGTTACCAAAGTTGCGGAATTGAATGAATCTCCATTATTCAACTCTTAATAATTCCTGTCTCAAATTAGTAAAACACGATAAAAAACAGACATCCTTTTCAATTTAGAGATGTTCCCCTCTGAGCCATTCACACATTCAACTCAGTGCCACATTGGTGTGTGTTGATATAAAGGAAGGTATCATGATGTGTGAGAAGAGTGACAGCATTGTTTGCTTTAGTGCTGCGTATTCTGCAACATCCCTCACTTCGCACATACAAGCCAACTCGTCTCTTTGATTCTCTCCACTTGTTGGCTAAACTAAAACCTTTAATTTAATTTAAATACTTCTCTTGACACCAAGGCTTAACGACATGAACTGAAAAATATATATAATAACAATGAAGAGGCATTGCATCACTTTACATCCTGTAAAAAAAAAAAGCATCAATAGATCCTTAGTAGATGATTACGAAATTATAAATCTGCACCTAAGCATTACCTAATACACACATTTAAAACGAGCTATTCAAAGTTCATAAATGAGGTCACTAGAAGTTTTGAGGACACAACTGAGAAGTGACATCATATAATAACTCACAAATGTCAAGGAAACGGAAAGCCTTAGGCTGAATATTTCCATGAATCCCCAGAGATACAACTACAACATTTGAAGAAGATTGAATGAGCAGTTGAGGGGAAAAAAGCTCAGAGCAGGGTTGTGACTGCAGCCATTTAAGGTCAGTGGATTGTCAGTCTGCAGGTTTCTGTGTTAACTATATCCAGGTACTAGGGCTGTGAAGAATGGGTCCGCTAAAAGCTCAATGTATAATGACTCCTAGATGATGATTCACTAAGAGCTTAAATATTCAAGAAATCTTATTTAATTTGGTGACAACATTCAAAAGACAGACTGCCAATAATGGAGGCAGAAACAACACAAATTGCAAGAAAATTTGCTGTTATGACTTTCCAGTGTTTCATTATTGTGGATAACTATCAGTTAGCTTTTAGACATTGTGAACCACCACTCCCATTTATCCATGTTTTCTATTTTCTATAATTAGCAACAGCATGAATCACTGACAGAAAATATTTAAGCGCGGTCTAAGCACAGATTTATTCATGAAAGCGACCAAATAATAGAGGCACATTTTTCACCATGAATAATGACTGTTGGGCTGTTGTTCCCATATCCTGCTAGAGATGCATTTCATCAGAGCCAATAAGTCTCGGTGATTTGTCTTGAGGTCTTTGTCTGATGGAAGAAACTGATGAAAACCAAAGAAAATGACCACGCAATTTATAGCCCTGCATATGTGTGAATTAATGCCCCGAAACCCAAGAACATCCATCAAAAGAAGGAGGAGCTTAAAGTGCACCCACAAGGCACAAGTGAGGTAATAAACAGATGATGGCACATTAAAATTGTTTGACCTGCTTCAAGTTGAGCATCTGTTTACTAGCTACAAAGAAAGGGAAGAAACAAATTTAGGACGCGAGTGATGTTTTTTAATTGATTCAATTCGTTTTCATCCTATTTATCAGCTGTTTGGAAGTCTCATTTGCAGAAACTCTTGACACTTTGTATTTTTGTCAGCTTTAAACTGAATGTTCAGTCCTTGAAATGGGATGAATGAAAATCTGCTGACAATCACTTCTCGACAGTCTGTCATTGTTAACAGCGAGTGCATGGAAGTGGTAAGATAATATCTTAAATGCCTGTGCCACCTCTAACAATAGAAACGCTGTTTTCTAACTCTCCATTTGCTTTGTCCTGTGCTTGTCAGCCGACAAGGTAGAAAATAGCCACATAATACTACAGAGCTTACACTCCATTTAAAGACCACTGGTTGCAAAACTGAAAATGTAAGTAACAAGAACTTGGAATCCAAAATGACATGAAATAGTTGAAAGGTACAAGTGGATATAGTTTTTAAGACACAAATGACTGTAGAGAGCAGAATAGAAACCAGAAATGTGGTAAATTTCCATCTTTTTAGTAGCTTCACCACAAACACCTGATTTTTGTCTTCACTGTAATGGGTTGTAAGCTACAATATAAGGTTTAGACAGGTCTTTGTCAGTTGCCAGTATGCCAAGATTACATGTCTGCTAAACTGTCTGTCAAACCATAGCTGTGAAAAAGTCCTTTTAACAACCAGAGTGTCTTGAGTTCACCCAAAAGCTGTTGAGAACTCCCAGTCAGCTGGCTGAAAATAGTCCCTTTCCTATGCTCAAAAGAATTATACGTTTTTCTACTAGTACGTATTTCAAAGACTATTATGACAATCTTTTATCAGCACACTTGGCAAGTTAAGAATAATATTTCTGTTGTACTGTTGAATCCAGGCTGGCTACAGGAGCAGATCACTTAACTAAATAAGGTCATTGATATAATTTTGGTATATATCAAAATATGTATGCTTTTTATAGATCTATTGTGATCTATAAAAAGCAGAAGAGAAAAAGAAAAAATCCAGTGAACATTTAGCCAGATATGAACTTTTACAACTGCTACTGAATATAGCAGGTGTTTAATCTCCTTCAAAAGACTTTATATCTGAGGGGTGCTGAATATTTTGCACCTTTTTGTAACTTTGCAATATTTGGTTGATTAGTATCTGACTTTTTGGGGTACCAAAGGAGCCACCTGCTGTCGGATGTTTGACACTGGCAACGTCTTAATTCTTAGCAGCACAGGGGGTATATTTTATACCTACTAAAATAGCAAACAATGTATTGCAGTTTTCTACATTCCTCTTACTTTCTGCAATAAATAAAGTTGGTTACATGATTTAGCTAAATATCTACCAGCAAAAAGTCACTTATGGTTATTTTGGTCTGATCAAGAATCCTAATCTGTCAAATTTCATAAAAATCAACTACCCAAAATAGGAATCAAAACCAAAATGAAGTAAATTGGGTGTAAAACTGTTCATAGTATATAATTAATAAAAATGTAAGATTTGAGCCGGTTATGTTCAAAACAGATGCAAATACCTAATTGCAAATAATAACTGGGATAAAAAAGTGGATTGCTAATATGTTTCGAGTAAAAAAAAAGAAAATTGGTAGTACTCTTTTCATAACCTTCAAATAAGGTATTTGACTATTCAAAAGTAAAGGATATATATTTTGTTTCCAATTTTAGAAGTGCAAAATACTTCCGTGAGAAGCTAAAAAGTAATTATATGAGAAAGATGTTAAGTCAGTTCTTTGCTTAACGATTGCATAATAATTTTTTTACTTTAAATTGAACTGTAGCTCATCTGTACATTTACAACCTTCATTTCCTCCCTGACAGAGTGAACATGGAAATACTCATTGATTAATCAATTCCCATCCTCCGTCTTATGGGTAAACATTTATGATTAAGTGTGCAGCCATAATGCGAGAACAGCACATACAGGTATCAACATAATTGGATGCAGTTATTGCTCACAGTCCTCTGGACCATATTTGCATGAAACGCTTCTTATCTTGTGTTTTCTCAGTTCCTGAAATCCTCTCTCCTATTTTGTCATAATATAACAAACACTGTTTAAAATCTAATATTCTGCAGTTGTTGTTTGTTTGTTTTTTTTAATAACAAAGAGCTATTTTGAACAAACCGTACTGCTTGCATGCACATTATTGTGAAAGGGCTTCCTCATAAAAAAGTAATTTTTAAAACCTTAAATCTCTCTAAAGTCTACAGACAGAACTGCGAGGTGTGAGAAGATGAACAACTTCAATTAGTCTGGATCCCTGCTTATTGGTTTGCTGATTATTAATTTGAAAATGCTTATATTTTCACTCCTCCAATACCAGTTCTGATGTTTTCTTAATGTGTTTGTAGCTTCAGCATTTTATGGCTCTATTTGGCCAATAAGCTCTCAAAAACGTATTCTTGCTATTGTGACTTATTTTAATATCTTACTATGCACACTACAGTATATGCTAATGTTTTTTTTTTAAATACACAAGTAATGTTAATGCTTTTTTTGCCAGCTAAGTGAAGTGAGACCAAGAACCAGCACATGATTCTCTATTTGAATATACCAGTAGAAAATCAGAATTTATTACATCAGGTTGCAATATATTTTCAGTAAAATTATTAAAACATATTGTCAGACTTAAAATAAAAAAGGAAAGCAATGGTGTTGTAACTATTGCTCTCAAGAATAGTCATACTTGTAAAATTACTATGTAAATAATTGGATCTCAATAAATTAGAATATCATTAAAAGTTTATTTTAAATGAAAAAACTGAAACTCATTTGATTCCTTACAGAATACAGGGACATAATTCAAGTGTTTATTTCTGTTAGTTTAGATGTTTATCGTTAAGGGTAGATCAGCATAAAATTTGAATATTACGTAAGATCTAAAGGAAAACGATGTAACACAGAAGTGTGACATGATGGCCATTGTTTTGGCCTACACATTCATGGGCAGGATTCACATTTTTTAATAGATGGCTATGCTGATTTTAGTCTTGACTGTGAAAACTTCACACTAGAGCTGATGCAACTTGGATATTGTGCCTCTCCACTCTCCAGACTGTGTGACCTACATTTTCAAGTGAAATGCAAAAATTTACTTTAATCCGAATAGAGGACTTTGGATCAGTGAACTTCAGTCCTTTTTCTCCTCAGTCCAGGTAAGACACGTCAGATCTCGTTCAACAATGACTTAACAGTAACAAACCAAGTCAGAGAGTGAGTGGGATCTACGCCTTCTGAGTCTCCATAAAAAAACTTTAATAAGATTTGGTCATCCCTTTTGGTTGGGGAACTTTTTGTACCATGCTATTTCCTTCTACTCTGTGACTTAAAAGGTCATTCTTTAGCATTGACCTTTTGCTGCTTACATCCTTCTGAAAGTGTCAATGACCATCTTCAAGACAACGGTCAAGCTTTTCCAATTAAAGAGGTTGGTTATTAGCTGTAAACCGTAAACATAAAAAATAAACACTTTGAAAAAAATAACAGTGTGTAATGAATCCATATTAGTAAAGTCTTTTGTTTACTGAATTACTAAAATAGATTAACTTTTAAATTACTTTCAAATTTATTGATATGCAGTAGTACATATGAGCTCTTTACCTCTATATTTAATAACATGAAAAATTACCTACAATTAGGGAAAACTGCTGAGCTATTGGATCTTAGGGTAAAATATCTAAATAAATATTTTTTTTCTTGGCTTCCACCATTTGTTCTGAACTGTTTGTGGATGGCAAAACGGACAATCAAATGATGTATCCACAGGACATCTAAGGCTCAGTGGCACTCTTATTTATAGTCAAACTCTTATTAATCACATTGTCCTTTATGTCCAGGTATCAAAGTCTCTGTAAGAGTGCAGAATTGCACTTAAACTGTCAAGTTAGTTAATATGATTTTCCTGTCTGGCCTCAGTATCGAACCACCCTACCCAACCCCATCACAGGTCAAACCCCTTGCTGTTCTCATTTTTTCCTACAGCTCTTAAAGAGAAATCGGAAATAGATCAAATCAGTACCAGCTCATAGCTTCTCACAAGCTAAAATTCTGAACTCTATCTCTGTTGCACAAATTTGGCAACTCTGACACCACATAGCCCCACTATTAAAAAGAATCCAAATTTACCTCTAAAAGAGGTTTCTTTAAATATGCTTGCCGCTGCTGAATTTAACGTCTGCATTTGAACTACCAGTGTACAGTTTCAGTTGCTAAAAATTAAGCATCCTCACAGCTGACTACATTGTATTTGTTTCTGAGGTCTATGTGTTCAGAATTATTGTGTTCTTTAAACTATCACTCACCTTCCTTTGAGTCAGTATCTAATCTCCAGAGCAATTAACGAGACAAAACACCACTAAGAATTAAGGAGCTAACAGCAAACTAGCAGTGGCCAAAATTGACCGTTTTTGGTAAAGCTGCAAGAAAAGCTGGGCAGACGATCAGAAAATATTCAACAGCTGACCTTTTCCGTTTACCGCAGTGATCCTAAGCCTGAGAAACATGTACCTGCTCAGAGACTGAAACACACACTCAAAGGTCACATTATTCAGACTTTCAGGAGGCGCCCCATACCACTGATAAGCATCCGTTTTTTTTCTTTTTTGCACTGATAGAAAAGGAGCTTGCACTGACCACAGCAACATCACATCTACTGCTGTTTCCGAGGCATTTTCTGTTTTCTTTTCTTTTTGCTCTGCTGAGAGACACTTCTGTTTTTGGCTCTTGCGAGCATTCAGTCTGTCTTTGTGCAGAAAGAAAAATTTTACCGTATGTTGGAACGCAACAGGGTTAAAATTAATTGAAAATCCACAGTGTTTTTTGGCAGCAGATTGTTTACTTGTTTGTTGTGTGTATGTGTGATGTGTGTGCCAGTCCTTCAGTGTTGAACCGAGCCAATTTGTGTGTGGGGTGTGTGTGTGTGTGTGCGTGTCAGGGGAAATAGCCTGTTGGGGTTATAGAGGGTGCAGCGTGGGGTGATGAATAGGATGCTTTTGTGCTCACTCCCGCAGCTGTCTACAAACCATGGAAGGGGAGAAAGGTGAGAAAGAAAGGGGGTAAGGTTAGGTAGATAGCCAGGTAAAATAGAAAAGGAAGAAAGATAAAAAGAGAAGAGAGATGAGAGTGACACTGTTAGGTGTGTGAGACAGGGGGGAGGAGAGAGGTGACAGTGAAGGTTTAGTCGAGAAGGAAGGAGGGGAGAGTGTGAGAACGAAAAGAAAGCACTTGTGCATTCTAGAACACAGCAGCTTCTTCAGTCACACAAAGAAAGAGACAAATAATCTAGCTTTTATAGGAAATCATTGACATTCAAGTCACTGGAAAAAATAAAACAAATATCCCAGAACAAAGAGAATCAGAAAAGGAAAGTGCCCCAGTTGGTAATTGTGATAACTGTCCCGAATACAGAACTGATCCCATGACCTAAACCTTCACACATGATGGGGTTTGGGAATGAGCCAGTCATGGTGAACGACGCAATAGGTTCAGGCCAAAACTGTTTGAATTGCTATGGCCACTTTAATGCATACTGCATAAGGAGAAACTAGTCAACTGTACTATATTTCAATAAAAATAATGTATAATTCATTTTTAAATGGCACAGCGTTACATTAGAAACCTGAAGTGGGAGGAGCTGAAGGTCAAGCAAGATCCAAAGTCCTGATTTGAGAGACTTTTAAAGCCCTCATCAGGTCATATGCTCATAATCTTCAGTAAATGCATGCATTTATATATATATAAATAAAAAAAAACACTTGAAATGGTCACTCTACATTACAGGCGAAGAGCAATTATAAGAATTTTTTAAATAAAGAAAGCATATTTGAGTTTTGTAAGGTTTCTGCTAAAGTATGAAATAAATAAACAATGATCTAGCAATAGGCGTTCGGTTTGTTTCTTTGCTGTTTCACAAAGGTTGAAGACATTGTTTAATTACTGCTTTATCTATGGATTTTGGCAAGTGCTGCATGATGTACACTTTGCAATGACAGTACAATCTGCAGATATTGCAATGATGATATCTTCTGAAATAAATAATCATACTCCTCCCTCTTTCATCTGTGATTCCAAGACTCCCTCCGACCTTTAGCATCTCGGTTCAGTCAGTTGTAAGCATTAACTGCAGTGGGACGGCACCCAACAGGCTGGATAATATATCAGCATGCAATATGGAAACTCACAACATTTGGAATATATTAGTCATAAAATGGTCCTTTGAAATATTAATACTGTGGGCAATAACATTACAACAATGATAAATTCACAATATGTTGTGCAGTCCTCTAAGGCATGTAGCCATTTTCTCTGTGTCCTTCATGACTTGAGAGAATAAGAACAAGAATTCAATATAGGAAGACCAAATACTGAACAACATCCAGATATTTTCCAGCCTCCACCCAGGAGCAGTCATTACGTAATTGTATTACTGAGCAGAGACAATGTCACACTGTATGTGTGAAAGAAATGATCTCATAAAACAGAATTTACTACTATTTTAAACAAAGATTACATGGTTGCAGAGTTGATATTTTGAACTGGCTTAACATCTCATATTAAACAATTAGCATGATTAACACCGTTAGAATCACTAATTGAACACATCAGCTTGTGTTTTTTCTCAATGTGTATTCAACTGAAAATATAAACCCTTACAGAAGCCTTTTAAACTCTTACTATTCAGGGATTTCATGTTAACATCATTCAATCTAGGTAGGCTTTTGATGACATCTTTCTTACCTGATTATTCAAACCATAAAAAGTGAGGCAGGAAATGAGGAAAACTGGGAAAGTAATAAATGGAGAACAAGTAAAATGACAGGCAGACGCCAAAATCCCACTCTGTTGTAGCGGACATAATGAATAAAATCAGCAGGCTTTGGTAATGAAGGGAAAAGGTTTCCTTTTAAATAGCTTCCTACACCTTTCCTGCTTCTTTTAAAATACTTTGCTAGCACTAAAAATGGAAACTTTGACTTTTCTTCTCATTGTAACAATTTCCTTCACATATTGTCGCCCAGGGGAGAATCAGATATAATCTGCCAACACTACCAGAACATAATAGTTCTCACTGTTCTATGAAAATTCTCCAAGACACATCGCACCCAGGACACGCCCTGCTTGATTCAGCTGTATAAAGACCAGAACCAACAGACTGAGAAACAGTTTTCACCCATCAGCCATCACCAGGCTCGATGTTGCTAGGTGGTCAATTTGACTGTTTTAGTTTAAAGATAACTTTTTTATCAAGGAATTAGTACAACGTAAGTAATTATTTGTAGACGTTTTTTAAGCGAGACATTATTTTTATCTAGAGAGTTGCACGCAAATTTTATTGTACAATATTTCATTTTTACAATGAAGATAATGTTGCGGTTAGCATCACCTCATAGCTCCTCAGTATAATCCATTCAGTGATTTTTGAAATCCTGTCAGTCAGGATGGAAACTGCTTGATTCTAATCACCAGCTGATTTCTTGGTAAATCTCTGACAAAATTTACCCTTACTTGAATGCTTTCTTGTCTTACTTATTTTGAACAGGGTATGTATCCATGTGGCAACATACTTGTTACCATGGAAACCAGAAGTCAGATTTTTAACAAAATGCTCCTCGGCACTTCAATCAACCTAAAAAAAATTAAAGCTCATACTATAAGTTATTTTATTTTATTGGGCACCATTTTGTATTTCTCCACATAGGATTGTTTTGGGCTTTTTTCACTACTTAATTTTTTTGTGTGTGTTTAAAAATGACAAAAAGAAAAAGGGAAGTGATGATGACAAATTTTAATAACTCCCCCGCACCTCATTTGTTAGGTGTCAAGCTAAATTTTGGAGCCAAAAATGAGAATCTGTGCAAAGAGTAGTGCTTTACTAAAACTCAGTTATGTTTCAAAAGACTTCATAAAACTCAACAGAATAGTTTAAATGAGCATTTGCAAACTCTCCTGCATTTCTTTCATGAGTAAATGTCTTTTTTAATACAACACTTTTTTTTAGTAATGCCATCTGCAGATCTTTCTGGGAAGACATCAAGTTGATCTCCGCTGTTCCTGTTAACAGCCACTAAAATACATCATGAACAGAAGATCAACAGGCTAAAAACACTTTGCTTTCTTCCTAAGCAGCTCTCTTGCATCGTGGACATGAATTTTTATTATCCGAGGACTCCGAAGCTGCTTCGAGTTGCCCATGGCCTCTGATTGTCAGGACATGGTGTGAGTCACAGCATTCATAAAGCTTTGATATTTACATCGCATGGCCTTTATCTGCTGCTGAATAAGGCAGTCAAAACAAGCTGACAGACTTCTTGGTGAAAGTTATCTGACAGCGCAAATCTGTTACGATCTCAAGGCTTTTTATTGATATTTCTTTTTTTTGTGAAAATAAAAAAGTGTAATTAAAGATTATGCTTGCATTTATATATAATGTTCTTCATATATGTACATGATGAACATTATGAGGTTCTTCACATGCAGGTTCCACTTTCAAAAAAATATTGACAGTCTCAAGAAAAACAGCAAAGAAGTCGTCACATCTCCGTGTGTGTTGCTATATTTGAAAGTATAAATTAAACCTTCTGGTCTGAATCTCTGTATATAGCACATGGGGAACAGGATGACTCACTTCACACCCTTGAACATCACTGAGCTGTGAAATTAACAAAAAAAACCCTGCATAATTAAGAAAAATATGATGAATTTAAAGCAATGCTTAGATTTACATTGAAAATAAACTCCAAAACAAGTCTGTCTGTTTTTTTCCTTTAAGCCTGTTGTGAATCATCTCCCACACCGCATTTTATTCTAGTACGGTAATCCTACATCTATAAGTGCCACACATAAAGATTGTCATATATCCAATTTAACACCTTAATTTTATATATTTTCCTCCTACGGAGAGAAAAGGCTCCATACCAATTTCAGCGCACAGACGCCTAAAGCAACCCAGTTATCACTTGATTTTGTCTGAATCAGAATGTTAATCATGCTGGAATAACTAACCCTACCGTGTAAAGATAAATCCTTTCAGCCTGCCCACACTGGGGTCTTCCGAGGCTATCGCAGCATGACTTTTTTTTATGATGAAACAGCGGCAAGCGGTGGAGGGGCTGAAGGGAGTGGGCGATCAGGACACAAACAGTTTTTTCTTCAGCAAACAGCAGGGATGAGATGCAGAGCTGGCAGCGATATGGCATCCACACCTCAAGCACAGCCAACACGGCTCCTCGCTTGCCTTGGAAAGTCATAGGCCATCGACGGTTAAAATAGCTTATGCAAAAAAGCAAATAAACTGACTCGAGTGGATCCAAGCTGGTTCGCATGTTGACAACTAAACTCTTTGGGTATTTGTGGGCTGCTATGAGAGCATTTAGGGAAAAAAATCTGCAAAATTACAGTATTAATTTGCATATGTTTCTATTTGAAACAGAAAAATATCCCCTCTACTTCTAATATTCTGGTTCTAATTGTTACCATGAGGTTTTTCAAATAGTATTAGGAAAATATAGAAGCAAACACTAAATTCATGGGGTGTTATTCAAATACTTGTTGCACAAAAAATAACACATCTTCTAAATAGAGTGATACAAGTATACAAAGCAATTGTTAACTGGATAGTCAGGCTATCTGCACAAGTTGTCACTTGCACCTTCCTTCCTATAATTTTACAGGTTTGTCATCATAAGTGAGGGGTGCCGCACATTTTGTTATTGAGCTATGGACTGTCTTTGCTTTTCAAATCAAAACAAATTAGTCTATTTTGTATGAGAAGAACAAAGTTTAGAGGGATGTCTGTCAGTCAGATGAGCTACAGTGCACAGCAGGCTTGAGAAGTTGCTATTATTATTAATGGGACAAAAATGGTGGTATCTCTGGCACTTCCTCATTAAAAAGACTTAAAAGAATGGTTTCAGAATCAGAATTTCTCCTAAATGTTTAGCAACTCTGAGACAATAGCTGGAAATAAAATTGTGAAAAAGTCCAAATGCACCCTTTTTACACCCAGCAGACTTGTGTAAAAAGGGTGCACATGTCCTCCACATGTTTCCTTCCAGAAACATGTGGAGGAATGGCACCACTAAATTACTCTGTATTTCTTACAGACTGAAGTGACTCCTGGCAATCAAACATAAACCCTGTCTCTTGTTAAAGAGACACCGTTCAAATGGTGTGATGAAATTAGCCTCAGCAGTACAGAGGGACTAATTGTTCAAAACTTTCGTATACAGTGAATATAAAAAGTATGCACACCCCAGTTAAACCCAGATTTTGTAGCATTAAAAAATGAAAGCATTACAAATTCTTTCAAAAACTTTTTCACGCTTACGTCGACGCAATCTTTAATGAGTTGAGAAACAAACAGACCTCAGAGAGGGCAATATAGGAAAAACAAAAAGCAGCAACAAGTTGGTTGCAAAAGTGTGTACACCATTCAAATTGTACTTTGTTGAAGCAGCTCAATTTCTGCATTCAGTCTTCTTTGGTAGGAGTCTGTCAGGACCCCTCATTTGGACTTCGAAATATTTACCTGCTCTGCCTTGAAAATATTTTCCAGTTCTATCATATTGTGAGGACATGTTTTGTCCACAGTCTCTGTCAATGACCCTAAAGATCTTCTGGCTTGACCCATCCAACACTTTGTACATGAGACCTAAAGGTTTTTGGTCAAAACGGACTTTTATTTAGGATGGTTCATAATCTAATTTGACTTGATTAAAAATCTAGCTCCAGATCAGAAAAAGTGTTCCCAGAGCTTGATGATGCCACCTCAGTATTTCATCATGGGCATGGCATTTTTCAGCTGTTGCACAGCTTTGTTTTATCAAACATAGTTGTTTTTATCATTTCTACCGTCTCTTTTGCATGTCGCCAAAACCTGGCTTTGTTTTTGTTTTTTTCAGGGGTGTGTAATCTACTGCCTTCATGTAATTTCTTCAACATAGATCAGAGGGTTCTCTTTGTTAACAATGATTACTCTAAGTTAGCCTCGGAAGCTGCTACACGAGTGAAAATATTGTTGATGAAGCCAGGTGATGGTGTGAGAGCAAAGACATCATTAGCCCCCGTCATCACACTTCATCAGAGGAGAGGAAGTGTGACCGCTCTGCAGGCATAATGAGCTGGAAGTATGAACAAAAGCAGATGGCTTTATGAGTCAGACAATGGGGTGCTTGTGATTGAACGTATATCATTCATTTCAATTTAGGCATTTAGGGCATTTCTTCTCTCTCTCCTCCTTGCTGGATGTCAGTGCAAGTCCATTACCAATGAGCTGATGAGCTGCTATCACTGAATCAGACAGTCTCTCAATGCTGAGAATAATTCTTTGATGCAGAAAGTGTACAGTTAAACTGTGAAAATTTATACATTTCCAGAGGTCTACTATGAAGTGTAGTTTTTGGATGAAATAAATAAACTTTGAGCTTCTCCAACAAAATAAACGCTCTAAACAGCAAAAGCTGTAAACACATTTATTTTTACAACCACATGACAGCAGCTGTCAGTCATTTCCACAGGTTTCACTGTATGTCTTTGTTGACTAAGCAGCACCCAAAGAAACTTATCTGCTCCGTTGGAAGAGCCCACAACAGGACGGCTGCTATGGAGCAATTAAGAGCTGTTTCTCAATCCAGCTGCCCTTGAGTGCCAACAAATGGGGCTGCTCTCTCTCCAACTCCTTCTCCGCCCGCGGCAGACAGCAAGTGCAACAGTGGCTACTCACCCCCAGTTTCTTACTCCGTATCCTCACGTACCCCTGCTTCACTATGTCGTTGAAGTTGGAAGCCATGGTGAGGGGAAGCAGGTCGCTTCCTATCCGAAAGATGCGCTGAAAAATAAATAGCGTCGTGTATGTTTTTTTTTTTGTTGTTGTTTTTTCAGTGGCGAAAGCTTTAACTTGAAGCTACGTCCGTCTGACATCCAACAGGAGGAGAGCAAGTGGTGCGAGCAACCTGCTCCAGTGTCAGCTAGCGCTCAGGCTGGCCGGGCTCAGCGGAGCGATCCATCCGGGAGAGGAGGGAGATACCATTCGTCAGCTGATTCACTGAAGCCGGGGAGAGGTGGGAGGCAGAGGCGCTTCCTGGACCACACCATCCCGGGAGAACGAAGGGGATGGAGGAGGGGGGGCGGAATCGCTGTCGAGGACAACCTGGATCTCCTATTCTGTTTTGGTTTGAGAAAGACAGACAGATAGAAAAATGTTTTTATTATTAGCCCTTCGTTTCAAAAAAATCAACAAAGTAACAAAAAGACAAGTCAACTTAAAACTTCAAAGCACAGGAGTAGACAGGGGTGCAGCCTGGGGAGCATTTACAGTCTTCATGGGGATCTTATGTTGCCAACTAGTACAAACAGTAAGACTGATTTCCAAGGTATTTGTCTTTAACAAATCGTCTATTTTTTTCCCAATTTAATTTAAATACAGTCGCCACTACACCACTACAAAGAGACAGAATATCTGTAAAAGTTTAATCCAAAATTTTTAGATTTTCAGTCTGCCTTACAGAGCCTTTACTTATGCATCTCACAGAGGCATATCATAGACAACACCCATGATAAAGAAGTCTGAAATATATATACTTTACACAAAAAGAAGAGTTGGCTGACAAAGACAAACATTGAACGTGTTTATCTTACAAAGATGCTGGGAACATTTCTTCAATGCATGACATTATTGACTCTTTAAAATACCTTTTTTGTATCATTTAAATGCAGAGTGAACTTTTAAAGTAAACTGAAAAGGTTCTGTCTTGTGGTTTTGAACAGGATTAAGTTCAATACAATCTGACAAAAATTTTTATTTTTTTTTAACATCCTTTATTTAAGAATATTATTAATCCGACATATGTATATTTATACATGCACTTACATTAAAAAAAAGATAAAAATAAAAAAAAAAAACACTAGGGGGCTCAGCAAACATTTAAGTCCATTTCGGCAATTGACATTTCTTAGAAAGGTCCTGATGTTCTCACCTGAAAGGGAGGTTTACATATCCAGTGACTTCCATTAAAAGAGAGAGACATACAGAGGAGGCTTTTTATAACCCATAGCATCTTTATCAGTGAGGCCATCCACAATCTGACAAAATTAACACAGACATAGATAAACATAATATCAAACTTCTTGCAAGGCCATCTAATTTCTAACACGTAAATCTTGAAGAGAATCTGTGGAGTTTCCTGGTGACAGTAGCACATACAACTAGACTCTGATATCGAATGCTCAAAAGGAAATGTCAAAGGTCTGTCTCTCTGTACAAAATGTCAAAGTAGAACGCTAGAGTATCAGTCTTAGTTATGTATGTATGTTTTCTGCTCAACTGCCAGTGATTGCAGCATAAAGGATATTATTGAGGCTATATTGGTTCATCATAAGTATGCAAAGATAGTTTCTCAAAAAGTGTAATCGCAGGATATCAACTGTGCCCAGTTTGATTTAAATAATAATTCAAGTCTTTTTAGAAATAGGTCTTTTTGCTGCCTTCAGCTTCTTTGATGTGAGAATTTTTCTGCTTTTCATCATCCTGCATGCTAATGATAATATTATATGGACTCTTAAGTGAATAGATAAGTAAGTAAAAGATGACCTCATTCTTGGAAGGCATAAGTTGTGGATGAAATGTGTCATACATTTTTCAAATAATATTACTTTTTCATTTTCATCTTTTAAACAGAAAGGGCTCATGCTTTGGGCAATATGCATGGTTAGTATGAGTACCAGCATCTTTAATAGATATTGTAGCCTATAAATAATTTCTGCTGCCAAGTTTTTACTTTCACAAGTTTTGTTCTTTTTTGGGGCATTCTAAGGCATGCACAGTTGAGTTAAATGTATGGGATTTAAAACCTTAACATTATTAATTATAAGGTGTGCTTGACATTATGTTTCTTTAATGAGAGCCATTCTCTTTCAACCTTTGACATTTTTGGTCAGACTACCGACTGAAACATAATATGCAGGTGAAACTGCATTGTCATCTCCAAGTTTGCCTTGTGGTTTAAATTCATCTGGATTGCGGTTACTTTGTATATCCTCATTTCTGTGTAAAGACAGAAATGCTTCTGTTTTCTCAGTGTGTGCAAGGAGATTGAATCATGCACACAAAATACTAAATCTGTGTTGCAACTGACAACTGACTACACCACTGGACAGGACACATAAGACAAGCTGGCTAATGTGCAATATGGAGGTGTGTGCCATTGTCTCCAGCAATGGGGACCGAATTCACAGGGTAAACCTAGGTGGATCTCTCTGTGTGAGAGGGTTATACTCTGTCCAGAGACTGTGGATTGCTCATTTTATCTGCTTGATGAAATCATTTTGGTTTCAGCTAATACAGTGATCAGTGACCCAATGTGTGTAAATGTTACAATAAGATGCTTGGATGGTGGTGTAGTTTTAGCATTTTTGCTTTGCAGCAGTAAGGCCTTGGGTTTTCCAGGTTCTTCCTAAATGGAATTTGCATGAATTTCTCCTTATGCTTGGGGTTTTATTACACTTTCTTCTTCCCTCAGTTGAAAAAAAAAATTCAAGCTTCCACCTCTATATGAGTTATGTGTGTTTTGTTGTATGTTCTGTGTGTCTCTGTATTGCCACAAAAACACAAACATTAACTGGTGACTCAGTGACAGCTGGAGATATTCACTGGAAAATGCATTGAACATGGTTGAATGGATGCCTAATGTCTGCTTCTATCAGGGTGTTTCCTTCATCCTGAACCAAAAGATTCTGCCACCACAATAATGAATTACCACAATCTCATTTTGTGAATGTTCAAAACAGTTTATGTCATGGCACTGCCTCAGTTCACTGAAAAAAAAGTTTTTCTTAGAATTATCCAAGAATTCTATGCCTGCCAACATATTTGATCAAGTGCCTCGTCTTCATTATTTATACCATGCCGTAACTCCCCTAGAAGGATGTCACAGCCAGCAGATAAAAGTATGTAACTTATTTGTCACTTGCACCTGAACAAATATTGCTTATTGTGCATTTGGAGTCACTGTGGAGTCGGCACCCTTCTTACTTCAGAGAATAGGGAAGCTTTCTGTTAGACTACACTGTGTTTATCCCCAAATCTTTGATGATTTCCTAAATTTTGATCGGTTAGCAGGTGGCAGACAAAGGGGTTCAACCAGGCTAGCATCAATGCAAGAACTGCCACTGACAACACTAAGGGTTACCTTTTAAATTTCGTTGTCCTTGTGACAATGACAATAAAGATTTATCTTATCTTATCTTATCTCTATCTTGAATCAGGCACATCTGTGGATTTTCATCATCATCTAACTAAAGGAACCATTCCATCTTCTTCAACAAAAGGTTTGACGTAAATACTTTAAACAGCCTAGTGTTTGGAACATTTCATTCTTTGCTTCGTTCTTTACAATTTGGTTGCTACCTGTCTGAGCATGGATATTATCTCCACATTTTTTTTGACAGCATACGACTAAGTAAATACAATTTTAGCCCACCACTGTACTTTGGCTTTTTTTTCATCATTAGCAGGCAGTTCTGAATTGATGATGGCCAACACTTTGAACAATGAAACTAATTGTGTGACGTAAGGATTGGCAAAGGAAATGTGAGTCAACCGTATTATACAAAGCATCCAACGACAGCTTTTATACGAAGATAGTGTGGCAGATAAAGTGGTAGTGAAAGCACAAAGCTATAATTCTGACTTGGTTGTGATAAGAGATGTTGAAGTTAATATTAGGTGGCAGAAGGCACAGGTGTATCAATTGGAAAGGCTACTGGTGTAATGAGAAATGCAACATAGAAGTGGCTTATGTAATAGAGTTATGTATGCTGCACAAAGTTCATAAGTACAGTTTATGATTAAGGGCTTTTCTAATACAGATATTTTACAAAATTAAAAATGTCTCTGATTTCATCTTCTGTCCACACTCAAGTAAAAGTTAGAGAGGAAAAATTGTTTCTAAATCTAGTTTCTAAAGTGGAGACTGTTGTTGTGATGCTTCCACTAACATTTTGAAAATTCATCTTTGTTGATGAGCTTTAAGCCTTTAAGGTTGGGATCTTGGCATCATCCTAATGATTATGTCCCTCTGGCTGAGCCCAAAAGGGTGATATTACTTGGATTTAGAGGAAACTAGTTAACAATTAAAGATTACTACCTTAAACCTAAAACTTCCAGGGGTATGAATAACGATTCAATGTTACGGTTGAAACCAGATATTTACATGCACCAAATTGTAAATTTTTTCCTCACTGTCTGAAGTTAAATCTTACCAAAGCTGCCTTGTTTTAGGCCAGGTAGAATTACCCAGGAACAATTTTTTTATATTTTTTTAAACTTTCCTTGAATTCAGAAGTTTGTATACATTTGGTCAGTATCAGGGATAACTGTCTTTTACGCTTTATGACTTGAGTCAAAACCTTTGGGCTTCCTTCCACAAGTTTCTCAGTTGCTGGAGTTCTGGCTCATTCCTCCTGACCACTTTTGGTCAGATTTAACTTCAGACAGCAAGAAAAAAAGTGTGTCTTTTTACTCTGTGAATGTAAGCATCTGGTTTCAATCGCATATATCTGAACCTCTAAAAATCTAGAATAACATGTTTTAGTGATATTGGAGACAAAAACATAGATGACTAAGTTAGAAACATTGTTTTTGATTAGAAATCCTAGACAGATTTAAAAAGATAAAGTATCTGGAGTACAGTAGCTAAGGTCTGAGTGATAACTGAGGTTTTTCAAGTCCAGGACATCAAACTGACTGACACTTTTCTCTGAACAGAAAATGAAAACTCACTTTCATCTCACCCTGTCTTTTTTTAATCAATTAAGTGAGTGCAGCTTCTTAGTAATTGTAATTTCTCGAACAGAAGGCAGTCTGACTTTTGAGGACCAAGAGAGGAAGTTTAATTGCCGTCTGTTTCAGCAAGTAGAGCAATCTATCCACAATTACTGTTTCCCTCACACTAAGTCATGTACTTTTTTTTCGTTTTACCAAAACACAATCACTCCTGCTGAGAGGAGGCTTTATCCAGTCTGCGCCTGACAGGTGCCACTTTGAGAAGCGTTATCCTGCCAAGTGCCAGCTTTTGAGACTGCAGGTGAATTTCACTTTCTCTCTCTCTCTTTATGTTTTTGTGTTGCCGTTCATAATGTCACCATAGTGTCGAGAATAAACCTCTTTGAAACGAATGGCTTGACTTTGATCTTTTTCTCATCTCCCTGGACGTGTCCTCAAATATCAGACTTGTCAGCGTTGTTTTGTCTCCATAATCCTCTTTGTTCAACATGACCCTGTTGTATTCCTACTGCCTTGACATCCTCTCAGGAAGAAACCAAAGCTGACAGGAACCTGAAAATCAACCTTTTTTGTTCATCCATTTTTGCCAAATACCCAGTTCTGGCTACTGCCATTTGTCATCCCAGTTTTTAAGAAAAGTAATTGCCTTCCACAAAACAACACTAGCAACCAGTTTGGGCTCCTGTTGGACTCAGATAAATTGGCAGAACTCTCCAAGTAGACTGACTACTCTGCTTCTCCAGAGTTAGAACCAAACATGGAGAAGCAGCAATCAATTTTTATGCACCAGAAATCTGGAACAAGCTTCCGGAAAACTGCAAAACACTGAAAACACTAACTTTATTTTAAATCTAAAAATCCACGTTTAGAGTTGCCTTTGATTGATAATTGGAAGTGTATATTTGATTATGATTATTCTTTGTGATTTTGATGAAGGCATTTGTCTGTTGCAAATTTCATAACTAGCCTTATGTGTTTACCATGTAAAGCACTTTGAAACGCCTTCTCCTGAAATGTGCTATACAAATCGACTAGACTTGACTTGACTTGACACATAAACCAACATATGGCCCTGACATTCATGAGTCAGGGCCATATGCAAGCGCCAGTGGGGTCAGATGTGTTGAGACTCACTGAAGAGCAAGTAGACCTTCACCAAGGACACATGCAAAGCAGCCAATTTCTGCTGAGCTGTGGAAACCAATCCACGTCCAATATGGCAACTTATCAGCCCGGAATCTCATAATCATTGCCATTTTTCACTCTCGTCTCACATCATGTATCAGTCCCTTCTTGTCTATGATGATTGATAGTGAGAAGCTGTACCATCCATTAAAGAAGCAAGCATTCCTTTAAAAAAAAAAACCCAACTTGATCTGTTTATTCAGTCGCTACAGGGGCGAAGATGATTTTAATTGCCTGGTAAAATATTAAAACCACTTTTGCATTAAATGCTTAGTTTGCCTGAGCGCTCCTTGGCTCATGAACACAAACAGCTAAATAATTAACACTTTCTAAAAAGATAAGCAAGGAAGAAAAAAAAGAGAGAGCAGAAGTGAGAGAGAAATGCAACTCTGTGGTGAGCTGTGTGCCAGGTAGGCATTTTTACATGTAGGCGACGAAAAGAAAATAGAGATCACACATTATGTTAATGTTCTGCTTTGGGTGCCTGTACTCAAGCTTTTTACAGCAACTCGTATCAGCCTGATATGTTAATAGTCACAATGGGATTTGGGGTTGATTAAATGTCAATGCCTGGAGGAGGAAAACTTGAGTGCAGAAAGGGAAAAATTTCTTCAAATAGCAGAAATAGTTAGATTTGTGCAGTGCAGGTCCTTAGTCATGCAAGAATGATGCAGGTTACATGCGTAGTATGTAGTCTCAGGGGATCAGGCTATGATATGTTTGCCATTCACCCCATTACATGCTGAAGTGGTTGGAGGGCTTCAATGTCCTTCTGCAGAAGGTGAACCATGAGAGTGGGTGAACCAAGAGGGTCCTTTACTTCAGTCAATGAATGAACAGAGTGTATAAGCCTTCACAAGCACTCGATTAACACTCAGAAACAGAACTAAGGGTCTGATTAAATTTGCAGCAGCTTGTCATGTCTGCCTCTGTGAATTAATTTGCAAGATGTTTTAGTAGATAGAGCTTCAATTTTCAATTTTGTCCCATCAGGGTTGAAATAAAGAACGTATTTACATTCAAAAGTGATTTTTACCATTTTTCTGTCAATTTAATCAATTATTGAGCTTCTGGACCTGAACGCTTTTCACATTTTTCTTTTCTTGCGGAGGGCACATTTTTAATACGTTGCAAATAAAGCCAGAGGTAATCACTCATCTAGTTAAAGAGACCGAGCTTGGTTTTGAATTCTCTAACATTAATACATGTAAAATATACATACACATGATTTCTAGTCAGTGTAGATGGTTGTGTTATATTTAGGATTTTTTAATTTTTTTACATGTCAAAGATGTCTGTAGTGATGGAATTCTGTTTGTTAGAGTTTCAAATGGTACAGCAAAGGCAGATACAAAAGGTTTGACAAGTGCATGACGTTGAAAATACTTTTTTCAATATACCTCTTTTAATTTGTGCCACCTTTTAATTGTTTTGTTTTCATTGTCTGCACTAAAACAAACATTGGTCACACATTTTTTTTTATGGTGGATATGGGTGTTTAAGTACTGACTGACTTCATGCAGCTGCACCCAGCGTTAGCAAGCAAGTTCTAGAGGTACATGCTGCATGGCCAATTTTTCTTTAAAGTTACATGACAGTCATTCTTGAAAGTTGCTGAGGACCCAAATATACTGCTTAGATTTTAAAGAAACTCAGTTCACTCTGTGTGTCTAAATGATCCTGTTAAGGATTGCAGGATTATAGGAATTAACTTTTGTCCTAAAATGAACATTTCTAAATCAATTTAAGCATATATTGTGGAAGATTAATATGTTTTAAGTTTTTATTGGATGATTTTGTAATCACAACATTGTGTGATTATCATCTAACTGAAGCTACAGTGTCAGACAAAAAGTAAGATAAAAGGTATCAAATTGACATCTTCTCCAACCCTCCACCATGTTACTGCAACCTTTTGTAACAGCTAAAAAATGACTTTCACTTGTTAAGTAATGACCACATTGCTCCAGTATTTAAACTTTCACTGTCACATAAACACAGCCGTAAATGTAGAATTATATGGTTGATTTGATGCAAAATGGTGAAGTCCCTCTCTTTAAATGAGCACATTAGTCTGACAAAAAGCTAAACTCAGTGAGCACAGCCAGACACATAGCAAGACAATGAAGACAAAAAAAAGGATAAACACAAAACAGAATGAAGTGTAGCGGAAAATAGAAAAAATAGGAACCAGCGAGGCAAGATCACGTATAGAAACACAAGAGAAGTTGATCACTCTCAGGAAAGGAAAGGCTACACCTCCCGTTTGCTTGACCCAGTCTTTGTCTCCTAAATTGGGGTCCATTCTGCGTCACAACAAGGCTAAACCCAAGGCGAGATCTGTGGAGTCTTTTGTGGCGCTTGCTGAACTCTACTAAGATTTTAACTGTGTGATTTTTGTCAGATGAGGTTAAGATTGAACTTTCTGGTAAAAAACCCCCAAAAAACATATAAACACAGGGGTTTTCAACATGAAACAAATGGTAAATAGGTGTAAATGCCAGATATAAAGGTATAGAAGAGGGTCTGAGAGGCTGTCGGTTTGTTTCTTGTTTCTGAGAACCTTGTTGGATTGCATTGCGTCATCAATAATTTGAAATAACAGGAAAATGTAAATAAACATCTGATCGACTCAAAACAATAAGCTGAACAAATGGCTGAATGAACACATTTAATCCCAATTTTTTTCTCAGACATGGAAATATTAAAATCATATGTCATTGATAGGCCTTTGAACTAATCAAGGGTAAGTAATTTAAAAAATTGTAGAAAAATATATGAAAAAGTGTGTTTTATGATCAGTCACAATTGTGACCGGTGGGATAATGTATGGTGCTGTCATTAAGGTGAGCTAAAAGTGTGTTTTTCCAAGTAGAGAAAATCATAATATGGGAACATTCTTTCTTTATTTGAACATATGTTGCCACAGCATTACTTTAGTCCAGCAAGGGAAGCGTGACTAATATCTATGCCCTGCAGAGGGCAACATTGTCTGCAGTGCGAGGAGAACCAAGTGAAGCTGAAATGAGGTCCTCTCATCTTTTCTTTTTAAATAAAAACAGAACAAGTTAAGTCACATTCATTTCTAACCTTCTTAAAAATAGAAACATGCAAAGATTTTATTAATATATTTTCTTTGTAATCTCTCTTAATCTAGATATTGGAAAGCTAGATTCAAATGGTTCTGCACTGGATAAAAATGGTTTTCGCTCAATTCTTTTCAAATAGATAAAACTATATTGAGTGTTGCAGTGTTGGCATCTTAAGACCTTGCAGGTTATTGAGTTCTGTGTTTGTTCTGACAGATTTTATATAGAACAGGTGGTTTGTGTGCTTCTCTCAGTCCCTGTGGCTTTTGAGTCCTACTTTAGAACTGGCACAGGAACATGAGTCCAGAGCTCACCAGCCAGGTCGGGATAAAGCTACTCCTTTTACCACTGGGGTGGTGTCACAACGTCCCGTGTGTAAGAGCATGAAAAAACTAGTGGAAATCAAACCTCTTCCATAAATATATGAAAGGTCAGCAATTTTATCCCAGCCCTGGCCCAGGATTCTGCAGATCATCTCAAGTTTGTTGTAGCTCTTTATGTTCCAAGAAACAGGACAATGACCCAATTTTTTTTAACTAGTATTGCTATAAATTGTGGCTGTTTTAATTCACCAATTATACAATTGTGGTTTCCTTTATGTTGTGCTTTTGTCACATTACTATCACTGATCAAACAGAATTTGACATCAGCCTGTCACAATTTTTTTGCTTCATCATATGTGAAGGCAAAGAGCAGAATGTTCCCATTTGCCACATTTGCTCTGATTTTTAGCTATATTCTTAAACTTGGCTGTATTTAGTTTTTCAGATTCTTTTTTAGTTTGTACAGATAAATATTTCTAGATAAGTATGCCAAACCTTAGACAAGCTGCATTTATTGACACAAAGTCAAATTTCTATGTTGCTGAAGATTTATTGCTCAGTCCTCAAGTATGTAATAAATCCCAGATCACACCACAATGATTTCCTATGCAAAATGCTATTTGTTGGCTTTAGAGCACAATTCTGACCATTGTTAAATACAACATAAAGACATAAAAGAAAAGTTGTCATAGACGGGTGATGTTGGGTCAGTGACACACACCCAGAAACAAACACCATTGCAGTGAGAGAGATACTTTTTGTTTCTATCTCCATGCACTATATGGTTCCAAATCCTCTCACAGAGAGGAACATGTTATAATTTCTTTAAATGCCTAGATCTGATGCAGACCTCACTTTATTTATTTGCAGTAGCAGAACTAACAGCAGTGCAGTCTGGGAGGCAGCCATCCCCTCCTGGAGAGGTCCAGTAAGCAAAACTTTCCCCTTTTGCTTGTTTTAGGAAGACTTCGACATGTGGCAAACATCTGTATTCACAGCGTAAAAGCAGTCTGACTGACACCTTTTTATACAGGGACAAATGTCAGCAGTGGTGGTACACGTGCGCAATCTGTTGACAATAAATTATCTCATGTGTGATTTCTCCCCCTCTCCTAGTTTTGCTATTGAAATATTCAAAAATAAAGTTGTAGCCTTGCCAGTAGTTAAGTGAGATGGATGTAGGTTAATCACTGTTAGAGCACTGCGAGAGAGGTGAAACTCACATGAGACCAATTTTGTAAATATACCTTGATAAATCATATGATGTTTTGTATATTTTCTGACAAATTGTTGCTAACTGCAGCAACATTAGTCAACATTGTATAATTTTCATTAAAGAGAGGAAGCTTTTCTTCTGAATGGTGTGTTTTATTTGTGTTGGAACAGCACAAATATTTGATCAAAGAGCCCCCGGCAATTAGCTAACACATGTACCGACTCTGATTTGCTTATTTTACAGCCATTGAGACTTCAGCTCTTTCCAATTGTACACCAATTGCACTTAAAGTGCACATATATTTTAGAAACAGAAAACCTAAAAACCTCTAAAGGCTAATACATAAATGAAACCAGAATCAGCCCCTCTGTCGCTTTTCATAACAACCAAGTAATTTTATCATGTATGCAGGAAGTGTGTATAAGTTCCTCAATCACAAAATACTGCCTCTGCAGTGGAGACACCACAACCAAAACCCAAGAAAAGGTTTGTACTACAAGAAGCTCAACACAGGACCACCATGAAGACAGAGGGTATTGTTTGTGAGCAGAAAGTTTATTGGATAACAAAATGCATTTTAGTGAATTTGTAGATCACTATTTAATTTCCTTTCCATCCACCACAAGGTTGAAGTGACTTGAGGCCAAATGTGAATAAAACTGGCTGCGGACTGACTTGTAGATTTAAAGTGGAGTTTTGACAGCTGGGTTACTGTTGTATAACAAAATTTTAGTCATGCGGTCATGAAAGTGTAGTCAGACTTTCATAACCGCAGTATGCACACTAATATGAAGTGAACTATTCCAATGAGCTTGTGGGAAGAACACACTGTACACACAATGATGGTCAGAGCAGGGGGAGAAATTACGGTTATCTGAGAATGCTTCCAAAATGTTAATGTTATTCATTTTTGTCACAAGCTATCACTGCTTAATGCTCATCACGCGTAATCACATTCCTCCAAGGGGGGTGATTTTAAAACGCAATCCAAAATGCCGGACAGTGCAACTAGCCCAGACCGGCCTAGACCTTGAGTTTGCACGGCACGGTGCTGTGACGTCGTTTTCGTGTCTACAAGAGGATGTGAGGGTCCGTTAATTACAGGTGTCCACAATTAACGTTCCAAACAAAAATATCCCTTTTGGACAACTTTTTGCTAACTTGTGCTAGCTTTCTTCAATGCTTCTTTACATAGAGTATTTGTTTTGATCAAGTAAATAAATAGCTCATGACAAATGTAGTTAAACAACCGGTGTCATAATGTCCCATGTTGTTCTAATAATGGCGCCTGACAATTTACTTAAAAAAGTCACCCAAATTAACTTGTTTTTCACCATCAATTTCAAGTGGATTGCAGTAGCAATTTTAGTACACACTACATGTTTCTAAATTGAGTGTGTTATAATGACTGGTTATTATAAATCAAATGTCCAAGATTTTACAGAGGCTTAAAATAGCTCAATAATTTCATGAGTCACCTTGCCAGTCTTGCTTACTCTTTTCTCACCAAAGTACTCTCACCATCATTGCAACAAAAAAAATCCTCCTTCACAGTGTGCCTGTTCACATGCAATATTTTTGGATCACGAGGGCTGCGCAAACCCACTCCCTGTCAAGTGTTATGTTTTGTTCATCTGCCAAAGTAAAGGTTTGACAAGGAGGAACATAGTCATTAGCACTGGCAACCATAACTTCTCACTTCACTTCTGACTGTATCACCTCCATCTGATTCCCATCCAACTGTACTCCGGCCCCAGACAGCACCAAGAACATAAACAGGTAAGTAAATGTAAAAAATATTAATAACAATAATAATAATAATTTGAAAGTAAACATGTATCACATCCATATTGACTTCACAAATTCACAAGCACATCCAGACACATCGACTTGCTCCCTCTCTCTCTGTTTTTCTCAGGTATAGATGGTCTCTTTGACACAGCCTGCCAGTCTGCTGCCATGCAGCGCCACATTTAGCTCTGCAACAAGCGCCAAACTGCAGCGGAGCACAGCACAGTGAGGAGGTTATTAATGGCCTTCTTTATTTCCAACGACAGTCTAAAAACACTGGTGGCACCATGCAGACTCTGCTTGCTACAAGCTTGTCTTTCATCCCATCTGTCTTCACTCCCTTCACTCTCCTTGGTCCTAATGGCCCCATGGCTTTCACTCTATCACTTTTGCTGCTAATACATGCTTTTCTGTCTGGTAAGCACCAATAGAGGGTCTTATTGACTTTGTGAAAAAGTGTCTAACAATCTTTTAATACCACAGATGTGTTGCACTGTTTCTTTAATTATTTTTTCTATAAACTGAAGAATCTTGAACCGTTTCTCCCATAGAATTAAGCAAAGAGGAGAACTTCTGAGCACACAAAGCCAAGAGATCATCAAAACTTTGTAGTTTTTCCCCTAACCTTCAAGTTATCTCTGCTAACCTTCTTGCCTTTCATTTCTCAGAGCCTCATAACACCTATCCCTTCACCCTGCTGTGAATTTTGACACCTGTTTGATGTATCCCTCTCTTTACTTTTGGGTGTGCAGAAATGGCCCATCCATCTCCCAATACCCTGCAGAGCGCAGCCAATCATGAGCCAAGTGATTCCGTTTGATAAAAACCGGATATGCTTATGTGCTAACATTATTGTAAAAAGGTTTTTTATGTACATACTTGCACATACTTGCATTCTACATTCATTTCCAAGAATGTAGAAAGCATGCAGACTAATTTGTGCATATGTTTTTAAATTTAGAGAAAACCTCTGGTTTCCAACCAAGTTTGCATGTCAAAAAGTAAATAAGAAATGTCTGTAAAGGTAAAGAGCATTAGCCCCATGTATTAAGTATTATGAGGTCTAAATCTCCAACATTCAGATTATTAACTCAGCAGGACAGTTTTCATATTTCTCTCATACTGCTGCAGCCATGTTAGTACACCCTAAGCCTACATGGTCGAATTTAACAGCACTTCTCTGTGGAATAACAAAGAATGACAACTAGAGTCTAAGCTTATTTCAGTCTTACAGACATCATAACACTCATGGACATGTAAATGTTGGAACCCATTATGCACTGCTACTCAGAAACAAATAAGTTTTGATGACCTGTCTATGAGTACAAGCCATCACCTGTGACTGAGAATAATATGGGAGAACTGCTAACCTAACAAGACATGGCCATATACCTAAACTGAGAGGCCAGCCAAGCAGAGTCTTAACCAGAAATGCAGCCAAAGGCTCCATGGTACCTTTGGAGAAGATGCAGAGATCCACAGCTCAGAGTGAGCAATCTGTCAACGGTACAACTAGTAGCTATAAATTCCACAAAGCTTTTTATATGGAAAAATGACAGAAGAGCATTGTTCAGATGAAGCAGTAAAGTTTCCAAATGTAAAGTAGGATACAGAGCAAATTTGTGGAGGAGGCTAACTTCACTCTGAATACACTATTCGCCTGTGAATGCTTTACTTTAACTGAAAAAGAAAAACCCTTAAACCTGGTTGAATTTCTAGCAGAGTACAGTAACACGCCAAAACATGCAACCAGTGCTACAAAGTAATAATTTAGCAGACAACATATCCATGTATTAGAATGGCTTAGTCAAAGTTCAAACCTAAATCCAGCTGAGAGTATGTTGACAACATATTGACAACAAATGTTTGCTAAACATTTTGAAAATGAGGAATCATTTTCCTTTCCCTTTTCAATTTTGCCCTGCTGTTGGTCTGGGCGCGAGAATGTAGAAAAGTTTAAGGGTTGTGAATACTTTTAATGCAAACATATGATTGAGATTTAACATCATTCTATATTTTTATTGGAAATAAAACTTCATTGTTCTTCCAGAGGAAATAAATGTGTACATTTTGATGCATGTATGACATGATCGATAACAGTACAGTTAACTGTTATAATTATTACAGCTCAAACTGCAAAAACTGTTACATTGCTTTATTTCTGATTTTATTAAGAGTCCTGTCAAAGGAAATGCAAAATATAGAAACAAATATTTTGATGACCATAAGACCACTCTGTGGGTTGGGTGGACTTCCTGACCGGCAGGAAATTTTAGCTTAAGTTCCTTATTCTGGAAAATAAAAACAAAAGCAGCCAGGTGGGTGAATACAATACACAACACATTCAGCAGCATCCAATACAAGTTATATTGATACATAGCACAAATATGTACAAAAAAATGCATATCAATTTTCCCTTTATTAAAAAACTACCAAGAGAACTGCCCCAAAGCACCAATAAAAATTTGCTGTACATAATATAATAAAATGGGATTTCTCTTGTATGTGCCATTATGATTTAGCATTTTTGAAATCCATATTTAGACAAAGATACTGTACTTGGTAAACAGATAAGTCAATGATGCAATAATAAGAAAAAAAAAACTATGTACAAATATGTACAGCAAAAATTTCAGCTATATTTACAGTTTACTATAAAAGAAAAACAACATTTTAAAGAGGTGGGATCTTTTTGAGTTTTTTCTCCTGGGTTTGCATTGTCAATGGTAACAACCTCTCACCCTTGAAACAAAGCAGAGCCTGAATGATTTCAGTGATTGTGTTCAATAACGAGGTTTGAGGTTTGTCTTGTCAAAAGCTTCAAGTGCCTCGAATGATTTGGTTAAACCGCCTCCTTCACTGCTCAGATCACAGAGAAGACCCGGAATGCCTTCCCTCCAGGAGGGTTTTGAAGGCTGCAGGGGGAGAGAGGGACAAGAAGAGTAATCAGTCTTGGTGCTGTACTGTGTTTCTCTTCAAACATCCACCTAGACATAATTGATAGGACCATCCAACCACAGTTGAAAACTTACAGAAACTTACAGAAAACTATGGTTACAAGGTTGACAAAAACAAAAAAAAGTTACCTCAACATGCAAACGGATGGATCGCTACTTATACAAAAAAAATCCAGGGGAGAGTTTCATGGAGAAAACCACTGCTGACTAAAAACAGCACACAGGCCTGACACTTGTCTGAAAAACATTAAAGACCCCCAAGACCTTTGGTGGAAATGTTATGGGGACTGAAAAGAGAATATTGGAACTTGTTGAAATATTTCATTTGCTGAGTCTGCAGAAGAGCTGATTCTTTGCAACTCATACATTTGAATTATGTGAGCACTAGCTTGGCTTGGGCTTCTAAGCTTTCCAACAACCATCTTACAAGCCAATTAGTTCATTTTCTTTCAAATGGGTGTGAGTACATCCCAAAAATGAGAGGTTAACTCTCAATTGTTCTCCTTGGATAATGTGTTAAAATCTCTGCACTGATACGATCAAATGATTTAGATACTGAAGACTGTATTGAAGTGCATTACAGCTCCTTCAACACCCTTAGTAAAGATAATAAAAAATCTAATTATGTTGTAGCATAATCTGTTACATATATTTTTGAAAAATCCAATATTTAATTTGAATACTTTTACTTAGTTTTTTTTTTTCTTACTAAATCACCAACGGCACTCTAATTGTCACCTTGGCAATAGCTACATAATAAATGCAACTGCAGAATTTTTATATTATTATTTACATTTTTTAGTTAATCAGAGTAACTTCTAATGAGTAATTCATTAAAACCCTAGGGTAGAAAAGCCACATGACAGAGCCTTACTTACTTGAGTCACTCATCAAAATATGCAAGACAAGAGAGCATGCTGTTGAAGTAAGGCAAAGTATTGATCTTTATTAGTCAGAAATAGTTGCTCCCTATATTTGGTCATTTCTATAGTCTGAGCAAAAATTAAGATCCTTAAAATGAATCCAAAACTCACAGAGTGGCATGTTGAATTCCATAACAAATTTTAGAGGTAATACACCTGCTAACTGGTTGGGCAGAAAACGCTTTTTCGTTCCCACCACCACAAACCAAAAAATGTGTGAAGTTTGCTTAATGAAACTTGAACTGGCGTTATGACCAGCATGTTTAGAGGTCAGATTAAACTAAGTTGGAGCTTTTTGACAACATACATTCCAGGTAGGTCTGGGAATGAACGAAGTGTGAAGCTGCAAAACCAAAAACCTGATGAGTTGATTAATGAGTCACCTCAGAATCTACATTTTAAGCAGCTGTAATTTTTCCAACACTTTATGTCTGCTGTAACCGCATTATACCGTCTGTTCCTGAGTACTGTGTGAGAAAGAATACGACACTCGAGCAATATAAGAGCTATCTCCACAGGACTGAAAAACAATCTGGAGACAATTATTATCACTTTACACTTGGTAAAGACTGAACGAAATGCTTTAGATTTTATTTTTTCAACAATACCTCACATTTTGGGTGACATCAAGTCCCAAGATGGAGGAAATACTTTGTTGTTAAACAGCATCTTGCAATGAAGGTTTTCTATGGGATAAGTGGTGACATGAGGAAGGATGTCCCAGACAATTTAGCAAATGTGCTCAAAACTTCAAAAGCTTTGTCATTACACATTTAAAATAGTGAGGAACTGATATTTTCAAGTTGTGGGATGATTACTTAAATGATGTTATCTTGCTCAGGTAATGCTGACTGTTTTCTCAAGACTAACAAAAAACAACCAGGATAACTCACACTCAGAGACACATGAAAATGCTACACTCATCTTCTCAACAATAATTGCCCAGCTTTTAATTATGTTCAATTCAAATCATGCCAATTGCCCTCTGAGGCACCCTATATCAGAGTTTTAATAAAGTGTCTGTATCATGAAAAGATTAAGGCCTCAAAGAGGAAAGAGTGTTTGAATTTCTCTCAACCTGGAAACCATTCATTCAATTCAACACAGAGACCTCATCAACTGTAATTCTTTACATTGGGTTTTTCTTTCCTGTTAACTACTACTCTTGATGTTGCTACAGTAAGGCTCCACTTGTTAAATTAGGTGGCTGTTTGAAGAGCAAACTCCAGAAAGTATACAAATACTGAAAATATAAATGTCACCCTTCTATTGGTTTTCAAAATATTTGGAATGAGCATAACATGGGCTAAAAGTCAGAAGCAAATAAAATTATATGTTGTGACATAATAAAATATGCAGTTTAACTTCATAAGGACAAAATATCCAACTGAAAATGCACATACTTACACACATTTGTCTACACAATACATATTTACAGATCATTCCTGCTGTACCTCTCAGAGAAAATCCCATTTTGGTATGAGGAAATATAGTGATTCCGCTTGTCCACTGGCATCACATCTATGTATCCACCCACACCGTTCCTGATGACTCCAGCATGGACAGCTGCCTGACATACGCTGGACTTCTACAAGGACCAGTAAGAAGAAAAAGGATGATGAACTAAAACTTTGTGGAAGGTTGGCTTTTACACATTTTCCAAAAACAGGAACTTACATCAGAGTATATTTTGGTACCAATGACTCTGGACAGGCGAGGGTTCTCCTCTAAACAGTTCCTTGGGCAATATAATCTAAAAATACAATCATTTCAGGATTTGACAAAACCAGAGAACAATACTGGATACCAAAGATTAGAAATATATTTGGTGGTCAAACAGTAAGTACATTAAAGTTCAAACCTTGGACAGTGTCTTGAAGGCTTTTCATATGGACACAATTGTTCAGCTGTGGTTTCACATGTAATGGCTTTAACTATATATAAAAAAGCACACAGAAAATGTCTACAAATATTGATGCAGCAGCACACCTTATAATGAGCAATTCTATATGTGTATAATATGTAACATGTGTCACACTCTTAGACTTACCTGCCACTCTGGAAACTGTGAAGGAGTTAGCACTGTGATATTTTCTGTCCAAAGGAAAGACACCATTAGATTTCGTCTTTTCCTTTCAGCTTCGATTGGATTGTAATGAGGTCACTACCGAGTATCTCAAGTGTACTACATATAAATACCAATTTGGTTTCTAAAATCACTGCCTCACCCAAGAGACTGGACTCCATTCTTGTTGGATTTGATGAAATAGTTCTTTCTGCCTTGTCTTGTCACGTCCAACCAGCCCCCATCGTTATCTATGACACCAGCATGTAGACCAGCTCTGCACACACTCGATTGCTGCACAAACCAGAGATATTTTAGTGTACATTTTGCTGACACATCAGTTAGAACTTACAAAAGTTTTCAAACAGTGGTAGAAAAAATGTCATTAGTACGAAAACGCAGGAAGTTTGTGTTTGGCTAATTATTTATTTGCGGAAACAATTATTCTTGTAAATAAATATTATACGGTCTGTTTATTGTGCTGTTTTTTCTTAAACAGTGGCATCTTCTTAACAAGTAGATAAAGTTCTCTTCGATCTTCTTTTGACCTTTTTCAAAGTTGATTGATCAAGCTAAAATTGGTACCTATGACTCAAAGACTAACTATATGTTTTTTGTTGTTGTTTTATATATTTGTTTTTGTCAACTGGTAACCTAGCACTTCATACAATAGATGACACTTAGACATTATAAGCCAGTAGAGTATAATTGAGCCATGATGTGTTGACTCTAGTGGAAAAGGGCCAGTAGGCTTATTTCATAACAAAATTATATATTATCACAAGGTTTATATTGCCAACAAAATATCTTCATGAAGACTTGATTGGTATCCAATCAAAAATATTGCAAACTTTGATCTTAGCATGGTTCAGACTTTAAAATTGCATATCAACCTGTTTACCCACCATTTCATAGTGCACTGTTCCAACCACTTTTTCTGTTGCATCCAGGCATCCAGCTGGACACTCGTACCTGTACGTCAACATAGAAAAAGCCATACTTTAAAACTCTGTCCATTTCTCTTTATGTGTCACTGTTTGATCTCCGTTTTACCTATTACATGTTGTTCCTTTGCACTGATCTCGCAGTTTGGTATCACAGGTGACGAGCTGAGCTGAAACACAAACATTATGACTTCTCAGAAAATGCTCCTACGCAAAACTGCCTCCATAAGTCAGCTGTTTTACATTGAGTATAACTACTTTTGAAAATCCGAGGTTGAAAGAAACCCCAGGGAAAGGAATTGGTGCATTGCTTCCAGAACAAAACACATACAAAAAACCTCACAACATATTTCAGGGTGGTCAGCAATACTAGAGGAAGTGTCTCATCTTACACTCTTAGGGCCCTTGCACTGCAGGGAGGAAGCCGTTCAAAAACCACAGCGAGCCCCTTTCACTCCCGCTCAGCAAGCCAAAAACAAACACGTCCTCAGGGGATCGCGCTAAAATAAAGACCCCCTCCTCCAAAGAGTAACTTGCAGTATCGGGCCGGGTTTACAGACTGTCAGAGTCGATCAAGTGGATTACAAGTAAAGGCTACAAAGCATCAAAGAAATCTTACATAAACTGTAAGTACGGTAAAACATTGTTCAGTTATGATCTGTTTTCTTTCTATAATCCAATACTGCTGCTTCCACACACAACATTTCTGATTCTCTGGTTCTAATCCAGCTTCCAGACGTTTTTCTTTATAGTACATACCGTACTGTACTTCCCAGATCTGCTGGTCCCACCCCTTAAACCAAGCCCCAAAGCCCACAAATTTAAGTTGAAACTAGATCCAGAACAAACAGTTAAATGGCAACTTACACATCTGCTGAATGTTGACCATTTCATTCTTCTGCAGGTCCTCTGTGGGGGGCTCGGTGGGGGCCGGGACTGGGGCAGGGAGGCTGGGAGGTGCAGGTTTGGAGGCCCGAGACCAGGGTTTCGTTCCTCGAGGGCCCTCTGGCTCAATAAAGTTGCTCTCCTCTGTTTCCTCCAGTGGTGGGTTAGATCTGTCATCTTCAACTAGCGATACAGAAACAGGGAATGATGAGTCGTTTCATTTCCCTTTTGTCTGGGTTCTTTGTCTTTTCCAGTGTGACTCATGGATACCTTTGTAGCACAGATTATCCTTGCATCCTCCTCCGTAGCTTGGAGGACAAGAAGAGCATGGAGTCCCATGTTTGTAGGGGGAATGTCCCCACCAATTTCCTCTGTTATAATCGATATTCAGTAAAACTGTTCAAACATTGTAAATGAAACATGTTTTTTATTTTAATTTCCTAATATGACTTTATTCTGCTGTACTTACTTTGGTGAATAGTTGCAGACCAGATATACAGCTTTCTCCCAAATTTGTCCCCACACATTCATGTTGTAGCAGAGGTTGATGGCACAGCCAATTCGGCTGCTTGTGGCCCATACCAGCTACAAAATGATGATGTAGTTCATTATACAACAAAAACAGCTGACACAAACAAGTAAAGTCAGGTAGGTTACCTGTGTGTAATGTGTGCAAACAGGTCCGGAGCATTTGAACGGGCAGTAGGGATTGCACTCTTGAGGATAAGGGAAGGAGTAATCTTTCACTTCATCGTACCAGGCCTGCACATGGGACGTAGGGGGCCGATACCTAATAACAGCAGTGACTATTATAATTCACACGAAGCTAAAAATACAGTGATCTCTGTCTCATAGTGAGTCCAAAGACTCTTTGAAGCATGATGCAAAAGAGTTCCATAAAGTACACATACTCATTCAAAGTTGTAATAATTAATTAAATGACCTACAAGCTTAGCATTGCTCTAAGTAATACACCTCCACCATGTATAATTGCCAACCACTGATAAACACACCAATTTAGGCACTCCTGTTATGACGGCTCTAATTGGTAAGCACTGCCACGTTACCAAGGCCACAGGCCTGGAACCAGGTGCTGAAGGATAATTTGATTAAAATGAAGCATCTTGACGGTGAGGTGAACTGATTAGATGCAAAAACAAGATTTTCTTATGCGAGACACTGACGTTTCGAGAGATTTTTTGAAAGGGGCGTGAGTGAGCAAATGGAAAAACAGAACCAGTGAGAGTCTGTGCTGTGTAAATCTATTGGGCTGCAGCGTGGGATCATAGGATCTCAGGTATACGTCCACAATAGGTAAACACTGTCAGCAGTTGCTTTGTATATGCCCCTATGTGTTACTGGTTGGGACAGGGAAGGTTTTCTAAATAATAAGAAGTCAGTATTTAGACTGGCACATGGATTATTTTGTGTCAGGAGATGAAAAGAGTCAATTCACATTCATTTAGACTGGTCAAACCTAAAGTGAGTAGTTCTAGTATGACAGACTTTACACTGAAAACTAGTTAAAATAAAAAAAGACTCACTTAATTTTTGTGAACCCAGTAATTTGAGTTGTACATTGGACAAAGAAGGAGCTGCTCTCACTGGTCATAATTAATGTTAGATTCTCCAGTGTTTGGACTTGAAATAAGGTGGTTAGTTTTATTTCAAAGTCCCACATTATTAAATCTTGTGTTTTAGAAGAAAATGGGACAAATAAATCCAAATGCTGTTGTAAGACAGCTCTCTGTCATATACTGTCTATACTGTGAAAGAAGAAATGTCAATGTACTCTGAGTAATCGGGAAAGCCCATTATATTTGTATTTCTCCTTTCCTTGTCATTTCTCCAGAGGAGAAAAAAAGAAAAAGTTGCTAACTTGTTAAGAATATTCTAGCTTTTTATTGAGAGATAATTTACCTTCCCCAATGCACACCCAGGTTCTGCCCGATCTGTGGGAGTAAGCCTGCAGGACCATGCTCCCACAGGCAGGTCTCTGCCCACTCCTCAGCAGTACGTTCCAGCTCTGTGTCCCACACCTGATCAGAAGAATAAGATAGACAATAACAAATAGCATCAATTTGCAGAATAATTTGAATAAAAGCTGGAAATTTGACAAAACGTTATCCAAAGCCAATTAGATAGAGAACTGATGATAGAACATGAGGTTTATCAATGTCAAGTTAGCGAGCTGGTAATGAGCAAAGACATTTACAGCCATATGTGCTTTTTCTGTGGGCAGTGATGTGCTAAACCCATATGATGAAGTGCTAAGTAGCTTCATCATCTTCACGTTAGCTGTATCTTAAAACTGATGTCAATGTGGAGACTTATTCACTTTATTTCTGCTAACCAGCAATTTCACTCTCCACAGGCCTTCTCTGAATTGTTTGTAAATTAATTAAAAATGAAAAAAATCAATAAATGAAAGAATGCTGGAGCATATCTTTCGCTTTACTGCTTTGCGATTTACACTGTGTCAAGTTCTGGGAATGCAAAGAGAAACCCATGTATTCTAATAAAAAAGAAAAATATAGCCACATTTCTCTGAAGAACAGTATGTTCCTATAATCAGAGTCAGAATCAGAATATACTTTAAGGGGAAATTGCTATGGTTAAAAAACAAGTCTAAATTTATAAGTAATTTAATTACACGCCTTTTTATTCACATTCAGGGTGACTTGTGTTTGTAAAATCGATAAGAGTGTGTGCATGTGTATGTAATGTTAAAAAACTAGTCAAAGGTGTCAAAAATGTGTTTTTAAGCCTGCTCTAAAATTAATAGCTGACACAGCTGACGTAAATACCAAGCCTGTAAAATGCAGAGCTACTAAATGCTAACTGATTGCCTGTACCCCTGCAGGAAGCAGATCACAGCTGATGCCATTTAAAGTTGCCTATAAGGTCGAGTTGTTCCATGCTTTATAAGGACTTACAGAGTGTTGGTTAAAGCAATAAGGAGAATTTGTTCAACTCAAAACCGCACTGCCCTGACATGACCTCTATTTGCGGTGTGCTAACTGAAATGTCAGCATTATCATCTGCTTTGACATCTGTTTTGGCATTTTAAAGCTGCTGTCAAGCCATTTCTCAACTGGACACATTTTTCCGGTATCTAAAAACACATTTTGTTTGTCTAAACATGAAGAAATTAGAAATATTTTGTGAAACATGAAGTGCTGCCTATGAATTCAACTATAATGTGCCCTCTAGTGCCTGTGTATTGGAATGAAGAGAGATGTACAGTGTGCCACTCATAACCGAGTAAATAACTTTTGTTGCTTCATTATTTTCATTGATCACCAGATTGTCTTGGGGTTAGTGCTCTGTGCTCCATGAATAGCCTGTGAGTATTCCCTAGTTATAGAGCAGAATTGTCAACCATTCAAAATGCATGAATCTTCTATAGCGCAGACAGTGTATCTGCATGGTTTAGGATGAGATTACATAATCTTATCATTTAGTCATTGCTGTGAAATGTTTTAAAATCAGTTTATTTTTAAAAATGGGTGAATACATAATAAATATTAGTGCTTAAATACATGAAATTAAAGCTACGTGGCTTATGTCCAACTCTACTCCCACTAGCAAGTTGGTGTTAAAAGTAACAAATTTGGTTTGAACTTTTGAGTTGCACAAATTCTCCCTCTGTGGCACCAACATGTGACATATAGATCCAGAAATGTGATGTTGGAGCATTATTTACTCAAAGAGGGTCATCTTCAGATGCCATTGATGGTAGTTTGCAATGGGGTGTCAGGGAATAATGTTGAATGCTAATGAAAAAAACAAAACAAAATACTTCTCTGCATGTCCCTGAATATATTCCTGGCATTAGGTTGACAGATTGTCACAATGTTCTGCTCAAATTGCTGTTGGCTTTGTCCAAATACTCTTAAAAAGCAGACCAGTTGATGCTTTCCAATTTCTTGCAGTTAAGAAGCCAACAGCTTTCTAAAAATGAAATTGGTCGAAAGCAAATGTTTTCTGTTACTTGGCAAAGAGTAGTGCATGGTCATCATGCGGGGAAAACAGCTAGAAGAAACCACTTAGATTTGCCATTCAAATTATTTTCACATTTCCTTTTAGTTGTTGCATCTGTACAGTGTACAGCCAGGCTGTCAAGATGCTGTTGTTTGCACAGTTACCCCAGGAGGAGGAGGAACCCCATAACCACAAACCCGATCCTGTCCGCCTCCCGCTCTGACAACAGAACCATGAAGAAAAGCGCCCCCACCCTCGCGAACATTTTTCAGCGTAGCTCACATGGCATTGTTTGTTTCGTTTAACACTTCATTTGCGGTCTGGATTTCTTATATTTTCTTTTTCACTTTGTGTTTGTCTGGCTGCCCTCACAAGATACTTCCTTTGCAAGTATGAGTTTCCTGTATATAATCAATGGACCATACTGAGACTACTGAGAGGCGAAAGAAAGATATGGGAACTGGGAAAATAAAGTAAAAAGAAAAGTTAGAGAAAATGCAAAGATAGAAATGGTTGACTTTCTGTCATGAATTCTAAAAGAAAGAAGTAAAACAGATTGAATCAAAAAAAATATTGTGAAGTACGTAATTTACATGTGTGAATTTCCATTCAAGTTTTTCAAGCACAACTTTCTAGCAAATTCCACTAAATGGTTTGAAAATGGCAAATGAAAAGATTGTACAACCAATCAAACTTTAAAACGTTTCACATGGAAATCAGATTCCATGTGAAGCAACTATTGACAACTACAACTGCAAACATTCTATTTGATCTGAGTAAATACAAAACTTGCTTATCAGGAGTTAAGGAAATGACAAATCATCTCAGAAAAAAAAGTGTTAGGCTGTAAGAAGAATGTATTCTGAGTAGTTTTGTAGCATGGAAAAGGTTGATTAGAAATACAAAGAACAACTGCAATGCTTAAAACAACAGTAGATTGTGTTCCTAATTTATGCTTAAAATCGTACTTCCTGAAATCCTACTATTTTTACTCACATCCTAAAGTGTTCTATAAAGAAAGACCAGAATGAATGTTTGCCAGCAATTATGTCAACTAAGATGTTTTTTACAACAGGATTTCATACCCAACAAATGCTATGTCACATGGATTATGAGCTGTCCATACTGATCTGTATTTTTTGTGCCCTGCATCTCTTCAAGGATTTGTGACAGTGATGATCCCTGGACACACTGACGACAAGAATTGTGGCCAGGGACTTAGAACGAAAGCAAAATTTGGAAAATAAAGGTTTTGTATTCATACAAGCTGTTACATAAAGAGGATGCAGCAAGTCAAAGGGGACAAAGATCCAGACCTTCAGGTTTCAGTGGAGCCTAAGATGTGATGTGGAGTCCAGGTGGTGCACAGTAGGTAATCTGGAGCAATTCTTTAAAATCAAAGTTTCCATCTGATGTAATACTGGTGTGGAGTCAGTGGATAAACTGGGAACACCTCTTCTGAAAGCACTCTGGCACCCCCCTGTGGAGATCTTCTTAGTATATCTAATCAATCCAGATTTCTAAAATAGTGGAAATACTTGATCTCTTAGCTGACTTTTAGGGTCCAGAAATATTCCATGCCACAGCTAATCAGTAGTTGCCAGATCACTTTAAAAGCCCTGGGCTTAGATATTGTTTGACTGCTTTCCACATTGACTAAAAAAAAAATCAATAGAGCTTTGTCATAATTCACTAACAGCACCACCACCACAGAAGACCCGAGTGTGGTGCAGCAAGGCCAAGCTAAACATCAGGAAACGTGGGGCCCTTTCCCCCCCACCAAGATGCCGTCTGTTTGTCTTCTACTGCTTCAAACACTGACACCTTTCTTTTTATACCTGTGGGTCAACATCTGAGTGAGAGGCAGAATCGCTGTCCCCATGTTGAAGCCATTGTAAAGCGTGAATGCTTATTCAGGGAATTTTTGGGGCCTCTGTGGTGCATAATGACAGAATGGGAACGGAGCCACAGGGATAAGGAAGGGAGAAGCAGGGAGAAAGAAAGAGAAAGGGAGGGAGGGAAGGTAAAACAAAAAATAATTTTAAAAAAACAGGCAGATGAAGGGGGAGATAAAGCAGTGGATCTAAACTGATGTTATCTTCAATGATTGCCTCAGAGGGTCACTGGGGTTGTGGTCTAATACAATGGAGGACAATAGGAGAGCTGATGGGCAAACGTTTCTCTCTGTGCACATGGTTTCATGCATCTCTGCATGCATGAGTGTGTAACTGGAGCACAGCCAAGCATATCTACGAAGTCTTCCAGCAGAGTGAAGCTTTGAGCCTTCTGGAAAGTGACAGCAGTTGGGGAAGAAAAGGCATTTTGAAATAAAGTGGAAATCAGTCGCAAAAAGATATGACCTGTAAAGCCTACCAGTACCTCAAATACTGACAACTACAACTGGAAATATTATTTTCCATAGTCACAAAATATTGTCTTTTCTCTGTTTGCCTATCTCAAATACACATAGGGCGATTATCAATATTAAGGTATATCAAGGTTTTTTAAAAATAGTGGCTTCAAAACAGTTTATACAGTTTATAACATTTTACCAAAGAAAGAGCCCATACAGATACTATATAGTTGCTTCTCATATAGTTACTAATGTATATTAAACACTTAACAGCTAAGTAAATTTTCTTGCCACCCTCCATTAAAGAATGGAGGCTGCAAAGTTGTATTAAGTTTATGGACAGGCATGGGGTGTTGTATTCACACTTAGATTTAAAACCCACAAAAAAACCCTCATAAATCAGAAAGTAAGAACTGCTAGTGACACTTTAATTTCTTGAAAACATCTTTTTGCATTTATTTCAAAATGACATAGATTAAGTTTGGTAGATATGGAGAACGCCTAAACAATTGTCAGACTGAGTATTTACATTGAAAAGCAATGTCAATGTCTTATCCTTTTAAAGTTCACTTAAATTATATACTTGGTGAAGTGACTCAAGACTCAAAGTTCAAAGTTAAGTGGTTGGGAACTGACTTGAGATTTGACTTGGAAAGAAAGATGTCAGACCTACAGCCTGCACATACTCTGCAAAAACCAATAAATGTGTTAGTTCTCCTTTAGTCACTTTCTTGTGCCCAAGCTGTAGCATGCTGACTGATGTCCTTCAATATTTTCTATTGATGTTTTATCTCACTGATGCCATCTATTTTGTAAAGTACACCGGTCAACTCTGCAGCAATACATCCACACATCATCCAACTCAGCTTCACATTTAGGATTGAATTCTCGAAACATTTTCCTCCTGATGTAATAATGATAATCATTTTGACCAAACACTTCACTTTTAGTTTCACCAGATCAAGGGACAGCTTCTTCTTTGCTGAGTGCTCTTTCAGCCAATGTTTGTACATAGCTTATTTTACTGCAGATAACGATACTCTCTCACCAGCTCTAGCCAACATCTAAATAGGTACTTTCTCCTTTGATCTGGGGTTCCCACTAATCAAACTATTTTTTTCTCCAAGTTATCATATTGTGAGAGTCTCCTTTCTCTCTTGCCTCCTTTTCCTTTTTAATTCCCGCCATTTAATGTTTACCTTTCATTCCTAGTTATCGTTCACTCTGTCTCACGCCTCACATCCTCTTGTTGCATACCTCTACGTGCTTAACCCGACTGTGCCCTCAGACCCCCAAAAAACTGCCTACTGTAACTGGAAATGGTGAAAAGAGCTACACTCTGCCTAACTCAGCAGTTTTTCACACCCGTGTGCCTCTGTACAGACGTACATATGGTCCCCGAGCATAACCTCTCAATTACACAATTACACAGTCCAGCAAATGCCCTCAGCAGGAACTGTTTATTTTATTTTACTGGAGAATAATGCAAGCTTTTGTTTTGTTTCTCTTTAAGTGACGAAGAAAAGGTGATAAAACCTCATTACTGTCTCCACATTGTCTTGATTTAGTTTTTTCTTCCACCTGAGATGGTGGAAGAAAAACAGCACGGAGGCCAAACACAGTTTGGCCTCCGTGCACTCTGGAGGCCAACTGTGCCTACATGTAGTATGTGATCTGGAAAAACTCCAGATCTGCGCCCAAGGTGTGGTGTATGCCTGCGTGTTTAGCCAGGGTAGTTAGACAGCTGGTAAAACAAGGCCCTCTGTGCTGCACTCTTGATTCTAATTGCACTGTGAAAAGCGATCTGGCACTGCACACTCAAGTGATGGCCAAAGGATAAAGTCAAACAAATCTCTAGGCATGAGTGTTGGGGTTGAAAGGAGGGGCAGAAACGCAACAGAAATGTGATTATTGGCAAGTTGGCAAAAGTCTTCTGTTTTTGCAAAGCAGCTACAAAGTCATGGGGGGTAAAAAGTTATGGGTTCATGTGCAGAGGTGCTATGGAGGCTGGCACTTTGCACGTTTGAGCAAAGTTAGACTGCATGGTGCCAAATGGTTTGGTGACTTGTTCAGCTCACCAAATTACAAAACTTTTCAACAATCAGAAACTGAATTTTCCCTAAACTCTCTGCTGATTCTGACCACAATGCTGCAAGTAACAAAAATATTTACAAGATTATTATGCATCAAAGCATAAATTCCACACCTTGTTTTTAGAATTACATGCTTTCACTGAATACAAAAATAAAAAAAATTTTCACAGTTTGACCCGCTGATCTATATATAGTCATTTACTAAATAAAATCTATATATAAGACTGGCTAATTCCAGCCTCTGTCATAGTTATTGGCATATCTCCAATCTGTAAACTTCTTTATAATGTCAAACATAGAAATGTCACATCTGAGTAGGTATGGGTCAATTACTAGTTAGCCTGAGCATTCATGATAGTACAGAACTAGCCTGTACTAATGACAGCAGATAAACTGTTTTTCTGTAACGGTTAGTTGCTTTTCTGCTACTAGCTCATTTAGCAGCAAGAACATGAGGCTGACTGATAGTTATAAGACACTCCTCCTGAGTTTGGCTTTGGTGCTAATGTAGAGACAATAGTGATCTTGTATTTCAATCATATATTCATACATTTTACATCTTTCTAGAAAGCTTCTTATTCCATTAGACTCTAACATCAGCCCATGCACCTTCATGCACCTACCATGTACTCCATGTTGGAGGCAGGGGGGTAGACCTGGCCTCGGAGCTTGTTGTGCAGGTCCAAGATGAGCTGAGAGTCACTGCTGGTGATGGCCCTCTTCCCCCTCTGCTTGGCTTGCCACCAGTCTCCGTCCTCATCCAGATACTTGTCCAGCATCCGCTCCCATCCTGTGGAGTTTGGAAGCATCACCATGGACATGGAGGCTTGGGCCAGCAGGAGCACCGACACGCCTCTCAGACACCTCATCCTTGGAGATGATGGTGATAAGGAAAGGTGGTGGGCTTCTCAAACTCCACCAGGAGGAATTGGAGGGGGACAATAAGCACAAATCTTTCTTTACCTGCACAGAGGTGAGGGTGCAGATTCATTGGAAGAATTAGTGCTCACCACAAGAGTTGCTGAATAACTTATGTCAATATTGAACTTGGTAGGGACAGTGCATTAGCTTGCAGACACACGATCTGGGGAAGTGCTGTGGAAAAAGCTAATGGGAGTTCAGTGAGGGTAAACTGGCAGACTGAGAATAACTGCAATAAAGTAATTTAAACTGTCCTTGAAAAGTTTTACAACTGACTTTTAAATCCCAAACAACCTAAATGATCTTAAACGGTTCGGAAGGAATGCTGGTTGCAAGAGGCATGTAGTAATTTAACAAAGTCCAGAAAACTGAAGCTCATTTACTTCTAAAGCCATTATTAACTTAAGCCTTTTAGTATGCAGAAAACATGACGATATAAAGAGCCAATAGAAGTGAACACGTATTGGAACAGAAAGTGATTGGAATACATTTATGGAGACAGTGGAGGTAATTTACCTTGAATGAACTGGAAAGGAGCCCAGTTTCAGAAATTTTGGGGATGAATTTGACAGCGATGAATTCTTCAGCTGCAAGAAGAAAACAAAAAGTCAAAGTTGCACAGCTCAGGTGCAACTTGGATCGACGTTTTGCCCTTTTTCCTCTTTTTTTTTGCATGAATTAAAAGTATGCAGTAGGGTCTCCTCTCTCGTTTTCTGCAGCTTAAAAAAAATATATAAACAAATAACCGGCCTTTCGTCTTGCGGGTGTTGTGCTCCAAAGCCGGTAAAGCATCACTTGTCCACATTTTATCCTCAGTTTTGCTGTTCCATGAGAGCCGCCCCTGACCCCGCCTCCTGTCAAGGCTCATGTGCGCTGATATCGTTCGTGCATGAAGTGGTTTATTGTAGGAGATTCTCTTCATTTTCTCTTCCCAGAAACTCAAAGCTGAACTTTTATGGCACAGGGAGACAGAACCAGTTCAGATCCCCGCAATAAAATCCTAAAGTTGTGAGTTAAAGTGAGTTTAAATGTTGCGCATTGACATCTTTTTGTGTGATAGAGAAACTATCCCGTTTTTTGAAGATTCCATTGGCTTAACTCACGGTTCTCAAACTGTGGGGCGACTGCCACTTGTAGTACTTGTCAACTGTTCAGTACTCAAACGAAATGAGTACTAAACTGTCATAAAGTGGTGTGGTGAAGGGTGGTGAGGCAGACGCAGCAGACCCAGGATGAGATGATTATGGTGATTTAATGGTGAAAATAGGCTTAAATAAATTCCAAAGACCACAAAACCTGGCAGCACAGTTGAGCGGAAGGCTGGGGCTCAACACTGGTAGCAACAGGCTACACGCTTGTCAAGACACATTGACAAGGAGACGCTGAGACACAGGTGACATTAAATACACGGGAGGGTAATCACAGAAACGAGACACACCTGGGAAACAATCAAGGGGAAGACGGGACAACACGAAGACTCAGGGACACAGAAAACTCTAAATAAATACACAGAAAAACACAGAACATGACATGAACAGTCATAAGTCATTTACTAAATAAATTCAATACACCTAATAGACAATAGCAGTCAAAACGATGAGTTCTAAACTTGGATTTGGCATAATTGCAAAAACAAACAAATAAAAAACGTAAACGCATTCATTCAAATTTTTACTGGGTATTGTAGCTTTGACAATTAAATGGCCGGGCAAACTATAATTAGCAATACAAGCTAACATCCAAAATGATTCCTGAGCAATGCAGCAAGTGGAGAATCTGCTCCACTACTTTTCAAAGCTTGGTCCAAATTTTTGTTTCTGTTCCCATAATGTTTGACCCATAAAACAGATAATGCTTTTATACATCAGACTGGTTTGTTCCATAGATGTTTTCATTTGTGTTTTTGTTTTGGATAACTTTTTTGTTGATTTATTTCTGGATTTTGCAATATGACATATACATCAGCTATGTTTCATATTACAAGGCAACAATGTCAGATTGTGAGGTCAGAGTTGATGAGAACTTTCTTGATCTCTTGAAAGTCCACTGGACCTTTCTGTTATTTATTTTTCAACTGAGAACGTGACACTAAAACCCACAAACATTCCTATCCAGTGGGACAATTGTAGTTTTAATATGTATATTATTATCACACCACTCGTAGTAGAACTTGGAAAACCAAGTATTTTCAGAGTTGAAACATTATAAAGAGTTTACACTGTGAACCATTAGTCCAAAGTGTTCATAGGATAACCTTTGAAGTTCTGGGAAGAATTAAAATTCAATCCAAGTCTTTCTGTCACCTGATTATGTCGTCACTATTTCCTCACTCTTTGCTGTATTGTGGTCCCAACTCTGTTATGGAAACAAGCAGGTTGTTTTGTCATTTTCACTGGTTGCTATGGCACATGTAGAAACAGGTGAGGGGCACCAGAATGTATTTCCCACCTCCCATAAGGGGGAAAACCCAGCGTACTGTTGTTTCACCTAAGCTACGTCATAAGTCAAACATGGACCAAGGTGACGATGAGTGTTTTGGTCAATTTTTATGTTATTTACATAAGTCCTCATCAGCTCATATGCAAGACTTATCCTACAGGTCAGCCAAGGGTCTATTTTACAATATGTGGCACAAAAGTCCTGAGTTATATCAAAGTTTTCATGGTAGCCAATTGTTGTTCTATCCAGTGGTTGGCAATAGTCTCTTACACTTTTATTAGCTTTATGATGTAACTCAGAAATCCATTGCAGTGTCAATAGATAGACCCATCACTTTGTCTGGGTAGGAGTATGTTAGCTTTTAGCACAGCTAGCATGTCCAGTCAAAATAAGAAACATTCCTTGCGCAGCTGTTCAAAAAACAAATCACAGCAGTTTGTGTGTTTACTAGCAGCTATAAACATTTTGTCTTTTTTTTTTCTAAGGGATGCAGATTAGTACAAAAATGCAGTGGTGTATTTTGCTGCTAGTCTGCTCGAAGAGGAGAGATTGAGACTTGGAAGCAGACACATTAACTTTGTCTCTATTCCCTTGATAAATAAATACGAAAGACAAGTTTTGGCAAATATTGAGTCATAAATGCTGCTGGATATTAAGTCTTATTTGAGCATGAACAAACACAGGGACGAGACTGGATAAATGACAAAGTGATTTAATAAAAATAAAAAAGATGAATTCACAAGACAAAACTGGAGGTTGCACTATAGAAAAACAAAAAGAGCAAAGTTAAACAAACCGATAAGGCACATGGATAGTACTAGTCGAACATAGGCATGATAATGTTAGGAAAGAGGAAATGACTCTTGGAATATAACAGAAAGAACTGAGGCAACAGAGATTTGTTTGCTGGGTAGATGATTCCTAAAAAAAGAATAGGGTAGGACTGATTAACTGAATGGTAAATCAGTGTAGAACCCCATATAACAAGATGAACCTGAGAAACGATGAGATAAATTACTGAACACAGGGAAACACCTCAATAACGGGAAGCAACACATAAACAGGTTTTACAACCTGTAGTCAAGAAATACTAGACCAGAACTGACAGAACAACACAGGAAAAAGTATTCAATGGAAAATAGGAAAGAAACAGTGCACACAAGAAAACAGTTTATCAAAAATAAAGCAGGAGCTACAACTACACATTATAAAGTAATAAAGAAATACAAAACCAAAGCAAAACTAAACTCAGATGCAAACATACTGCATGCATGTGTTCAGCTAGCATCACTGAAAACATGCATACAGTATGATGAAGATGATCAGTTTTTACATCAGCAAAGTGCTTAGAAAGTGACTAAAGTCAAAATGGGTTTCAACTTCACTGATAGTTTTAAGCCTTTACTTTGTGTAATACTTTGAATGTTTTAAAACTAACATTTTTTTGAAAAGTGTAAAATAATAAACAAAAAGAAATGTATCTTTAAACTTCATTAAATCCTGAATCTGTCGCTGAATCAGATTATTGTGTAGGAAGACAACAAAAATAAAGATATTTACTGCCTTCCAGTCATTGATCCGTCTAACCTACTTTTCTAGACGTAACACAAGAACTCTTCCTCTGGAGACCCACCGCATGCAGAATGTCCATAAAGCCAGTGTTTACCGTCTGCTCTTTGGGTCAGTAGCATGGGCCTGGGCCATGGCCCCAGCACCGTTCCTTTCTCTGCGGTAAGGCCTGGCAGGACCCCCAACCCGAATCCTCCACTTTCAACACAGCTGAAATAGCAACACTCTACCTTTGCTCACACGTCCCATGAGGAAAGCAACACTCATTCAACTGCAGTGGAATTAATGCTGTAACTGCATTTAGACAAAGTGTCTGTGACAATATGAAACCGCAAAATGAGAAAGAGGCTACAGGAGTGTGTGTTTTCGCACAGCTCTTCAAAACCTTACACACTGACTAGATATTTAAAAAAAAAAAAAAAACATACAATTATCTCAAGCACTTCTAGAAGGTTTGGAAATACAAAGAATGTAAAGAAAAAATATGTTTTCCAAATACATAAACACTGACTGTGAGAGAGGAATGTTTCAATTCCAAGTAAAAAAAAAAAAAAATGTAAAAAGCAACTAGAGGAAAAATTGACCAACTGCTGAGGGATTTATATCACTGATGAGTGGTGATTTAAGTCTCTGTAACAACAAACTCCCTGCTGATTTTAATCACAATGCCAGGAAATAAACAAACAACAAACTTATTTATTTAGAAGTCTGGTTTGTGTTACTCATAGTGTTATAGACTTGTGCACAGCCATTTCTCGTTTCTATTCCCAAGAATTCCCCTCATTCTGCTTTTCTCCCCCCGTTTCTATATCTCACCAACACAGTCCCGGCTAAGCACTGAGCCCAGGATGCTCCATTCTTCACTTCCTGTATTCAATGTGATGTCTTGCGACATCCCCCACAAACCCAGCAGAATGTTAGAAACGGTGCCAGGTCCCTGCATCCGCAGCCCTTCTTTTGGACAGAGCCGCAAACCACACAAACACTCAAAATCACATTTTCTTTTTGTTGGCCAATGTTTTTCAGCTCATTACTCCCTAATGGCTCTGGTAGAGCTGGATCAGGGTCAGATTGTTGGAACAGCGTCAGGGGGAAGACGGGAGTAAAGAGCACCAAGTTCATCTGGCAGATGTTCAACCTCGCTGCTGCTGTGACACTATCAGCTGTGCTCAGCAGAAGGCTGTCTGAGATAGCCTGCTAAGAGCTGGGCATCTCAGAGCATAGGCTACTCACCTGCACCCCCTCCTGGTGTAAAAAAGCCAGCGCATCTGCTAGAAAAGGTGAGGAACCTGCAATGTCTTAGTAGGCAGAGATGCAATCAATGTTTCTGTTCAATGTTTCCAAACAAGGGAGAGAAATAAAAAACAGCAGATGTTTAACAGCAATTTTACATTATTTGAAATTGTGCTTTGTAATTAGAATTTTATTTTCATAAAATACTGGTGACATCCAGGTTGCACACCGCAGATTTCCAAAAGTTTGCAAGAAGTTTTTTTTTTGTTATTATTAAACCGAGAAAAAAGCAAATCTGTTGGAGAGGAAAATAACACACAAAGAAATTGGAACAAGAGGGATAAAATACTTTATTGAAGCACCTTTTGATTATTTTTTAGCATCCATTCATCTTCAGCATCTGCCATCAGTTTTAGTCAATCTGGTTAAATAAAACTGTATATCGGATAACTCTATATTGTTTAACAAAACATTTGCAGACAGATTGCAAAGGATCAAAATGATCTTATTGATAATATGAACAGCAGTGACATAACTAAAGTGGAAATTTTGCCATGGTGGCTGAAAAGACTAGATGGAAATGGACCAGGGAGTCTGCCAAGAGTCTGGTTGGCAACAATACCGAAGGAGCTTCTGGAATTTCTGGTTAATGATGGTTTTGTTCTAGATATGAATGTGAGAATAGTCTCCTTTATTCCCCACATAACTCAGCTCAGGAGTTGTTTCTTCCAAGGAAAAGATCAGGGCCTGCATCAATATAACACAGTTAGATTAACCTGAACTTGAACTTCTGGGCCACAAAATAAAGTATGTTTGGCACAAAAAGCCCCACAGAACATCACCAAACCAGAACCATACTTTCAGTAAAATATGTCAGTGAAAGCGTCGTGATTCAGGGTTAATTTTATTTAGATGGAACCACACTTTTGCTAAGGTGAGTGAAATTATAAGTACTTCTAATACCCAACTAGTTTTCACTAAAAAATCTTAAGACATCTGAAGGAAAGTTTTCTGGAAACATCTGTATATTTATAGGAACAAAAAAAGACAAAGGGTTCCCATAACCAGCAGGTGTCAGTGTCCTTTCATGATAAAACACTTCTCAAAACCAGCAGGTCAGACGATGTGAATAAGCTGGAGTTCCAGTTCAATATTAGTTCATTGTGATGAATTAAACTGCTGCCACCCTCCCCAGCCTTTTACCATGTAAGGAAGAACCCATCCTTGTTAAGATAGGAGATTTAGGACCTGGGAGAAATTGTGTAACTGTGTAAACAGTGAAGAAATCAAAAAACTCCAGCCAAAGATTTCATTTTACATAGTTCCAGCTTGCCTTTTGGTAAACTGAAATGCATGTTGACAGTGTTGCAACTTGTTGATAAAACCAAGAAAGGCAAAGAAATCTCGTCGTAATGCCTAAAGCTTTTTTCTTTGACGTCACTTGATATATTGTGGGTGGAATGGAACCGTCTTGTGTTTCGTTGTATTTGATTTGAATGTTGGCCTGCTAAACTGGATGCTGAACATCTCTCAGCAAAATAAACAAAAACTGACTGAATTGTACTATGACCAACACAAAACGTTGCATATGTGCAAGCAGAAGGGAATGATTCAGGGGTGTCGATTTCTTTTCTAAGTAAATATGAAATGTGTGGCTTTGTGTTGTATTTAGCCCCTTTCACCCTGACATTCCTAAATGAGATCCTCTAATTGGTAAATTGAGTTCACCTGTGTGCCACTTACTCACAGTATAAATTTAGCTGCTGTGTGAAGCTCTGAGGTTAGTTAGACATCAGCTAACAAACAGCATCTTCAAAAACAAAAGAAAACGCAAGAAATGTCAACGATAAAATTGTGGGGCTTAAAGTGGCCTTGGGCTGTAAGCAATAATCCAAAACTTTGAACATCTCACATAGCATTGTTTAACTCGTCATCAAAGTATGGGTAAATAATGATATAACTGCAACCAAGACACAGTCTTCCACCTAAACTGCCAGTACAGACCCACATTGATCCTCCAATGAGGATTCTGGAGCTGCTGCTGATATCCACAGCTCAGGTGGGAGAATGACGGAATAAAGTCCTGTCCTGCACTCTACAATCTGGCCGTTATGGAAGAATAGAAATGACAAAGCTATTGTTGATAGAAAACCACAAGAAGTTTATAGTTTGCCACAACAAGTCATGTATGGGACAATAAACAATGTCAATGCTCTTTTTAAATGAGGCCAAACCGGCCCAGCCACGCTCCACTGCTCATCAACAGCTCGGCTGTGGAGGTGGTCAGCAGCACCAAATTCCTGGGGGTGCACATCACTAACGACCTCACCTGGACTGTGAACACCACGTCTCTGGCCAAGAGGGCACAGAAACGATTGTATTTCCTGCGGAGGATGAGAAGAGCACACCTGCCCCCGCCCATCGTCAAGACATTCTATAGAAGCACCATAGAGAGCATTCTGACCAGCTGCCTCTCTGTGTGGTGTGGAGGCTGCAGCGCCTCCGACTGGAAGAACGTGAGGAGAGTGGTGCGGACAGCAGAGAGGATCATCGGGGCCCCCCTTCCCTCCATTCAGGACATTTCATCCCAGCGCTGCGTGTCCCGAGGCCGAAACATCATCAGTGACCCCTCACACCCTCACCATGGACTGTTCTCCCTGCTGCCCTCTGGAAAGAGGTTCCGCAGCATCCGGTGCAGGACCACCAAAACAGGTTCAGGTTCCGAAAACAGCTTTTTCCCACTTGCCATCAGACTGCTGAACTCTTAACTGGACTGCACACAAAAAAAACTGGTCTCCACTTTATACCTTGCACATGTACAGAGCTAAATAACTTATATTTTACTGTCATTCCTGCACTTTATATTTTATATTTAGATTTATATTCATATTTTATACTGTATTTTATTTTATTCTGGAGTAACCTCACAACATTGGAAGCTCAAAACACTGTCCTGAGCCGTATGCAACGAAATTTCGTTCTGTATACACCCTGTGCATGCAAAATGACAGTAAAGTCAGTCTAAGTCTTAACATTGTTGGCCTACATACACAGTGCTTTTGTCACATTAATGGCTTTGAGCCTGTTATGAGTTCTATGTTTTTTTTTCCTCATGTGTTCAGTCATTATTTTACCCACTCTTCTTGTGCTTATCTTTCTTTCTCATCTTTTGCTTTACAGTCTTCATATCTCATCTCTGGTGAGTCTCTCTGTAAATGAGTTCATGCTCCCGCACAGCTGTTACTCATTTAGTTTATTGGACTCACCAGCTCTTTGTTCCTCTAATTAATCCTTCCAGTATATTTATGCTCCCACTTTCTTTGATTCCTTGCAAGATGTTTGTTTCTGTCATGTTTCCGTGCTCTTTGTCTTATGGTTTAGGTTTCTTTCCTGCCATTCTTATTTATGTATGTTTTGGACTATTTATCAAATCTCGGATTTTCTCATGACTCTGCCTGCCATGTGCTTGCAGTTGGGTCCAACAACCTACAACATGGCAGATATGTGTAGAAGTAGAAGGAAAGATAATAGTGGCAGGATCATGCAATGGGGATCTTTAACTTAGCATAAACAGTGAAGCTGATTAGCATTCATGTGAAGGTGGGGGAAGGTAAATACAGAGACATACCAGAAGAAGACTTTTTTTGAGTTTGCAAATGATTGATGACAGAAACTTACTCTCTGACAGGTCAATGAGTCTAAATGTTTTGGAAAAAGCTACAATAGGCTGGTTCAAATCAATTCATACTAAGAAATCTGATGAAGAATTTTTGCAAAGAAAATTGATGCTCAGAGATCCAATCTGACAAAGAAGAATGGGGAAACAGACTTCATATAAGTCCTTAGGACAAGACATAGGAGCATTGAAATCAGTGAGCAGGTTCAAAGTCTCTCTAAGCTTGGCATGAAACTGAGTTGAGAGCAAAAGGACGAAGCCCATCTGATTAAGCACCAGTTTCCCAGCACTGTGCTTCTGAGAGGACATTGATTTTGGCCGGGATCTTGCAGCTGCAGGATGTCGCTTTGCTGAAGTCCCTGCAAGGAGGCCCCTCATGGGCTTGTCCACGAGAAAGACTGCAAGAGGGCAAAAACTGAACTTGGGCCAAATGTGCTTTAGTTTGGGTTCATAAACTAAACCATAGGGGTCAAATCTAGTTTTATTTCAGCATAAGACATGATGTTTTAGGTTTATTCTTGTCCTCTGAGGCTCTAATGTGTTAGGCTCACAACATACGATTACCTTTACTGCCACATATGAGGTTGATTATAGACTATACACTTTTATGACATAAGAGCAGCCTACATTCTCTGCTCTAGCAAGCAGTATCTACACCAAAGTATGTCAGATATGCTTTATATATATTTTACTGGAGCATTTTCGAAGGAAAATCACTAGACAAGAAAAGGGACCATAAAATAAGCCATTGAGCTTAAACTGTATCCTATTTCATTGTGGCTGATTGCAAGAAACATCGTCAGATGCTTGCGTGCTTCAAGCACACGGAGTCCATATAAATCTAGCCATAATAAGCTGAGCGAAATGACCCATATTACCCACATATTATAAAAACCTCATCCTAAATAAACAGCATCAAAAACTAAAATAGACAACGGAGAGTCAGAAAGACCACAAAATGATCTGTGTAGCTGAACATTTTTATATTTTACTCTTTGTTTGAGGTAACGGCACCCAATTTACAAGAACAGATACAAAAAAAAAAACCCAGCTTACTTTTTGCTGAAAGACATATTTATATATTATATATTAATAGCAGTAAAAGTTTCACATGCTTATATATTTATTTAACAAAATCTCATAACATTAGTCAAGAAGCTGAGATCCAATTTTAGGAGACTCTCAACAACATGACCTGCACAGAAGTCAGAAAAGGTATCATGAAATCAGCTTGTGCAATTTTAAAAGCCTTTTAAGATGCAAATTCAACGTATTTCTACAGTAAACATATGTTAACTTTTTTTGGAGAAGAATTTTGACAGTTTTTTCAAACATTGAAAAAGGTTTTGTATACTATAGCTCTATTTAATGCTGTAGAGCTGCTTTGCCAAAGAAGGATATGGGAGGGATATAAAGTAAGGCTTGCTCAGGGTACGGGGTGCATTTCCGCTGGCAGAGCTGCAAGAGGGAGCTAAACAAACATAGCTGTTGTGCATCCAAGAGGGGAATGAATATAAAAACGAGAAAAAATACAATGAATTAGAGCGAAATCTCCTCCAATAACCCTCTGGAGGAACAGTGAAGCCAAGTTTTGAAGCATTCTGTGAAGTCACGGAGGGCAGAGAGGTTGTAGAGTACACTTACAGTAGAATAAGAGAAGATTTGATGCAGCTGTGCAACAATCAGCAGAGAAGTGTCCCACTATAGGTGTCCAAAGTGCCAGCATGTTGTATTTGTCAGTGCATGAAACATGATTTGTAAAAGTGAAGTGTTTATAGTCATAAATTCTATTATTAGATTAAGCCAAAAAACTTAATATGTTCATGCTGATTGACATGATAACAAATGTAAACACAGTAATTATTATGTCATGGCCTAAACATTTAACTCAGTTCAACATGATTTATTCCTGATCTTGAGGGTACAGACATTTCCTATGGGAGCTCTTGCTCTGCGTCAACACAGCTGAATTATCAAAGAGGCAGATCAGCTGCGGCAACAAGGGTAGATGCCCAGGGCGGCATTTGGAGAGGGTTGCACAAGCACCAATTAATACTTTTTTTTTAAATCTTTGTCCACTGTTAAACCCTGATAGAGTTTATGTTGCATTTTTTCCATATAAGAAGCTGGCAACCCCCTGTGATAATTAGGTGTTCTAATAGTTATGTTTTGGAAGATTTTTTTGCAAGGTTTGGGGGTTCAGAAGGAACACCACTTTGTGTTGCAGCTCAAATATTCACTCATCACAATCAAGGGATACCACCTGCGACCACAAAACGCATCAAACACTGGAGCCCATTCTGTCAGCTAAAAAAAGGAGAAATCTTGCCTTTTCGAAACAGTTGACTAAAATAGTCCGAGAAAAACTTCCCTCCTCACTTTTTATCCCTTCTTTCTTTTTGTTTTATTAATCACTACTTTCTAGAAACTACTTTTCTGTCCTCTCAGCACAACTGGAATGTAATAACCCCTTGCAGACTTGGAAATGAACCACCCTAAAATCACCCACTGCTGTCTGTCAGTCTGCCATGACCCATGTGAAGTCTCGGTCTTCTTTTCAAATAAACATTTCATCACGTTCTTACTTCAGGGGAAACTGGTTCAACAAAAACAGGTCAGTGAGTCAGATGAGCTATCAGGGAAAGACGTTTACCTCAAGAGTATACAGATGTGTGACAGTTGCCACGGTAAATGCTGGAAGTAGGTAATAGTACTACATGGTCCACTTGAATTTATTGCTCCAGGTACTGGTGGCTGGAAATGTGCTGTATTTCACCATTTCTCCTTGAGTGATTAACTGTTTTTGGTCTTAATGTGAGTTCCTTCAAAAATGTTATTCCTTTTGGTTAGATTTTCAATGTAATGCATGACATTAACCCAGTCACTGCACACAAATGCAACACAACACATGCCATAGAACCACACTGAATCCCTGTCCCAACACTAGAACAGGACAAACTCACCAGTTAAGAAGCCTCAAGCAGCTGTTATACACCCATTGATACTGCAAGATCAGCCCAGTTGTAAACGCCATTAATTGTCACTACCCGACCAACTAAAGCGATAGTGAACCCACATTCAAAAAGGGATGCAGCCATGCTGTAACCATCCTTCCAGCTGGCATCATCCAACCAGCAACACCGATATCTCCCTTTGGATGCCACGGCAAATGGAGCAGGAAGAAGGGGACAAAGAAGACCACTGACTTCTTCTGATGAAGGCAACTTTTCATCAGTGGGGTACCTGAGGTTCCATCTTCATCCCAGTTCTGCAATTCTTACATTGGCTCCCTAAAGTTCAGAGGACAGACTTTAAAATGCTTTCAGTGGTTAATAAATCACTTAATGGCTTAGCACCAAAATGCATTGTTGTCGTAGCAGCCTTCAACAGCTCAGTCTACTTTTTATCCCCAGGACTGACGCAGGACCAGGTTGTTATGCTCCACTAATATGCTACAACTTCCAAAAAAATTGCAAAGGTGCTGGAAATCTGAATTTGTTTAAAGCAATGCTGATCACTAATCTAATCTTGCTTAAAGCTGACTTTACTGGAACATGAATAGTTTTAATCTAGATTGCAACTTTTCATCACTTCTTTATTTTACTACTACAATGTAATATTATTTTCTTTCTTTTGTCTTGTTTTTATCATGAAAAGCATTTTGAATTGCCTTGTTTCTGAAATGTGCTATAAAAATAAACTTGATGGTTATGATGAGTATGATGATGACGATGATATTTACCTTCAAGACAGAGTGCAAAATGTTATGGCAGTCCAACAATCCTGATGTTTCTTAGGAACAGGAATTGTTTCCATACTTGCTAAGATGATTTCTCATTGGTTTTGATCTGTCTGCTGTCATTCTGTTAGTTAGGATATACGTAAATATAGCAAAGGGTATAAAAAAACCACTTACTGTTTTACATCCACATTGTAAAGTTAGATGGTTTTCATTTGTTTGTTTTTTTATATATCAATTCCTCTCAAACATTATATAAACTATTAACTTACTATAACTTTCTTTCCATAGAAAAAAGAGGAAGAAAGAAAATTGTAACAAAAAACACAGTATCATCCCAATTTTAAATAGAAATAAGACTGAACACACTTCATAGCAAACATTAACCCAGAACCCTACAGCACTGTTAAAAACAGACAAGAAAATGAACGATAAAATTAAACATTTTAATACAAGTCCGACACATAAAAAACTGACATTACAGCATTAATATCATTGCTGATTTAAAAACTGTCAGTGCTGAAAATGTGATTCTTCCTATTTTTGTACTCTTCAGTATGTCGAATATATGCTACCATTTCACGAAACAATACAAAATTAATATAACTTAAACATACAAAAATGAATAACTTACGGTTTAACCTTTTTTTTAACATAGTCAAGGTATGATTATGTACACATTCAAAAAACACTTGTTTTATTTTTTTGCTATTTTAGAAATTTACAAACAATTAAGGTGCACTTGAGTGCCTGAATCCTAAATGAGTGATCATATCAAAATATAAACAACATCAATACACATGAAGGAATGTAATAAACCAGTAAACTTACATGGTGATATATTATGTTATCACAGAGCAGATATGTGTCAGACTTATGTCTAACATAAATACAAAATATGTGAATAAAATCTGTGAAATGCCCCAAAGGATTGTCATTGATATGACATTGAGGTGAATTAGTGCAGATTAAAACTGAAAATGTACTGCTTCATATTTCAGGAGGTCTTTCAAAACACAAGTGTTTTCCTGAGCTGACATCAGCCTACAAAACTATGTCTTTCCAGTCAGCTTTATTTAATGCATGCACCATGGTCACAAGAGACTGAAGCCAGAACTGGATTGTGACAGAAAGGTAGGCCTAGCTTAAAAATCCGAGACAACTCAACCTAAAGCCGGCAAGTTATGATAAATTAGTGAACTTGGCAAGTCACTGTTGGCATGAAAACGCTGCGAGTGGAGGTTCCCCTCTAAGGTCAAACGCTTTGGTCCTGTTTGATCAAAACATTTTTGTGTAGGCAGAGCACCCATCATGAAGGTGATACCTGTAGCACCAAAGTGAACTGAAATGAGGAGCTGTGATGGCTGCTATGGTCCTTAATTACCACATTGTCAATGGGTTTTAATACCACATGAAGTAAGCACTGTTAAAATGACCCATTTGTCATATAAATATATTTATGTATTTCATCATTTCTAATTTATGTAGGAAACTGACAAAAGAGAACATGACTCATTTACAGATTATTCACAAGTCACTAAAATCATCAGGTGCCTTCAGTTGTATACGTCTTTCCTTAAATAAGCCCATATATACAGAAAAGCATTTTTGCTCAACTGTTGTGCAAATCCTTACTTGATTAAAAAAACAAAAAAAACAATGTCTTTGTGGTACTGTGGGTTGTCGGCTCATGTTGGTTGTGTTTATTTGAACCAGTGCAGGTAGTTAGTCTTGATAGCTGGGAAGCACATATTGTTGCTGCATGATCCCCCGTAGCTGGGAGGGCAGGCGGAACATGGGACGCCAACTTTATAAGGAGCTTCTCCAATCCAGTTACCCCTAAAAAGCCAAAAACACTCACAGTGAATACAGTGGTTACAAAAAGGCAATAAAAGTAGTGTGTAAAAGTAGCTGATATTGCATCAAACATCAAGCTATTACCACTACTTACGTCTTTTGGTTGCCTATAGCACCTTTGTTGCAAGTATGTTTGAATAATACATAATTTTAATGAATCAAACAACTGTACAGTCAATGGTTAAAATAGACAAGGTTGAATGAACAAAACTGAAAACATTCTCTGAAAAAAGAGCTACTTTATTATTAGACACACAAGCAAAAATGTTAATAGTTTGCCTAAAGAGTTAGGCCTTTTATTTAAGAGTAGAACCTTTTGTAGCAAAAAGATGTTCCCTATCTTCATAAAATGTTTACTTGAGGATTTATTTTTCAAGTGAGATTCTGATAAAATCCCTAAGGGGTTGATATCCGACCTGCTGTATCTTTCTTACAGATATGCAGAGGTGTATTTACGCTCGAAGTGAAGGAAGGAGGTGATGCACGCTGAAGATCTTCCTGTATGAAACACTTACAAGGAACAGAAAGTGTAAGCACAAAATGTCCAAAAAAAAAAAGGTTTAAAAAGCAAGAAAAACTTTTAGATCAGTTATCTGAAAATAGCAGTTATTGTGAGCAGAAATGCTGCACATGTTCTGCTTTTGGGCAGTTTTGATATAGAAAGATTATTTATTGCAAACTCTAACAGTCATAATTGTGGTCTCGTTTTAGGACAGTTTATGTTGCTGACAGTGTTGTTACAATCATCAGCCACCATCCCCTGTAGAGAGCAGCCCACACTGCAACACCATCTCCTTCCCCCAATTAATATGTAAATATCTGGATCCATCCCTTCTTCAGCAAACCCAAATTACCTCCTTGACATGTCAGCAAGTTTTTCAAGGGTCTAGTTATGAACCATTCATTTGATTCAGGCGTCTTGGAGCAGGGAAGCAACCAAACATCGCAGGACAGTGGCACTTGAGGACTTCAGTTGCAGACCCATGCATTTGGCAAAAAGACCCAACTAAAAATAAAAAGGAACTGTATTCTAATACCTCTCATTCATTCATTATATGCATGTCAAGCAGGAATTACTCACAAATGTTGAACCTTTTAAATGTGACAACAGTGACTTCTGCTGACAGGAAAGTGGGATTACATCTAAATTAAATATCTCTTCTGTACTGTATGTTCCAAACCAGATCATGAGTGAGTCACAAGTTTGGCCCTGCATTTTCTTCATTTTCCTCTGGTAATGCGGGTTACCCTTCATCACCATGGGTGGCATTTTATAACTCAGCACAGAATATAATGGGCATACTTCATAAATTAAAAAGACTTTCTGCACTGTGAATAAACCCTAAATCAGGTTATGAAATATAACCCCCCCCCCCCACCGATGTACAGTGTACTTACTTTGGTGAATAGTTGCAGACTAAATATGTTGCCCTTTTCCACACAGCACCCCATACATTCATATTGTGGCATGTGTGGACAGCACAACCGATTTTGTTAGATGTTGCCCATACCATCTACAAAAATCAACGAGAAAGAATTTGATTACAATCATAGCTGCAGGAGTTTTACTAGTTTAAAAAAAAAAGATTGATAGATATCTTTGTACCTGTGTGTAGTGGGTACACATGGGCCCATAGCATCGAAGAGGGCACCTTGGGTTGCAGTCACGGGGGTATGGAAATGAGTAATCTTTCACTTCATCGTACCAGGGCTTCACCAGCTGGAGGATGGACCGATAGCTGCGAGCAGAATACAGACAAACTGAATGTGTGATCATTTAGCGTTTGGAGTGTTTGTAAATGATTTGCTATTTTGGTTTCTGTGTTTTCTTCCCAAACCCCTTAATCTCATCCCATCTAATCCCATCCTGTCACATCTGATCTAATCTGACCTGATCTGAGACATTACCTTATTGTTTTTATGTTAACAAACACTGACTTTGTGATTTTATGGTTAATACATGGGCGTCGCAATATTTATGTGTGAAGCAGACGTGTCCTCCTCACATTTGAAAAGCATATCTTAGAAGCCCTGCTCATTTACAGTAGAATATAATTTCCCTCTGTGCTTTTTTTGTTGCTTCTATCAATCAGGTGGAACTGATTCATTTGAAAATACTTATCCAGCTAAAACTCCACTTTGAGTTTTCCTGTTTACCTAGACAAATCACAGCACCACGTGCTTCCAACATAAACAACAAAGTGAACTGCTAGTGTAGGCTGCTGCAAACTAAAAAAGATAATGTCGGTCTCCTTGACATCTCATAATGTTTAGCTTGTGTCATGGGGTGATAAAACACACCATGTGTTATCACCCCATGATAAGACATGGGGTGATAACACACTCTAGTTTAACTGTGCAAGTGTTCATGGTTAAGTTGAAGTAAATGCAGCAGAGATGATTGAACTGCAATCATGTCTAGGTGGTCTTTGACAGAAAGAAGTTGAACAGGAGAGAGCAGGTGGCCTAAGGTCAAGATACACCACTTGCGTCCGACTCTCCATGCTCTGATCCTGATAAAAACGCTGTGACTCGATGGAGCGTTCTTGATCATACTTGCAAGATTGAGTATTCACACAAGAATATCTACTGAAAATTCAGACAGCATAACTACAAACTGGTCTGACAGTTGCCATTTGAACAACCTCAAGCAAAGTTGCCGTTTCACTCCTAAATGTTTTTCTGTACTTTTGAGCTCCTCACACTCAGTATGCTGATTTTATGGGAGTAAAAAAATTTACTTTGTATATTCCCTTAAAGCATATGCATTTTACTTTTCCACGTGTCTCACTTTCTGTGACACTCATGACATTCCTGTCAGACTGATGTATAGTTCTGACCAAGATAGAACTGGTTTCTGATTTGGCATCACATCCAAAAGAAAATTGTGTTGGATGTATGCAGCAATTAGAAAACACTAAAGTTAAAAGAGGCTCGCAGAGGACTAGTGATTCCTTAAAACTCTGTCTCTGACTGTCCAACCAAAATAGTCCTCAGTGATCAAATTGGTGCCTGCATCTTAAAAAAAAAAAAATCAGATCTGAATGTGAAGAGTTGGACCCAAACAATGTGTCTTGGCTTTAACTCTAACAGGTTCCAATTGGTACATATGTCATCCGGTCCGATTAAAAATTGGGTTGAATGCCAAATTAGATCAGGTGTGTCTTACACTTTAGCCACTCCTAGCCCAGCCAATGCGTCCCACGCACATTACAAGTGCTTTGTGGATTAATAGTTGAAATATGAATTACTATGACTACTTCTACTTTAGTGCACCATTTTTACTGCTTATTTACATAAAATATCATTCAGAAAGTCTATGTGACTACTGTCACTTTAAACGTTATCTGGTGTTTTGGCATGTAGAAACAGATAACAACAAAAATATTGTTGACTTTTAGTTTTACTTAAAATGTTGGACTTGTGCTGCATCTCAATAAAATCTGAAAGTTTAGGCTCACATGGAGGTAACCAAATGAAAACTCAAGACCGACTACAGGCCTGGGCTTTTCGTCTTCATGGGTCATGGCTAAAACTACATATTTTTTTGTTTTGTTTTGTTTATAGAAAGGGTCACAGAAGCATTCCTACAGCAGTCTGCAGGTCACAGTTCACAAACCTTTAGGAGAACCAAGAAGGAGGCAACAATAAAATGACCATTACTGCTGAGAAAGCGTTCCATCCTGAGAGGAGCAGCAGATGTGAGCTAAGAGAAGTCTAAGGTCACTCACCGTCCTGTCCTGACTGAGAGGTTTTGACCCAGGAACCTGAGAAGATGAGGAGGTCCATGTTCCCAAAGACAAGCATGTGCCCAGTCCTCTGCTGTTTTGGCCAAAGTCTCATCCCACACCTAAACACAGTCATATATTGGAGGCAAAGAAATCAATCATAGAAATCCAAAATAATTAAGAAGGGTTTTCTCTAGATTAATTCTTAAAGCAATCCCATAGTGCTGTCTTATGACACTCATTGGAAATGATTTGGAGGACATACCAGAATTTCAAACAGTGGAAAAGACAATACTGTTATATTTCAATTGCAGATAATGGAACAGGGAAGAAATGTTTCCAGGTACAATAACATCTGCATTGAAACTACAATTTTTTTTTACTGTAATGTCTAATTTATCACTGCTGTTTTGTCCAGGTTTTACTGCCAGTTTGCAACCAGTTTCATAGGCTGGTCCTGCTTGGACTAAAAGAAGAAAATGTTTGAATGAAAGCTTTGATTCACCATGTATTCCATATTGGAGGCGGGAGGAAACACTCTGCCTCTGACTTTGTTGTGGTAATCGAGGATGGCAATCATGTCATTCTGACTAATATACCGCTTCCTTCTGGTTTTGGAAACTGTTTCGCCTTCTCCGTGGCCGCGCGCCGCGCCAAGCCCGGTGATGTTGGCACCTGGCGCGAACGTTGACGCAGCAGGTATGCTCGTTGCCAGCGCACTTGCTCCCCAAGATATGCACAGAAGTAGTAAATCTGTGGCAAATAACTGGAGTTTCATGTTGGATTTCAAGGAAACTGCAGATGGAATGTTTCTGAAAATAAACCCACAAAGCAAGATTTTAATCCGAGGCATCCAGACAAGCTTATGATGCCATATAGCAAAGAAGATTTAAAAATATTTTACCTTTTATAGAGCGTCGCGACCTCCTGTTGGCTTTGCCAGCGTTGGCAGAGCAGTATCACTCCTAAAGCTTCTGTGACGGATCGCAGAGAGACAAAGCAGCGATGGATTGCTTCTTTGCAGACTTTGTAAGTGTATCAGGAAGAGTCCGTTTTTGCAGGTTTATATAGTCTATTCCCGCAGTGGACAGTGGAGGAAGTGCGCTTGCCTCAGGGGTAAAACGCAGCCCCTCCTTGTCACATGAGACGCAGCATCATTTTTTAGTGTTTTTTTTTTTTTACGTTTAAACTTCCTAGAAAACTTGTTTAAGATGATGAAATGATATTTTCTTGAAAATGAGCAAAAGGGGTGTTGCTTAAGCTCACAAAGACAAACATTATAGTGCACAACTTGATCCTTTGGTTTGGTTCATTGAATTTTACAGGCACAAGCGTATAACTGAAACATTAATCTCATCTGATATGTAATGCATGTCTTCAACTCTTGTGTTTTCAGTCATCGTTAGGCATGGAAATGAAGTTTACCTCTTTTTAAAAAAAAAATGTGCTTTCACATTTTCACTCAGGTGAACATGTGTTTGAGTTTAACAAACTAACAATTCTATTCTGACTGAAAACTCTAAAGTAATATGTATATTTATACCTTGATAACTAATATGGTCACATATTTGGTCAATTTCCAATAATGTACATAAAAAAAAGATTACTCAACTTGATTACTCAAGATTACTCAACTACTTTTTTGTCAAAAGTAACAGACTAAAATAAAGAAATAGGGTTGCAAGTCAAGTCCCCCATAACCCAAGAATAAGTGGGTATAGACAATAAAACGATAACTGGATGAACCTAACAGGACCTATTGGTTCTAAAAATAAATATATATATATATATATCTGATGCAGAATTATACAAATCAAATGAATCCCAACATTTATAATTTTCAGCCAGACATGGTCGAATGGAGTCTGGACTCCAAAAAGAAACACTGGAATAGCCCATTAAATTATTTAGAAATTATGAACTCTGTGAACCATGAATCTCCACTTCAACGTCATCCAACAAGTGAAGAGCCATAAATTTCTCAGAGTGCTTAGAATGTGCAAACCACATTGGCATATTGCCATTGACTGAACATGCAAGTAAGCAAACAGGACAACTGACACATTACTTTAATTGCATCGTGGTGCAACTCTGCTCACCATCTTGACATACTTTGTGTTAATAAGGTAATACAAAAGGTTGCATGTCAACATTTTATCATGTAGATGCAGGTTAGGTTTTGTTCTTGCACACCAGCTTCTTGTGTAGATTAGTGAATGTTTCACCTAGATTGATCGGGATGTGGAAATGGAAGGAAGTTATTTTACAAGTAAAATCAATGCAAGTCCTCTTTGTCACATGCTGTACAGTATAAAGATTACACTTGTTCAAAGTGTGGTTTTAGTTGTGCTGTTTGCCAAGGCAAGGATGCTAAGCCAAGCAAGAAGAAAAAAAAACCTTCTCATGGTTTTCATTGGCAGCTGGAGAAGAAATTAAAGTAACGTGACGCAGAAGCAACGTTCCCTCCCCTCCTTTTTTTGCTCTCCCTTTTCTCTTTTTCTCTTTCTTTCTTGATACAGAGAAGACTGTTGCCTTCCCAAATAATAATAATAAAAAAAACCTTCTTGGAAGTGATGAACTTTTCAGGTGCTGGATTTGCAGTGGAGGGGAATATATATCACTCAAGGGTGGAGCGGGGCAAAGACTTTTCTCCTCGGTTTCACTCCCTCTATCCATTTCAGCTCCCGCTCTGAACTGTTGCATTTCCTCAGTATTGCTTTACTAAGAGTTTCACATGCAGACAGAGCATAAATCATGACGAATGTGTTGAATATGCTTACTTCAGAAACCAAAACCAAATACTTTGACTGATATGATGCAGGGATGTCCTTTAGTCAAAGATTGTTTAAAACAGTTTATGAAAATATTTATAACTAGTAGATAGTAGTAGATAAATGTGTTTTTTAATGGATTGCACACATTAAAAGTTTCAAACTTGGCTATCAGTGTTTTATTGACTGATAGGAACTTTTGCCAACAACTTGCCGTCCTGCTGGACTGATTAAGGAGCTTTGTGTTTCCCGGTTTCTCAGTGTACCTATGCAAACGCCGCATCTGCTCAGAACTTTGCCTGATCCTCTCATCTGGGATCTATTATCAACCACCAGCCAAATATGCGGATGCAGAAATATTACCCACTAGTTTGATTACCGCATGGAAATCAATACCAAGCTAGTCATACTTACTGACGACATGGTTTTAGTTTACTTCAAGATTAAACTAATCTTCACAGCAAACGTGTGAAGAGAATTTTGGTCTCAGATCAGACCAAAGTTGCACTTCTTGACTGACGAAGCACTTTGTTGGAAATCTGATCATCTCCATAAAAAACCATCCCCAAATTGGGAAACGTGACAGTGGCAGTATCATGCTGTGGAGATGTTATTCTTTGGCAGGGACAGGAAACTGGTCAGAGCTGTGGACAACATTTTTGTCCATGCAGCCACAGCTACAAGGAACTGATTAGGAGGCAAATATCACACTTTTATTATTTCATTTGTAGACCTTGTCAGTTTCTTTCCCCAGTGCATGGCACTTTTTTTATAGGTTGACAGCTTAAAATCACAATAACCTGTATTAAATTGAGTGCTTCCAAAAAGGTTAAGATGTGAAAAAAGGTATACATTTCTTTGCAAGTTTGAAAGGACACCTGTTTCCCAGCCCTTGTCAAAGACAGTGGCTTCAGATTCAAGATTAAACAGCGGTTAAATAAGTTCCCCTACAGCTGGAAAAGCTGGAAGCAGAAATACTGTACATCAAAAGTGAGTATTTCTCCCTCTTTTGTTCCAACAGATGCATGGACACACACAAAATCCTCACGTGCAGTCTCTCCAAGGCCCTAGATGATCTTCTCCGTCTGTCTCAGATGGCTGCTCCTCGTTTCTCTGGTGAACCCAGTGACTCCAAGAGGGGCTGAAGAGCTGTTATCATATTATCAGAGGAATAATTAGAGCATTATTTGGGTTGCATGCTTCTCTGAGAAGGCTTCAGTGTGTTTTGAGAAGGCATTCTTTTTCAGACAGAGCATTTATTTACCTATAATATATTGTTTCAAGTCTCCCTCTGCGCTCTCCCCCTCCAGAGGCCTCCCTGAACCAAGAGTCAATGCCAATACAGCAGAGGGAATGAGGTGCAGTGGTGAGCAGAGGGGAAGAGACATGAAACATCCAGACTCAGCAAGTGTTTCACTGGTTTTCTCGATGGCAAGAATGGTTAAAAAATGAGATGCAGGAAGGATTTAAACCAAATGGAATGGGCAAGATTTTAAAAGAATAGGACACTGTGTGCATTTTGTACCTAAAGATAAAGTATAGGTAAGATATAAACCTATAATGAGGACCAGTGTAGTCTTTTGTCTAAAAGTGACAAAAGACTACACTTTTAGGGAAAAAAAATCACTTTTATTTTTCTAAAAGTGTTTTTTTGTTGTTGTTACAAAAATCATCATGTCTTTTTTGTCAAAAGAAAGAAAAATTAGCAAAAAATGACCATTATTTTAGAAAGTGACATCTGTCACCCATGTGGCTCTTGATGAGCTGACTCCAGCCTCAGTCCATTCCTTGTGAAGGTCTCTCAGAGTCTTAAATTAATTTTACTAGTCAATCGTCTTAAGACTGTGTCACTTGTTGCTGGAGCACTTTTTTCCCTCCACTCAACTTTCTATGAATATCCTTTTCATTCCTAAAGACGGCAGGAAAAAATGATCAGAAAAGACAAAAGAGTTGCCACCATCATTATGCAAACTTTCTTGGGTTTCAGAAGGATGATAGAACGGCACTAAAGTATAGGCAGGACTGACTTTACAATAATTAACTTTCTAAGATATTAGTATTGTTTTCTGATGATTGTGTGGTTATGGGAACAGATGAGAATTATAAAATGCCTGGAGGGAGGTTTCAAGCTAATATGTGGAGTTTGTGGACTGCCTTTTACACAATTTTAGCCCTTCTGCTTGTTGACAGTGGAAGAAGAAAATATCCATCATCTCCAGTTTTAGAGTGAAAGAGACTAACTTTCACCCTAAAACTTACTATTAGAGTTGGGTAAATAGTGCTGGTTCTATCTCTCTACCAAACACACACACACTGGATTTTATGCTTAGAATATTGATTTTACTATAGTGACTTTTGTGTCACAATGCTTTGATGGGTCAAGGCTTTAAGGGGTTTCCTCTCTTTTGTTTACAAAAAGGAGGTCATATATGTAACAACCAACTTATTGTGATGCCTTTACACTTACTAAATACACTATTTTTGTGCATCAGTTGTCCCCTCCAACAAAGGGTTGATTAGTGTTCTGAGATTTCGTAAAAGGTGACCATGAAGCCATGGTTAGTACAGTGAAATAGTGATGTCTTTTTGTTTTGGCAGAGGGGCTAACAGAGGGGTTTACATTGGTAAAAAGCCCAGTTTCTAACATCAGGTCGGCCAGGCTGATTTCATCCACACACATCTGTTAAACATTTTATCTTTTGAATATAGAGTTACACAGCAACTCCCATAAGTTTCACACAGTCTGCTACGTTCACAGCAGGTTGAACGGTGAAAAAAAACTGTGTGAAAATAGTTCAGCTCTTTGTCTCTGAAATAAGTTCAGTAGTAAGCTGCTGTCCAAGAATTAATAATAGTAATTTGGTCAATAAACATTCTCAAATTGAAGCCTTTGTGAGCCTTAGTTTGGATATTATTTGTGCTTGAGCTGTACATAAAGCAATACACTTCTAATAACAACTAGTTGCTGGTTATTATATTGAAGATATGACAACTTTTTGTTCAATAAATTGGATTGGCAAGAAAGAGACTAGCCACAGCTGGTGTTTTTGAACTCTGAACTACCATCGGATGTTTAAAGAACAGCACCTTCCACAAACATGATTGTCGAAGATGTACTGCACGCTGGATGTTTCTCCCTTCTGTTGTCAGGAGAAACCAAGCTGCAAGACTGGTTGCTGTTTGACTGCTCTGTGGATTGGGCAACTTTCTCCCCAGCATTTTGTCACAGGGAGGAAACAGGCCTGAAGACAATAAAGGCAAGCTCAAGGACAGCCAACTCCAGCTGTCATTGGGAAAGACTTGGGGTACAGCCTGTACAGATTGCCAGTCTATCACAAAGTAGAGACACTCTAGACAAATAACCATTCATGCACACACTTGGTACTAGAGTAACTAGTTAACTAAAAATTTTTGTTTTTTTGATTATTTGAGGAAGCTGGAGTACCTAGAGAGAACTCGTATACACTAGGAGAATATGCAAACAAGATTCTAACCCAATAGCTTCTAGCTACATATTCTAACCCCTAACATATTCCCCTGCGCCATTGATTTCACACAAGAACCTGTAAAGTACTTCAGAGAACCATTAGCCACAGTGTCAGCAGAACACACACAATGAAACTCAATTTGTTTTCATAACACTGTTTACAATGTGGAGGAAAACACTAAAGGATTGCTAGGTGGGACAGAGTGAGGGAGAAAAAGGTTATTTCTCTGGAATAAGTCACTCACAGTGTGTATGTATCTATTTTTAACATGTTACATTCCTTTGCTCCCACATATTCTCACCCATCTATAAGACATTTACGGCCATCTTTGAATCCAGCGCCTTGTTAAACTGGACAGAGACGGGGCTGTGGTCACACTCAGATGTTTCTCAAGAAGTTCAGATGTCACCTGAGAGAGACAGGCAAACATGAAAAATCCAACAAAGTCTAACATTGGAGCAAAGACTTTTTATGATGTGTTTTTTTATTATTATTATTTTATAACAGGGAGAAACAAAAACTATCACCAGGGAAACCAGACTGAGCTGTGGAAGCCAAAATAAGCAATACAAACTGTAACCCCCATAAACTATGCTGATCTGTCTGTATGTTTAATGTGTTTGTTTGTTAGTTCTTAGAATGTCCTGTAGGGGGCACTAGACCCACATTTCTCCTGTGTCGGTACGAGAAGAAGAGTAAAGAAGAAAAAAGAAATGGCAGACTAAGCACATTTCAGCAGAAGTAGAGAAGTTACTACGCATAAGTGCTGCTGTGATATGAAAGAAATCTGTTTATTTTGAACTGGATAATGTACATTCTGTTCTGAGATTTCTCCGGTGAGTCTGTTGTTTTATTTCAGCTGCTTACTTACGCAGAATGGCTACCTAGCTGGAGCTAATGTTGCTCAGTTCTTGTCGAACTGTAAAAAAAAACCAACCGGAGTATAAAGTGTCGCTCTGTAAGTAGCATAGCTCTGTGAAATGAGACCATTTATCAATCAATCAATCAATCAATCTTTATTTCAGACACAAAAGAGGTCCATAGTAAAACAAAAAGAATTAAAAAACAAAAAGAAACATGACAGTCACTGAGCCACAAATAAATGATGACGCCAATGCTTCCACAATCTTGAGAAAAATCTCGCTGTACTAAAAACAGGGTTTACTAAAATTGCTATTATATTATTGTATGACACGGGTAATCTACACATACATTTATACATGAGATTCCTGAGCGCAGCTGCACATGTGGGAACAGCGTTATGTGCAAACATGTGGCTGGCACTGCTCCATCTAGGCACTTTGAGTAGGAGCCTCAGGCCATCATTGTATGCCACATAAAGTTTGTGCAGGCTACTTTTTTTATATCTTCGCCATAGATGGGCTGTGTAAAATGAAGTACAGAAAACTTTAAAAAGAGCTACCTTCACAGAGGATGAACACATACCAAACTTTCTGATCAAAATATTAGCCTGTGCATACATCATGCAATACTGCCTACAAATGTCACGATCATCAGATAGGTCATCAGTTATGTAATGTCCCAGATATTTAATTTCATTGCATATATTGAGGACAATGCCAGATAAAGAGAAGTCAGGGGTTATCAGATGCTTATCTGCTCTACTTCTAACAATCATGACATTGCTTTTCTTAGCGTTATATTTGACATCAAAATCACATCCATATTGGGAGCAGACCCTTAGTAATTGTTGAAGGCCAGCACTATATGGGCATAAGATTACCAAATCATCCGCATACATTATGTGATTGATTGTGCGGTCACCAACTACACAGCCTGTTTTACAACAATTCAGGCGCTTTGATAGTTCATCCATATAGATGTTAAAAAGGTAAGGGGACAATATACTTCCCTGCCTTACTCCGTTACCAACATTAAACGAGTCAGACAATGAGTTACCCCATTTGGCATACATTAGTTGATGACCATACCAATAGACCATTATTCTAATTAGATATTTGGGTACACCTCTGCTTTCTAACTTGCAGAACAATTTTTGATGATTCACGCGATCAAATGCTTTAGAAGCATCAATAAAACACATAAATACTGTGGTGTTGCGCAAATTATACAAATCTAAAATCTCCTGTAGCACAAAAATACACATGTCTGTACCATGTTTGGGTTTAAAACCGAATTGATTATCAGAGGTCAAAAGAAACTCTTCCAGCCTATTTAGAAGGACTCTTTCAAAAACTTTCGACAAACTACTAGCTAAAGCTATGGGTCGGTAATTCTCCAAGGAGCTAATCTTACCCGCTTTGTCTTTAATAGTGGGTACCAGAATGACAGATAACATTGATTTAGGTAGCAGACCATGTACTAGACAGCCAGTGAAACACATAGAGAGTAATGCACAGAGTTTTTTACTTGCATTTTTCAAATGCTCAGTGGATATGTTATCCATCCCACAGGCCTTATTGTCTTTCAGTGTCATAATTGTATGATATATTTCTTGTGGGGATACAGTCACATTCTCATTACTGTGAATGCTTCCTATGTCAGAAATGTCACTTTTGACACAATTAAACAGCGCACTGTAGTGCTCTTTCCATAACTGTTTCAAGTCTGGAGCCGGGCGTGGAATGCGAGCTGCCCAGTGGGCCACTTTTGGTAAGCAGAACTGGCGCTGCGGGATGAACCGAACGCCGGGTTAAGGCGCCCGATGCCGACGCTCATCAGACCCCAGAAAAGGTGTTGGTTGATATAGACAGCAGGACGGTGGCCATGGAAGTCGGAATCCGCTTCATTTATGATGAAGTGATGTTTATTAAGTAATTTCTTTATTACTGAGCGGTTTTGGTTTATTTTAAACGGTAATTTGATTTTCACTGAGAAGTAATTGAAAGATTTCTCTGATTTCCGTATACCTGTATGATCGGTTAACGCTCTGCATGCAGGTTGTGGGGTTTTTTTGGACGACCGATACCTGAACGAGCCAGTGGTTCCAGAACCAGGAGGGTTCCGCCGCCATCTTTGTGACCCGGACTGAAGCCTGGAGAGACGGAGGGCCTGGTGCTGCTGGAGCTGGATGTTTTTGCGTGGACAACAGATAAGCTTATTGAACAAAAAGGGGCCCCCAAATCTTTTTTTTAATAACACAAACTATTTGTTCATGAACATTTTCATAACGGACAACTTATGTCCACATTGACTAAACTGTTATATTGAAAGACTAACTGGAATATGTAATTTCTTTTGTTGAAATAAGCTTTGAAGCTACTGTTTAAAAAAAACTACCCTCAATTTTCTATATATTAATCTGATATTTTTATATAAGGGTGGACAATTTAAGTTTTATACTTTAATTTTATTAAAGTAATTAGTGTTACCTGGATTATTATTTTTTTTGTGGGGAAAGAAAAATAAACTTGAGTTGTTAAAACTTGTATGCTTATCATCCTCCTGTGTGACCCTAGAACAAAAGTAACTTTCCTACTGAATTTATTGCTAATTAAATTAAGTAGTGGTTACACAAACCTTAATAAAAAAAAATTAAAACAACGTTTTTTTGCAAAATAATTTGAAATATTTTTAGATATTTAAAATTAGTAGTATTTCTTTGAGTGGGACTAGAAAGTTAAGTAAATAAATTTTAGCTAATCAATATCCTCTGTGACAAAACGTTTCCAACATACCAGTACTATAGTGAGCTTTTATAAATAATGCCTACATATCCCAAAGAAGGATTCAGTAGAGCTCATCCTGAATAAAAAAAGGATTGAGAAACTATGTCTATGTTGGATAAATATTTAATATTTTGGCAGTTTTCTGTACTGACAAAAGCTCAGTCTTTTCTCTGAAAGTAAGCACAGTGTTATTTTATAACAACAACAAAAAAAGATTCTTTGAAGCCATTTAAAGCCAGGTGGGGTGTTGTGATACTTTATGATTGGCAATGCCAGTGTAGACCCTACAGGCAGTCTAGACAGGAGATGAGTGATAAGCTGGGTCCTGGTAGCCTGCCTGGTACTCTTATGATCACGGCCTCCGGGACTCAGAATTCATATTAAATGTAATTGCATTGCAGATATGTTCCAAACTTGTGATCATGTCTAATTCATCCGTAATCAGGCCATCTTTATAATTACTTATTGTTGTAATATAAATTCTATGTTTATGTTCAAAGGTAAGAAGAAACAACCAGAGCCTATAACTCTGTCAGGGCGATTTAAGCCCTGACCCTTGGTTGTTTGGCACATGCTCAGAGCTCTTGAGTGCTGGGAAGCACAGGCGATGCCTGCCACCTGTAGCTCTCGTGTTCAGAGTACAGTGGTGACATTTGGTGAAGTGTACCATTCACTGTTAAAGACTATGCAAATTGTAAAGTTGGATTATTTTTTATGTCACACTTACCTCATTGATCCTCTTAGAGGTCATTCAAGTAGCTTCCTGCCAGCAAACCCGTGCAACAAAGTACAATAACACGAGTGATACCATTGTTACACAGCTGGTTACTTCTCACATGTTCTAGGTAGAAACCGTTCTTTCATAAGTTTTGATTGTGCGTTGCTTTAAATCTGGATTTCTGAACTATTTTTGGTAGATTCAGAGAGATGACAGCTGAGGATCAAACTTACACTTTGCTATATTTCATGAATTGTTTGAGTTGATTAATATCAGACTAAATGGAAACATTGGATAGCTGCTAGGAGAAGACGCTCCTTCCTCTCAGAGGTTCTGTGCTAATTGACTTCTATTCCATTGCAATTGCTTCTAGAGCTTTATGTTACAGCAATAACTTCACAAATTGTTTTAGAAGTTTATTTTTCACGGTAATTTCATGCTTTGAAATTGATCAAAGAAATCTGTCATTCAAAATCTTTAAAATCTAAGTCCAACTTGACTTCAGCATATTGCTTCCCAAAAGAGGGATATTACAAATAATCAAAACATTTTCACTCTCTTACTTTTGATTTGATGAGTAACACTGCAGTGTAAAAGAAATACTGGTGTTTATTGTTAGACTGGTTTCTTGCGTCTTCATCTCCTTTATCTCTGGGAGAGTTCGGATCAGTGGCGTTGAATGTACAATCATCAATCCTTCATAAGTTGGCTCTTGCCAAGGTCATATTTATGATGGTATCAGAGTTTGTCTTGGCTCCTTCTTATCAGTACAGCTCAGCTCAGGCTTTCTTGCGCTGTCTGTGTTCCACACCAATGATGGATTCTGAGTTAAGCCGAAAGACGGGTCTCTGAGGAGTTCTGGGAATTCCCTCTTCTAGCCCCTCGTCTTCGTCATTTCTGCACTTGACTCTCCAAAGTCCTTCCAGGTAGTTATGACTGGTCTTAATTTCTGAGTATTTCCCACCAGACTTGCCAGCGCCTACTCAGTGTTGCTGATAAATAACGAGGACATGGCAGAAAATATCTCTTCAGATGACTTGTGGTGGTTTAAGAATGCATTTTCCCCTCTTAAGCATAATTCAGCTTTTACTTTTCAATCCAAACAAAATATTCATCACCTTCTATTTTTTGCCGTTCAGACCCGTGTTGTGAGACTTGCATGTGCTCTGTATTATAATTATTCCAGAAGAATTGTAAAGGCATGTAAACATCAGGACATAAATAACGCCTCCCTGATCAGGTACTCCAATTATAGCAAACACTTGATGGAACTACGAGTCAGCTGAGCTCATCATGTACTCTCCAGTCCATTGCTTGGTTAATGGCATAATGAGAAGCATTGTTGTGATGATGTGTTGAATGTGTAGTGTCAGAAAGAGCAGGAAGTTCTTAAAGAGACAGAGGCCAATGTCAAGGCCTCCAGTTGCAAAATCTAATTTCTTTTAAGTCATGTTTTATATATACATTTTTATAACAACTGGAGGTAACATATTGTTTATGACATAAAATGGCACAATGTGCCTGGAAAATACATAAAACTGCCCCTTTAAAAAAAAAAATCAATAGTTACAAATAAACCTTTTTACATTTTACATTTGCTCATAGTGTCCAAAAGTCTTTAAGTAATAATATATAACACTCTAGGTCAAAGGTGTGACTTGACACCGGCCTATTTTTGCTTAGTCATACTTCAAATGGGTAAGACAAGGAAAAAAGTCATTAAAGGAAGGCAGGTGTGTTGATCTTTGAAAGTCAGGAAATTTGTGGCAAGAAAATAGATAATCACTCAAGCTTGACTAGGAACATGGTAATAATTGAAATAGGGAGGGCGGCCATCCATGGCAACCATAAGTTGCTATCTAGATGCAAGCTGCTTCTTCGTAACTCATTCTATAAACAAAGATTTTTGTCTCATTTTTCACAAATTGTTTTCAGTAGCATATAAGATCTATATTCAAAAATTTCCAAGTTTTTTGGTTTCTATTTAATATTATTTTATCATCTTTTTCTGTAAGTACTTGATTGATTTACAGTTGTTTACATTATTTTTACTTATTTTTTTAGTATGCTGTCATAGCAAGTGATTAATCCCATTGTGGAATATAGGAATGTTCTATTCTGTATATATTCACAAACTTAAACACACGGTGTTGGTTAAATGGTTCTAGGTTTTTAACTGGAATAGTGTGTTTTGATCACTTTTTTACTTCCTTGTAGTTGCCCAACATTAGCTGGTGTGGTCAATTTAATTCAAACAGAAATAGGTCAAACAAAACAGTTCATATTCAACAGAAGTGAGATAAACAATTCCAGGTTGTTTTGTCCCTCTTTCAAATCACCTCCAGCATTAACTTTGTAACATCCCACTTTTTCCAAGAAAATAAGTCTCCAAATGAACGCACACTGAAGGAAAGCACAATGAACATCTCCCTGAACTCAATTTTGGCTTTCTATATCTACGAATGCTGCCAAACTCTCATTCACAATCAGGCATCATACATGAAATGTTTTGAAATTCTACTATTTTCCAGCCTCTCTGCATCGTAAACCTTCCCTTTGTTTCCAGAACCCTATAAGTCATGCGATATGAACTTGCAGACATTTGTCTGGCTGCTGTGAATTTCTGTAGCTGTTTCAATCTGCATTGCATAAGACTGTTTTGATTTTTCTCCATTCATTCAGGTATACTGACGTTGGTTCCAACCTTATTCCTATTTTCAATGACGCTGGAGCTTAATTGACTTAAAATGTTGGAGTCATTTCAGTTTGTCCTGAATTTTCACCTGTAGAGATAATCAGATAGCAGACTTTCCAGCCAACAGAGAAAGCCTGGATCTTTTGGAAACTAGAAAACTTCTGAGGCAAATATTCCTCTGTTTTTCTGCAGTAGAGGAGCACATCCAAAGTTAATTATATCAGAAAAGGGGAATGTTACATCAGCATTGCATAACAAAAGATGGCTCCTATATTTTAGCCTGACCTGAACAACTTGTTCTATTATTTTTTTATTCAATTCATTTCAGCTTTATTTCTATAGCATCAATTCACAACAAATATTGTCTCGAGGCACTTTACAGAAAAATATGTCAATTCAATCACACATGTATTCCAATTGATCCTAATTATCAAACAGGAGCGTAAGCTCAATTTATTATTCAAAGTAGTCTAAAAACATTGTACCTAAGGAAACCTATCAGATTGCATTGAGTTTTATTATAAAGCTGTACATTTTTAGGAATTTAAAAATGATGAAACATCCCAAAATCCAAGTCAAAATTTGTACAATATATCTACGGGATAATTTAAGGTCTATAAGCCCTAAACTGCAGTGCTCACTCTGACAGGAATCACTTGTTGTCAACCAGGAAATTTGTCTGGGTCTTGGTAGACCTTAGAATGAGCAACTTTGAGCCAAAACAAATCTGACCAGCTGCTGGATTTCACCTCTGGTTTGTTCAGCAGTGAGTGTGAGCGATGTATCCTGACCTCCCCAAAGCCAATGCACATTTCCTGCCCCTGCTTCCTCTTGAATATCAAAGTGCTATGGGGGTCTCATCAAGAGAGGCTGCTGCTACACAAGCTGTCTGTGTTCCCAAAAAGCTGCACATGGTCATGATAATGGCAAGACCATTTGTTATAATGTGTCTTTATTGACCTTAAACAGCTGAGTACCGTCTAAAGATGCAAAACAGAGATTTAATCTTGACAGTAGGCACTTTTCTCCGACATGGCGGGGCAATAGAAACTAAATCATGTGCAATGCTTAGAACAGCCGTATTTCAAAACCTTTCTTGTTTTTTTGCTCCATTCCATCTGCCTTTTCAGATCAATATGATCAAGAAAATGTGGCATGTTTTTCTTTTTTTTAATAAAAAATTACTAATGTCAAAGTGAATTCAATGTCAAAGTGAAACCTGATTTCTGCAACATGATGACAATTTAAAAATATGAGACATAAAATATGTGATTGCATAAATATTCTCACCTTTTAAAGCTGCAGTATGTCACTTATCTGTATGTAACAAAAATATGTATAAAAACTGTCAATATGTCATGTCATGAAATAGATAGTGTGAACAAAATCAAGCTCTGCCTCCTCCCTGTGGTCCTACAGCCAAAACCTGCCTGCAGGAATACACTGATCCTTCAGAAACAACCAATCAGAGCCAAGAGGAAGGTTTGATTTTCTATACTTGCGCTAAACGGTGATGCCAAAACAGATTTCTACTGCAAGTAAAATATAACTGCTAAGCAAAACGTTAAAGCAACATTTTTAGCTATCACGTCAAATATGCTATTTAAGGTAGCATATTTAAATTTCTACATTAGTTTGAGTTACCACTAAAATAGCCATAATACTGTATACAGCATATTAAAATTCAAAACTCACCTTTGCCCTGATTAAAATAAGGTCTCCTATAAAGACGTTCCACAGCATTAAACTGATTGTTTTGGTGTCCCATGTTGGTGAAATATGACATGAAAAATTGGACAGGAAGAGATTTCGGACTGTTGAGCTGTTAAAATATCACATTGTCGTAAAATTGAAAATATCTGATCCAGAAAGGATCTTCAAGTCCAAGAAACTTTACTGATAATGCTGAAGTTAAGGGGGAAACATGTTTCGAGTTTTTCCATCAATGTTGAAGTCTTTAACATGGCAGAAAGACTGTAAGTTTATATGTAGCTTAAAGATGATCATACAGACACACTGTCAGGCTGTGAACAAACTATAGATCATGCTGCACAGTAAAGGCCAAGCAACAAGGTCTAACACCAACTTGCAAGAAAAACAATTCTGTATCTTATGTGCACAGCTTTTTTTTTTTTTGCAACATCTAAAGTGATTGCGACTCCCCCAATTAAGCACTTCACCTCTTCAATTACGTATCTTTTACTGCTTGATGAACCACAGTTCAACACAGTGAACACATGTGAGGTATTTCTCAACAGCGTTTTAATGACAAACCTTTCTCTGCCCTCTGACCTGTGAGACTGAGTCCCCAGACACGCAGCAGCAGAATGATTCCAGATGGAGGAAGTCTGCGGTGGGAAAAGTTTTGCCATTAAAGGATCACCACATTTCATGTTTCATCCAACACAGGCCAATCTCAGGCGAACCGGTTGTTGGTTATTCTCATTTCGCGATGTTCTCCAACAAATCTCGAAAAGTTTCTCTGTCAGCGTGAGAATCGAGCCTATTATCCATGCATCAGGTAAAGAATACTAAAGAGCGATTTTCAGATTTTGTTCCCTAAAGGCCCCTGGAAAAGCCATTTCAGTCAACATTTAGTACATGTGTATTAAGTAAAGCACAACGAGTACATGCTATCATTGACTTCTCAACCAGGTACGTTTTCCCCTGCTTCAGTAACACTGTCTGTGAACTTTCCTAATGGTATAAACATGGATGTCAAAAAGAAAAACAGGTGCTTTTCATATGTGATCCGTTCATGTCAAACTTCACTTTAGCTTCTTTAATTACATTTAATTTTGAGAAATACGTGCTTCCAACGTCTATAGCCTCAGAAAAGGTGGAAGCATTTCCAAAATATAGCTTAATCACCATAAAAATGTTATTCAGTCACTTTGTTCTCGTACAGCGAGTTTATGTCCAACTTCAGCTGGAGAAATCACTGGACAGACACCCAAGTGGTGTCAGCTGCTGCAGGGACGCATATGCTCAAATAATTATGTAACATTACCTTCTTTCAAAAATCTACAATAAGACCCATTGGCAAAAATATTCATTTCTCTTTTTATGTCTTTTCACAGTGCCTAGTGTGACTCAGTAGCAGTTGTCTGGACAGGATACTCTTTGGATTTGCTTGTGGACAAAATGAGTTGGCTAAGTTTGGCATGTGAAATCCTCTAATAAACATGCACACATGCAATTAAAGGTGAACAGAGTATGTCTTATATTACACTTCACTAAGGTAATGCAGGCTGAGGAAAAAGGAAGGAGCAATGAGCTAACAGTGGTTGAAACAAAAGCCAGTTTGTTTGAGGCAAGCCATTGATGTTTATTTTATACTTGGACATCATTCAGTTTTCAAAACAAAAAAAACATACCGTAAAATGCAATGCGGAGCTCTCATTAGGTGCTTTCTTCAACATCCATAGGCAAGCTAAATGTGACCATCGTGAGCTAATGTGATTGCTTTCAAACTATCTTTTTTGTCTTGGAAGTTGGTGTCTCCAAAAGCATGTTTTATATGTATTGTTATGGCCCCAGGTATTATGAGCTGGGCTTATTCTGATGGCACATATTTACTTCCATATGGGCTGCAGGTGTTTGTGTGTCTGGCCTTGAGCTCCTCCACTGTTCAGGCGTTGGTGATCTGGATCCAGAGTGTGGAGTATATAAAGCTGTCTGTTTTATCCCTCCGGGTCGCTCTCCACCTCCACTCTTTCCGCCTCCTGACTTGTCAGTGCTCTGCTGCCAGGCTTCATCTCCATCTTTTTTTTTTTTTTTTTGCATCTCAGCACTCACATACACATACATGCAACACTTCTAATCATACACATTACGCCATTGATATTCACACTCACATTTATCTGTGATAAATCGTTCCTTTATGCACCTTTACCCTTAACAGGGTCTCCCATTTTTGCTACATCACTGAGCCAGTCATAATAGTAGCCAAACACAAATAAATTAAAAAAATAAATAAATAAACAGCAATATGTATCACATCCAGTATTTGATGTCTGCTATTTATGATGGGATGAAGGGTGTGACATCTATTTATGGCCTTTGGAAAGAGCAAGGTAGTTTTTGTCTTGATGTCTACATTCATTTTTTTTTCATTCATTTGATTTGATCCAGTACAACACTAACTAGGACATTGGTGGCAACCTTATATACCTAAACAATGGAGTAAGTACCATAAAAAAAATACTGTGTTTTTGCAATTACAGATTGTGCTTTATTATTTTTGGCCATATTAGGCTTAATTTTTTTAAAAATTTCTGTCAGATAAAAGTTTTCAATATCCTGGACTTTGCATTTTGAAATGAATTATTTACTCTTCATGATAAAGACACTTGCTCAAAGTTCATTTTACAGCAGGGAACCTTTTTTTTTTTCTAAACCTTACTAAGTTCAGGCACCTAACACTCCAGCAACTAGGCTTTTAACCAATAATGAATAATACAGTGTCTTTTGTAATGCATTACAGTGACACATAAATATGATGAGTCTACATAGTTTTTTAATGGAGTCAAATCCCATCTATACCGACAAATCTGGGATCGCTCATTGTGGTTTTTTTGAACACATACAATTGCTTGGCCCTCAAATGCAAAACCTTAAGACTCAGGTATGTCAATACAGGGCGGGCTGAACATACACCTCTATCCAACACTTAGTTGGCTCAAAGTGGCATCTTAGTGAGTTTTAGCAGACTGTTTTATTTGGAGAAGTCTAAACAGCTAAGAACATACAGCAGAAAACCTGGATTTCTAAAATCACAGTGTGTGAAATGAATCACTCATTTAGTGTTACTTGATTTTACTTTTTTTTTCCTATCAGTGCTTTTTCATGCATAGAAGAGTAGAATTGCTATTGTAGACAGTAAATTAGTTGCAAACAATGCTTTTTCTGTTGTTGTTCTGACTATAACTTCATTTCTTTTATCGTAGGATTTCTGATCTGAGCCAAGGTCTCCTTCCTATTTTTATGTGGTACTAAGGCCAAGTCACGTTCCATACAATTTCCCTATACATATATGGAACGTTTCTGGGCCCCTCATTCAGATTTGGAGTGAAGGGTGAAACTAAATACTGATGAAACATGAACACCAAAAGTATTTGTGTTAGATTACCAGCCCAATGAGTTTTATGTAATTCAGCAAGCATTTCATTGCGCATGGTGATACCATGGATCAGAAGTAATCATGCACAAATGTAAATGTCAGACGTTATCCACTGATTAGCATGAGTATCACATTCAGACTTTAAAGCTTAAAGATGACTGATTGTTTTACTTTATGTTTTTCTGTGTCTACACAACAAACTCTCTCCTTGGTCTCTCATTGTCCTCCTAGACACAGCTGAGTCGTCCTCCTCTTCCACTTTTGAGAGACTACCTAAATTAATTTCATCCTAAACAAAAACTCTTGCTTCTTTCTTTGGTCTCCTAAACATCTATATTAGTAAGAAAGGGCATGATTTCTAGCTGAGTGTACTTCCCCGTGGTTCTAGGCCCTATGCCAACAGCAGGCACAAGGCATATTGCTTCCTGTGTGCAAAGGTCTTTGCTGTGAAAATGTTTTTGGCATGTGAAAAGCATTTACTGGCAGTTCCTGTTGTGCTCTGAGGGTGAAGCGAGGACATGCTATCTACCACCTTTCATTGTTGTTAGCAGAGAGGAGGAAGGGTACAATTACCATAGCAGCCAAGGTTTCCAAGAACATGACAATAACTTACTTGGAGTACCACAGGAATGGTGTGGACATGAGGGCAGAATGGACAGTGAACTTTAAAATTATAGTTGAGCAAGCTCATCACTAACATACTTATACTATGGTATGCATGCACAGAATAGTTGGAACCCTCATGTTTCACCAGGAGTTATGAAATGCCCACTGCACACTATAAGACCTCTCATAGACCCTACAAACACAATCCACATTTCAGCTGAGTTTTGTAGATTTCTTTGAATCATGTGTGGAGTGAGGTCTAAAAGAATGTTCTAGAGCTAAATTTATTGATACTGCCATATGGTTTGGTCAGAAACAAACTTATATTCTGTTGTCATTGGATAAGACCAACCCTGAGCCTTTTTCTACCAAAGTGGATACTATAAAACGCTTCATTGTTGACAGAGAGTAGATGTAATAAATTAACTCTTTGTGTTTTAACAATAATGTAGTACTAATAAATTACTTATTCATAATTGCTTTTAGGATTTTAGGAAATCACAAAGAGATCTGGTGCATCGGTACATTTTATATAACTGTTTAAACTCAGGCTGTTGTGTAATTTTCTGCTTTATTTTTAATAAATGCATTCCATTTTCGCCCACCAAAACCAAAGCAAAGTCGCCTTGTATAATTATCACCATCAGTCACAAGTTATAGATGATAATCTATATGGTTTTAATGTTGATAATTCAACACTAAAACCAGCTAACCTCCTGCCAGTACATGAATCCTCTGGTCTCTTCTCAGCATGTGCAGTGTCAGTTTTGTGACCCTTGTCATCAAGAACAGGCAAAGGAAGCACATTCCTGGAACTCAACCATACGCACAGGAGAAACCGTGGGTGGTAGTGACGTAAAAGACCCTCAAAGAACATACTATTAAGACCCCGCCAAAACAACATTCGCTTACTTGCTGCTTTTCCTTACACCCCCCTTGTTGCAGAATGAACGGACCTACCAGACACCTTGAAAGAACAGCATCATATAGTTTCACCAGTCATCCAAATCTTGCCAGTCAGGCAAGCCATAATTTCCTTTCTTGTTATGTTATTATAGTAACATTTTGAAACAGCTGGATATACATTTTTATTAACAGCAGTAGAGATATGGTGTCTAATAAGCAAAACCAGACTTTTACTGAACCAGGGTGGTTTTAAGACAGTTGCTTTTTCCTAAATCTCTGGGATTTATTTAGTTGATGTAACTGTGTTATTACAAAGAGTCATTAGAGGAGTGACTAAGCCTGGCACAAAGACATGCATTTAAATGCATCCATTTCAAGGAAGCACTACATACACACTCATACAAACCACAGTGTAGAGTGGTTTGGGGGAGAGATTATTAAATAGGCCCGTGGGGATTGTTGGCAGAACCACCTCCAGCCGACTAAGAGTAAAATTGCACAGCAAAAAGATATGTGTATCTCCGTGCACATGCACAAGATGGTCACTCCATGTACTGACTTAGTGTGCTTTGTTCGTTTCTTTTGGCATTGTCAGGTACTTTTGGTCCCACTGGGTTCAACTATACAAAGCCAACAGTTTAAACGTCACATATGAGCAATGTTCAACTCAAGCATGCCTGTGAACTTCCCATATTGCATAAAAAGCTGACATAATATCTGCAAAAAGAACACAAATATATGTTCCCAGCTTTTTACAGAGCGGTCTGTTTTGAGTTTATGACTGTGATTTCTGGACAGTGATTGGACAACTGGCATTTGATAACGCAGCAGTTTTGTATAAACAAAAAAAACTGTTTGTGGTTGAAAATGAGACCTAGTCTCAATATTTACCATATAAGCAGAGGTAAAATTGTGAAATTAGATAGACAGAGAGATTGTACATCTATTTTGTCAACCAAAACATAAATGTTGTTTTTTGCTACTTACTTATGTCAATAAGTAGCAAAGTATATTCCATCCATATTGTGTCATTTTTGTGTACCTTCAATAAGACCAAATGTCTTCAGTCCTAGACAAAAGGCATATCTATTATTCATTTTGAATGTTCCCATTCGTATTTGTCTGTGGAGTCATTCGTGATGTAAAAAAAGAAGTTGGTTAAGACCTTTTCACACTACTTCAGTTCTCGGTTGTAGTGTGATAACTTACTCTAAATACTTTTAAAAAATAACATTTCCTCACCCTACACATCAGCTTTTTATAATTTGTCTTCACTGTGCTGCACAGAACAGTCTCAATAGTGGGACATTGATGGGTTTCCCCAGATGAACTGCCCTCTTCAAGTCATTCTGCAAACATTTATTTTGGATTAAGGACTTGGCTTTTAATATTCACTTTCGTCTTCTGTGTCCATTTTATGTTAAAGCAATCTGCCTGCTTAGCTGCTACCCTGTTGCATGACTCACTTTTTCTTGTGGTTCAGGTCACAGAGACATTAACATGTTTTCATGACTGTCAGTATTTTATTTTTTTATGTTCTTGGAAGGTCAGACATCTCAGTTCTGTATTTGTTTCTTACATTTTTAAGACTTTTGTAAAACTATAATCATTTTAAAAGGTATATTTTTTTAAAGAAATATAAATGCATTTAAAGAGTTCACAAATCTTCAAGTGACAATATTACGATCAGCCATTAAAATTATCCCACTACTATTTTTAAAACTTGCAGGCTTGTGCCAGGTAGCTGATCAAGCAGATGTGCAGATCCAAAATGTCTTTACAAAGTGGTCCTGCCTTGAAATCATATTTTTTTTAAAATTCTTTAAAAAAATATGAAAAAGAAAAAGCACTAATCTTTAAGTGAAATGGTTAGTGTTGACCAGCGCATAGCTTAGGTTTTGAGAAATAAAGTTGTTTTAAAAAGACGGAGAGGAGTGGGGGTGCTGTATATCTTACGCGAGTCTGTTGTGGAGAGTCTAGTCTCTTTTGCAATCATCTGTTGAAGTAGCCGCTCATAAACAATCCTCTTCATGAAACAGTTGTTCAAAAAAGTGTCTCTTCAGTGAGAAGCTTCTCGAGGTTTGCTGCAATATTAACCACTACAGAATATACTTCCTGTTCACAATCATTTTGTGCAAAGTTTCAGACATCAAGGATTTTAAAATATGTATGTATACTAATTAGATTGAGTTATATTGCCTTGGCTTTTCTGCAATGTGGAATCTTTTTCTCCTCAAACTTTTTTCTTTCTTTCTGCGGCTATCATTCAAGCAATACTTCAACTACAAACTGCTGAGCCATCAGAATATGACACATCTTTCTCTCTCTGCTGTAAAATACTTGATAGTTAGGGATAATACACTTTATTAACCCTAACACCTCAAACGTTCATCAATTTAAAAACTGCTCACATTTTTAGACATATTTTTTTTTTTTGCTATTTTATTTGTCTGTCTTATCTACTTAATGTTTGTTATTTTATTGTAAATAAATTATTTAGGCATCACAGAAGAAAAAATGTTTGTTGGGAAGTACACTTTTTGGGTAGTCATTAAAGTTCAATAAATTGGTTTGATTTCATTTGAAAAAAATGGCCCCATTCTTTTCAGCTGTGACACCACTATGATTTATTTTAGTTGCCAACATATATATAGAGGTGTAAAAAAATTTATTGCCACCTAAAGATTTCTTCTTTTTCGTCTTTTCATCACACATCATATTGTCTGCCTCATCAAACATGTCAATATTAAACAAAGAAAAGCAGAGGAAATACAAAAAGCCTTATTATAAATTGATTTTATTTGTTAGCAGAAAAGTAGTTCCAATCACTTTGTCCTTATTTGAAGATGTTTGATATTTGTCAAATTTTATTAACCTCTCCCAGCTACAATCAAACTTGTCAAGTACAGAAGTCCCTTGAATAGAACATCCTTGACATCAAAAATAAGGCTAATTTTCTCAAAAATGTCTACCTTTCCCCCACCTAATGAAATCTAAGAAAGGAAGAGAAAAAGAGTTATTGTCCCCTGTTGGTCCAGAAAGGGTAACACAGGATATTTCTAAGACTTTGGAACTCTGCAATCACAATTAGAGTCATTGTCCACAAATGGAAAAACCATTGAGCATTGAGCAGTCGTGAACCCTCCAAGGAGAGGCCAGCCTACCAAAATTACTTGAAGCACACGTCAACAACTTCTCCGTGAGGTCCCAGAAAACCCCACATCATGTAAAGCGGCACAGGCCAAATAAGGTCAAGTACAAATTTAACTGTGGGAGATTCTTAATTTGTTTCTTTCCCGTTTTCAGTTTTATTTTTCTCAGTATGATTCCCATTAACCCTGTTTGACAAAAAGTTGTTTTTTTTGGTTGGAAAGTGTGTGTTTTTTTTTTCTTTGATATGAGGAGCTTAATGTTTCCAAAAATATATATCCAGAACATATTTGGATATTATAGGCGGTACGTGGGTCGCCCTCAGAGCTGTCCACTGCTTGAGCAAAGGGACATATGTGGGACCTGTGGTGTTTAGTTTAAGGGACAGTGGCCACAGCTTGGGTTGGATCGAGTCTTGTCTAGACTACTTCTGGTACAAACAGAGTAAGGCAGGACTGAAACAAACGGTGGTAAAAAGTCTGCATGATGGAACGTATATTACGAAAAAAAACAAAATCTTATAGAAAATAAATAATTCTGTTCTTCATTAAAAGTTCAAATGGGGGCACTGTTTGAGCATTAGGGCGTCATGTCTAAAAATTCCTGAAGCAAGTCTTTGGCTGTAGCGACTGTGCACCCTATCACTTGCCAAAGTTCGGAACATCTTGTTACCACTAGTAGCCAAATGACAGAAGGGGTGTGATGTTTCCCTTCACCTCATCTAAACTTAAACATGATGTATTTGATAATGCATATTTTCTTCAAGGAGCTCTAATCTCAAACAGTCTGTTTGCAGCTATACATAGATTAACTTTTGTATGTTGAATGTGCTGTCCTCATCTAAACAACACAGAAGCTGGTTATTAGGTATTATATTCGGTTTTAGGCAGTAGGTTAAAAGACACTTCAATGAACTTGCAATGTCGTCCAAGTTCTGTGTAATCCTTTTTTTTCCCTCATGGCTGCAAAATATGATAAAATATGATCAAACAAGTTAAATCAATCAAGTTTATTTCTACAGATCATTTTAGCAACAAGTCAGTTCAAAGTGCTTTACATCACAAAAACACAACATACTGTCGACAATTGAGAAACTAGTGACTTACATTTTGACGAGTGCTATTATCAAAATCATCCACATACGTCAAATATACTGCTCAAAAAAATAAAGGGAACACTTAAACAACACAATATAACTCCAAGTAAATCAAACTTCTGTGAAATCAAACTGTCCACTTAGGAAGCAACACTGATTGACAATCAATTTCACCTGCTGTTGTGCAAATGGAATTTTGTACAGAGCAAAGTATTCAATGAGAATATTTTTTTCATTCAGATCTAGGATGTGTTATTTGAGTGTTCCCTTTATTTTTTTGAGCAGTGTATATTGGTCAGTGTTCCAGCTGTTATGGTTCAAAAGCTACTCTAAACAGGAGGGTTTTGCATGTTTCAAGTAAATGCAGGAAGGATGTTTTAGCAACTTATTTTGTCTGGTACTTTACTAGTCATCTTTCTTGGATGTAAATTCAAGATCAAAGATATCAGACAGTAGGAGGAGAGAAATCTTTCCACTGCACTGATGTTAATGGGTTCAGGCTACCCAGGGATAACAGAACGCTAATCCTCCATGGGTACAGTCAAATCAATAAAACCGGTCCACCATTTAATACCTCCCTTTGTAGCAATAAAATACTGGGGAGATTCATGGCCAAACAAGCAACTTTAACCGGTTTTATTTTCACTTGACGCAACTCTTTTGTGTCTTTGTTTTAAAGTGAACAGAAAATAAAAAGGCTTTTGAAAAAAACAAATCAAACAGGAATGGGTAAAGACAACTTTAGGATGTCTTCAGGCTCATTTTACATTGCAAGTTTGTTTTTTTTTTGTTTTTTGTTTTTTTCCAGGAAACATGCTGTTTGTTCATTTACTCTTTCTGTAGCAGTATCTCGTGTTATCGGGAAAAGGAGTCCAGAACTGGAAAGGTTTATTATAATTCACCCATAAAGCAAGCCTTGGAAGCAGTTATGAGTATAGCTTTCATAGCAGTCTTTATTTCCTTTGAAATGTTTAGTTTCCTCCTCAGTGTTCTCCACCTTTCAGACAGTTATAAAACAGACAGAGCTTTAATTTTATGGGACGTGTTGTATGAGAATATTTCTCTGGCTGTGAGCCAACTCCACCAAATAAAATCAGCGTTAATGATGTAGAGTAAAATTGCTAACCTCCTATGTTTGCGTTTGGCTTGTGTGGGGTTTGGTGGATTGTTCATTCTGAAACAAGTGTTTCTCATTGTGTCGAGTATTGTGCTTGGCAGGAGGCTCCACAAATCCTGCCAATGCTTAATCTGCTTTCCAGAGCCTGCCTAGAATACCATATATAGTTTCACCTGTTATCCTACTCACTGCTTAGAGACAATCCACAAAAGTTTTCATGTGTTTTTTAAATTTTGACGTGACGTCATGTGAAACACGACGTCAACTTGTCCGCCAGTTTTGCAAATATTTAACTAATTAAATTTTGATGTTGACATGTTGGCGCAAATGTAGAAAACAATCCTCTGAGCTTACTGGATTGTCTCCAGTGACCTCTGCAATTTTGCTGGTCTTTGAGTTCAGACAGAGCTGAACTCCACAAAAAGGGAATGCTATTTTAGATGCAAATAGTAAGAGCATCTATCAAAACTAAAGAAACTGCACTTAATCAGGCCACACTTCAATTTGGAAATCAGATGCTGTGATGGTTGATGCTTCAGAGCTAATAGAACAGGGATCTAGTTAATCTGCAACAAGAATTTCTGGTTAAAGAGAGATTTGCAGCACTCTTTAACCAGATTTATTTATTTTATTTATGAAAATAAAAAAACGTATTGGCTCTCTTACAGATGCCATCTGCTTTTGCTTTTTAAAATCACATTTAGATGTTTCAGATTATTAAACAAATTCTAAAATCACACTCTAGAAACTAGTGAACATACAGCATGCCATTTTTAAACGTCATCTCAAGTGTGAAGTACAGAGGTGGCGCCACCATGTTGTGTGGGTATTTTTCTGAGGTTGGAATGGAGCTCTGCAGCAGAGAGGGTATCCAGAGAAATAAAAATGATGTGAAACTATTGAGGCAATGTCTCAAGACATCAGCCAGGAAGTTTAAAGCTTGAGACTCTAATAATACAGTCAAGTTAGTTGCACCCCTCTCCTAAATGTCCTGCAATAATAAGCAGGTACGTCAAATAGATGGATGGATTTCATTGTTGCAGTTTATTGTTATTTAAATAGTACCAATGATTCCCGCTAGCAATATTCAGATTTTATCCATATTCCACACAGCAACTTTTCTCTTCTTAACAGGCATGCTGCAGTGTGGAGCAAAGCAAACAAAAATGTCACCTGACACATTTGGAAAAGTAAGGTTAATTTTAATCACCACAAGCTATTTTCCAACAACTCCAGACATAGAACTTGAAGTTGTGGAAATTTCTCCAAAGGTTATGTCTTCAAAGTAACTCATTTTGTCTGTCTTGTTGGTTTTTAACAGAGACGTGGAATTTGTAACACACCGGTGCGAGCTCTGCAGCATTGACCTATCTCTGTAAATAGAGCATCTCTTTGAAGAAGTGCACATTTAAAGTACTACAAGACTCTTTCAAAGGATTCACGATCAAAGTTAACCTGAGATCCTTGCAGCTCACACGGGCCACGCACAGAACAATTGAACAAAAAAAGATCTTACAGAAACACAGAAAGAACAAATCCCTTTCCAACTGTCCCCACAACTCCCACCAGGAAAAACCTCGTAGCTACTAACAAAAGTCAGATTGTTTTTTTGTGTTGCTTTCCCCCAGGTCAAAGAGGACAAGCTGACTGTGGAGAACAAACTGCACAACTCAGCTGATTTTGATCAATTCAGCAGTTCTTTGTTGTTAGAACAAAAATAATTCATAACATCACAACTGCAGAACAAAAGTAGGCAATCAAAATAAAACTAAAAAAAAAAAAATAACATCATTTTGAAAGGGAGATTGCCAGCAGAACCCAACTAGGAACAATGGGCTGCAGAACATGGTTAGCCTCTGGGATTGGCTGATTGAGAACTAGTGCTGGTCAACTGACTAATAATTCAACAAATCAATCAACTATATTGTTTTAAAATCTATATTTGAATCCACTTGCATGCTCAGTATTTATATATTGAATTGTACATTAATCCAAAGTCTGTTGGGTAGTTTTATCCAAACATTGGGTCAAAGGAGCCTCATGATTGTTTATAGACAGCCACAATCTGATCAAATGTCTCTAAATTTCTTTAACAAGCTTAATTTTACCATATTGGGATCATAAAAACATAATAATAATGTGAATATTAGTGGGTTGTGTTCGTGGCATTAACTCATACTAGAAAACAAATGTGTTTACTTAACATAGCATTAGCCTGCTGGGTAAGTTAGCACAAGCCAGCTATGTTCAACAATCATTGTGATCAAAAGATTAGTCAATATTTTATTCAGGCTCATATACTGACATACATTCAAATTGTTGATCAAAACAAGGTTGATGTCACTGTTTTGTAATCATTTGATACAGAACAGAAGCAACAAATGTAACTTTTTTTAATATGAATCTCTGATCTTGCCCTGATCCTGCATGGATAAATTGAGTATAGGACATGGCACCCTTGTGTAGCCTGAACAATTACAGATTTAAATCCTTTTGTTTAGTTTGAAAATCCTCTAACCTAAACCACACACAGACTGCTTGTTCAAACCCATAACGTAACCCTACTGAGTTAAATCAGCCCAGATATGGAACAATCTATTTAACTCAGGGCTGGAATCTTGTTAGCTTAGCAGTATTTTTCTAAGTTTAGCTTCACTGGATTTCAATCTTTTAGTATCACAGTTATTATCACACGTTACTCTCATCTTCTTCAGTTAACGGTGATAAATGTCACCAAACTGGAACCCAACTGGCCTTGGGTTTCACATTAGCAGAAGATTAATGGATACAGCAGAGTTTTGATAATGGCCCAAAAATCTTGGTTCCAAATTTTTGGTTTTATTTTAGGTCTCTTCCTTACCATGACACAAATTCCAAACAATGGCCTGAGACTGGACCCTTTTCACAGTTCAAACCTAAAGTGTGATGCCTATCATATCAAACTAGCAGGCAGTGAACTGATTCCAGAGGAGCTGTCCACATAAGCACTACAGCTTCAGCCTCCAAGTCTTGAAAATTCTGGGAACAACTAGTACAGACTGAGAGCAAAGAGTTCTCCTGGACTGATAATGGACAATGAGTTATGTAGATAAGATGCACCCAGGCCATTCAGGGTTTTTACGCCATGTTTTTGTCTCATTCTGTAGCCCATAAATTGTCCTTTTCAAATGGTTTTATGTTCCTTTCCTGTGCTTTGTGAAGTTGTAAAGTATGAGTAATTATTTCATTATGTTTCAGTGAATATTTGCTTTATCAAATGTTTTCTTCTGTGAGAATCCTACTTTGTTTATTGTTGCCCTGTTCTGGTTTTGTTTTAGTATTTTAATTTTTTTAAAGTCATTAGATGTCATCACTAGTCCTTATTTTCAGGTCAGTATTTCAACACATGTATTATTCTGAACTTGAAAAGCTCTGTAAAGATCTTAACTCGGTCTGAAATGGGAAATAAGAAAATCACTTCAAACCACAGGAAACATCGTGTGTCCTCATGTGTCTCCTTTTTTACCAGGAGGTATTCTCACAAAAGGTGTAAAAGGTTTTTCTTGGTTAATTAAAATAAAGTTATTTTACCTAATTTTATTACCTAGTTATTGAAAAAGTTGAATATAATTTGTAAGGTTATCAATTTATCTTTCTTATTGCGTGCATTTCATTTACGCAATTGTGATCCCAAAAAATCATGAATGCAATTCACTGAAACTTGCAGAAACCTTTTGCTTTGTGTATTATCTGGTTGTGTTTGTTTTGGATCTCTGCCCTTGTAAAAAGAAACAAAGATGCTTCACAGCTCAGGAAAAAGAGTCAAATCACTTCACACCTTGATGACAGGCCAATTCTAAAAATGCTCACAAGATCTGGTCCTATGTGCAGTTTCCGTTTTGTTTGCAGATAATATTTTGGATTTGCTCCTCAGACATTCAGACCTCATTGCCAGATCAATTCAAGGTGGCAGAAATGTTTTCAAAATGAGTGGCAGGCTTGGTATTTACACTTCCATATTAATATGACAATTTTAGACAAGAATTCTGGTGTTATTTAAAAATATGCTTTAAAATTTGAAAGATAATCTCAGATCTACTGTAATATTGAAACCTATTCTATTCTTTAACAGGGATGTTATCCTACATAGAATCAGGTCGTTAACACAATAAAAAGTTTTCGGTGTGTTTGACTTGGCCACATCGAGCCAATTGACCAAAGATTTGTGATGCTCCAAATGGCGCTGGGTATCATCTCTCTGGCCCTACAGTATTTGTACAGGCCACAGTTAAATATTTGAGGAGCACATGTTGGGATGAATGGTGACACAGGATTTCATCATAAAGCCGGGAAGCATGAGTCAGCGGGGGGTCATTTTAACAGTAGTGTCAACATCATGAGATCCCTACTCCGTCCACTTGGCAAACAGTGCATCGCAGACTTTCTGAAAGGTGGGTGCTTTCTGGAAGGGGCCAGTGCTTTCTCAGAACACCTTTTCAGTCGAGTCAACACATTTTTGACATTTACTCTCTTTGATTTTACATAGTGGGTCCAAAGAAACTGGAGGGCTAGAAATGAAGCACGTGTAACTTCTGTGCTGCCAGGACCTTTTCTTTGTGTCAATATGGAAAGAGCAACGTGCTACGTTCTCGGTTTGTATTAAGCAGTCAGAAAATTTATCTCTGGTTTATATCACCATTTCCTTCTGATTCTAAGATTGAGTATTTCTTTACCCACTAAACCCCAGCTGCAAAATGTCTGATGGAAGTTTCCAAGATCCCATCTACTGGGCTGACATGGTGTATCAAGCTGGCCATCAGCTGACCGTTGCGGGGGTTTCTGTTTACCCAGCCTGCCTGTCTGTGAACATCCAACACAACTCAAACACGGTCACCTGGCAGTCCACCTGCTGTCCTGTTAGCACGTTCAAATTCAGCTAGAAACCCTGCTTAAGATAAACTAAACTAAGACATTTAAAGTAAAACAATAAGCAGTTTTCACGTTCTCTCTATTCATACATGCATTTCTGGGTTCTCGGGTTTTCTCCCGCAGTACAAAAATGTGCATGTTTGGTTAATTGATCCCTGAAAAATGTCCCAAAGTGCGAGTATGCAAGTTTCTTTGTCCTGCTCGTCAATGTGCTGCCCTGAAATGAATTGTTGACCTGTTCAGTGTACACCACATTGGCTGCTGGAGATACTCTGCAAGCTGCATTCTGCAAGGATAGAGCAGGGATAGAAAGATGTTGCCCCACCTGCACCACTCACTTTTACTCTCTTATTCCCTGACATTTCAACTTTCTGCCCAGTTTGCTTGAGGTTCTTCCTCCAATTTCTAGCTTCCCATCTCAATCGCATAAATTCACCGTAGTGCAAGCCTCTATTGCTACATCCTATGTGTTTTTCTTCTGGGTTTTCCGATGCAACTACCTATTTCCAAAGCAGACACCTGCTCTACTTCTTCTGACACAGACTATCTACCAGAAGGAGCAAAGGGAAAGGGGTTGTGGTCAGAGAAAAGCAAGCTGTTGGATGACAGATCAACAGAGGAAAATGAAAGAGTTGTTGATGCAGACTGCTTTATTTTAACAGGAGAAAAGATGAACATTTCTAATGTTTTTGGTGGTCTGACTGGATGCCAGTCACCATCTCTAACATACACCAAAAAGGTTAGGGAGGATAAATGATGTTTTAGTTGGCCTGGTTACATCCCACAAGTGGAGCAGAAGGACCAGTAAAAACGTCTTAAATGCCACATCATCGGTGTGGACAACCTTCTCCATGATGTCTCTTTTTACACAGAATTTAAGACGGGAGATTGTCCCTCATTTCAAACTGATCTGCCTGTAAGGACATTAATAAGTTCCAAAAAAGTTGCTACTTTGTTTAAAATGAAGGCTCTGAATAACATTGGTGACTTGCCATTTGGTTTTTACCTGCTTCTAAGGTACTCTGCTTAAAGTACCAAGTATTCTGCTCTTGAGCAGAAAATCCAGAAGGTGAATACCAAGCTATCAGTTCCTGACTTTAAGTACAAGCATGCTTGGGGTTATGCAATAGGACAATGGGCCAAAGCACACAAGCAATCCACTTCTGAATAGAGATAGGCACCAGCACCCCTTGCAAACCCACTAGGGATGGGCATGTTTGAAAATGGATGGATAAATAGCATTCAGCTAATTTAGGAATGTGCTGTTTTAGGGCTATGTCACTATTATGCAAATAAGCTCCTGCTAGCCAAGCTCCCCCAGCTCAATGTTTATATTAGCACCTCAGTGAAAATGGCAATAAGCAGATGCATAGTGGTACAACCACACATCTTTGACTCAGAGAATGTGTTAAGAGTTAGCTTGTGCTAAATGACAATTCATGTTGACACTGAACAACAATATGAAACACACAAGACATCATTTTGTACTTGCATCACAATCATCTGCAGATTTGTAGTGAACGGTAGGACCAGAACCTTACTTCAGTCAAAGTCTTTTAGCAAATCCTGCCATACGCTGTTGGTAGTTTTCAAAGTGACTTGTGCAAACTATAACTTTCACAGGGACATTGCAAGCAAAAATGAAACTAAGCCACGCAGCTCTGTTCTACCTGACTGTGAGAAAATGCATGGACCCATGCTCTGCATTGAAGGCCACAACAAAATATTTTCATTTTCAAGCAGCCAATGCAGAGTTAGCTTAACGTCTTGAATGAAGTGGGTGGAGCTCCACTTGGGTTGCCAGGTGAGGTGCTGGGCTTGGCTTGGGATTGCTAGGTAACAAAATTGTGATGCAACAATTTAGAGATTCTTGTGACAGGTCCTTTTGCAGACTCGCTTAGGCAAAATATTACTTTCAGTTAAAAAATGTTATCCTTTAGTGATTTTTGTTTTATTATTGTTAAGCAGCATCTTTTGCCCCTGCCTGAAAGAACAAACATTAGCTTCTCACCTTTGTCAGATGACTATGAGGAAACACTGCCATCTAGTGGATAAAACATACAATTGCTAGTTTTTGACCACACTGACAAAAGTATGGATTTTCAAACTGTTGGCTTAGAAAGAAATAAGGGGGCCTGTAATAGGGCCTCTGTTACGTAACTCTAGACCAAAAATGGCATCATTTTGGTTGATACTCAAAAACAGTAGCATGATATTCCAATGCTAATGTGCTCGTGTGAGCTAATGTTAAGTTTTTGAGTTTTTTTTCTTGACATCTCAACTCTCATGTGGCTTCGACACGTGTCTGGAATTTCCTTTGACAGCCCCACAGAGCAGCTCCTTGGACACCGAAAAACAAAAACGGCAGACTTTGTTGAAAAGTCCCTGCGTCTGTCCTTATGTGAGGCTGAGCTCACGTGAGGCGGAATCTGAATGGAGGCCATGCACATGTTAAATGTCAATTTGCTGAGGTGTGGGGAAGGCTCTGACTGGGTTAAACAGATTACTGTAAATGTTGACCTACAGGGCTTTGCCGGAGTTTTTCACTCATGGTGCTTCACATTTTTTCACCTTATGACCACAAACTTCAAGGTCAAGGAAACTATTAAGAAAGGAAAGCAAAGACACCCACTGTGTCTGTGGAAGAACTGCAAAGATCAGCAGCACAGGTGTGTAATGTATGCAAAATTTCAAGGTGTGACATTTCCCTTATTTTTATTTTCTCCTCATGTCATGCACACAAGTTAATCTCCAGTATTCTAGTTTGAATCAAAATAATTCCTGTCTTCACAGACTGAAAAGAGTGCTTGGGGGAACAGCGGGTTGCACTGACGTCAGAAGATCCTGGGTTAAAATCCTAGCCTTTGCATGAAATTTACATGTTCATGCCTGTACATGGATTCCCTCAGGAGGTTAATTGGTCTCTCTTAATCACCATGAACCTCATCCAATGACCACTGGAAACAGGCACCAGACCGCCTGTAACCAATCCTCTATACACAGTTAAGTGAACAATAATTATAGACAGTTATGTGTGGGTCAATCATAATAATAAAAAAAACATGTAATAATTGTAATGTAACAAAAAGAGAATATTTGAAACCATTGTAATAATTTAAGATACATATATTGTTTGGAAGTTTATTTGTCAAGACATGTACAGTATATTAGATTAATACCCTGCATATGTACGTTAGGCCCTAAACACATATGCAAGACTGAAAAACCAACAAAGCTTTCAGAAAGCATGAAGCCATCTGTTTGTACAATTGAAATACAGCAAAGAAAACAAGAAGTCTTTGCGAAATAAAGTGCAAAAACTAGAATATGGGCTTTCAGAACAGTTTCTATTTAAAATTTCCAACCATGCAAAATTCAGTATAAATCAAACAAGCCCATCTTTGAATAGACATATGTAAATCTTTGAAATAACAGAATTAAAATAAAACATCAGATTGATCATCTTTGAGTTTTTACATTTGAGGAAAAAATTTTAACACTTAAACATAGAATTTCCACTTTTCGTAAAACGTTTTTCATTGCTGTCCAGTCAATATCAACTTGTATTTTATCATATTGTATTTAATATTACATATATACACTGTTCTACTTTAAGGGTTGCCAGGCATAAATGTAGCATTCATGTGCAGCCGTGGCGACTTCAAAGACATTTCAGAGGAAGATCTGTAGAACCTATGAAACCAAGAAGTGATGATCCTTCCATATAACAAAATGCTGGCATATTTAATATAATATTTTTTGCTTAAATGGTAAATGTTCTGTTACATGTAACTGAAACTAGCAAACATCAGATCACAAGTACATACCTTAAATCAGCAGTAATTAAGGATGGATAAAAGTGGGACAAAACAGGCAACAGAGAAAATAGTGCTGAATAGTTGAGTTACATATAGCAGATCTGTGTAATATGATCAATAATGGTTTAAATCAGTTTAATCCAACTTTCAACTAAAGAGACTGAGCCTCTTCTTCATGTAGAGAAAGGCGAGATATGTAGCTCCCCCAAGAACCCCGACCAGCAGAGTTGTGCCTACTATAACAGGAGCGTTCTTTCTGGCGACTCGGAACGCCGCAGGAAGGACAGCAGAGATCAAGATGTTGTTGACGTGGCCCAGCACCCTCCTGAAGGCCGGCCGCTCCACAACACGCTCGTAGTATGTTTCCACGTTGACCCGGCTGCCGTTGCCCCAGTAGCGTCGGGAGAGACCGAGGAACTTCAAGCGGTGCAAGGTGACCGCCAGAGAGACGTCGGCAATGCTGAAAAAGTCTCCACACAGCCACGATGGTTTGCCTTCCTCTGGAAGATGGAAGATGAAAGACGCATTTAAAAAGAGAAATAAAAAAAAAATGTCGATGCTAAATGTTGCTTACAGCGGTTGTTTTCTGACATACCAGGTGTTTCCTCTGCTCTCCTCTGCAATTCTGTCTCCACCTGGTCCATCACACTTTCCAGTTCATCCAGGAGCTTCTTAAGATACTTCATGTTGTCATGGTCAAACAACTTAGACTACAGGGATTAGAAGAAACTTAGAATCCAGAAAAACTACTTGAGCAACTACCTTTTAGACTCCTGTCCTTCCAACCCAGACAAGGAATTAGACCAGAGGATACTTACTTATAGTTATGTAGCAACCCTGAACATGAGTATTTGGTTTATTTACTTTGGATCAACTTAATTAGATTATTTCTCTACTTTTGTTCTTTCCTTTGGTTTGTTATTTTGTTTATATTTCTTTTTAGTTCATGTAAAGAACTTTGAATTGCCTTGTTGCTGAAAATATGCTATTTAGGTAAAATTACCTTACCTTACTTTACCTAACCTTACAGAGACATTTGATTAGAAATGATTATGGAAACTATGTACCTTTATTCTATATTGCATATCAACACACACTGAAAGAAATTAGGCTTGAAATAATCAGTCTGACTCACAAATTCTCCAGTAATGCTCTCACATTGAGATGTTTTAGTTCATATTATTAATTTTAAGGCCAACCAAAGATGAAATAGTTTCCAAACATTAATGTAAGCTAAGAATGATTTTTTTTAGACTTATTCACATCTGGCACATCAAAATCAATAACTAAATGTTTTGAATCTACACTCAATCAAAACTTAAGTGTAGATCAGAAAAAATCTCCCCAGCTAATCATAGAACCTCAATTTTTTTTAGTTTAAGTTATGACCGAGTTCAGACATAGTCGAAAAGAAGTAGAATAGAAAAAGTGATTAGTCAAGATGTCTGGTTCTAAATTCCATTTTTGCACATTTGGCTCTTTGCTAATATTGTTATCCCAACTTACCTTCAAACGCCTCTGTTTTGCTACGTAAGCATCTTTAAGCTCCGGGTTCTGCTCAGCCAGTTTTGCCAGCTCCGTCTGCGTGTTTCCAATCTGTGCTGCCAACAACAAACAGCCACGAGCATCATAAGGTGTACTTCAGTGTGCAATCAGTTATTTTTATGAAAAGATTATGCTGATGGAAGGCTCTAGTATTCACGCACAACGAGCCCTTAATGGTGCCTTTGAAATGTTCCTTTTTACAAGTAATTAAAAAATACTAGCAAATATAGAGCAATCTGACTGCAGTAAAAATTAGCATGTTTGGAGGAGGCAAGGTAAAGCTTTCTGATTAAAGAATATTGTGCTGACTGTCAGTGAGCACATGCCAGCATTCATTTATGTAATACATTTACATGAATCGGTTTGTATTGGAGGACCTTATCTAAGGCTACATTTCACACGTTTCCCTTTAAACATCCAAAAATCTCCCTGTCTAGTATCTTTACAGAAATGTGGGGAAAAAGTGAAAGAATATCGAAAATATATTCTAATATTAGGACAGATATAAGGTGGTTCATCATCTTGGAAGCGTCATGTTTTGGGTTTGTTTTGCTGCCATTGGCACAGAGGCATTGCACAAAGTGGAGGGAGAGGTGATTGAGCACTATCTCAGTGTTTTAACCTATCCTCAAATCAACATCTACAAGGTTTAACATTTTATCTGGGTGAGTGTTTTAATAGGACAATAATCTCAAACACCTTTAATCCAGGAAAGTAAACAGTTAAAGTTAACTTTACCAGTTATCCCAAGAATATAGATCACATATCCTGTCAGAATAACACCATAAGTCTGTAACGTGCTAAGGAACCTTCAGTCAAATTTAAACAAGGATATGGATATTCCTATTACATGGTTCTAGAGGAGAGCGGACCATGTGTACATTGTACAAAAATCCATCCCAGAAAAGTCAGACTTATGCATCCACTCTTTGATTTCAAAGTTCATATGTTTTCTGTTGTATGTTTCTTTCAAGCCCTGAAAGAACACAAACAAATAAATCATTAAAAGCCACAAACAGGGACAACATTCATGTTTATGATGAATTTTGTATGTTAAATTTTGACTTAAAGATATCAGCTTTACTCTGTCTTTCTGAAATGTTATCAAATAACTTTTTCCCTTGACCCTTTAAATTAATAAGGATTGAAAAAATGTAAATTGTACAGAGAATTAAAAGGAATTGTACAATACAGGATGCAATATATGTAGACAGAGAAATAACTAAAATAAACAGCAGGAGTTTTGGGCAACCAATGTAATATCCAAGTAAGGAATAACAAATGGCACCTATAGGGTCTAAACCTTAAACTGCTCTGCATCTCAGGTTGCCTTACTTCGTATCGATGCAGCGGCATATGCAGGGATGTGGGAGTCAGCAGTGATCTCAGGATGAAGGATACAGCCGTGCGTGTATGCATCCATGGGCAACGAGTCTAGCAGCTCCCTGTAGTGCTGCACTCTGAGATAGTACCTGCTGCTCTCCTCAGGAACCAGCCTGGGCGTTCCCTCTGGAGACACACAGACCAAAGAAACAGTAAAAATATGGACATCAAAACAGACTTTAAGAAAAGCCGACATGTTAACACAACAGATATTCAGTCATGAAGCAAAAAACTCTCGTGATTGTTAATATACTGAAAGAAAATTAAGTACATCCTACGATTTCAAAGCTGCCCATTCTGGTCCAAATAATCCATACTTATTCAGCCTTACTAATCTGAACTTAAACATTTGACATGTTCTTAGACAGGCCTTTAGAAGACATGTGTGCAAAAAAGGCAGTTTACAAATGCAATGATGGTATGCTGACAATTGACGACGGTATATTGAAAAGATTCAATGATTAAATATTTTCAAGTTTCAACTTAAGTAATCTCATACTTGCCTGATTTTTTTCATTTGCAGTGCAGAATCTTAAGAGCACGTGGATGAATGCAAACCAAGACACACATTAAAAGCAAATTTAAAAAAAAAAAACCACACATGCAGTTTTGAACAAAACTGAACAGAAAAGTGAAAAGTAGACAAATGAACTGAAAGAAGCCAAATATTATAACACCAGATGCCTTGCTGCTCTCTTTTTCAAACTTATCAGAAAACTACTAAATTAGTAAACCTGGCCATAATTTAATCTTATTAATGAGGCCAATTGTTAAAAAGTTTAAGCGGTATGATTATTATTATTATTATTATTTTATTTTTTATGTTTTTGCAAAGTAATGTAGTCTTACCATAGCTAAAGTTATCCTCCAGATAATCTATGATTTGTGTTGGATCACAGATGACTTTATCGTTGTGGACCAGAACCGGCACCTCGCCCGCGGGGTTCAGACGCATAAACCACGGCTCGTTGTGTTCACTGAGAGGAAGGCTCACATCATACTCCTCACAGCGCAAACCTTTCTCTGCTATGGCCAGACGCACCTAAATGATAAATGTAAGGGTCAGTAGAGATCTGGGGTCAGCAGAGCTCTTCTCTTTTCATACACCTGAAATAATTTAGTCCAATATGCAACGATTTTAATTAATAAATGTCGCAAAAATATAACTTTGTCCTTTTAATAATATTTCAAAAATAATTTCGACCCGCGTTGTTCCAGTTTTCATTGCTGCAGCTGTGAATAAATCTATACCAGGGAGCTGTCCACTGACATTTGGTGCTGAAGCTTGATGACACCTACTCACCTTCTGAGAATTGAAGGACTGGGTCCAGTGATACAGCGTTAGTTTTGAGTCATTGTTACGCAACTCTGTGCCACCCTGTTGTTGCGTCTCCTCTTCTGAGCTGGCCTGTATAAGAGCTGCTTTCTCATCTTGGGTTTCAGAGCCGTTTTCCGACGCCATTTTATCTGTTAGTCTTACGAGGGGACAAGAGGATAAGTATGCGCCACGTCAAGGTTCACGTTGTTACACCCCCTGCTGGCCAGGCGTGGAACTTGGAATAAAAAGAACACATTTTGTTTTACTTTAATTTTACTCCAGTAAGTAAGTAAGCACCAGCTCAAGTCATTGAGATCAAGGGTACTCTTTAACCTTTTTTTTTGTATTTATTAGTGAACAGAATGCAATTTTACATTGCAAAACTCAAATTTCAGCCATATTACAAATTTTAACAGTATCTGATTCATTATTGTTCTTCGATCTTGTCCACTAGTGACAGCCAACGAACAGCCAAAAACGTCTCCAGACGAGGCTTGCTTTTCTTAACTGATTTCTTGTTGTTGTTGTTCTGTAATTGACATACAACAAAAGGGGAAAATGCATCACAAACTAATACACACATCTTAATGCTACCCTCAAAATGTTTCTGTAATGGAAATATAACAGAAAGAAAAATAAACACTTACAAAGTCGAAAGTTTTCCTAGGTACAAAGCACATTCAATGTTCATGAGATGTTTCTTGTTGATTAGGTTACCGGAGAAAAATGCCTCAGAGATAGTTTGCTCCCCACGGCGCTCACTCGGTCATGTTTCTGCTTGAGCAATATGACAAAGATTGTTTGCAACAAGCGTCACGCTCAAATCAAATTGAATCCACAACATTGCATGTATTTTATGGGGGATTTATTTAACAAACTGGGCAGAAGAAAATTTGCATTAAGCAGTGATTTATTATTTTTTAAAACAATAAAAATCTGAACAGTGCGATCTGTATTTTGTGTTTCTTCCCAAAGATATTGTTTTAAATAGTTTTTAATAATTTATATCCAATAACAATCATTTTACAGCAGAGGGCGCCATATTCCTTTTCTTCTCTATGGCAGCCATCTCTTGGGCTTTATCAGGCCTACAAAATACTAAATAATTAAGTTGATGGATCCACCTAATTAAAGTTGCCAGTATGATTTCCTTTCATTTTATTTTTGAGTCCCGTTGAAATTGTAATAGATTTAATACCATCAAGCCTTTTTTTTAAGAATGCGCTCTGCTTAGTGCTGTCATCACAATGATACACTCCTATTGTATATTTTTGTACTAGTCCAAAAAAAAAAAAAAAGAAATAAAGCTATAATCTCATCATTGATAATTACGGTTAAACGCGTTTGTTGGGCGTGCAGCTACTGTCGACATTTACACCTGTGGCCTGCAAGGCGCGTCTTTCAAATGTGACACAAATATAGAGGTGCCTTATTTTGGTAGGGCTGAGGCGTCAAGGCTCTTCAGCGAGGGGTGGTAGCGCGACAGGCAGAGATGAGAGTGGGAGGTCCTCTGTGGCGTGACGTCGCGATTGGCCCGGTGCCTTTTTCTTCAGCAGGGTCTCCATACCTCTCTCTCTCCCTCTGTGATCAGTGGGCGAGAGGGGGGAGACGAGCAACACACAGCGGAGAATCCGGGTGTGCGCCTCCGGTAAATGACTCCCACCATTCATACCTTTACTCTTGCCATTACGCATGCCATTTGTATTACATATCGGTGTCTGGGTTTTCTCATCCTCTGATTTATCGCTCCTCTCTAGTCATCATCATTATCATCATCCTGCTTGCCATCGTCCTTTTCCATCACAGCGCCAGTTCTGGAACAGCCCACTTCGGTCCTGGAGACGCCCGAGTCTGCAGTAGCAGCAGCAGCAGCAGCAGCAGCAACAGCAGCGCGATCTGCGTTTTTCCCTCCCCAGCCTTTTATCTGAATGACGGGCGGAAGGTTTGACTTCGACGACGGTGGTACTTACTGCGGGGGGTGGGAGGATGGCAAAGCCCACGGGCACGGCATCTGCACCGGACCCAAGGGCCAGGGCGAATACGCCGGGTCCTGGTCGCACGGCTTCGAGATCGTAGGGGTGTACACCTGGCCAAGCGGGAATACCTACAAGGGCTACTGGTCCCAGGGGAAGCGGCACGGGCTCGGCGTGGAGAATAAAGGCAGGTGGATCTATCGAGGAGAGTGGAGTCACGGCTTTAAGGGTCGCTACGGGGTCCGGCAAAGCCACAACACACCTGCCAGATACGAGGGGACCTGGAGTAACGGGCTGCAGGATGGATATGGGGTCGAAACGTACGGCGATGGCGGTAAGAACCCACAAGCGTCCTTGTGGCTTTAACACATCATGTGTTATGCAGCTTGTGTGTAGGTTGCTCAGACTCAAACCAAGAGAAGTTGTAATAGGCGACATGTTTGTTTAAATCTTCATCGGATGTGAGCTGAGATTGCGCGCTTCACTCTGCGGCCAAGAGCAAAATCCGCTCCTATGCCCCCAAAACTGTTTTTAAACTCATGTCTTTTGCGGCCTCCTTTAAAAAAAAAATAGAAGTGCATCTCATTTGGCAACTACCGGTTGCTCCTCGCAGGCAGTGGGAGGAGTGAGACTCCTCTTCAGTGGCACCATGCCTGATGAAGAGGGAGATTGGACGTCAAAGCAAATCAGCCCACTTAAAGCATAGTCTGAATATAAATGGTCTCCCTGTTATTCTCTTATTGAATATTCTATGTGGAACCATATCCCCAGCCAGCATGTACTTATGGGGCCCCATATTGACTTTGCTTAGGCTGAACTGGTATAATTTTCAGGGACTCAGAATGGGTTTCTTCTATGAGAAAGCATTTTGAACCTTTTGTAGATCTCTAAAATATACTTAGAAAATCAGCTGATTTAGCCAATATATGTAATATAATCTCTGTGGGTGCCACTTTTTACCTGTTCAGTTGACCTATATGAAATCTGTTTAAGAAATCAACTGTAGGTCATAAATGATCCACAGTTAATTCTGCTTGAGGCCCATTTATAAGTCAATTTCCTTCCAGTATAGGCCCCATATGGGAACGTTGGTTGGGGTTTTGGGAACACCCTTGTCTTATGGGGTCTGTTTGGGCCTAAGCTTAATTCAGTTTGAGGGCTGACTTCCAGCCAAATCCACAGTAATTATTACAGATTTGAGAGCTGAGCAAGCCCAAGGTATAAGAAAACTAACCAGCTGTTGAAGATCGCCCAAACTAACAAGATGCCCCCTAGAGGTCATAAATCCAGATTACAAATCTAAAAGAATATATTAATTTATTATGTGAAACAAGTGCATTGGAGAAGGATGGTGTAAAGCCCATACAAAATTAAACTCATGCATATTGAGTAATTTGTAAAATTAAACACACCATGTTTTGAACTCTGTTGAGTGGGGTTTAAACTTCACCTCTCTACAAAAAACAACCGAGTTGCACTGCACACATGAAGGCAAGCTAAAACTAGCATCCTAGGCATGGACAAGTTGCTGCTTTCGACATACACCAAGGTTATGAAAAGTAAAATATGTTACAGTTTTCTTAATGTAATGCCAAAGTACCATAGGAATATGTTACTTTACGTTTTTGTATGTACAGTACAGACCAAAAGTTTGGACACACCTTCTAATTCAATGGGTTTTCTTTATTTTCATGACTATTTATAAGGCAAGAAATCCCACTTATTAACCTGACAGGGCACACCTATGAAGTGAAAACCATTTCAGGTGACGACCTCTTGAAGCTCATCAAGAAAATGCAGAGTTTGTGCAAAGCAGTAATCACAGCAAAAGGTTGCTACTTTGAAGAAACTAGAATATAAGGGGTATTTTCAGTTGTTTTACACTTTTTTGTTTAGTGCATATTTCCACATGTGTTATTCATAGTTTTGATGCCTTCAGTGTGAATCTACAATGTCAATAGTCATGAAAATAAAGGAAACTCATTGAATTAAAAGGTGTGTCCAAACCTTTGGTCTGTACTGTAAATGAAACTAATTAAATCATAATTAAATTATATAATTATTATATTTTATTTTCTTCAAGATTTTTATACTGTGAGACAATGAGAATCATTTACAAGCAGCACACCTGTGGTTAAGACAAAAAATAATTCATGTACATATACCATCAGGTTTGACAACATATATAATGTTTAGTGTATAATCCATGAGTAAATACCTCTCATACACTAGACGACTGTCATTTTCTTACTAAATACAGCGTCTTCTTAGTATTGTTACTTATCATTTTTTTCTCGCTGTGAGACATCCAAGACACTGGAGGATTTGTTATCTACTCTTAAGTAAGGCCTCATGGTGCAGAATAAATGCTTTACATATGATTGTTGCAGATTGCTGGGCTCGGTAAATCAGCTGATCCTAGAGGATCTACTCAACATCTGGCTGTCTGACCCTGTTGCATCCTGATAACTTGATCTGCAGGGTTACCAAATTGGACTGCAGTGCAGAGCCAGCCTGTTAATCACACTGTTTATCCATCTAAATTCCCGCTCAGGCCAGTGTAGCTTTTCTTCCCCCCTTTTTTGTTAATATGTGACCATAGCAGCTTATTTCATTGTGTTGCGAAATGAGATTGGCGCAGCGTATTAATTAGGATCAGGATTGTAATGTGATGCTTTGAAGAAGCTACAGAAGACCTGCACATGCTCAGCAGCGCTGAATAGGAATAATAAAGTATTCCTCTTATTATGTGACTCATAGCAATTCCCTGTCGTCACAGGCAAGCAGAAGTGAATTTGCGTATCGTCAGTGAGGAGAGTTAGTCGCTGCCTGAAAACATAATCCTACCCAAGTGATTCTTGTTTATACCAAGTGATTCACAGAATATGATGGTCTTCAATTAAGCCTTTGATTCAGTTAGCTGTGTTTACCATCACTGATCTAAAAAAGAGAAAACATTTCATTAGCTATATACTGTATGTAGGTTGGACCCCAAAGCAAGATCCTTTAAATTACTGTATGAGTAAGTGTATTCATTTCAGCACCTTTGTGAAGTCCATTAATTTCTGCCAGAATGCCTTACATTCTCGCCTTCAGAACGTACTCCAAGTCTTATCCTGAACTGACGGGTAGCGCAAAGAGATTCTTAGAAGTAGAGGAGCAGATTTTGTTTGTCCAATTACCACTATTAAATTTCCTTCCTCACTATGCCAACACATGTTTAAATAAATTACATTAGTTTTCTCAAACAGTTCCCAATCTTGACCACCAAAAATTCGATTTCTGTAAAATGCCAACGTATCGTTCTTATTTCCAACCATTTTCACATAGTAGACGTGACATAAGTGAAATATCTAGAGCTTATAAGCGGAAATGGATTTTGTTGAAGAATGAATAGTAAAACCTTAGGGAACCACAGCAACTGACTGATTTATGTCTACATGTTTCCCAGGAACCTATCAAGGCCAATGGATGGGTGGGATGCGTCATGGTTATGGCGTCCGTCAGAGTGTTCCCTATGGCATGGCCACCGTCATCCGTTCCCCGCTTCGTACGTCCATGGCCTCTCTGCGCTCTGAGCAGAGCAACGGTGCAGTCCTCCATGACCTCTCCTCCCCTGTGGACACGCCGACGGGCACTCGCGGTGGTTTCGTCCTCAACTTCCACTCAGACAGCGAGGTCGTCACCGGCAAGAAGAAGGGCCTGTTCCGCCGAGGTTCGCTTTTCGGCAGCCTTAGGCAGTTGCGCAAGTCTGACTCTCGGACCTCTATCTCCAGCAAACGCAGCTCCGCAAGGAGCGATGCCACCATGAGCCGAATCAGTTCCAGCGATGCCAACTCCACCATATCAATCGGTGATGGCGAGCTGCCAGACGAGGACCTACCTCTGGAGGACCACGTGGATGCGACCACAACTGAGACCTACATGGGGGAGTGGAAGAATGACAAGCGTAATGGATTTGGTGTTTCGGAGAGATCCAACGGGATGAAATATGAAGGAGAGTGGCTTAACAACAAGCGTCATGGCTATGGGTGCACTGTTTTCCCAGACAGCACCAAAGAAGAAGGGAAGTACAAAAATAATGTGCTGGTGCGTGGAATAAGAAAGCAGTTGATTCCTCTTAAGAATCCCAAAACCAAAGAGAAGGTAGATCGCGCTGTGGAGGGGGCACAGCGGGCTGCAGCCATTGCGAGGAGTAAGGTGGAAATAGCCGCTTCCAGGTACTGTGATGTTTATGTGTATGTGTGTTTTCATTCATCCTCCTGTATATGCATGTATGTGTGCACTGTTTAAACAGACAACAAATACAGGAGAACACCCTGAGTCGGGTATTTATAAATTGAAGGCTCTGAGTTGTCTAGTGACCTGTTGTCCAACCTTTATACAACAGGTATAAAAATCAAGGATTTTGTGTTGCCAGGGCAATAGTCCCTGGAAAAAGGTTCTGCTTCTATTCTCTGCACAAGTTTTTCATTCCCAGGGGAAGAGGTCTGGCGTCTTTGTTTGCATTGTATGCATGATTTGTGTGTCAGAGAGTTCACGTGTGTGAGCTGTATGACCCATAGCTGTGCCCACGCCAAGTATTGCTCTGATGTGGCATCTGCTCTTTAACAGGTGAATGTGATGTGACCTTTTCATCCAGAGTCCCCCCTACCACCGATCTCCACCACCACGCTGGGGCTCACAGGATTTCTTTGACATCCTCTGCTTTCATTGCATCAGGGAATTGTATGAGTGATGACTTAGGGAGCGAGTACAAGCTGGGAAAAGGGTTTTATGCAATCAGGCATGGCTGATTTTGTTCCTGCTCTCCGAAGGGGGGCACATAAATTTGCATGCATAAACATATCAACGACAATTTATGAAATTCAGAAGCTCAGATGTGTGAGTGTAGTTTAAACACATGGTTAAATCACAGCACAATAACTGATCATTTGTTGTTCATCCTCACGACAACCGTAGCAACATGTGTGAAGCTAACAAGACTTAGATCTTTCTTGGACTGCTTAAAATATTTCAACATTTTATCTGTGAACATATTGTATCTCCCTTTAAAACTTAAAAAAAGGAATTGAGCTGTTCCCTTACAGGTAAAGTTCTTACATATATTTGGCTTATTGTCTATGTCTGCAAATGTTTGTGCCATGTGACTTAAGTAGGCTGCTTCATGAAAGAGCTGAACAATTTTGGATATGCTGATGTCCTGTCATCATCTTCATGTATGTAATATAAATGTGCAGCTTTTATTGTTTTATTATTTCGTTTTTAGGGTGGAATAAGCAAACCTTTTTTGGTCTACACAAAAATCAGTATTGTGAGTACATGCACAATTATGTCCCACTAATATGTAGATAAATGTGCCTTAGCAAACGGAAGCCATCACTAAGGTCCTTGCATGATTGGCCACTCTTCTTACCAGATTTGGTTTATTTTCATTGGTTGGTTTCCTGGATGCCAAGGGCCAAGTACTTGTTTACTTGGTCTTTATATTCTAACTCTGTACGGATAAGAAAAAATCAGTTGTAATTCTTATTCTTTTAAGCATTTTTTAAAACCCCGGGTAAAAGAAGAGTTCAAATTCAAATAATTGAAACCCTCAAATTAAGAAGGCGAAGGAGAATGTAAGCGTCTCATTGAACCCAAATTTTTTGTTTTTCTGTCATAGTTCAAATAGTTTTTTCAAAAACAATAAGAGCCTTGTTTTGTTATGAATCACTAAGAGCCTTGTTAGAGTACTCTAGATATGTTTATTCTGCCTTTAGGAGTTTGTAATCTTTGAGCAAAGCTAGTCACGTCAGTAAAGAAAGCAGACATGGCACTTTGATGCATTTAGTTTTGACAACATAGGAATTTAAAGAAGCACACACATCAACTTGTTAGGCAGAAGTTTGCTGAAGATTCTACCTAGGATTTCACTGACAGTTATTGGGAAAGCAAAGCTGTTTCAGTCAGGCATATGGTTCACAGGTTTTCTGCAAAACATTTAAGATTGGCTTTAAGTAACAGTTTTAAAAGACAAAACTGCACAATAGTAGCAGAGACTTTGAATACAAGGTATTTATGATAGTATATAATTGTTATTCTAAGAAGAATATGCTTATTTGAGTTCAAACATGTAAAAAAAACACAAGACTGACTGGACATGTTTAATGCAAAATGTCTTCATTCCTATTTTGTCAACGAAAGAACCTGCATTATGGTGAGACTTCATGCATGTCAGTGAAGGCCACTGGGCTTGAAATAATCATACTGGGAATAGAGAAAAATGGCGGATGCTTTTAAAGCAAGAGACATCTGATCTCCTCTTTGGTTGTTTACACAGGGAATCGACAGGAAAAGGATTCAGTTTGTACAAAGCGTTTATATCAGACAGCAAGGTTCCCTCTGCTGAACTGAGTGATCAAATTACAGTCTGCATCATGCACTGAAGTTTCCAAACTATCTGCCTCCTTTCAAGATATTTTTTAAGAGCACATTTGTGTTCTGAACTCCACAGAACGGCGAGTTGTAAGCACGTTATGTAAGTCTGGTTGTACAGTACAGTGCACTGTGAAAGATGCACTCGTATTGATCTGGTCCTAGTCACATGACTCTCTGTCTTTGATTGTGCAGCATTCCCAGAGGACGCAGAGGGAAGCATGCAAGCTGAGGTAGATGTCACAGAGTAAAATGGATTAAATCGTACGGGTTCTAATAGAGCACGACTGGGGAAGCTGCATGTTTGCTGAGCTGATGGTTTCTGAAGAGGAGGGCTGAAGTGATGGAGGATCATGAGGGGGAGACAAGGGGCATGGAGAGTAACACTCCCCTGTGGTTTTACAGTAGAGAGGAGCTATCCCATCCGCCTCTGGGATGGAGCTGATGACCTCATGCTTGGGATGAGCTAATCAATAGAGAGCCAGTGTGATGCAGTGGAGTGAAGTTCTCTGTCTCTCATTCACAGTTATTGTGCCCACCTATCTTTGCAAAATGGACACTTTCACTAAGTCCGCGGCGAGTGCGTGTGTGGGCGTGTGTTTGTGTGGCTTGGTTAAATGAGGCCTGGGAACCGAGATAAGTGACCAGGCGGCTGAAAGGTTCACAGACTCATGAAGCTTCTCCCATGAATCGTTTTTTGTTACAGCTCAGCAGTTTAGGTATCTTGGTAACTCAGCAGTTTTGCTGTATGTACACACAGAGTGTGCATGGTACTGTGTGATCGCCTTTGTTATCTCAGCTTCCTATATAAATCTCCTCTGAATGTGTACGAAGACCAGATGTTTAAATGACTACCCAGGTGCATGTCAATCAATCAGAATGACATCAACATTTTAATAAGATTTTTTACACAAAAAGAAATGTATCTAGCTAATGTCAATAGCTTACAATTAGTGAAAACTTCAAATTATTTTTTTTTTTAGAAAAAAACACTTTTAATGTTTTATGGTCATTTTATGACCAACGCACAAAGAGAGCACAATTGACTCAACAGTTTTCCAGCATAGAGCCCTTAAGAAAGAGAAGTTAGTTCCTAAAGAAGCGATGTGCTGTGTTCAAGTATAGTAATGGCAAGGTGAGTAGAAGATAAAAATGGGGGAGGGAAAATGTGCAGAAGCAAATATCTTGGGAGGAGAAATAATTCACAAAACAAATTAGACGAGCTAAAGATGGCTGCTATTTAAGCAACCTGGCCTGAACCAAGCCATGGGATGAAAGTCTCCTTGCCACATCGTTGTAGTGATTCATGCTAAATAAGCCCCAACAAGGTATTTAGTTCAGTACATAAAATACTTTTCAGTGGGCTGAAATTTCTGTATTGTAAATTCTCTTTTTTTGTCTTCTGTTCTTATTGTCTAAAATACTGAATTCCACATTTTCTTTTTCTGTAAGCCATGATATTTAAAATCAACAAAAAAATCAATATTTTGTATTAAACAGTGATTTGACTAATATCAAGAGGTGTTGTATTGATTTCTTGAGATTAGAGTTGCAGAACACATCAAATTATTCTTTTCAGTTCACTCTGTGATTGCCATTAGTTACTATAACCTATTTTATTGGAGTGAAAACCTAACTGGGCATTCAGGGTCAAGTCTATTGAGTGAAATCAACCTAATCCTGAATTGATCCATATTTGGACTTTGCAAAATAAACCCAAATTGGGTTGTTTCTTAACTGAGAGATTTTAAAGTCCTTTGTGAGATGATTTAGAATTTGCAGCCCCTGACTAATCACACTAGAAGGGTTTTTTGCTGTCACCGCTATCAGATTTCACAATCACATCATTCACTAATCAAAGATTTGAATTAGTTTTGTGGTTTGGAAAAGGATTGTAATAAAAGGTTATCAAACTATAATAAAATGGTGCATTGAAAATGTATGTGAATAGTTTTTTTAAATAAAATAAATTATTTCTAAAATATTTTTTATTATTTTTAACATACGCACCTTACTCTTAAGGATCTTAAGCAATAGGTAAACCATGTAAAATTGCTCACCAGTATACAATTTCTCGAATGGGAAGTTCAAATGTTGCACTAACAGAATTGCTAGTTAGCCTACAATGCATAGATATTTTTTTCTTATAGCACTTGAAGAAAATTCTTGTCTTCTCCGTATATTTATCACATTTTATTTTTCCACCAACTGCCCAAAACCTTCTATGTAAATTTTAAAAAATTAAAAGGGGTTTTGGTGCTTCTTTAGTAGTAATTTGTCCAAATAACGTCAACAAATAGATAGCAATTAACAAGACAAACATTCTCAAGAGAAGAAATATCTTGATTGTTTGTTTTTCTTTTTGGGGGGGGGGGTTAATATCATGACGCTGCAACACCTCAAGAATTTAAGTAGTGGGAAAATGTTGGGTCAAAATTCTCAGTGACCAAAGAAATTCTGTAAAACTGTAAGTTAATCTCCTTTCCAATACTTCCCTTTACATAAGAAAGTAGTGGAGTGTTTTAGGTACACATGCACCTCTATCTAGATACATTCACTTATTCAGAGCCCAGCTATTTCCACTCATGAACCCCTCACATACATATACACTGAGATGCAAACAGCCTGCTACACAAACACATACAGAGTATATGCACTGTGTGTCCCTCTGCTAGTGTATCAGCACTGAGCGCTGCCTAAATAAGGCAAGGCATCAGTTGGCTTATCAGCACCAGCCAGAAATATATACCCATCCCAACACTGATATAGCCCCCCGACACTACCATCTCTCCTGAAGGCGTGTGCACGTGTGTCGGCGTGTGTGCGAATGTTTAAAAATGTGAGAAAATGATTAAAAGGGAACGGGCAAATCTTTCTGAGTGTGTAGATGTGAAAATATGTGTGGAATGTGTTTGTGTCCGGGGTGTTTGTTCATCACCTGCTGTGCGAGGTGACCTCAGCCACACACCACCCGCTCCTTTTTTGGGGAAAGTTATTCAACAACACGTGAGTAGAATAATTCCAGCCCTACGTACAATATCAACTGTCCCACAACAACAGGGGCTCCTTCTGGAGCAGCTGTAAAGTCGAATATTTTGAAATAACCAATGTTCTGTTTGTAATCATGTATTTTTGAAGCCCACTTAATGTCATGTTTCAATAAAAGACATTTACAGTAGCAAAACAATATAAATCACATATAGAGCCTAGAGGTATGAAGAACCGTCCTATTATGACGGAGTGTTTTAACATCAGAATCAAACACACAGACATACACATATAAAATAACTATCCAAATAGGGTTCGTATATTAATATTTATTACCAGGGTCAGTGCCAGCTACTACATATGACAGAGCTATAAATAAACCTGCTGATGCAACAACACATTTCATCATAAGTTAGTTGAGCGGTTTTTAAATGACCCACTGTGCAATCAAATTACACTGTGAAATTCAGTCTACTGTACCTAACTGCATTAGTATTATATGAAGTCATAACTAACAGTCATATGGCAGTGGAAGCAGTTAAATAAATTATTTAAGAGCTATCTCATTATTAATTAGGAGCTTTTACATGTATACATTTAAAGCCGTCTCCATATTTATTGGTGCCTCTGTTAAATAAGTTTCAAATGATGCATTTATTCATCATTGTCGTTCTATAATCTAAGTTTAATGGGAAGAAAAATATAACATCTACTCTACACAGAGTAGTGCATAATTGAGAAGTGGAAGGAAAGTGGTGCACTTTTAGATTTTTTACCAAGGAAAATCTGAAAAGTGTTCAGTCCCACTTATTCCAATAACCACTCAAAGAATCCAGTTGTCTTCAGATGTCACTTAATTAATTAATATGGAATTCCTATGTGTAATGCAATCTCAGTATATATTCAGATGTTCTGAGAATGGTTTAGAGCAGGAGTCTCCAAACCTAGTCTTTGAGATCTACTGTCCTAAAAGCAGTCTGGCTCTAACACATCAAATTGGCTCATTAGCAGGCCTTTGCCAAATCCAAAGGTGCGCTGAGGAGGTAACACAAGTATTTCATTCCGGTGTGTTGGGATAAATAGTTGGAAAAAAATGAGAAGGATTTAAGAATAGAAAGAAGGAAGAAAAAAAGAGAAAATGCAAGAAAATACATTCGGAATCTGTTTCTACACCTGTGGAATGAGTTAAAAAAAAAAAGAAGAAACACAGAATCAAGAAATCACAGCAACAACTACATTTACCAAAAACATGTATTACATATAGCCCATGATGGAGTGTATCTGTCAGTATATGAATCCATACCTGACTGAACTAGGTGCAATGCTACTTGACACTTTATTGGCTGGCGATTACAAATTTGCCAATCCAGGAGCAGCATTTATTTTCCTTGTCTCTTATTGGCTACACCTCCAACAGTGGAAATAAGGAGATGTTAGCTCCTGCTGTACACATTAAGATGTATTTGATGTTTGAACTCTTAAGTAGATAAGCATTAGGGGACCAAAGTATTCACAGATTTTAGCTATTCATGAGCTGCTGTGTTCCCTGTACCCCACTTATAATGAGGGTCCACTATATAAATTGAGCTCAATTTGACTTTTTTGAGTGACACAGTAGTTATTCAAGTACTACAGACAAATAAAGACATTTTCAGAGTGAGAGGGTGAAGCTATTTTCTTTTTTTTCACTTCCTACTCAGATATATTTCTTCTCCCTGGTGGGAGACGGTAAGAAGGCGAAAAAGAAAATATATTTTGGCAGAAATCAGCTCCTAGCCTGCAGCAATTTGAGTTTGTATCATTTCCAGAACACTGCTTAGACTGATGATAGCAAGCAGAAGTAGAAGCAAGTGTACAGTATGTGGAGACCAAGACTAAGAAAGATTTTGGGGTGATTTATACCCACGGTGTCTGAGCTCTTTGGCCTCAAGTGACTATTTGGGAAATGGTGGAAATGACCTGAGAGAGGATGGGAGAGGAGCGTTGCGCTCTATCACAACCCAATCCTATCGCCGACAGGATAGGATTGGGTTTCACCTACATTCCAGTGTTGTGTATCTGTGGCTTGTAATCTTTCTGAGAATGGCACATATTTCTTCAGCTTCTCCAGAAAGGCTGGGATGAGTCAGCCAGGCGGGAGGGCAAGCAGAAAGGGAGAGGACAGGAGTCATGTAGTGTCTCTAGCTGTTGTATATTTCATCTATTGGTGAACCTGCCATTGTTAAAAAGGTAAATATGTATATATATATACACTGCCTGGCCAAAAAAAAAGTCGCCACCAAGAAATGGTCACACTCTCTAATATTTTGTTGGACCGCCTTTAGCTTTGATTACAGCCCGCATTCGCTGTGGCATTGTTTCAATAAGCTTCTGCAGTGTCACAAGATTTATTTCCATCCAGTGTTGCATTAATCTTTCACCAAGATCTTGTATTGATGATGGGAGAGTCTGACCACTGCGCACAGCCTTCTCCAGCACATCCCAAAGATTCTCAATGGGGTTAAGGTCTGGACTCTGTGGTGGCCAATCCATGTGTGAAAAAGATGTCTCATGCTCCCTGAACCACTCTTTCACAATGTGAGCCCGATGAATCCTGGCATTGTCATCTTGGAATATGTCCGTTCCATTTGGGAAGACAAAATCCATTGATGGAATAACCTGGTCATTCAGTATATTCAGGTAGTCAGCTGACCTCATTCTTTGGGCACACAATGTTGCTGAACCTAGACCTGACCAACTGCAGCAACCCCAGATCATAGCACTGCCCCCACAGGCTTGTACAGTAGGCACTAGGCATGATGGGTGCATCACTTCACCTGCCTCTCTTCTTACCCTGATGCGCCCATCACTCTGGAACAGGGTAAATCTGGACTCATCAGACCACATGACCTTCTTCTATTCCTCCAGAGTCCAATCTTTATGCTCCCTAGCAAACTGAAGCCTTTTTTTCTGGTTAGCTTTACTGATTAGAGGTTTTCTTACGGCTACACAGCTGTTCAATCCCAACCCCTTGAGTTCCCTTCGCATTGTGCGTGTGGAAATGCTTTTGCGTTCACAATTAAACACACTCCTGAGTTCTGCTGTTGTTTTTCTTCGATTACGTTTAAGTAATCGCCGATCACGATCATTCAGGATTTTTTTCCGACCACATTTCTTCCTGGAAGACAATGGTTCCCCACCATCCTTCCAGTTTTTAATGATGCGATGCATTGGACAGTTCTTAACCCAATTCTAGTAGTTTCTGCAATCTCCTTAGATGTTTTCTCTGCTTGATGCATGCCAATGATTTGACCCTTCTTAAACAGACTAACGTCTTTTCCACGACCACAGGATGTGTCTTTTGCCATGGTTGTTTAAGAAATGAGGAGTTACTCATTGCATCAGCTGGGGTTAAATAACTTGTTGCCAGCTGAAAGATAATCGCCTCTGCAGTACTTATCCAATAGGAGACTTGTACCTATTTGCTTAGTTAAATCCAGGTGGCGACTTTTTTTTTGGCCAGGCAGTGTATTTCTGTGTTTTTAACCTACCTCATAAATTTCTCATCGGTTTTGCTTTCCTTCATTCAGTTCATGCTCAGTTACAACTCAGGGGAGTGGATTTCATGTTGTGTCAGACACTTTCATCTCCAGAAATAATCAATGCTTCTGTTCATCATGTACATTTGCCGCCACATGTGTGGAAGGGGCTGTGGCATCCTCAAGAGAGTTTCAAGGTAAAATACTGCACAACAGTAGCCTGTTGCGGGTTTTTTTTTTTTTTTTTTAACATTTTCAGCTGTTATTTCATATAGCCATCGATGCACTACTTCGGAAAATGTTCAATGAGATATGATGGAGAGGGAAATTCAGATCAAGTGGCTGAATTTCAATGAAACAGTAATTGCGTCAGCTAAAGGTACCGCAGCCCAGTGTCTGAAAGAGCATGTAGACTGTAGCAATGCCTATAAATAGAAACATGCCAAAGAGACAGAGCATACACTTAACCGCACAATTGAAAGCACTTCTTATTAAGTTTTGATTTTTATTTAAATGATTTCCATGTTTTGTTGACTGCTTGGAATTTGCCAAAGTATTTGAGGAAGTGTGTGTCTGTGTGTGTTAGCTTATCCCTGTCAACTCCAATTAGGGGAATGCGTTTGTGCAAGTAATTTCGAAACTGCTGGTTCCACTGTCTTTTGTACTTCTAGACCTTTTTTTCATTTTTAACATTATGGTCTATTTTATGAAGATTTTATGTGACAGACCAACACAAAGTTATGCTTAATTGTGAAGTACTGTAAAAGGTAAATGAAATATTAGCGACATCTGCGATGGCGGCAGGCATTTGACCTGCAAATGGTGGGTTGCTGGTTCAAACCCCTGCTCTGTTGTAGTGTCCTTGGCCAAGATACTTCACGCACCTTTCCTGCTGGTGATGGTCAGAGAGCTCAGTGCGCCAGAGTATGGCAGCCTCTCGTCTGTCAGTTCTGCCCCAGGTCAGCTATGGCTACAACCAGCCTCAGCGTGTGAATGAATAATTGTACATAGTGTGAAGCACTTTCGAATAAATACAAGTAAAGGCTACATACCATGAGTTTCCTTTTTTTTTTTAAGTCTATATGGTGTGCAATTGCATTTATTGCCTTCATTCTGATAGCCCTAAATAAAACCCAGTGGCTCTAGCTACCTTCAGAAGTCACCTGATTGGTATTATCCGTGTAATTTAATTTCACTATAAATCCAGCTGCTATGTGAAGTCCTCTGAGGCTTGTGAGGTTTTTTTTTTGTTTGTTTTTTTTCCCCCAAAAAAATAATCATAAAAACCGAAGAACACAGCAAACAAGTCAGAGATAACGTTGTGGAGAAGTTTAAAGCTGGCTTAGTTTATGAAACAGTATCCCTAGCTTTGAATATCTGGGAACACACTGTTCAAACTATCATCTGAAAAGGGAAAGAGTTTGCGACTGCAAAGCTGCAGTAAACATTGCCAACTGAACCACTCTGTCCCTCAGCTATCAGAGTTGAACAAAAGTCAGAAAGGGAAAAATACAGATTATTCATTGGAAAAAAAACAACATACAGAGGTAGTTAAAAGTTATAAAGGCAAACATAAAGCCAGAACTACAATCAAATTGTTTAAATCAAAGGGAAATCATGCTAAAACAGCCCAGTCAATGTTTACCCAAAAGTTGGTTTAGTGTGCGTGGCAAGACGTGAAGATCAATGTTAGTAGAGACGGACCCTAATCAACCTCACAGTTAAATATATGCACAAGACACATTACAGCTTGTTATCTGTAAAAATATTGAAAACCATGTGTGCTTTTTCCTTCCACTTCATAATAATGCACTGCTCTGTTTTGTTCTGTCACATAAGATTCCAATAGCATACATTAATGTTTGTGGTTGTAAAGTGACAAAATGTGAAAATGTTCTACTGCTAAGAGCACCTCTACAACTCTGTCAATCAATAAAATGTGCATGCCTCAAAGTAGTTTGACTTACAGGACCTCTTATATATGAAGAAGGGTAATTTCACACAAACCTGAATAAGAAAAGTACAAATTTAGTCTTGGATTAAGTCAGCTGGGCCTGTCAACTTATATTATCAGCCTTGTGGCAATAGGAGGAATGTTTATCTTTCATCTAATCTAGCTTTTGCTAAACTGGTCAAGCCAAAGTTTTAGAAGAAATGTCAAGCATGAGCAACTGTGATGAAGACAGAGGTACTTATTACCTGAATATAATTCTAAACATATTATTATAATTGTACACCAAATAGTCATCAGAGCCATGTGTCTTTCGTCTCTGGATACTGGTGCTCCTCTTTTAAATCTCTTCAGCTACTCTGATTGGCTAGCTAGGCTGTTTTCACTCCAGATGTTCACGGATTGGATTATGGAATTATCACGTCTGTTGCTGAATCCGACTTTTGCTTTTCCACACAGAATAATTTCTTCATGAAGTATATTCAGAAACTGCTGTAATCAAATGGTCTTAAAACATGCCTACTATCAAAATTGGAGACACCATTGCCAACTTCTCTATGTTTGTCGTTCATAAATTCATATAATACTTGACTTTTCTTGTGCTTATCCCATATTATTTTCTAGACCTCATCTTGTTAAATAAATAGCCATAAAAAAATAGACGGTGTGAAGACACGTCTCAGTATTTTTGCTGTGAGCAGATGTAACTTAATGCTAATGCTGCATTTGGCTTTGTGCTGAAAAGGAAATTGATGGTGGTGTGTGTGTGTGTGTGTGGGGGGGGGGGGGGGGGGGGGGTGTAAGTTCATTTGTACAAGACAGCAGGGCGAATGGCGGCAGGAGATTGGAGAAGACCATAATTAAAACTATTGCTTGAGCTCAAATCGTTGCCAGGACAATATGACCTTTGGTCACACAGGTTGAGCTTCAGATGCTGAGTCTGGTAGTTGAATAAGATATGCTGTAGAATAACTGCATATGCTTGTTTGAGTCTCTCTTTTTACACTCAAGTAAGACAGTTTCACTCTCTCATAATGTGTTGAATGTGTCATCTTCATCAATGCATCTTTATCCTCCCTCATCAAAAACGTGGTGTGTCTATGTTGATATAAAAATTAATTAAAAGAGGCCTACCTGAAAAGTTGGCTCAAGTGTAAGATGGATACCGTGGTTACTGTTTTAAGGACATCACAATGTCTGAAACATCTGTTGGATTTCCTTATAAAGTAGCCAAGTTAAGAGACTTTGTCAGTTTATAACTGAGTTGAAATGCACTTTAAGAATTTGACACTGTATCAGATTCTTGTTGGAAAATTGCCGGAAAAAAAACTGATAGTAAACACTGTGATGCAACTCTAAAAGAGGTCTTTGTGCATTTCTTTGCTCCCAGTTTCCAAGTAGGCACACATTGCAATAAATGTTCCTCAAATTTGATGTACATTTTGATTGCATTAAAGTCATTTGCATGACAGTTTGTTTTCTAAGGTACAGGTCGAATGGTTTTGCATGAGTGTGTGGGTGTGTGTGTTTACATTTTTGTTTAGTCATGAAACCCTATGTCCTGGTTTGCATAACAAAGCCCCCTTTTTCCTCATTTGTGTGTTGAGTTGTATGTGATGCAGACCCAGTTTCAGGTCTTATATTTGCCTGTGGACTGACAAGAAAAGAGAAAAGAAACAGTTTGGATACATAGTAATTATTTTATGGAAAATGGAATAAATATCCTTGAAATTATCAAAATGTAAGATTTTTTTTAATCATTATAAAAGGGAAGATTGTTGGCCTTAGTAAAGCCATGGATGCCTTTGTGGGTTGGTTTCACTATAACTTTGCACTAAGTTTCTAGTCTGGAGCTAAGAAAAACAGGGGATTGGCTTGTTTTTTAGTTTCAAACTCTAAGATGGTCAGATACTGTCTAACATGGTAAATTGGTGTGTCATACTATTCCTTTGGTTTATCTTTTGTAAATATGATGTGAGAGAAGAGTTTGTCCTAGCTTATGGGCTGTAATCTGTCAATTACCTCTGTAGCATAGTAGGGACAGAACAGATATCCTTCATAATTTTTCTATTTTAAACTGAGATTTATCTTTCTACTAACAGGAAATGGTGGCCCATCTCTTTCAAAACAGAGTTTTCCAACTTCAGCCCCTGCTTGGGTCCTTGCTCAAAAACACCAGAATCAATGACTAAATTACTTTAGAGAAAGATTTAATACATGAGGGACACCATCCCTTGAGGACTCCCATTTTAAAGTAAAGTCCAAATCTAGCAAATGAAGAGATATCTCAAACTATAAAACAGGTAACTTTACATATTTTTACACATTGTTTACATCTGTAGGTTTTATATCAGCCTGTAGGTTATGTGCAGCTAAAGTCGGTTTCTAAAATTCAAATAAGAAGAAAAACTATTTGGAGTCTGAAAAGAAAGCGTCTGGTTATGTTTAGGGGGAAATTATGACAAGTTACGAACCAGCCCATTTACCTGTAGATAGAGGGTTTGGACACATATTTAATGGTAGCGGAATACTTAGAAAAGTACATCCATCCAGTTTAACACCTTTTCAATTCTGTTCAGCTTCACCTGGGGTCAACTTTTAAAAAAGACATGTTTTCCGGCAGCATGTCATTTTACCTGTGCACTTTGTATTTGGTGAAGTAGTTTACAAATATCAGCAATTATTATGTGACTTTTGCCCACTAAATTGGTGTCATTTGAGGTGGAAAAGACTGTAAAACAAATCCCTGTAAAGCCAGCAGTGGACACAAATACCAAATCAATGAAATACAATAAAAGCTTATCTATAGGTCTGCCAGATCAAACATAAGTCTGAAGACCCCTGCTGTGTTGGTGTGTTGCTGCTGTTAATGGTGTAGCCACCGAGGCTCCCTCCCTCTGCGTGTTTTAGCTGTGTCAGCTGTGGCTATGTTTCACTAGCAGTGCTGACACAAGGGACACAGAGCTGAAGTCTGAATCCCAACCAGTGCCCTTTCCCAAAAACCACAGGGGTCATTTTCATGACAGATTCTATGTCACTCTTTAAACACACACACGCTCAAAGTTCAACTCATATTATAAAAATGTAACAATGCATAGCAAAACAGAGTTGTACCTATAATTTCTTTTGTTTGTTTGGGATGGAGGCCAACAGAGGTCTTGGTAGAGAGCTCAGTGAGAGAGGCCTTGGAGTAGGGAACACCAGAGGGAGATTAGGTCTGTTTGTAATCCATGGAAATAACAAAGTTTAGGGATTTTTCCAATTTAATCAAAACTGATTCTGCTCATTCTTCTTCCCTGAAATTGGGTTTGTGTAGTCAGATTTTCAATCTGCTTCTACTTGCCCCTGTATAACGAATGGCATGATGCAAAATCAGTGGGAAAATAAAGATATCCTACATTTTAGAGTTATGTCATACTTAAAGTAATGCTACTTATGCTTTTAATTTTATATTAAGAAAAGCATTTGCTGAGGTTTTGCTAAGCTAAGGATCTTAAGGCTAGTACAAATGTAAGATGTGAAATAAATCACTACCCAGATGTACTATTATAGTATGATAAGGGTGATGACTTCTTTATGTATAACGTATAGATAAACCATAAAGTTTGAAAACATTTAATATTTTATAACAGACCGACACAAAAAGTAATGCAAAATTGTGAATTAAAAGAAATATAATGTATGGTCTTAAAAGTTTTTTTTTTAATTGTTTTGATGCATTCCTTTACTTTCAGATGTCTCCTATTAGCAAGCTAAACAGAGACCATCAGCGTTTAATTTACTCTCAGTAAAACCTAGCTGTTCTGTGAGAGCCTTAGAGGTTTCCATGTGCAGTGAGAGTCCAATTGGCAGTGGAAACATAAAATAGTGTACACTGATCCGAGCTGTCCTGTTCAGTTAGAATAAGGCATTAAGAGAACATTCATTAACAAAAAGACTCACGAAGACCAAGAAACACAAAAAAACAGGTCAGAGTTAAAGTGGTGAAGTTTAAAGCATTGTTAGGTTAAAAAGTAACATCCCAAGTTTTAAACATTTCACTGAGTGCTATTATCTGAAAATGAAAATAGTAACTGCAAACCCTATTTAGAGACGGCCATTCACCAAAACTGGCAAAGAAGGCATTGACCAGAGAAGCAGCCGAGTGGCCAAGGGTAATTCTGGAGGAGCTGCAAAGATCCACACTTATATGTGGGAAAATGTGCTGACATTAAGTATAAGTTGTGTTATTACAAATATGGGATGCATGGAGGATTGGCAAAAACAGCATGTGATACAAAGCAAATATGTGGACTAAAGTGTTTTGATCAAATTGAAATACAGGACAACGCTGCAAACCACTGCAAGGGACATGAGAGGAATGAGGTCCACTTTTCAGCAGGACATCACGCCCAGCCATGGGCTTGATGTTTAGATCACAGCATATCCAAGTGTCGGAATGGCCCAGGAACAACTACACAAGGAATTACTAGACACGCTAAGAAAGGACTGAACCAAAGTAAAACAGAAACATAGCTGATCCAATCAAAGAAAAGGAACTAAGGCACACAGAAAGTAACAAAACTCCAAACCAACTGAAAGAACCCAAGATCCTGACAGAGACTGTTACTTTCCTTTACTTTAAATGTCTCTGCTGCTTGCTCCTAACTTCATCATACTTTTTCACTATATAATAGACCTACACATTAATTGAAAAAGAATGCATGACTAATGACCCTCACACTTTCTTTAAGGCCTTACACTAACTGCTAACAGGTAAAAGCTTTCTTAATTCCTAAGGTTAAAACAGCAGAGAGGTTCTTTTCACTGAACATTACATCTGTTTAATTTGTTTGGGGTTTTTTTGTCTGTTTTACTTCATGTTTCGGTGTCATAACTCCATGATGTTTCTATTCATTTAAATGTATGTAACTTTTATTAGCTAACATTGCTTTACCTGGTTCTGTTACATAATACTGCTTTCTAGGTTTGCCTAGCTTACAAAGAAATTAGGGTTTGAGTAAAGGATAGAAAAAGGCAGGTTAACGCCAAATTAAGCATGTCATAAGACAGAAAAAAGTTACTGGGCATGAATACTGGCCAACATTTCTGCCGTACAGCCCGGGAGCTTTCTCTCCTGCATAAATTTAGCTTATTTCTTAATAACAGCCACTCTGTCTTCTGTTTAAAACCTAATTTGCTGTAGCCTCCACCCTCCAACCTTTACTGCCCCTGGTAATGTGAGCCCATAGTGTAGCCCAGAATTAATTCCTCAATAATTTCAGAGCCGGTTTTCAGCTAACTGCTAATGGTGTTAGACATGCTTGAGTAATCCTGAATTAGCAACATCCAGCAATTCAAATAGTGTGCCTGTGTCAGGACAGCTAAGTGCTAATTTGTGCTGATTGTCTGTCCTGATACCACAGAGGGCCTGGGAAATTATTTTTATAAAATATAGATCCAGTTTTCAGTTTCTAATAAAGACTAATTTGCTTCTGTGACTGAATTTGTCTGGTAGGACCGCAAGCATAATGTGACAAATGAAATAAAATAGGTGTTAAAAAGAAATGTTCTTTTATTTACTTACTTACTGAAAAGATTGGTACATGTCTTTTATTTTCTTGCGACTGTTTACCGAACCAGTGAGCATTCAAGTTACCATTTAACTGGGGGAAAAGAATGGCATATTTAATGGAAAATGTATGTGAGGAAGGGGTAGAACAAGGTTTAGAACTGTGTCAGCATATGTGAAGGAGATTTCTGAAATAGGCCACAGCCTGGGGCTTGATGGACTGAATCCTCTCTCCAAGGAATCTACGGTATGCACACAGATAAAAAACTAAACCCAAACATAAAATACCTGCTTACTGCACTCAGGTGGAAGAACGACAACCCTTAAAGAGGGGAGCACAGTATGGACTGGTGGGGACTAGGGTTTGAAATTTAACCCTTCAGTAAAATTAGAGAGGCTCCGGTGCATACCTCAGCTGTTCTGAGTGTCCAAGAGGGTTCAGAGCAGTGATCCGTCTTGGTCTCCTTCCCTTTTAAATTTTGACATTCTCTTTCATTTCTTTTCTGCTTTTTCTGAGTTCACCCCAACAACCTCCATTTTTTTTGTTGGTTTTCAGAACATGTTTCGTCTTGACATAGAAACCAATGTTTTGATTCCACATAGAAAAAGTAATTTGTGCTACTCACCCTACGTTCATGTCACTATCTCAACACTGTTCATATTGTATTTATGTGTGATATTTTGCAGGTTCAGATACCTTGATTTGCTTGGCCTCAGCCCCAGACCAGAGTGCTTGCAGAGTCCAAAGCTAAAGGGGAACAGGTGTTACTTTATATTCAAAGCCAGAGGGCATCGTGAGGCTAATGGCCTGTTTGACAAGTTATACAGCTTAAAACTTTTATTCAGAGGTCATCAGTGAGCTTGCACTTTGCTGTAAGTCAGATATATTCTTTGAATTGCTGATCAACATAATGTTTTCATAATTTGATCTCTAATAGATTATGTCTTAAACTGGTAAAATGATGGAAATATGTTTCAATGATGGATCCAATTTCATAAAGCATAACATGTCATTTCTCAGATCGATACATCAAAAACACACTTGTGGTTCTTTGAAAAGAAAAAAAAATGCACAAAATCCATTAGAGGTATATGTATGACATCTGTGCTCTCAACATCCCCTTGTTGATAAGGAAATATCTGTATTTTGTTACCAGCTACTTGGTTTGCACTAATTGCTGGAATGGTAACTAGATAAGGACAATGTTTAGTTTGTTTACCTTGACCCTTTAATATCAAGCATCTGATATTAAATGTGACTAAAGTGCAGCCTGTGACTATGATTTAACTAAGCAAGGTGTGCTTCATGCTAAGGGAGCATTACCTTGGGCTAGCTTTGGCTTTGTGTTGGTCAGCTCCTGTCTTTGCATGCAAATCCCTTATTAATATCTAGATCATAGATATAGACATACGAGAGTAGTCTATATCTACTCTCGTCAAAAAACAAACGTGTGCTTTTTTAATTTTACCTTTTAAACAAGTTTTATAGGATACTGTCACACAAGGAGCTGTTTGGACCCACTTTCCGTTGACTAGAGTTTATTACCTGGGATTTTCTGCTTTGTTTGGGAAGCATGAAAGCTAAATCGAACTCTGGTACAGACGAAACAAGCTAGTCTAGTTCACCTTAAAGTGTGTGATTTGCTTGCAGTGGGAAACGCAATTGGACTATCCAGTGAACCAAAGACAGGGAGTGAACCTGCCACATTCATCTTATGAACAAAGCAACATGCCAGATGGCTCACTGCTTTGTCTGCTGCTCATACTGGGCAGCTTCTAGAGAAAATAGCAATTAGAATAGAACATAAAAGAAAAAAAACATAGAATAGAACTTTAAAGTAAGAACAGAAACCACAATGCTGCATCATTTTTGCAATTTTGGTTTGCAGGGATGTGGTGAACATTTCTGTGCTATCAGTGTATTCAGGTAAAGCAAAATATATTAACCTTTACAGTATTTCACCATAAACATTGTAAGAGCTAACAGTCAAGCTTTCAAGAAGGAATAGGCACTATGACACACCATCGTTATCAGCTATGCAAAGCTACTACTATTTTGCTTCACAGCTGTTTTTCAAGAGGGAATATGAGGGAAAAAAACTGCCTTCAAAATAAAAGCCTACACATTTCAAAAGGTTAAGTCCTAAAAATATTGATATACGAAATAACGGAAAAAAATTGTTATAACATCTATGGTTTTTAAAGAAAAAGTCAAAACATTCAGTCTAGTGGACCAGAGTCTTAAGAAAACAGAATCTGAAACTGGAATCAGTCTGGCGAAGTGCACCTCTGTCTGTTACACTGTTGTTCACAGGAACTTGGACAAATTACTATCCTAACAGTATCCAAAATGTATTGCTTCTTTTATGTCTCAACCATCTCATTTATAGTGCATGCCAAGAACAAAACCAACCATTCCTTTCATTTCTTCCTTGCACATGCCTGTATTTTCTCACCTTTCGTTTCACCCCCTCTTGTCCCAGTGCTCTATCACACCTCCACTCCCATCATTTTCTGCCTGTCACCTCCCACCAGCAGACATCCTGTCTGGGAACAGTGTGCACCACTTCTTCGGTCTGTCCATGACTTCACTGTGCTCAGATTCTTTGGGTTGTGTCACGGACATTGCTGCATACAGTCATGCCTTTATGCAGCGATGAAAATAGCAGTAGAATTATATACAGTAGGTCCCTCTGAAAATGTGTGTGGCAACTGAACGTCTGCAGCCTGTATCAATATCGTGATCTAACTGCAATGTTTTAAATTCAGTTTTTGCTGTTAGCCTATAAGATTACGAAGCTGTCCAGTCTGTAAGTAAATAGCCAAACTAATAACATTTTTGCTACTACAGTAATTTGGAAGCATGTCCGACTCTGTAGCTGTGTTAAAGATTTATTAAGCTCATGTTCTTGTCTGCAGCAGCTCCATGGTTTCCAGACATAACCACACAGCCTGAGTGTGTCTTTTGTCTTCGGGTGACGTCCCAACTTATTTCGGACTCTTTTGCGGCTCCTCGTGCATTTTAATATTCTCACTGTCCAGTTTGTCCTAAACAAGATAGTCCAAAGTCCAAGGACAAGAGGGGTATTTTGAAGTAGAAGAGTCTGTCTAATGGAGAGATGCTGAGGGAGAGGAGTGGCCCACATGCAGACAGATGAGGGCAGACGTCAATAGCTTGCTGAAGGATTGAAAAAAAAAAAAAAAACGGGGAGCATTGATTGAAAGAAAGAAGGAGGGAGAGGAAGATGGATGAGCGGGGTTAATCAGGCCAGCTGGCACAGCAGTCGATACTTACAGTGATGCTAGAACTTTGCAGCTGCATCCTGTATTTCCTTGTTGTACATTCATGGAATATTATAGCACTCCAGTTTTAAATAAGTGCATTGTGCACATAGAACTCTGGCTGTTCATGTTATTGTTAATTTTTTTTTAATAAACCCAGAGGTACATATCTTTACCAAATACATAGTTAATCTAACACGGTCCTAGCTCTTGTATTTAAATAGTATTATTGTTATTATTTGCTTCAAAAACATCTGCTTATTTTTTAGATGTTTTGTTGTTTTAAATGGTGCCTATGTCACTTCTGTGCTACTGTCTTGACTAAAAATCCCTTGAAAAAAAGATTTCAATGAATATTTGTTTCATTGTACCGCTATAGTACAGTACATCTCAGCACTGCTTATTGAACCTGAAAACATTCAGCTTTAAATCAAGGTTTTCTGTTGAACTAAGTGCGTGTATACAAATTCGTGGCTCTGATATAGATAGGTGCTGGTCTCTTTAACCTTCAGCAAATTCATACCAATGTTTTATAACCTTACACTGTGATTTTGGTCTAAGCTCAGTTTTCTACACAGCCTTTTTACTGATGGTTTTTGGGGTTACTTCTTTAGTTTGGTATTTTGTTGTATTATGTAGATTGATAGTCAAGGAAAATGGCCTTGAGTTTATTTCCATTCATGGTTGTTTTGATCCCTGTTTGGCCTGTCAACTCTCATAGAAAATGAGAATAATGTCTCATACAAGACATTTTAACCTCTAAGCAAACCCAAAATATTATTAAGTCAAAGATTGCAATTTTAGCACACTTAAACTTGAGTCTTAAGTTGCAAAAATAATAGCCTCAGACGTACTAAGGAGAAATTAGCTAAAAAGTCAGACTCAAATTTTGGGATATGAATCTTTTTTAGCAGTCTTGCTCTCATGTAATCAGCAATGGGAGTGAGCTGGTAAACCATACTTCTGACATATATGTGCAAATTCTCCAGTGAAAGGGTGATTTTTAATTACTTGCTAGGAACATTTGCAGAGTGTAAGTTAGTAATGAATCTCAACTATCTGTTAATGTTTGAGATGTTTTATAAATATCACCAGCTCTGTGTTTAATTACGTTGATTCTTTTCAGGACTTAATAAATGTAACACATATTCCCTTGGAGTTAAGCAGGTGTAATTAGAAGCAAACTTTCTCAGCTTCCAGCTTTCCAAAAATAAAAGCATTTTGTCTTGGATTAATTAAAAAGTTGGACATTCTCACTGTTTCGTGGACTGCATTGTGCTTGAGCCTCTATTTGGTTCCTCACATTATACCTTGGCACAGAATAACTATTAGACTTGACAACAAACATTTCAAATGTAGATTTAGAACATAGTTTTGATGCTGGTTGATTTGTTTTGCAGTTCTACATTAACAAATGTTAACCAATTTGCACACTTGTTGTTTAAAGAATACATCTTGTCAGTTTTCAAACTTATTCACCGCTTTCATAGAAGGGTCACCAGTATACAAAATAATTTTTTTTGAAGAAGATACATGCCAATGGGTCAAATTTGGCTTTAGGATTGTCAAATTTGATTGCATGTAGATGTTAATTTCAGAGTCCCTCAATGACTTGAATCTTGATTTAGACCTGGACTTGGAAAAAATTACTTCTGGACATCTTGAATGACCTGCTGGCATTCACAAAACCACAGTTCCTTACAGTCGATCAGGCAGGTGGTAGAAAATTGCTTTATAGATTGTTGGAGGTGTTAGGAAATGTCCATAAGGTAGGTAGAACTGACACACTGTCAGGCTAAAACGTATCATAAGGGAAGAGTCCTCTTTACAACATAAAACATCAGCTAAGGAAAAACAGCCCAAACTGCAGAGGTGCAAAAGCAGAACCATCTACAAATATAAACTGTGGTTTTATCATATTACTGTTAGATATTTTTGTTTTTGTTTTGTTTTATGTTCACCTCTATTTTTTTTCAAACATTGCTTTGAATGTGTAATTTTATGTTTTATAAAAGACATTCTCAACATATTTAGTTGCTTTTCTGCTTCTTACGTTATTCTGTAGTTGTACAATACACTACAAATCTAAACATGCACTCTGTGTACCTACCTGTGTGTGTTTTTCTACCCTCTTTGGGACCATTTCTGATAGCCCAGTGCAGTGCTCCAGAGTGCATTAAGCTCTTGCTAGGCTTTGGCTTTGCTCCATTTGGAAAATCAGGATTTGGATTTCAGATGGCAACACAAGTGAAAGTGTTATGTTATCCAAGAGGGATGGGTTGAGTTGTACAGCTTAGTGTGAAGTGAATAGAAAGGGGAAAAAAATAAGAGAAAAAAATGATAACAGAAGAAAGCAATTTAATCTGAAAATTGTAGCACATTTAGTAACTGTCAAAAAGCATTTTTGCTCTAATAGAAAGGAATCATAAATGTGTTTGACTAACTATTTCTACTGGAAACTTCAACCAATATTCCGTGCTTGTAATTTCTAATGTTGTTGTTCCTTGTGTTGACTGCAGGACGGCCCACGCCAGGACAAAAAGCGAGGCAGCAGAACAAGCCTCCATCTCTGCCGTGCATGAGTCGGAAATTGCCAGGGCGGTTGCCAGGGAGCTCTCCCCCAACTTTTACCAGCCAGGTAACATTTTAAAACAACATTTCATACACAGCATGCAGTAGGTGTCCTTTTAGCGCAAACTTTTGCTTCATTAGCAGCCAGTGGTTCGCCATCCTCTGTGTTGTTACCGTAACTTAGTGTTGGCAACATGTTCGAAGTGCAGTCAACTCCGCAATGCAACCAGACAACAACTTAAGAAATGATCTTGTCTTCCTTTAACAGGAAGAATTTCTCCCTCTTAAACATTTTTTTTTTAACAGGGAGAAATTCAACCACATTGGAAGGGGTCTAGGCATGGATGGTCTGTTTAAAATCATACAACAGCAGAATTCATAGTTTCATTTATTATGGCTAGTCATCCAGATCCTAAGGCAGCAAAGCTTATCCAGACCATCACATGACCACCATCAGTCATCAGTGTGTTCAATGGGCCATTCACTCTTGGGAAGATTCACTACTTTTCATGTTTTCTCCAATCGTGAATAATATCTCTCACTGTGGTTCTCCAGCGTCTCAAACCTTAGCGGTGCATTTGTCAGCCTAACTAGATGTACGTCAATGACCTTGTTTCTCACCTGTTCTTGTACTTCTTTAAATCAAAGCATGATGTGTTGCTTTTTGAGAACTTTTAGTCTACTATGTGTTGTCACACAGGGCCTATTTATGGGATTTCATGATTCTGCATTTCAAGAAACGATCTGTAGGGGAAAAGGTGGGCTGCTTTTTCACATACGACAAAGTTGGTTTGGAAGACTTTTTCTCTCAAGAAAATAACAATTACACAGGTTTTTCTATTTAATTGTGTTACCTTTGTTTGATACTAAATTCTCTTGAATCATCTGTAGTACTTTCAGTGTAACAAAAGCAAACACATAATAAATCTTAGGGGGATAAACACAGCACTGTAGCTTACAGAAAAACAGCAGCTGATAGGGCTTTGAGACACATTGTGTTCCTTTGTGGCTTTCCAACACAAGTCCAAACATTTTTAAACACATGGAGTAACCATGCCCGGATCAAGCGAGCATTCATAAAAAAAAAAACACACACCAAACAAAGCTGGCAAGATTGATTTCTCTTCCACTCCTTTAAAATTCTTTATTGAAACCGTAGAAGACTAAAGCAGGGATAAAGCTATGCTGACAAGGTCCCAGTTGGTTAGCACTCTTGGACATGAAAACCATCTATCCAGAGTCAAGCTGCAGGTGCACCGTGGGGTTAAGGAGGTCAGTGGCTTTGGTGTAATGCAATACTTTTCTTGTGGCTAAATTCGTCCCACCATTTGCGTGGCCATGCACGTAGAAATGGTTGCAGGCAAGGTTTTCAGTCATTGTAGTGTTGAGGCACCGATGTGGTTGTGGGATCTGGTTTTGCAAAGTTGCTAATGGTAACTGCAATCTGTAAGCAATCTAATGTAACTCTTACGATCTCTGTTTCTCTAAGCAACACATTTGTCCATGAAATTCAGAATTTATGAGACTTGTTAACAAGAGGGAAATGGGTTTCTGTGCACATTAGCGCTTTTCACACTGACTATTTGAGCTTGTTCTTGAGCTTCTGCTTGGAAAAGAGATTGGTGTCCCGGCTGTGTGATTAAACAGTCGAGACACTGAAGACAAATTCGAACACTACAATAAAGGCCTGTTTGTTTATACTAAAACAGGCCACTATTTTTTCTGAATGGCAGCTTTTCTACCCTGCTCTCAAAGGCTTGTTGTGATTGAAAGAATTGCTAAAAATCAATGCAAAATAAAAGGATGGAAGCATTTTTGTTTCTTGATTTTCTTTCTGACTGAAGAAGCATAAGGAGTGGTGGAAATGGAACCCTTCAAAGGTTTCCTTCTACTTATCCCATGCGGTTCTCACTTTTCCTCTGCCTGACAGTTTAACAGGCATACTGCCTTCAAAGCATAGGGTGTCATTTCAGCCCTATTTAGTCTTTTTACAGGGTAGACTGAGCTTTGCAAAGTAGCAATAGATATATAATTCTATGTAAATTACCAGGTTGTGTATTTTTTTAAAGTTGTGAAGCAACTGAGGTCAGAGGTGGGACATAAAGGGGCAGAAGTCATACAAAAGAGCATTTTCAAGGAAGTATCTTGATGGATGTTGGATGATATTTGTGTGTTATTTAAAAGGCAAAAAAAGTAGTTTTTTGTTTTTGTTTTATCAAACTTATACATTAAGGTACTCTCTGTCAGTACACATTATCTGATCTGATGAATGCATTTACAAATGATTCAATAAATACTTCCTACAAAACAACTCCCCCACCTTCAGCATGGTTTACTGCAATAATTAGCTGTAGTGCTAGCAATATTTTTTGTCCTCTGTTTTTAAGCTAATGAATGAAAGACTGATGAGCTTTCACTACCATCTAAATATCAGTAATTAATTTTTCTCCTATTAATCACATTATAGCATTAGTTTGGAGTTCATGACACAATGACAGGCTGCCATGACAAAACTTGTTTAGTGGAATAATGTTTTACAGTACAAACAGACTTCTCTCACTACAGATAGCGCTTTTAAATCTCTGGGTTAGGTGCTGTTCTTTTATTGCTCTCAGACAACATTTCTCTTGAATTTGGCCTTCTCATTGGTCAAATATCTATATTGATCATCCACATATGACATCACAGTTAAGCTGGAGACTGAGATATCATTGCTTCCTTTTGGGCTGGTCATTGTGTTATACATTGTTGCATGAGATTGGGATTTCATGTATGACAAATCCCTTTTTGGCAACCAAAAATGAAAGTGAATACAGCTTGTGTTAGTTATGAGCTTTGAACACAATTGAACAAGAAATGCAATTGTGCAAAAGCGCCAAAATTCTCTTTTGTAGCATTTTTTTAAAGCTACTCATTCTGTGAATTTATCTAAACCACTAGGATTATATGTTTGGTGTTAATCTTTTCCATATTCTGCCTGAAATAGAGCTAAAATATTCAGAGAAGCAATGCCACGCCTTTTTGTTTATTTTTATTTACTGTGTAAGATCAATGCTATCTTCCCCCCTTCCATTTGGTCGAATATATTTAGCCCTATGAGCAAGCAACTTTGGGGCCTTTTCCAAAAGCCACTACAAAATAGTAGGTGACATACAGATTGACAATGGGACCCATTCAAGCATGTCGCTGTCTAAGCCATAGAAATGGCCAGCCAAGGCCAGAGACATCCTGTGGCTTGTTTGTGTTGTGGAAAACAGTGGTCATGCCTGGCAGGCTGAGTGTTCTCCATATCCACGTGTGGGCGTGTGTGTGTAAGTGTGTGCAGGGAGAGTGTCCTTGCCTTATAAGTCGGATCATGAATGAGAGAGTGGCCGATGTCATAATAATGTGCAGTGCAGGATGACATATGAGCCGGAACATTTAAACGTTCAGTTACGTAAGCTTGTCTGTTAAGTCCAGCTGAAAGCCGAACACGCACCTACAAATAACCGAACTTATTCAACGTATGTTAATTTGTTTTGTTTTTGCAGTATAAAGGAAGTTGCATTACTACAGCTTATCAATATTTCTGGTTTATCTCTGTGCTGGCTTTTCATGTGTGAATGTAAACATCCCGTATTTGCAGCTTCCTGGGGGCAAAATGTAATGCTACTGCCACACAAGTTTACTTACAGAGAACATTAAATTATATATAGTGTGAAAAAATATTCAGAGTGAATTCAATCAGAATAATATGACTTTTCCAGTGTAATATGGCTTCCTTCCTAAATTCACACATCTTCATCCTTCAGTTTCAACTATGTAGCCATAGTTGTAACTATATTATTCATATCTCTTGTTGTTTGTAATTAGCATTTTGGACTCATGGCAGATTATCACTAAGATTGGGACTATGCACTTCAAAAGGAAAGAGAGGGTCAAAGCAAATAGGACCCTGACCTTTCCGATTGATTCACACACACACAGCACCCTGGAGGGGGAGCAGTGGGGGTTTTCTGGGCGTGGCCTGTGGCGTGACGTTAATTGGGTTATATTTGGTGCTGATGTGTGCTCACAGAGGTCTAATGGAGACATAGTTGAAATCCTTATGCACTGAGAGGACTTTGCTCCAGCGCTCGCACAGCAGCTGTTCCTTCCTTCAGCCGCTCACCAGAGAGACGGGTGGGGGTAGGGAGTGGTTTGGGAGGGGAGGACAAGAGAGATCCTGCTCCACCCTTTATGACCCTGTCAAGGTGTACTTGAACCAGGTGGGGTCATAAAAGCCACTAGCTGTCAGGACTAAAAGGCAGACACGAGAGGGTGTTGCTGTGTATTCATAGCAGCAGATGGTATATAAGTTTTCACTCAGTAGTTTTTCCTTAAGTTAACTTAACACAGAAACTTCTGATGACTTTCAGGAAAACAGAATGTAAAGTGAATTAATGAATAGCCTACTTAATTCTTTTACATATATCATATTGCAATTTTGTTTTTGAATCTACTAATTAAACCTGTTGAAATAAAACCTTAGGCTTCATTGTTGGGATGTTGTCATTTCCAGAAACATTCAGGAAATGCTTGTTCCCCAATGTTAACCTTTTTTAAATTCTCCAATTACTTAACAATAATTTATTTCAATTGCCTTGAACAGAAGGGCAATTGAAAGAAATTTAATGTGAAGAGTAACTCTTCACATACCCATACACAAGAGAGTGGCTCTCAATATTCTGTACTCCTGTATCTAAATGTCAGGTTTTTGTGACGAAAAGTAGGATTGATCTCTTTCAAGCTACTCCCACATGAAATAGGAAATTTCACTGGTACAACCAAACTTTAAAAAAAAAAAACACAAAAAGAAAAAAAGTGAAAAATAAAGAAATGACGAACTCACTCTCTTTTGTTTATTTGGGTGCAGGCCTACCACTATGATCCAGAGAAGAAAAAAAAGTATCTTCATCTTTAGCTTTCTAGCGGCAACCCAACTAACAGGTCATAACTAACAGGCATTTGTAGTTTCCAAATATTTTTTATCTGCTTCAACAAAAAACCTAGTTCCATTTGAAGGAAAAACCCATATAATGATGCTGCACCCACCAAGGTTCTCTGTGCCATTTTTAAAATATTGTTCCATGTGTATTTTTGACCGACCTACCTTGTAGGCAGAAATTCAATCTGTGTTTCAACAGATTCCCACATTCTCCCACAAGATTTTAGGTAATTTAAACCAAGCCTGAATGTTTTCTTTGAAAGCAAAGGCTTCTGTTATACAGTCCTGCTCCTTTGTCCAAACATATAAAGAAAACAGGAGGACTGCTTGGAAACTCCTGCTGCTCCTTCACTGTTGCTGTTGGCCTCTTTGCAGTCTTCCTGTCTAGTTTCTGTATTGCAATCCATTTCAGAGACACTTCCCATATTTGATCCAATTATTGAGCACTGTCAGTGCTAAAAAACTGTATGTGTTTAAAAGAATGGGGATCTTTTGTTTTGCAGCCTTCTCCTGACTGATGCATTTGGATGACATACTGTACTTTGGAGCCAGTGTAACCTCTCTCAAATTAGGACTTTAGTTAGCGAACAAACAAATAAACAAATTAACTACATTTTAAAATCATTTATTATAGTCTTCTTGCTGTTTCACTTAAAAATACATTTGGCAAACGCACACTATGAGATCCACTCTGTGTGTTCGTGTGACAGGAAGGATATGCAGTCCTGTCCTCCCATCTTCCAGTTGGAGTAGGAGGTTTTAGGAAACATCTAACTAGATAAAGTTGACCATTTTTTTATTTTATAATGTATTTGAATATTATTATGCAACAATATTTCATACAAACATATAGAAATGAATTTGTTAGGTTCTTGATCTGAATGAATTATGGTGACAGTGAATACTTTTCTACTCAGATGTGAATAGCTGCTGCAAATGACAAATTCTAGTTTAAACTTTTACTATTTCTCACAAAAATGACACACAATGTAGTTTATTTTTGGGTAGGGTTATGTTACCTACTTATATGGACCATCAGAGTGTGCCAGTCTGCTATGTCATAGGGTAATCAAAATCAAGAACTGAGACTTTATTTTATTTCTGGAAAAGTGGTCAAAATTGCACCATGGTGTTTTTAAGTTACATAAGTGGATGATATCCATCCATCCATCCATTTTCTGTGCACCCTTGTCCCTAATGGGGTCGGGAGGGTTGCTGGTGCCTATCTCCAGCTACGTTCCAGGCGGGAGGCGGGGTACACCCTGGACAGGTCGCCAGTCTGTCGCAGGGCAACACAAAGACATACAGGACAAACAACCATTCACACACAAACACACACCTAGGGAGAATTTAGATAGACCAATTAACCTAACAGTCATGTTTTTGGACTGTGGGAGGAAGCCGGAGTACCCGGAGAGAACCCACGCATGCACAGGGAGAACATGCAAACTCCATGCAGAAAGACCCCGGCCGGGAATCGAACCCAGGACCTTCTTGCTGCAAGGCAACAGTGCTACCAACTGCGCCACTGTGCAGCCCAGTGGATGATATATCAAATTATTACAAAACAAAATGGCACAGATCTGTGTATAATAACTTTAACTAACGAGGCGCTGTGAATAAAAGAGAGCATAATTCTATATATGGGGAGAGCATGTGGACTTCATTTCCAAGAACAGGTCATATTTGCCGTACTGTACCAACAAACCTCTTAATATCAAAAATTTACCATGAGGCAGTGGAGGAGAAATATCTTTTCTGGTTACTGTTGTCTCCTAGCCTGACAAGGCTCCAGGGAAGCCCTGTCATCTTTGATAAAGCAAAAACAGGCCTGTGTAGGTGTTTGATTGTCAGCTCTTCAAGAAAAACAGAACTTAAGCTGTAAATACCAGTAACAGTAATTTACACAGTGCCCTATAATATGAAATTATGAAAAACAGGCTGCCTAGGAATGGCTAGCTGAACTCAGTCTAATGCCCACTGGCAACAGACGTGAAATGCAGGCAGTGTACTTCTTCCTGCTGTGTTTGCGTGCGCCCACACACATATTTATATATAAATTTTCATGTTTTTATTTTTGTAATTTTTTTAAAGCTTCTCTCTTTTTAACTGCCATTCATATCGTATTAAGGTCAGGAGGAGTTACACTGGGTCATAAAGGGCTGATCTGTTATGTTTTGTACAGTTGTATGATTGCCCACATTTGTGCATAAGGAGCAGAGAGTGCTCGTATGTTGGTAAGAGTGCACTGGGGCAGAAAATGTGCCGTGGATTAACATAAGCAGAACTGGCAAACTGCTGCAGCTTAGACAAAAGCTTGAATTCTAGTAAGCTTAAAGAGGCAACAGTGATCTGAAGAAGAAATATAGAAAATTCACTTTTTGAGATGAATATCTTATAATATTGTTGAAATGTGTAACCTTGCAATTTCATTTAAAAAGTAAAATCTCTAATATGAATTCATTACATACAGAGTATTACATTTGAAGCATGATGTCGATGTGGTTTCATTACTCTTCCTCTTGACAATATGCTATAGTTTGTCTAAGGAGTTTGTATGGGGCAGCTTTGCTGACTTATCAAGCACAGTGACATTTATATTATTATATTGATTATAGGTGCTTTCGGTAGTTCTTGCTTAAAAATAAATCAGCATCTCTAGTAAGGTTGTCACCAGAGGGAAGTGAAATGCTCTATAATGATCTTGAAGCTCTGGACTCCAGATTCAGTACATGTCTTGTGAATCTCCTTCAAACTTTAGAATGGGCTTTATTTTACAATCCTCTCAAGACTGTGGCCATCACTGTTGGCAGGGTGCCTTCTCCATACCACACATTTTCCTTCCACCAAACTTCCTATTACTGTGCTCTTCAGCAACTACCCTTTGGGGTTTCACATGTGTTCTGTGGCAGTGACTGGACAATAGTCAGAACATAGCATTTCTTTATTATAAAATAATTTTAATAAAGTAATGTTCTAAGTTCTGAAAAACTGAAATTTGGTTGTAATACAGCTTAAGCTGCGAGGTGGCAAAGTTGTTTGCAAGGACATTGGACATAGATGGTGGATAGATACATTAGTGTTTGATTTTTATTAGCTGTAACCCATAATAATCAAAATTAACAGAAATAAATGCTTGAAGTATAATATTCTTTTAGTAATAACTTTTCTATGGTATATGAGTTTTATATTTCCGGTTGAGTTACTGAAATAGATTAACTTTTCAATCAAATTCTAATTTGCAAGATAACTAGATGAACACATTCATTTCCTATCCAGAGGATGTAAAATCAGCTAAAAAAAAATTTAAAGCAAAAGTTTTTCTGTCTTTTTTCCTCTGTTCAAGTTTGTATGAATCATATTAGAATAGTTGCCATGAACGCATTCGACCTGAAAGCATTTGAGGCTACAGGGGTCATTTAAATGGTGAAAACCATCTAGAATATGCTTGGAACCCCCCCACAGGAATCTGTCCCCAAACAGAGCGAAATCACTCACTCCCGCCTGTGGAGCCGTAACTCTTATTGAGCTATGGTGTGAAATTAAGCTCGGGAGATATGTTAAGTCCCACAAATGTTTACATGTCCCTCCTTTCTTTTTGTACTGGGTCTTGGTCGTGGCAGTTCAAAAACAAATTAGGAATGCTCATAGCTGAAAGGTAAATGGAGATTATGAGTACAGGAGGCCCCCAGTACTCCACAATATCTTTACACAGATATAGGACTGGATATACTGACCACTTTGATTTTGATATTTACATACCAGCTGTACAAAGTGTATTGTAGTAAGAAATAAGTACACATCTATGTTCCTCTGAAGCTTTTTTAAACCTAATAATTAATTGAATCAATTCCAGTTGAGCAAATCAAAAAAGGGTAATCAGTCTTTGAAACCTTTCTCTCCTCTTCATTTGATTTCATGGCTTTTTTAATATTAGTTTTATTTGTCAATTATACAAAATAAATTCTAAATGAAATGGTATCCCTACGGTTGTAAAAGTTACAATTGTATTTTCTTGTGCCATATTCCCAGTAATCATTCAAAGTGAACTGAGGGTCCCATAACAATGTGTGTTATTTCTTTTTCCCTTCTCAGGACCAGACTACATAAAACAACAGTCAAAAGAACCAGTGGAAATTAAAGAGGTCCCTGTTGAAAAGAAGGAAGAATCCCCACATGATTCTCCTCACTTTTACCGCAAAGGCACAACTCCACCCCATTCTCCTGTAGCTAGTCCTGCAACCACTCCTCCCCCCTCACCTGAGACTAAGAAGAAGACTGGCCAGATTGGCAACAGCATCAGCCACAAACCGAGCAAAGAGGAAAAACCATCCCGCAAGATAAGCAAAGAGGAGAAGTCCAGTTATAAGGCCAGCAAGGATGAGCGATCTAGCAGGAAGCTAAGTAAAGAAGAGAGACTATCCTTCACTGATGGCCCCAAGACTTCTCATACACACATTGAGGCTCCTCCTAAACCAACTAAAGTTCAGCAACCGGCCCCAGCAACCGGCCCCCCTGTGCAGCCTCCTACTGTTCCAGTCAATGGCCAGCTACACTCTGAATATCACAGTTACTACGTTAAAGCCACTCCACGGGGCCCTCCACCTCCTGAGCCTGAAGAAGTGGAAGAAGAGCCTAGTGCCCAAGCTCTGGCACGTCTGCCCCCACAACCTAAGTCTTTCAGCACCCCTATCCCTACTCCTAAGCCACCTTCCATTCGGGACAGCAAGAGCGACCCAAAACTCAGGAAGCAAGATTCCCTAAAACCAAAGAGCCTTGCAGACACAAAGAAAGCAAGCATGGAAATTGCGGAAAGCACAGAAGAAACAGTACGTATACTGTAGCTTAACCAAAGTTCATGTTGGCTATTGTTGACCAGATGAAAAAAAATGACATGACTGTACCTGAAGCTAAATTTTATATAATAACATTCAAATGCCTGAGGCTAAGATGATATATGTATTTTTAAATAATTTTCCCAATTGGCTTTTTAAGATAAAAATGGTGCTGCCTACCATTAAATGTTTCATACCAGCCATTTTAGGGGGCGTTCCATACTGCCATTTACAAACAATGATTAAAATTAATTATATGTTTTACTTGTAACTTACTGTAGGGACACATAATTACAGTGTCTCACACTTCACAGATTTCTTTTCTGTTTGATTTTGTCAGACTAAAATGTTTCTGAACATCATCAAAGATAAACAGATTAAGTGCAAAATGGAGTTTTAAAATAATTTCATTTGCTAAGGTATTAAAGCTATCCAAACCAACCTATGCACATATGAAAATATTATTGACCCCTTTGGTAAATATGGAATATACTGTAATTAGTGACCATTTGGTTTAATTTCTCTACCCACACCCATGCCTCATTGCCATGGGTGTGGGTAGAATCAGGAAATGACCTAAATCCAACATGCCTGACATCTATCCACCTACGAATGGCTATAAAGCCCTTTTTAGGCTCCAGGAAGTAAGAGACCCACAGTAAGACTCATTATCCACAAGTGGAGAGAAGAGAACACAGATACACATCTAAAGCACTGCAGACCTCAGCTACCTCAGTAAAGGTCAGCTTTTATGATTCATCAACACGTAAAAGACTAGACAAAAGGGGGTGAAATCCAAGCCAAAACCACTGCTGGCAAAAAGAACACAAAAGTCCATCTGAAATTTGCCAACAAGACTTCCTGGTGATCCCCAAGACATTTGGTAAAAATATTTTGTAGACTAATGAGTCAAAAGTGGAACTTTTTGTTTTTGTTGTACCATAAAACTAGCACAGATTCTGTATGGGCCTTATTTTCTCCTTCATAACTTGAACAAAGAATTCTGCTCTTTAGCAGATTATCATGAACAAGAATATCTGGCCATCAGTTTGTGACCTTAAAATTAAGAGCACACACCAGCAAGTCTGTAAAGTCAATGCTTTGGAGTGGCCCAATCAGACTGAAGTCTGGATTTAAGTCCAGTATGACTGTAGTATGACTTCAAACAGACTATTTGTCCACAGTGAAGGACTAGGTCAGTGTTATAGCTGGGACTCAATCCCAGCTATAACAAAAATAGTCAATCAGTTGTTAGCTATAGGACGATTACTTTTTTACATAGGGTCAGGATGGTTTTGGACAGCCTTTACCTTTATTTGAAAACCCAATTTTGTACAGTTTGTCATATTCTTTGTCATGTGAAATGATCTGAAACATTTGTGTGAGACAAAAATATTTTAAAACTTATTATGGATGACATTTGTAATTGTTCCACAGGGCAAACTAAGTTTACATTTAAAGGACAAATGTTATGTCTGCATCATGAATTGAAGGGATTAGTTACATTACCCAAGATTTAGATTTTACTACTGCTGTTGATATGTGTAACAATTTAATTTGAATACCCTATACCAATTTATTAAACAGCGGTACCACAAGTGGGACTTGAAATGCTAAAACACCTAAGTGGGTGATTTTTTTTACATGAACACAATATAAAAGGTGTAAAAGGAATAGTGGGAATAAAGGTACTGAACAAGGGAAACTTTCAAATATGCTAACTTTGAAAGTTAGCGTGTTTGGACCCCTTTTCAAGCTAATCACTAGCTCAATAAGCTAACCACAGGTAAGGAATTTTAGTATTGTATTTAGGAAATATGATACATATAACTGATGCTATATTTAATATGGGGGGAAAAATACATACATTTTAACTGATATGTGAAACTATTTCTTGTAGAAGCCAAGTGACATTTAACTTTTGTGTTCTTTTTCTGTGCCATGCTAAGGTACTAGTTGCTAGCTAAAGCTTAATTTTAACAAACAGGCAAGACGGCTTTCAATCTTATCAATTACATTCTAATTAAATGAAATGAATGAAAATTGTTTTTTTCCCATTTTTGGGGATGGGGGTGTTGCTGTTATAGACTAATGTTATTTTTTGTTTTTGCAGGGTCCTAACTCAATCCTTGTTGCTATGGTAATGCTGTTGAATATTGGCCTTGCAATTATATTTGTCCACTTTCTGACATGATGATATTGTTTCTATGGTAAGTTAACTTATGTAGAAGTATTATCTTTAATAGTTCCGCTCTATGGTGGAAAATAACCCAGACATGATAATCTGTGCGTGCCATACAAAGATGTCCTTTTTTTTATTTGTGTACATATCTGAAATGTGACAAGGGGCCAATTAAATCCAGACTGTTCTACATTGCAGTGAAACCATGGCAACTGGTACAGTTGCATTGCCGGCCTTGAAAAGTGAAAATGGCGCCAGAGAAACGGGGGCGGCCGGAGGTGTTTAGGAATCAGCATGACACCGAAGAGAATGAGGAGAGAGGCATCACTACTATCAACCTGTCTTTGGCCCTCTTTAGGGCCAACCCTGTCAATTAGCACTCCTTTGGCTTCTGTATAAGCAGAAGTGAAATGTTATGTCTAGTGAGTTAAAAAAAAAATGAAGAAAAAAAAAGTGAAAACACAACCAAACGTACAAAGTATGAAAAAAGAAGTTCTTGAAACCTACATGTGTGCTGACCCAAGCTCAGGTCTCTGTAGCCCACTCTCACTGCCTTGGCAGAGATAGTAGTGGGCTGACGGACCTTGCTGGAGGAGTGCGGAGATGCACTTTTAGTTGACGGGAGCAAACAGCTGCCTTTCTATTTTGCCATCTGACGTTTTGATGGGGAGATGTGAGCCCAGCCCCAGGGCGGCCAAGAGAGCGATAGTGAGACAGAGAGACAGGGGGAGGGGGGGCGATGGTGTTGGTGGATGGGGCTAGGGACTTGGGTGTTTGGAGGGTTTTACTGGGGTTCAAGCCACTCTTGCAAAAGCAAACCGCGCATGACCGTTGCCAGTAGTCAGTGCTTGCACGGTCACTAGCCAGTCTTACTCTGTTAATCCAAACATCCCTGCAGCTTTCTCAAGCTCCGTCCATTGTAATCCAGGATACACTGCTTTTGAAACACTCCCCATGCATGGTACAGTTTTAAATTTTTTGTTTGTTGTTCTTATGTAGCTTTTTGTTCACTGTTGTCCTCCAACTGTTGGTTACCTGCATTCTTGTAGAAACTTTGTCAGAGAATGAGTAAAATAATTGTTTTTTTTCCCCCGTTTTATTTCAATTTTACTCATTTCTACCAATTGAGCTGTAATTTGACATTACACATCCATGTTTCTGAAAGTGCAATATGTTTATTTTTTTTGTCAAAGGCTTATAATCTATTTTGCCAGAGATAGTGTTATGCTATTCTAATAAAAATCTGTTTTATTTGTCAAACACAGGTGATTTGAATAGCCTGTTTTTTTTTTTCTTTTTTTAAATATGGCATTCACTAATGGCAGGAATTGTGATGATGAACTTGGTTTATTCTTGAAAAGGCAGATAGCTCTGTGAGAGTGAAGTAACAAATGTCTTATATTATTTATGAAATGAGAAGAGAAAAGAATATATTTTATTGTACATGCCTACACCCTTCCGCTTTAATGAAGTTTGTTATTCGCTTTCACTGTTTCACGCCACAACTGAGATGCAAAACCACAGCTTCCCGAAGCTGCTGGAGTAAAAAGAGACCCAGCCCTGCATGTGTATGAGACTGGATTTTGTGGACAGTGGAACTTTATTCAGGTTTAGACCATGGGGAATGTGGATCCAGGGAGAAGAAGATATGCCTTTAGAAGTCTTTAACAGTGCTACTGTTTACCTCAAAAGAGATGAGGAAGGGAGGGAAGGGAAATAGATGCCATCCTTGTCTTAACTCTATTGTAGATGGGTTGGGGGGGGGAGATGTTTTGACTGTTGTCGTCACCTGAACCATGCTTTTGACTTGCTTCATCCTAGCTGCTTGTAGTCTTTGTTGCGGGTATGGCATGAGTTTCTTTGATTTCCAAAGTGGTTATTTATTTGGTGGACATTTTACTATCACCTCTACCAAGATGGAATATTTATTCATTGTACAACTGATGTGTTTGTTTAAACATTGGTCATCACCAAAAAAAAAGGGCTTAAAATATATATATTTAGGTTTTAACAACTGCAAATCTGTTCCAAAGGTTAGATTTGATTGTTGTCAAAAATTAAAATGAGCAACAAAAAACAGTTTGAACAATTCTTGAACCAGTTTGGCATTTGGACAAAATACTGGAAAACATACTACTGAAATTTAGTCGTAATATTCTATAGACAATAAAAATAAGTGAAGACTAGTCTTTTAGAAGGTTTAACAGAACAGCCTGTTGGATATTTTTTTGAAATACAACATTGCATGTTGGAGAAATTTCTATATAGATTATTATATACTGTTTGTAAGGATTTTTACAGAGCACAATCCAGAATCTGGTATGAGTCGGTATTTTTCTAACAATTTGCACATCTGTATTTTGACAATGAAGATAACTTTTGTTTGTAATTGGTAATGTAATGCACATATGATAATGTTCGAAAGTGGAAAAAACATAGATATTTTATTTCTAATTGGTCATACTGTATGTACCATTTGGGGATGTGAAGGGCAGATGTACTTGTTTTGAGGATTTTATGAAGAAAAAAAAAACCTGTGGGAGAGTTTTGATATGTTAAGATTCACGATACCCCACTGATTTGTGCAAAGTCTTTGGAGATGAACTTATGTGTATAAAATAAAGTTATTATGCCTTGTTAAACAGAATGATGCATTTATTGGCTATTTTTATTACCATCACTTGTAGAATCATAACTGCCCTCCTCACAGAGGAGGCTTTTAAGCTTTTGTTCTGTTTTTGTAAATCATAATATTGTCCTATATTTATATCCTGCACAGTAAAGACCTATATCAACTTATTTGGTGAGTATTTCATCTTGCAAGCCATTTTGTCCAAGTGCTTCTCAGTGGACAAACATTTTCTACCTTTCTTCTTATAAGAGCCTAATAAAGTTAGAATATTCTACCATCTTACTTTAATTTTGTTATTTTCCATTGCTTTTGTGTATTTATTAGAATTTTATGTTATGTGATTTTAACATAGGAACACAAGGAAGCACATAACTGAAAAGAAGAAATAAAATTAGACATGGTTTTCAAAATGTTTACAAATTAAAATCTGATATGTGTCAAGACTTTACAGGGCTTCCATTTCATGTATTTAAAAGCGACTGGACTGTTGCCCATTTCTGTGGCAAAACAGCTCATGCTCGGTCAGATTGGATGGAGAATGTCTGTGGCCACACGGTTTGAAGCTTCCTCTATAAATTTTCAATTTGTCTTAGTTCTTGACTTTGACTGGGCTGTTCTAACACATTAATGTCATCCTGCTGAAAGGTGAACCTCCTCCTCAGTATTGAGGCTTGTCCAGCCTGCTACAAGTTTTCTTCCAGAATTGGCCTGTATTTAGCTTGATCAATAATTCTGATCAGCCTCTCGGTCCCTAATGAATAAAACCATCCCCACGGCATGATGCTCCCGCTGCCATGTTCATGTGAGGATGAAGTCTTCAGAGTGGTGCGCAGTATTATTTTTCCTCTACACATCACTTCTTCAACGCGTTTCCTGTTTCCTTTTATCTTTCATGCCTTTTGTCCAGCCGCCATCTCTCCAACCAGAGTAATGAACTTCTACAGATCCTCCATTGTTAACATGAGCCTTTGGCTGCTTCTAAAACATATAATTTCTGTGCAGTCTGTCATTTCTTGAAGGTTCTTTGTTCATCAGTAATTTTTAACAAACCTCTGTGACCTTCACAGAATACCTCAATTTATACTGAGATTTTTTTTTATACAGATGGACGATGTTATAATGAATTGGTAGCACAGCGGTTTATTTGGAAGTATCAGAGTAAAGTAGGCTGAAAGAAATGAACACCACACTTTTCAGATGTTTTTTTTTTTTAAATTAAAGTATACGTACTTTTTCACCCACTTCCACTAAAACAATACGTGCATACCGTGTCAATTAAATTTAACCTTTGTTCAAAGATTGCTGATCTGCAAGATGAGAAGGCATGAAAAACTCAATTTGCTTTTCATGTCTGTCTTGATTACAACTGTGATTAAAGCGCACCTAAGCAATATATTTACAGAAATTGAGCCTAGAAGTTATTCAAAAAGTCACTGGTTTCCAATGAAATATAAAACAAGAAATGCATATGTATCAGAGCATTTCAAGATTTCCACTTATATGCTTGTACCCAGTCTTGTAATCACTTCTGTGTATCTCCAAGCAAAACATTGGCCTAATTTTGACCTTCTCATAATGAGATCCATGGGGAAAAGACCAGGCATTGAATCAAAGAATCTCAGTAGGGGTCTCACATTAGCCGTGCAAGCAAAAGCAGGTGCTATAGTTTGTCCCAAGTCGGTTCACACTGTTTCCACTGTGGATTGGCCTTAGATTAGTGTAGTGTTACACCATCAGCAGCACCTGCCTGGTATGTGCTACGTCGTGTGTGTTGTCTGGAACACAGCAAAAAAAGAAACAGAAAAAAAAAACAGGAAGTTTTTCTTTTGACTTATGATCATTTAGCTAGTTTGGCTTTCATTGGAGTAGTACAGAGAACATATAAGAGACCTATGTTAGGCAGAACTTGTCACTAATAGTATAGAATATCTCTGTTGCTATTCTAATATGGCACAGCAAGCTGGACAAGATTTGGTTGCACCAGCCGTCCTGGACGAATATAAACCAGACCCTTTTAAGTCCTAGCTTCCTGCGGGGTATTTAACAAATTGCAGGGACAGCTACAATTTAGACCCACAGGCTATTCTGCAGTTTATATTAAAGCAGATGAATTATATGGGGAAGAGAAAAGTTGTGAGTTAAAATAAAAACAATAGGCTCAAATGCTGGACCTTTATAAGAAGGTTTCCTTTTTGATTTCTGAGAAATGTGCCTGTCACATCCAGAAAACCTTCAACAGATACAAAAACAATTGTGAAAAGTAGAAATAAACTTTTCTAATGTCTAATAAGCAAAAAAAAACCCAACAACACAGTTTTTGTTTTTCAAACATATGCAGACATGTTTATGTTAAATATCAACATGAAAGTTACTATGTAATTAAAGTAATAAATGAACATTAAAATCTAAGCAAATATGCTTTAAAAATAACTATACGATGCAATGCAAAATACAATTTCTGTCCAGGATTAAATTAGGACACACCAGAAATGTTTGCATTTGAATTGGCTAATATCACACATTTAGTTGTTTGTGCCTCTGAGTTTTTAAGTAAGCCTCAACATCATGATGAGATCCAAAGCGGCATTTTAGAGCTTCAGAAAGACGATTACAGCACCTAAAACAGAACAAAAGAAGAAACCAGCAAAGAATAAGCGAAGACAAAGGAGCAGTGATTAATGTGGCGAAAAACTGGTGAGTCTGATCAGCTGAATACATCGCAACTGTGTGGGTAACATGACTATTGTGCACAGAATGAGCACAAAAGAAAACATAATTACAAAATTACAAAACATGGAAAAACACAAAAACAACGAAGACATCAAAACTCAAGAATGACCAGAAATACAAGAATAACACAAAACGGAAAATCAAAATATCTCTTTAAATTCGAAATCTTAAAAATCATCAAATTCACAAAAAAAAAGTGTGAACACTCTACCTTCAATTTAAGCATTTCTGTCGCAATAGAAACTATTGAAAAACAGCTTAATGATTCCCAAGACTTTTGGGAATATATTCTATGAAGTGATGAGGCAAAATTTAACTTATTTGAACATTTCCATCCAGTAACCTCTGGCATAAAACTCAGAAGGCATTTCAGAAAAAGAACATCACACCAACAGTCAAACATGGACCCAGATGAGATGGAACCATGAATTCTTCTCGCAGGAAGAAGATCCTGAAGGAAACGGCCATAGGATTGTGTCATTGAACTCAAAGATATGTAGGTCATGCAGCAGGACAATGATTAAAAGTAAAACTTGTGGTCCACATCTATGTAGTTTAAGAACAAAAAATATATATTTTCGTGGCTTGGTCAAAGCCAGTACACAAATCTGATTGCTGCTGTAGTATGACCTTAAACAGGCTGTTTATACTTGAAATCTTTCCAATGTGGCTGAATTAAAATAATTGTCCAAAGAAGAGTGGTCCACCATTCCTTCACTGAAAGACTCATTTCACAAAATGCATAAGGATTATTAGGCTTAATGACAATTACTTTCACATAGGACCATGTTTTGAATAGCTTTCTTCATTTAATAAACATAATTCATATTTGGAAAAGTATTTTTTACGTTTAAATGTTACTGTTGTCACTTTATCAAATGGGTGAAGTGAAACATTTATGTCTAACTTTCTTTTTTTAACTTCTCTAGCATGAAACCTCCACCTTCAGAGGAAACAATAAAGGACTTCTAGAACTGGTTTAAGATTTGTGAGCAGTGAAGAAATATCAGAGCCCAGCGTTTTTCAAAACTGCTGCTTAGACATCAGTATTGAACAGATCTCATTTCTATCCCTAGCATTGCCAGTCCAGCTTAGCATTACATCATCTGTTATACAAAGAGTAAAAAAGACTGTGTTATAAACCTATAAAACTGTCACTATATCATTTACAGCAAGCCATATGCTGTGTCTCATTACATAAACAAGAAGCAGGGCCTTGTCAGAGCGACACAGTAATAAACCTGTTCTCACACACTGTTTTAGTGAGTTCTTAAACAGATCAACATAATCCAATATGTGCCTAAAGGTTTGTCTCCCTGTTAATTTAATGGCAAATGAGTTACGTTGTGAGGCTGTTTTTATGGGGTTCTTTATGGTGAGCCATTCTAGTTCAAACAAGTAGTGCGTTGGGCCCAAGCTATTGGTTGTCACGTCCACTTGCCTGCTTTTTAAAGCTTCCATCAAAAGCAGAGGATTGGTTGTACTCAAGTAAAACATAAGTTTATTTTTTGTGTGTGTGTGTGTGTGTTTTGTGCCAGGATTCTGAGCAAGTAGCAAGCAAATTACTTGGTCTTTGCACAAGTGAAATTCCTCCTGTATTGCTGGGTTTACAGGCAAGAACAGCATCATACCATAATAATAGGTACACTCTGCTGGCTCGTTTCTCACAGGGTTGTAATTTTCAAAAACATTTCAACATTAAACATTGAAGTCAGCCCTTAATTCCCTCCAGTATGTTGTGCCTGTTTGATAAACAGCACTGCTATACCCTGTTGTTTGGGTCTCTGAAGAAAACCCAAACAACTGGGTTTCCCAATAGTGCAGAACAGCGTCTGCACTATTGGAGTGAGTGTACATTGGACAACGTGGCGCATGTAATAACCACAAGTTCAAATAAAATAACAGTCTAATGTACTATTATTATATCTTTGACACCACATGAGTAAAAATGAATAGAAAAATGTTTTAAACATGATTAGTGTTATAAATAAAACTATTAAACTAATTTGTAGTTTCATGACTCACACTTGAGTTTTTAGTTTTGGTTTTGTTTTTAGCTTACATGCTTCAACTGAGCTTCTTTAAATCAGGACTGATATTATAATTTTAGGGCACTGTGAGTGGCTGCAGGCTAAAGGAATAGTACCCCCAAATTCATTGTGACAAGCCATTCCCCCTCCAAGGGAAGAAATGGCAGAAACGCCCCCCTCATTGTTCCACATCATGACTAGAAAATTTGACCTGGTTTTATTTCGGACTTCTTCATTAAAAAGGCGGTCAGAAAGATGCAGTGAACTGTCATTTGACTGGTATTGAGTTATTAAACTGGTGTTATAAACAAACTAGGATTAATCTATGGTGTAAAAGAGTTCATTGTTCAGTGAGGGAATAATTCAAGCTTAATTGGTAAATATTGTGATTGGCAAAGACAAAATGGTGTAAAATTATAAAGTGGAAGGAAGAGGACACATGAATTCCATCATTTTTTTAACCAACAAAATTTGGTGTACATATTTATCCAATAGAAAATATTGAATAAAAGTCAATATTTTGTAGAACCACATTTGCTGTAATCAAAGCTATGCATATAAAAAAAAAATCACGTTTTTGTTTATTCCTTGCAAAGTACCTCAAGCTCAGACAGATTACATGGACAGTATCTGTCATGATTTGTTGTGGTAGAGTTGCAGTCTCTCTCTCTCTCGATATATATATATATATATATATATATATATATATATATATATATATATATATATATTGGAGTTATCTATCGTGAGATAGTAGCACACTGGAAAAGTGAGGAGAGATCTAAAATGGTGAGAAATACAAGGGGAGGACAGGCACGGAATCAGACGGGTGCAAAAGGATAACACTGGGTAAGCAAAGGAGGGATCTGGAAAGGAATGGACTGACCACATCAGTATTTGAATGATGTGGAGGTGATTACTGAGAACAGGAGCAAGTTGGTCCAGTTGCAGCTGTGATAAGACATGAATTGATGAGCTGACAGAACAGAACATAACACTGGAATGAGTCGCACCAAAAGAACCTGAACACACATCTTAGACAAAACTAAACTGAAAGTCCAGGGATCATAAAACCCCTACTACTGATAATCTGTTAGACTTAGCCATGAACTTTGACTGGGCCATTCAAACACATGGATATTCTTTCATCTAAATGACTTCACAGGAGCTCTGACTCCATGCTGAAATGTGGACCTCCTTCCCGATCTCAAGTCTTGTGCAGCCTGGTCCAGGGTTTCATCAAGTATTGCCCCATATTTAGCTCCATCTTCCTGCTAGCTCTTACCAGCATCTCTGTACCTGCAGAAGAAGCACATCTCCATGGCATTATGTTGTGCCCACCATATTTCACCTTGAAAAGCTGTGTTCAGGGTGGTGTGCAGTATATTATTAATTTTCTGCTGCACATATAATTTTATAATTAGGCCAAAAAGTTTGATTTTGGTCTCATCAGGTCTCATCAGAGTACGTTTTGTCTGTATATTTGCTAAATGGTTTGTAATTAACTAGAAAAAAGGTTATTTTTAAAACTTTTGTTAAGCAAAACAATGGGTTACCATTTGTCACTTTCCAGTAAAGGGCACATTTATGCAGTGCACAGCTACTACACTAATGCTCCAGTCAGCAGATTGTTCCCCCTGAGCTGTTGATCTCTGCTGCTTCTCCAGAGTTTCCATGCAACTTTTGGCTACTTCTATGCGCCATACTCTCCTTGCTAGTTTCAATGGGCAGCTTAATATTTGTGCCACAATTTGTGAAATGTTCAGTATGGACAATGTTTTCTGATCTAACTATGCTAATCTGGAATAATCTCCCAGAAAAGTTCAAAACACTGAGTTTCTTTAAACCATACAAACAGGCAGACAATAATTGCACTGTATATAAGAGAATGTGTGTTTTTTGGTCCATGAAAAATACGTAATATACCTTATGCTTCACTTATAAAATGCCAACTGCTTTTTCTTGCTTATTATCTGCACCCTAATGTTTCTTACCAGCTTTGATAGGCGCATGAAACTGTCTTCAGAGTAGTCGAAGGGACTGTCGTTGGGGCTGGCCCAGACTAGAGAATTTGCACATATTGTCTATGTTTATGTGTTGCGTTTAGGAAGCCCTGTTCTGAAGGCCTGCAGCAGCCTTCCCCAAAATAGAGCTGAGAGCAGCTGCAGCCGGGCGGGTCGTATCAGAAAGACATCAAAGCGGCTGCTCTCTCCCGCCCACTTATGATCAAGTACTAATGGTGTAATGGAAGGTCGGTGATTGTTTTTGGATGTGGGTGAGTTGTGTGCGAGAGTTTACAAGAAACACAGACAGTGGCACAAGTTGCAAGACCACTTGGGAATATAAAATGACAGGATAACTAAAGCACAGACAGAAACTCCAGGTCAGATGTCACCTCTACATAAGTCACTGCTGACATCTGTTCCACCAATAGGCACCGCCAGTTATTAAATACTGGCCAGAGATGTCTGGGGAAAACAAAAATCTGCTGGCCTTTTGAAAACATCCTACATTTACATAGTGCTAATCAATACAAAAATTCATCACCCCGGCATATGAGGAGCACTGTGCTCCCTCTGTGAGCGCTTCTGGGTCAAACGGCGCAATTTACAGTCACACTCAGTGTTCGAGCTGTCAGTGCCACAGCTCAGATAACTCTGTCCATTTGGAAGCCTCAGATTTCAGCAGTCATCACTTTTCCTCCTGAAAGTACTCCACACTAGGATAAGGGCAAAGTCACATTATGAACATAGCTTTGGAGTTTGGAGTTTTAAGGGTTTAATGAGCTGGAAAGAACTTAACAGATTTTTGATTTAAACAATAAACTGAATTATTTGGTTTCAAAGGGAGGCTCTTTTATTCAACCTTGTAGCAAAGCTCCACTGTAAATGGTGTACTTTTTACATTTTCTAAAATCAAATGAATAGATAAATAGATAAAACTGGTATGATATTTTTTTATTATTATTAATATGTTTCAATTATATTGGGTGGACCTATGAAAATGCATAAAGGGTACACGGTACACGTCTTCTCTGTTGAACCCAGATTTATGGGCTAGCAAAATGTCTCTGTCATGTCCCACAACCACCTGCTTTTACTCATCTACGGAAGTGAAGGTGGAGAGGCAGTCATCCTTGGCACAGGCGCCCCCTTTTGGAGAAAGAGCACAATGACCTGTAAATCAAGAGCATTTTCAAAGTCATTTTGCCTCGTGGTTCTCAGGTTTTTATACTCCAAGTACCGCCACCTTGACTTTTATTTTAAAACATAATCACATCCAAACTTGAACTCTGGCAGCTGTTTGTTTTGCATCATTAGAAAAATAAAAAATAAAAATAAAACAAACAAAGTTACAAAACATGTTCCTGTCCACTGAAACTGCTTTATTAGTCTGAATTCCATATGGTAAAATCAGAAGATTATCATCAAGTTGGGCCTCAAATTCCAACATCGCTGATTACGAAAAAAAGACTTTCAAAAATATATTCATTTTAAAAACTGATAATTTACATGTGCAATGATTCTCATTTCATAAAATTGTACCCACGAATTTTATGAAACAGTGACCATGTTGCCGCAGTGTTTCAAAGAAGAGAATACTTTGCTATTGTACTGTGTTGGTATTACCTTCCTATTACTATTCTGTATGTAAAATAAATATATTTGATATAAATGAATAAAAAAGAAGCATACGGGGAATATACTTGTATATGAATATGCTTGATTTAAGTTATTTCTTTAGAAAGTGTATTTCTTTGAAATTGGACCATATGTTGTTGTATTTATGTTATTTTTTACAAATGTGAATAATTGAGCGTATTTATTTAGATTTGTAATTTTCTATTTTTTTCATTAATAAAAATATATTTTTATACATAATGTGTGTATTTATTTAAAATGTAAATATTTATATCACATTTTATGAAAAAGATTACACGGAACACATTTATTGCGGACCGATCGGGTACTACCAACAAATTAGTTCCGGGTGGCTAACGTTAGCTGAAATTTACTCTCCGTAGCACAGTTGTCCAGACGGCGGTAAGAACAACTTTAATGCCCATTGTTGTGTCATTTCCCAAAATATATGTCCCCCATGCTGTTTACGCAGAGATCAGTTATTGGGAAGATGTTTTGTCTATTTTGAAATGAGTTAGCTCCGTTAGCTACCACTGCTAACGCGAACGCGTTTAAAAACATTATCTGAAAATAAACAGGCCGCTGCCGATATGGTTGAAACGTGCGAAAAACATAGCCATGCTTATGTCATAGCTACAAATATTTATGTGTACATTAGTCACTGTCTGAAGATTTTCTGGACAATGTTTATCTTGGCTAAATTTAAAGTTCCGCAGTGACTGTCAGAAATCACTTCCAGTAAACCGAATGGGACTTACACAATTTTACCGTCAATCAATATTTAGAATTGACGAGTTTCACATGTCAGATGTTTGCCCTTTTCAACATCTTTCAATTAAATTTTAAGCGAGTGAAATTATGTTCTGTGTTTTTCTACTTTGGCTTTTAGAATTAACAGAAATCCCGGAACAAGATGGGTGAGGAGTCATGTCACACATTTATCTCTACCTTTCTAAAAAATCCTGTTGTCAGTCCATAAAATCAATTTGCTATTTCACAGTTTGTTTGGGTTTTTTTTGGTAGTTAACTGAAGAAAAAAACTGCTAGAGATTGTTTGCCACTGTCTTATTTAGTATCAAATTGTCATATTTATATTATGACTTAACAGATGGAGAGGAGAGAGCTTTTGGTGGCTGTGAAGGGCCAGATGCCATGTATGTGAAGCTCATCTCCTCAGACGGCCATGAATTCATTGTGAAAAGAGAACATGCCTTAACATCAGGAACCATCAAAGCCATGTTAAGTGGGCCAGGTGAGGACTAAGTCAAATATTGTATGCCAAGCCATTTTAGCTCCTCTTTTATGATTTAAAAAAATTGTTGTTGAGCTGTAAAATGCTTTGATTACCATTTTGTTTATGGTTCTCTTGCCTGGCAAGACTTTTGTGTTGTAAGGATATTTTTTGTAAAAGGAGTGAATTCCAAATCAAATGGTTGTATTAATTGTACATTAAATAACATAAAACAAAATTAGACATTTCCTGTAGCTTGAAAACATTGTGAAAAAGCAGTAAAGAGATCAATGATGGGAATTATCTCTAGGTAAGATTAAAAAAAAAAAAAAAAAACCAACGGCAATGACGCAAGGTGGCTGGTAGGTCAGTTTTTGCCAGCTTGTGGTTCCATTTTGGATTCGGTTGCTACAGTTATCCTGATAGCTGATGACAACAGTTCAAAAAGGTCATGCAGAGGGCATAATGTTTAGGGCTCTGGATAGAGGATAAATGCCTTTCTAGCTACTGCACAGTCCTCTTGAATTTTCCACCTACATTACGAAATATAAAGTGACCACAACAAACAGAATAAAAAGCTCCTTCTTTTTTGCCTTCTTTAGATCTCTACACACTCCTGTTTTTTATTGTTAACATGATTTAAAGAATTAAAATTATGAGTCTATAATTATAATAATCAAACAGTTTATTATCTAACAGCGGGAAAACTTTAACCCTTCAGAACCTCCAGGGGTCAGAAACTGTCATCATCCTCTCACAAAAGAAAAACATAACTTAAATGCAGACATTGTGGATCCTTTCTCAAATTATGTTTTGATCTTCATGGCCACCTTCTGTGAGGAAAAAAAAACATGACTTGATGCCAAAACAATTATTAGTAGTTAGTTGCCATTTTTCTCACGGGCACATCCTTTTCTGAACACCAACACTGTAATAGTTTTGTTTTAATGGGTATTTCAAGTGGACAATTTTTGTCATTTCAAAAGTAAATCATTTAATTCAAATAAAGCAGGTCAGTGATATATTTATCTAACTAGATGTTGATTAGGAGTAATGATTGATAGAAAATAAACCATCACTGATTGTTGTGGATGTATAAAGCCATGCTGTTTAATAATGATAGACAATAGAAGTCTTCGAGTTCCAGGACTGACAAGGCATCGATACTTGTCTTTGAGTAATTTCATTGTTTTCTATCTTTTTAACATTTAGCTTTTTTTTTTACAATTTGTGATGGTGAAAATTCTGTCTATTCTGCACTAATATCCACAATATTTGAATTTCAGGTTTGACTCTTTATTGATGAAAAATGTTTTGGTTTTAATCCCTCAGTTACTTTGTCACATGAAGCTATGTTTTTCCATGTCGGGCATTTCAGAATTTTTCCTTTGAGAAATTTTTCAGGGTTTTTCAGTGAAGTCCATGATAGAACCATGCAAGAAAAATGTATTGAGACCAGAACAACCTGAGGGTGTCGGGAATATAATTAAGACTCGATTTTAGAGGAGACTTTTTTCTTTTCTTTTTTTTAATGACCCCTTTCTTAAGAATCCTTAAATATGGTGCAATGAATGTTGAAGTCCCCCTTTTTTTCTCTTTTTACAACCTTTTAATTTTGCTTGCACTTGCTCTAAATTGTTAAACACAACTGACTGAGAATATCATAATTTTCTGATTTACCTTCTTGTAAAGTTTTAAGACATATTTAGAGCTCTCTTGTTGGCCCAGAGTTTCCTTTCAATCAGCTAGGTGCAAGTGCAAACTATTGGTGTAGTTTGCAATAGCTCAAACCACACCATCTTCAGTCTTTGTAGATTTTGAAAAGAAATTCACTCGCACGTTTTTACTTGTCAGCATGAAGCTATGAACATGCCGCATCTATAGTCTCACAAATCTTGCTGTTGCCATTTGACTCCACAGTTTCTACTCTTTTTAATTTGCTTCTCACAGATAGAACTTTAGCACCGTTCTGTGTTGCGCCAAGGATGCAGTCAGCGTTTCTCTGCGTCATAAGAGGTTCCATGCCCTTGCAGCTGCAAGGATGAAAATCCTAAGGGAGTCAAACTAACCCCTGGTGGTTTTAGAGTTAATCAAACACACTACTGTGTAGGTAATCAGCTCAAGCTAGCTCACTGCGAACAGGTTTGGCTTACATTTAAACACTCTTGATTGACTTAAGCAGAGGTTTACTCAGGTCTGTTCTCCTCACACATATTAACACTCTTGAACGCTTACTGATTGGTGCAGAATTTGCCCAATTGAGGAGTTGAGTGTAAAATCTGAAAACATTTATGTATTTTGTCCTCAATTTTAAGGTAATTAAATTGCAGACAAATATGCACCATTAGCCTTGTGCAGCTATTAGTAGAAGAAATGCATTTTTTTCCACTTTCTTCTCCAGTTTGTTTGTTTTTTATCTTTTAAGTTGTGTCCTACAAAACCATAAGTGGCTTGCATACAAGTCGTCAAACCTGTTTGTCACAAGTTTTCTCATTGGCCTGCTTCCCACTTTTGCAACCTGCAGGACAGTTTGCAGAGAATGAAACCAACGAGGTGAATTTCAGGGAGATCCCGTCCCACGTCCTGTCCAAGGTCTGCATGTATTTCACCTACAAGGTCCGTTATACCAACAGTTCCACAGAAATACCAGAGTTCCCCATCGCTCCCGAGATTGCTCTGGAACTGCTCATGGCTGCGAATTTTTTGGATTGTTAAAGTTACAACATAGATGTGAAAACCTGAAACATTTTCTTTTGAGTTTTTTTCCCCAGTATTTAATTGTTTTGCAATTTGTTTCACATTATACTTCTTTTTTGCTCCTTGTCTGTTGTCATGGTTTCCCTTGTATTACTAAAAAATGTCATTGTAAAATGGAAGCCAAGCGGACTTTCTACAGAAATGTCCTCACCTCTACACAGTAAATAAATGCCTGTTCGGTGAGCAGTTTTTCCTCTGGTGTCTGCTTCTCTGCATGAAACACAAACATAAATGTCATTTTTACAGTAAACAGGATTCAAGTGTTTTGAATGCTTTAGTTCCACAAGTGTGAAATAAAATGCATTAGGCCAGGGGTGTCAAACTCCAGTCCTCAAGGACCGCTGTCCTGCAGTTTTTAGATGTGCCACAGGTACAAAATACTGGAATGAAATGGCTTAATTACCTCCTCCTTGTGTAGATAAGTTCTCCAGAGCCTTGCTAATGAACTACTGGTAATTATTCTATTCAGGTGTGGTGCATTAGAGGCACATCTAAAAGTTGCAGGGCAGTGGCCCTCCAGGACTGGAGTTTGACACCTGTGCGTTAGGCTTTCCATATTTTTGAACATAGGTCTTTCTGGGGGTTCAAATGTTTAGATAGAGAGTTGCTTCAAATGTATCCTAATTAAAACAGGGTGCCTACAGATTTTCCCTTTTCTTAATTGCATAAAGGTCTTTAAACATATTAAAACTTTAATGCAATATTTATTCTGACATCTTTAACTTGTGCAGCTTACTCCAAACATGATCAACTGTTGAAGGAATTTCAAGAAACAATGGGTATACATGTTTCTGAATTATATTGAAACACATTCTATTGTGTATGGCAGCTTACATCTGAAAATCGCACAGACATACTGAATGTACTAATATACTATAATATGTATATATTTCTACAATTGTCGATGAATATAGTTTGCATCTTACCCAAAACTGAGTTTTCATAGAATTTGAATATTACAGCAAAATATTCTGTTGTATCCATGCACACTAAGATTATTTTAATGAATCATTGCAAAAAATGAAAATCAAATTGCATAGATTCATTACACACAGGATGTAATTCAAGCATTAATTTATGTTATGATTGTGGCATACAGCTAAAAGACATTTGATACAGAAATGTTTTGTTATTGTCTACACATCCATGAGGGTGATGGTTGTCTCACAAATACACATTCTACAAAGACAGCAGGCCATAAAAACAAAGCTGACCATTCACAAAATACAGATGGAAATGGAAGGTTGAGTGGAAGGAAAAAGTGTGGCAGAAAAAGGTAGACAAGCAACAATGATAACAATAGCTTTGTGAAGATTGAAGAAGTTTGGGGGAGATTGAACTGTAGGTAGAATTGGATCTTTAAGTCATTACATATGGACACATCCAATAACTACAACTGTTATATTTGTTAAATTTTTGGATGACGTTAACAAATGCCATCTGGACCTCTCTTATTTGATCAATTTTCACCTTGATTGTGTACTCTATTACATAACCATGACATCATCTCGGTATTTTTTAAAAACTGTTGTAATCAGTTGTAGTTTTTTTTTTCTGCACAAGCATCAACATTAATAAAAATATTTAAAGTATCCATGTTGAATTTATGCAATATATAAGTTTGACTTTAAAAATTCAATTATTTAAATGAGCTATTCAAAGATATTCAAATTTATTAAACATTTATTCTGTTTTAACAGAACAAAGCCAACAAAATTCGTAAGCTGTTGATAAAAATACACATTACTAATTCTAACATAAAAATATTAAGTGGGGTAGATAATTGTGTGCATATAAAGGTAATAAATTATCAAATAAATTAGCATTTTACTTTACTCATGATGTCACACAGGTTTAGCCCTCCTTGCGCAAAGGTCATTGGCTGACGCTTATCTCATGTGAGCTCCGGCTTTTAACTCCGCATACTCCTTCTTTATTTATCTTATTAAAAATCCTGTTGTATCTCTACACCCGCCTCACATTTTGTGAGCGACCTGAAGTGACTGAACAGTGACCTGGGTGTAGGCGCTGCGTCAGTCAAGCAACGTCAAACGTTTCTCACTGTCAAAACAACTTCTGTCGTCACGTGACCCCCTGACGCACCGTCCTCCACTGTGCGCTGATGCAGGGGGAGGGGGGGGTTTCCATCATGGCGTCGATGCAGGTAAGGATACAATTAACAGCGAGCAAATATATGTAATTTACAGGCTCTCCGTTTCGATCTTTCTCGGCTTTTGACTGCCAGTTTATTTGCGCATTTGTATTTACCAAAGAGCGGCACTGACATTTGGGTGGAAGCCGTGAAATGTATCCCTAAACTACTCAGGTTCGGCGCTAGGTCTTTGCTAGCAGCAGTATTAGCTCTTCATCATCATCGGCAAAGCTGAAGAGAACAGGGAAACTAGCTTCCTTGAACTACGTGTTGATGCTTGCCTGCGGCTTTTCCTCAGAAGGACCCGGGGTGATATTTCCAGGAAATGTGGTTCTGAGAATTTTGGAAGTCATTTTAATAGTTGGTCGCTGTTTGGCCGACTAGTTCTAAAGTCCGCTAACGACACGGTGCGCAGTTAAATACAGTTTCAGGCGGACCTGAACAGGTGTATCGCTTCCATACAGCGGACGCAAAAAGTCAAAAGAGATCTGACAGACGATACGTAAAGATTGTATTGATTATGGCACGTCTATTGCAGGTTACTGATGAAAATACATCCATTTATTATTAACTCTCTACTGGGTTTGTTACTAACCGTTAACTCCCGAGTCGTATCGTTTAAACATGTTTTTAAATGTCCGCATCAACACATTGTTGAGATTCACTAAATACATGTGGCATAAGGTCATAGAAAAGTGCACGTTACAAATCTGAAAAAACCTGACTACTTAAAAGCTATATATTGTTTTAAATAAACAAAGAAAAGTATTTATTTAATAGTTATGTAGCATGTAAGTAAACTGATTGATCTAGCTACTATTTGCTTTATTACCACCTCACAACCAGTCCTGATTAGATGCAGGACTGGTTGCTACACCTTGGAAACCAAGGTGTACCAAGGTTTCTAAAGGTGCCCGTTTCAAAACCAATAAATGTTCCTTCCTACGATTTACTTTGATGCAAGAGAAAGAGCTTAATGGAGTGTTTCCTCAGTTTATTTTATGCATAGAGTAATCCCACTCAGCTCTGGTTAGCTATCTAACCAGTTATCACTTCTGGTTAGATGGCTGAAAGAAAACCGCTACCCTTCTTTCATTTGTTTATAAAAACACAGATTTAGCTTGAAAATATTTGTGGCTGAAAAAAATAGCGTGGAAACTACAGGAGTGCAAGCTATTCCTCCTATTAAGATCACAATGTTATTTTTTCCCCAGTTTTTTCATACTGTGAGAATGCACACCAACTCATGCCTGTTCCTGATTCAACAAGAGCCTAAAAAAGTTTTTAAAAAATATCTACAAAGCATTGACAAAGTATATAGTTCTATTGTGAAATAATGCAATCTCGAAGGCTTTTAGAAAGCCAAATTTATCACCAAAAGAAACAAGAGGGGATTTCTTGTCTTTTCATGTTCGGTACAACTTTTCATATCTTTGAATCTAAAAGAAAATCTTCTCGGTCCACACACCTTTAATGGTTTGGGATCAAACTACGTAACTAATTACTCACTGTTTTGGTCAACACCCTTGTAAATTTGTTCCTGCAGGCTGTGCAACTTCAACAAAAAACATAAATATGACTGCTTGGATAGCTGATTGAATAGCAAAATATTTAAGGACCTACATAAAGATGTAGCCTAGCTTGACCTGTTGAAATATACCTTGAAAAAAAATATTTTAATAAAACTGGGCCTTATTAGGAAAATATGCTCTTTGTCACATTATTATTGTTGAATATCACAATGAGATCAGTTGTGTTTAATCCACATTTTTATCACTCTTCTTTTCTATCATGTCCTCATTACTCTTCAAGCATTAGAATCTCGGCTCCTAAAATATAAGATTATAGCAAGTGTGTGTATTTAGGACATTGAGAGCCCATCTGACTGACCAAATGCATTTAATGGATGCATGCCACTTGAAATATAATAGCCCATCAAGTATTGCATTAAAGCTGTTCTTAGCAATTGCAATATTGCACATGTTGACACTGAGATGATGTTGATGCCATGTATTTTGCAGATCTAAATTTGACACTTTCTTTTTATTTTCCTAATGCCATCTTTTAAAGAATCTTATCTTTATAAATGCATTTATTGTCAGTCTGCATATATGGTAATTTTTCTTATTTGTTGTTTCACACTTAAAGTATTCGTTATATTTTTGAGTATATTCATTATTTTTAGTGAACACGTTATAGTACTGAAGTTAGTTTTAAGATGTAAGTTATGTAATTATTAAAAACGTTTGGGCCGTGTATAGCACTAGATTACATTACAATAATTTCCATTGACGTCATCGTTAAGATTAATAATAGTAATTAATATAACTATTTACAAGTCAAATGTATTTTAATGCTCCTCTGTTTGGCCTCAATAAGTTGTTTTGCACTGCTTTCCATTAATTCATGTTCGAGTGCCATTTTGTGACTGAGGTGTCGACATAAACATATGCTTTTCAACAGAAACGGCTACAAAAGGAATTATTAGCTCTGCAAAATGATCCACCCCCAGGAATGACGCTCAATGAGAAAAGTGTACAGAACACCATCACACAGTAAGTATCGATTTCCTGCTTATTTTAGCATTGGAAAATTCCTCAAATGTAGTGATCTGTAAAAAAAAAAAAACAACAACAACAAAAAAAAAACATCAGAAGTTTTATTATTTCTCGTGTTTTCATGAACTGGTTGACTTCCATGAAAGGCTAGTGTTTCGACTGGTGTGGAGAGGAGGTTGCTTGTTCAGTAAATTAGGCTTGGAGGTAAGATGGAGCTCCTGCATAGAAAGAATTAGGGTCATTTTAGTGACTGGTAGTTCTGGCCCCTCAGAAGATTGTCTCTAATGTTCAGTGTCGCTCTCCACTCTAATAAAATATTCAACGGTTGGCATTCACTCGCTAGGGTTAAATAACAGGGAACACAGGCTGCTTTTTCCCTGCATTCCTTTCCTGAAACTCAGTGGATATTGTTGCGGTTAGGTTTTCGTTTTGATTGTTAATGAAGTTTGATACTATTTTTTTTTTGTTGTTAAAAACTGCAACGCTCCCTTTAATACCTTTAAAAGTTGCCGCCTCGTTCCATGATTCTTTATGAGGCATCACTACCGTCTACCGGACCGTAATATGCTGACGTCACTCCTCCGTGGTGCAAACAACTCAAGACAATATTCATGTGAAGCAAAGCTGTACAAAGTACTTAATAGTAAACACATAATCTGCTGAAATTAAGATGAAACAAACAAAGGAGACTGATTGACCTCTGTATTTCATCCACATTCGTTCTGAGCTGTGAAAATATTTTTCCAAAGAGCAAGTACAGGAGGAATATTTGTCATCCATGCTTTCTTCCAGGGGACAAGTGGAAGTTTTAGCAAGTTGTTGGCACAGGGAAGATGGTATGTTTTTGCAATTTCCTCATTACATAAGTCACCTGGGCGAAGAAGCATATGAATTGTTTTTTTTTTCATGACTGACAAGTCTCCCAACCAGTTCAGCTGGCTCCTGTGATCTTTTTGCTTCACAGGTTTCAGTGGTATGTATGGGTGTGTATTCTGTTTGCAGCTCTAGTTGAAAACTCTCTGTTAGGGTTGCATCTCAGCTGGAGTGATGGGCAGCAGTAGGGAATTACTCTGCTTTAGTTCAGGAAACATTTCCCCCCCCCTAACTTCCCAAGAGACACTTTGATGCGATGTCTCTACTGGGATGATGCATTGTCAGTTTGATAGCTTTTGTTTATGGTACACCCTGTCTCTGTTTCTCATTAGATAATGACGCTTGATGTCATAATTAGAGGCAGGCAGTAAGGAAAATGTCACCTAAAGAAACCTGTTGTGTCTCCTCTGCAGTATATTTATGTAACTTAGCTTCTCCCCCCAGCCGTCGTTTGTCCAAATGGTTTAATGTTACATATATTGACTGTGTCATATTACCAGCTGACTATGGCGAATTTGATGATATTGAGCATTTTGCCCTTGGATCTGCTCATAGCGGCTCATGTCAGGCATCATTCACCGAGATTTCGCGTTGTAAACATCACTAGTAGTATGTCCATGCAGTAGCAGAAGTAAAACGTACGGAGGAGTTTATATGCTTTTTTTCTTTTTAAATTTTTAAGAAACCGACATCCTTTAGAAATCTTTTGGGTTTCCTATGTGTATTTCCATTAATGTACACCTTCAGTCAGAGATTGTCATGTTCCTGTCACCTTCTGATTTTAGTTTCAGAATAGAATTTCCACATTTGTTCTTTACTTTTTGCTTTTTTTTGTGATACTAGATTTTTTTTTTTTTTTTTGTAATATTACCATTTACAGAATAATTGCAAAAAAAAAGTTTGTAAAGCAAGTAGCATAAATATAGACTTAAAAATATAGACAGAAGAAAAACATTTAATAAATCTAAACATTTTACAATTAGTGTAGCATACATAACAGTTTTTTTAAAATAAAAACTTAAAAGATATGTAATTTAAAATGCTTTCCATGTTACTATAAAGCTACAGTAAGCTGAGCAAACCAGTCTGATGATGTTTCTGTAACGTCTCTGAAACCTGAAATCACTGGAATTAAATGTGTATAAAAACACCAGCATGACTGAGATTGATGTTCGATGCACATCAGTGTTTATTTTAATGGTGTTCTATAAAGATTTTTTCCCCTAAGTGGTTCAGGTAATAACTGTGCAGCTTAAGGGCAGTCACATCATTTCAGTGAGTGGGCTGATTGTCTTAGACCAAAACATCAATTTGGATAAAAGTGTATCTGTAGTGGACTTTATAATAATTTAGTGTTGATGCATTTCTGTCCAGCCACTATCAGAAGCTGTTTCAAACTTTTACTTGATTAAATGTATCATCAGCAAAGTCAGTTTTAGACTTTGATAGATTACATGTCACTTAATATAAACTGCTTAGAAGCTAAGAGCTACATTTCATGTTTGACTTAAAAGCACAAAGAAAATTTTGCTTCGATCAGATACGGATTAAATTACGCCTGGCTCGGTCAGCACAGTTCCTCAGCTGGACTCCTGAGGTGAAAATAGATTTTGTCTTCCGAATGAATGGGATATCAAATTATTACCAGACCACTGTCAAAATAAAGATAAATATTCATCGTCAGTGGAGTCGCATTGAAAGCGTTTGATGCTACAATTGAAGTAAGATATTTATTTTTAAACTTCGATGATAGAACACACTGTCTTCTACGTATGATCCTTCAGGATGGGGTCTTGAAAACCAGGTGTTGAATAAAATGTTTTCTGAACTTTTCTAAAAGTACGTTTATTAAAGTGACAGAGGAGACAACTTTGGCTGCTGCGAATGTATTCACATTTTATGTCCACAGACATATACCTGTGTATAATTAGATTTATAAAAAATAGAATAGAGATGCCAATATTAGGATTTTCTTCTTGTTTTTCTTTAGTTTGGTGTCGGCATTAGTGAGTATGGAAGTCTTGCACTATGATAACCTTGAGTAAAAACACCCCAGTATTAGGATTTAAATAAAAATGTTAAGAATGGCCATAATCTCCTCATTTACATTTCAAATTCAAGAGCTGTATTTTTCTTATTACTGCTTAAAATGACAAAACATAAAATATTTTGTTATTTTGGTATGTTAACTTAGCAAAATTATGTAACAAACTTCTGCAATACAGAGGGAAAGCTAGCTTGTAAATGTGGTTTGCTGGGTTGTTGTGATGTATTGGCTCGTCTGGTTTAGAAACAGAAAGAGGAAAAACTTTTTAAGCCTTATCCATCGCCTGTCACAACAAGCCTTGCTAAAATTAGTTGGACTTGTTTAAACCACATATTGATCAGTATTGCCTTAACTTTAAATGTTGTGTTTAAGACAAACACTTTGTCCTTTTTTTTGAGTTATTGACCTGGAAATTTCCATTGTTTGGATGTCTTAAAGAGGGTGCCATGGTTTTCATGCATCAGGGAGAAAGTCTGCTTTTCTGTTAACAATTAACAAAAATACCAGGACAAATTCTGAAATTTTGTGTTCTTAAAGCACACTGGCATGGTGTGATGCTGTGATCTCTGTCAAGTTACAGAAATCCACTCAGTTCTTGATTTCACTTTATTTCAGACTCAGGATGACAGATTTGCGCAGATTGGTTATTTGTATTTGGTCAGTAATCTTAGAGCCTTTTGCAGCTATTTCATTATTAATGCCACGTATCATGAGCAAGATTTACATAAGTTACCCATAAATAACCATTGAGCTTTCATAAATTACTTATTACCCTAATAATTCAATTTACCTGAAGAATATCTATTGTCCATTGGCCCAGAACAGTAACGAACAAAACTCAAAACTTTCAATTCAGATTTGCTGCCACCAGTTCTCTATTCAAACCTGTTTTTCTGCCTTACCTGTGTTTATTTTTAGTTGACTTGAGGAATGTTGTTATCAGTCTGTTTGAATGAGATTCCAATCATATTTTAACACTGTGCCTTTTTTTCCTTTCTAGATGGATTGTAGATATGGAAGGTGCACCTGGCACGTTGTATGAAGGAGAGAAATTTCAGCTGCTTTTCAAATTTAGTGGTCGATATCCCTTTGATTCACCTCAGGTAAGTCAGAAACAACCTGGTTTTTTATTCATTGACTCTCAAACCACCCGAGCATATTCCCCCTGTCTTTTATTAACTATATTGCCACCTTTTAGACTTTTCTGCTTGTATAAAAAATAATTAATATGATTGTTAATACTATACATATTAGATGGAACTTTAAATCTTGGGTGGGAAGCAATAGAAAATGGAAACATTATTAAAAATGTGCCTTTTAAACACATGGTGGGGTGAACAAAATAAAGAAAAACTGTTTAAAGTACTATGAGATACTTACACATGCTCACAGACTCCTGAAGTACGAATAGCAAATTACTATAGCCATTGAACTACATGATGAAATTCACTGTTGGTTCTGTGTTCGATCGAGAGGTAGAAAAGATAATTAAGACAATGCATGTGCTGCTTTTTCGGCCAATCCTTCTATACTTAAAGCCATTTATTTTCTAAAACAATACTTGTTAACCTTAAAGACTTTAGTTAATAAATTGTCCACTCCAGTGCTTTAGTTCCTTAAGAGTCCAGGCTTAAACATCCACTTCCACTCAATCTTCTTTAATAAATCACCATATTTTTGTCTTCTGGAATTATCTAGGCATTAAGTTTCTTGTTTAGAATATAATATAGTTTTTCAGGTCGTCACGCTGACTTTTCTTTTAACATTGTGAAGCTTTTCTTTGTTTTTACTCCACTAAATGCAATTTGAATATTTTGGATTCACGGTAAGCAAGACTGAGTGGTTTTAGCCACAATAAACAAAGCTGGCAAGCCCAAGCGCAGCTCCCACTTGCAATCCTGATTTCCCTCACGTGGGTATTTATAGACTACATATTTATCATTGTTATGTTGTCTCTAATAGGTCATACAAGGTAAAGCAACATCTTCAGATATCTGCCATGCAATCCTAACCCATACAGTGACATAAACCATGATAAAATGCTGAGAGAAAGATAACTTGGATAGCATAAAGCAGGACAGATAAACACTCACTGGCCTTCATCAAAGTACAAGTCGACCCTTAACAATAACCAGCTGTCAAATCAGCTTGTAAAGTTTGAAAAATAGTATTCATAGTTGAAAACCTAAACTAAATAACTTCATACTCAGAATATAAGCTAGTTCAGATAATCTGTTTATTTTTCTAATGGAAAACAGCCTTTAAATGTATTAGTCATAAATACACTAATTAGTTTATTAATGATTTCATAGCATTCACAATTTTCGTCTGTCTCTTGTATAAATCTCATCTTTTTTTAGTAAAACAAAAAAAAAAAACTATTCCCCTTTTGGCAAAATGAAAAATAAGCCATTTGAATTTATATATGTTTCTGTTTTAGTTGTTGAGATGAAAAATTATGATTAAATTTGCCCATCTACACTTTTTAATTAGTACCACTAACAGGAAGGTTAGTGTTCCTCTTTGGAGTGACATTAAAACAGGAGGCGTCCTCTACTGTTCATACTTTCACTATTACGGTGCTTAATACTGATTTTATTTACTTATCTTTTTATTTGTATCTTGGTGAAAAGAAACTAAGTATGTATGGTTTTTGAGATCCATCAATTTGCCCACTAATAAACATCGGTGGCCCAAATGGTTTCATAAACTCTTGCTGCTTAAAGTGATTCCTGTAGTTTGGGGGGAATATTGTCCTAAATATGCAGTAACAGTGTTATTTAACAGCTTATTTTCAATTAAGTTGTAAAAATAATCAAATAACACGCAATTCTAATCAAATATTCTCATTCTGTTTAAGCACTTCAGCTGGGAAATGTTGTCATTATTATATTTATTACTACGATGGGCAGAAAAAGAGATTAAAAGTGAAATGCATTAAGCTGCAGCTGAGCTGCTTTGCTCGTTTCTCCTGGAACGGCAATTAGATGGCTAATCTCGCTCCCTGCCTGCTGTAGGCTCCCACACAATAACTAGACTAATGGGATGCAATAAGAACTCAGCATAAAGGTTTGGGGATGAACCTTGAATTTATACTTTGTGTAAACCGAGGTAACACTCATTCTACTAATAAAGGTTTCCAATAAAAGTCTGTCAGTTGACACCATGTGACATGCAACAAAGCTGTACTCATTTCAAAGTAAAAAACTTAACATAGTCACTCATTTAAGCATGTTTGTTTACAAAACTGGCTATAGTGAAGTAGGAGCAGAAGTGTGTCTGCACCATTAGACTAATAAAGTTGTTATTGAGAGCTTCATTTGATCTATTTTGTTCTCCAAAGTAGATCTATTCCTCTTTCGATTTTTTTCCACATCAAACAAGCATTGATATTAAATATGTACTTTTATCTGGAGTTTTCCTGCATATTTGTAACTCGTGTGGTTCTGGTACTGTCCAGTGAGGCCCACCCTGGTGCCAGACGGCCTGAACTCACTGTTACCCTTCATTACCCTCATTTCCCCCTCTGTCTTTCTTTCTTATCTCTGGCTACTCATGTGTCAGTCTAAAAATATTTGATTGAATTTATGTTTCACTTCTTTTTACCCAACATACTTACTATTTTTAATTGTTTCTTTGTCTTGATTAACCTTTTTTTGTTGTTTTTTTTCTTCTCAAGCTGGCCAAACCTGGCCTCTGTAATCTATACACAGAACCTCCTGTTGTTGCAAAAAGCCAAGTCAGAGATTGTCATCAAGACTGATTTCTGGGACAGAAATACATTTATACCTATTTTTTCTGAAGGAGTTGGTTATTAAAGTATTCAATTTTTTAGCTATTCACATTTCATCACATTGCAGCAAAAAGAAAAGAAAAAAAACACATTGTATTTTATTGAGATTTTATTGAATAGACCAACAGATCAGTTAAATGTCAGCTTTGACTTTCTGCTACGGTTGTACATTCTGTCTCTTATCTGAATAACCTCACATGTATTTGTTTGTTTTTAACTGTGCAGGTAATGTTCACAGGAGAGAATATACCTGTCCACCCACATGTGTATAGCAACGGTCACATCTGTTTATCTATTCTGACGGAAGACTGGTCACCAGCCCTTTCTGTGCAATCAGTTTGTCTTAGTATTATCAGCATGTTGTCCAGCTGCAAAGAAAAGGTACCTCTGCAGGACTGGACAGATACCGACTACTACTTCATGTATTGTCTGCATTCGTTAAACTTGAAATTTGTTATCTTTTTTCCACAGAGACGACCACCTGATAACTCTTTTTATGTAAGAACATGTAACAAAAATCCAAAGAAAACAAAATGGTGGTATCATGGTGAGTACTTTCTTCAAACACACACAGTTTGTCCTGTTTAAGTTTGGAGATAGATGATGTAACCTCATTTTTTTCCCCCCCCTTCACAGACGATACATGCTAATGTACAAACTTTGTAACAATCGTAGAAGAAAGAAGTCCTACTGACCTACATAAAGCACTTTTTAATCATTCAGTCTTTGAACTCTGACCTTTGACTGGAATAACGGACACCATGCGCTGGAGGCTCCTGACTGCATTTTCCAAGCGGGCAGTTGGCTGCATGTTTTGGTCGGTTGTAACATAGAAAATTAAAATGAACCGAGATTTAGAAGTTTCCAGGATGTATCGTTTTTGGCAGACAGGACATAAACGAAGCAGGTTTCGCAGAGACGATTTAGAAATTCCAGTTTTGCCGAGTTATTACTTTATTTGTGCGTTGGGTGCATTTTAAAGGTACTTGTGTTGTGCAATACCGACTGATGGATGCATGTTGGGGCCTGCAAAGAGAAATCCTAATGTAATTTTCTTCTAGAAGGGATCTGACCATTAAGCCCCAAGAAAATGCTTCATCTGTTTTTTTTTTTTTTGTTTGGTTTGTTTTTCCATGATTATTATTTTTATTGTTATGCACTGTGAAAGTTATCTGGTTTGAAAAGGAACTATTCATACGTTATTCGTCACTTGCAGATATACTGTAAGCCGCCATTGTTTGAAACAGCTGCATCGAGATTACACAGTTTTTTTCTTCAGCTTCCACCTGGTTGCTGTTCTTCCTTCTGTGGTACAAATGAGGATATAACAGAAAAGGTGACGCATCTGCAGTCATCCGAGGCCCTCGGCGCACATCTCCTCAAGAGGTTGGGGTAGTTGTCACTAGTCCAGCCTTTAAGATGTGCAGCAGCCTCTCTTCCACTTAAAGAATGTCTGTAAGGGAATATTGATTCATTTTTATATGTACGATTATATATATATAAATATATATGCATATATATTTATGTATTTTTAAATTAACATGCTTTAATTTTCTGTCTTTGAAACATTTGATTTTAAATCTGCTTTTGTACTTTTTTCTGACTAGCTGATGCATTGGAATGGGGGGTTTTGTGTTTTTTTTGAAGGGTCAGTATGGTTCCTCTTGATGTTCCTTTGCTACTTGTCATTTAATTTAAATTCTCGTTTGATCTCCAGAGCAGCACCGAATGAGGAAAAAGGAGTCGCTAAGAAAGCTTTTGTGACGTTCCCCCTGTCAGAGTTTTGGCTCAGGTACTTTTTCAATAAAGAGATCACATCTAAAAAGATACCTATTAAATATTTTGAATTTAACTATATTTTCACCAAAAGAGACTGTTATGTTGTAAACTTAATGCATTGTCTGAAAATGTTGTATATAGGTCTTTAAAATGTTTTGACGATGCAACAGAACACTGCATAAGATGCATTTAGTGTCTGGGTGAATCATAAAGGTAGTGCTTTATTTCACTGGATGTTAGTCTGCATCTTTTGCAAATTTTGGTATGTATAGTGAGCTGCAGGCTTAAGTTGGTACAAAAACATTTAAAAGTTAGTAGTTTTACAGTGCATGCAATTTTAGACCATACCCATTCATATAGACATCAAACACTGTAAGGACTTTTAGTTTTTCCAGCCTGTAGAGAGTGTTTTTTATTTTTTATTTTTCCAGATTAATATCACTAGAGCTCACCGTTAGAGGCGGTGCTCAGTTCAGGCTGTAATCACTCCATTCCTAATCAAACTTTTATCCGGTAAGATACTTGAATTTTCCAACTTGAATTTATATGAACCTTTTTTGGGAGGGGGGGGGGGGTCTGGAGGAGTTTCTTGAATGAGATTGAGTGAATGTGATAATGCCACAGCTATCTAAAAAAACAACAACTATATAACCAAGACAACTATTGGAGGATATTTTTTCCTATCATAATGGGTGTAGACTGTCATTGTGCTTTGAGGACAAAAGGTTGTGAAGAAAATTTAAATGCAGTCAGAACAGCAAGTATGCAGAGACAGAAAAGGCCTTCATCCAGCAGGTGGGATCAGGAGTTTTTAGAACTTGAGTGAGGATGTTACAATAATTTTTTGGTTTGTTTGTTTTCTCATGGTTATTTCGGTTATCTTTTTTGTTTTTGTTTTTTTTTCCCGACGTGTTTTGAACTTTTAGTTTGCAGGTTGTTGTGAGTGATAAACACTAATGAGGGTGTGTTATTTATATTTATTTTTTTTCTGGGATGTACAAGCTCCATGTAAAAGGTGCCTGTTCATTTTCGTAATCAACAATAAAGCAAAAATTCACTTTTAATGTTGGTCTGAGCTCTCAACATGTTTGTCTCCCTATACATGGTCAAGGTATACATGTTTTCCAAAACTTTTTCTTCACAGGATTTGGATTTTATGAAGTAAAATGTGAGCTGTTCATAAAATAGAACCAAAAACACATGGTTCAAAAATAATGGATTAACATCAGCCCAATTTCTGTATATTTTTTAAAACCTAATGTTATGAACTTGACTTAAAATGCGTAAGAACACAAGTTAAACTTAAGCCAGAAATAATTTTTTAAAAATTGGTAGATATGACAAATTACCTGGCTAAATACTATTTTTTTTTTTTTTGTCATTAAAAATGACATATGGGAATATTACATCTTTAGCGGATTTATTTTAGAAGTATACTAAATGCAGACTATTTTCATGCATCTACCGGAAGACATACTTTTGCATGCATTTCAAAACAGGTAAAATGGGAAGAAGTGGTCCTGCGTCGCCCTCTATTGGCTGCGATAGCATGTTACAAATATATCTATTTTTGACTTAATCTTGTTGCCTTTACAAAGAAGAAATTGAAATAATAACTTGAAAGTGTTCACAGACTTAGAAACTCACCACTTAACAGTATAACACGTGGTCAGGTTTTAGACGCAGGTATTGTGACTTTCTGTGGTTTGTGATACGTTTGATCTGATCAGGTTTTTTCAAATCTCTTTCTCCAGTAAGCTTCGTTCATAATCCTGTCCTTACCGTGTCATACCCATTTTTAATTATTTTTAACAGCGTTTTTGTTCAAGCAATCAGTATTTAAAAATACTGCAAATTCGTAGCATATAAGTGCAATTTTGTAATAAAAATAGGGAGCTATTTTGAAACAACTTGTTTGCAAGACAGCCCTTTCAGAACCGCTGGGCATGGATTTGAATCAAAAGTTAACTTGTAGCCTTGAGGTAGCAAAACCTGGACTGAACCATTTTTCTCAATGCGGGGGGTCGCCGATTCATTCAACACTCACCTTAACCCCTAGTAGTTGTCGTATCTCGCTTTGTACATTGTGGTTACGCTGAAATTACCAAACCTGCAGCTTTTGCATAAAATATTTCTTTAGTGGGTTGTTTCCTTCCAACAAGACGTATTTTGTCATGTTTACCTCAGACCAATAAGATGGTGCGTTCCCTTCTTCCATCCAGTTCTCTTTAGTGTTTGCCAATGTTGGAGGTGTAACTGGGGTCTGGCCCTGGACAAAGGTAAAAAAAAAAAAAAAATGTTACCTCTAAATGTCACGTCGTCGTGAGGTGGTCACCGGAGGGTTTGCCACGTCGTTCTCGGTCCGTGCGTGTTGTTAGATCAGGCTGAATTTTCCACGACTTTTCGTGGAAGATGGGGCGGTGTGGAGATGCTAGCAAAGAGAGAGGGGTGTTCTCGGCCGATCAGCCATGATGAACCTCCACCGGCTAAGCGAGCCTAACCGGAGGTCGTCTGATTAAAAATTTTGCCGATTAAGGAAACCCACAGCGACACACTCATGACAGTATGCACATTTGGTCATTATGCAGCTCCGTTTTCAGGGACTGACATTTGGAGGAAACGCTGTTTTCCTCTTGGTATCGTTAGCTTCCTTGCTAAGCTGGGCAGTAGCTGGGATGCATAGGTTGCAGACAGCCAGTCGGGCTCTAACGCTACACCACCTCTTCTTTTTTGTTGTTGTTGTTATGCCTTCAGTTTGCAGTGACACACAGTGATAAACCCCGATAGCTTGCTGTTTCAATAATGCGTGAGTTAGTGAGAGTTGCAGCATACGAAATTGTAACTTAGCCCCCTCCCCTTCCAGAGCACTAGGGGCAGGCTGGACACACAAGCGCTATTTGCAGGAAAAATGTAAATACATGAACTTCAATGAGCTGGAGCTGCTGCTGAGTCAAAGATGCATGTGTTCTGCCTCGAAGTGCAGTGTTGTTTACATTAGTCCAACCATCATCTGTATGGACAGGTGACACTTGTTATACATAAATGAAAGAAAACAGAATGAAAACATTCAAGCTGTAGTGTTTAATTCCTCAACCAAGAGATTAACAGGTTTAGACTTTGTTTTCCCTCTACTCTTAACTCTGGGAATATGTACTTTACCTGTTTTTTTTATTCATATAACTGATTGAACTCTCAATAAATCAGTTTATAAACTGTTTGCTTCCTTGTTTCTCAAATTAAGTATTAAGTACTTGATCTTAAACAGTATGACATGCATCGTTACACTGCAGTCAGTGTTTGCCTCCTTAAAGAGTTCTTCTTTTTTTGTCGCACACATGTTGCAGATCATCAAACAAATTTTGATCACAAAGATTTGAATGTCAACCTTATTTTGACATTCAAATCAAAATAAGTTTGACATTCAAATCAAAATAAGTTTGACACTTCTACAAACAGACAGTCTTTCACAACTTAGCCAAACAAAGCAACAAAATAGGAAGGGAAGCGTATTAAAATGTCGTCAGAAAAAAAAGTAGCTTTCATAAAAACTTATTTGGATAATTGTTTGGAGAATCAAAAAGTCTAGACTTGGACTAGGCCACTTCAGGCCCTACCCTACAGATCAGAACTTTTTGGTATGACATGGTTCTATTTAATTAATTCTTTAATTTAAGTGCAGGTTAAACTCAGCTCCCCCCCCCCCAAAAAAGGGGTTAATTCCTGTTAATTTATGATTTAACAAGGCGGGGGCGGGGCTCAGTCAAAAGTACAATTTGTGTTACATTTTGAACGTTATCATTTATAAGTTCTCCCTTAGTATGCTTACAGCTAGTTCATTTGTAACCCTGTCCTGTTAGACTCATGCTTCATCTAATGCTGTTCATTTTTTTTAAACATAGTAAGAAACTGATTCATTTAGCTGAAAGCAGGTACTACGGCGTTGTTTACTCAATTTTCACTGTTGGTTAAACAGCACATGCTACAAATTAATTTCATATATATATTACAGGCTGCAGGCAAAATATTTGCATTCCTAAAAATCTACATTGGGATTTCCAACTTTATGGCTTTCACTGCCTTGGTGCCCTGTAAGGCAGTGCTGTGGTACGAACTTACTCCTAGTTGTGCAACTCGGTCTTATAAAGGAGGAAAACAACGAGATAAAAATCATTAAAATGTGTAGTAAATTAACTTGTTAGGTCTCAGTCTCGCCTCTGCTGTTTTTCTACAGTTCAATAACGACAAGCACTGCAGATGTGATCCTGATTGTCTCAAGTGTTTACACGGACGCTGTCTGTTGAGGTCTTTGATTTGATAATACCAGAAGGCTGGTTTAGCTAGTTTGGATGTGTTTGGGATCATCGTCCTGTTTGGAACGATCCGATTCTATTAAAGTTTCAACAATCCTATTAAAAATACCAACCTTTATAAAAATGAAACGTGGTTAGCATGCTCAGAAAAACCCTCTTATTACAGAGGCTCTGTGTTATTTTAAAAATAAATAAATAATGGAATACTGTTGCCACTTGTCACAGTTTAGAAAGTTTTACATTTACTATTGAGTGTTTCAAACAAAATATAAACCCCTTCTCTAAAATTGACACCTTGAAGCTTGACTGACTTTTATACTATAGCTATCCGTCGTGGCTATAGCACGGGTGATGCTGCCACACTGCATTGCACAAAGTAGATGGGAAATTGAAGGACTACCTTAAAACTCTTCAAATCCACAACGAATTCAAACTTATACACCAAAATCTTGTTTTTGTTACCAGTTCACCTTAAAAATATCCAATTAAGTAATTGATTGCATGACAATCACGGCCACAAAGAGTTTAAACTTCCGACTAGAACGTTACTGGACCAGTATATTTGCATCTGGCCCACGGTTAAGATCGACTGCTGAAACCTGTATATAATTTTTCGTGCTTTGTTCCTCCCGAAAAACAAATTGTAATTCAATGTCCATTGTCTCGCTTGGGCAGCTTTCACAGGCGGCCTCCTTTTTGCCGTTGGCAGCAGTAACATGAGTAAAGCTCCTTGGAATAAAGCTTCATTGTTTGTGTCTGTTAGCTGCCGGTGGATCAGAATGTGAGAGAGAACGGCTCCGTTTGGAGTCGGTTCTCCAGGCTCTCAGCACAGAAATGTTCTAAAATATCTTACACGGATTTCAGACTTCTGAAAATGTGTGTGTGTGGAACAATGTCCAGCTCACTTTTCAGGCTGTAAAATGAATGAGATGTTTCAATTCTCTATTTAATTTGAGGTGTGACTACACATGGCCTGCTGTTGTTCTCCTCCAGGAATAGAGCATGGCTCAAGTGAAAGTACAGACCGCAGCGCCCCTGGCTGGTCCTGGCCTCTCCCCTGGAGTTTCTCCGACGGCCATGGCCAGCCCAGGACCCCTGGGTCTGCAGCCCTCTGTCAACGGCACAGGCCCGGCCCCCACACCCGCCTGCCCTGCTCCTGCAGTCGGATATGGGGACGCTCCTGTGTCTGCCACACCACCAGGTATGACAGAACAACACCGCCATCTTCTGTTTATGATCAGCCGCGAAGAGCATGTCGCATTATAACGACTATGTGGAAGATTCCCAAACAAATGATGTATCTTTTTTAACTCTGGACAAACATTGTACTGTTGTATTTGTTCATATTTTGCGTTTATTATGCTTCAATGAAAAGCTGAGCCTGTAGTTTGCAACAATAGGCACATCTAAATCAATCCGAATGTAACCGAGACGTTTGGCTCAACAATTCACTTCAAACAGTGAACCTCATAAATTATATAAATTCATTAGAGACAGAATCATTGAAACATTTATTTTTGTTAGTCATGATGATTATGGTCTTTGATACAGAAACGTTCTGTAATGATCTACACAGTCTTGGGGAAGACTGTTGACTTGACTGTTGTCCTACAGACCATCACAGACAACTTCCACAAAGAAATTAAGCAATTCACTAAATTGACTTCCTGATGATTTTCTTAGGTAATGAGATGAATCGATAACTCTCCAATGTTACAGTTTCCCACCAGAGTTTTCTACACAAATGAGGCATGATTCGTCTGAACGGTGCAAAAACTGTAGTTTTGTCCTCAGTAAATTGTGTTTGGCTGCTGTGTGTTCAAGGCTCGCCCCAGGAGGACATGGCAAACCCTAAAGAGAAAACTCCAATGTGCTTGGTGAATGAGTTAGCCCGTTTCAACAGGATCCAGCCACAGTACAAGCTCCTCAATGAGAGAGGCCCTGCACATGCTAAGGTAAACTATTCATCAATTTTTCTTTTGGGGAAAAAAAAAAGCATATTTTTTCCATGTGTTCTAATATTAATAGGCATCACGAAGGAGCATGTGTTTCTTGAAATGCAATTCCAGTTGCTTAGTTCTGTAATGTGTTGGTTTCTCCTACGGGTGTTGCTGCTTCAGATCTTCACGGTGCAGCTGACTCTTGGGGAGCAGGTGTGGGAGGCAGAGGGCACCAGCATTAAGAAAGCCCAGCACTCCACTGCTGCCAAAGCGCTGGCCGAGAGCGTCCTTCCCAGGCCCGCGCCCCGCTCGCCTAAAGTCGACATCAACAGCAACCCAGGTAGCACAAAAGAAAATTCCAGTCTGTCCTCGGATTTTATCAACTCATAATAATTCGTCAGTGAACATGTATGTGCACACTTGCACAGTGCTTTGAAAAAATATTCAGTTATTCATGCTCATTGGGAATTTACCTGATGGACAAACATGGGATTTTACACGTCTCTGCCAGCATAAGCAGGTTTAAGCGATGGATGTTTCTTTGCAAAGTCCATATGTCTGCAATATTATTCACAGTTTGGCACAAACCATGTTGGGGACATGGAAACAGACCACAATTTAAATCTCAGTCTTGATAAAAAACACCACGTGTGGCTGAAAAGTAACTCAGTACATCACCCCGAACACATCATCCTGCAGCATCGCAGCAGACGGTGGTGGTGGATGTAAGATTGGGATGGTTTCACGATACTAAACACATATTTGAGAATCCGTGGCAAGACTGGAAAATTGCTTTTAAGATAAGAGACATCCAGTCCCACTGAGCTTAAACTAATTTGCAGTGAAGAACGAGGGCAAAGTCCATCATTGATGCTGACATTGCTAAAAAGACTTGCAAATGTAGGTGCAGGAAATATGATTCATTTGTAAAAAAATAAATCCCCACTACGATTCTCTCTCCACTTAGCAATTATGTTCAACTCTCTATTAGTCTATCACACAAAATCCCAGTAAAATGCACTTAAATTTGTGTTTGTAACTCGAAAATATATCAAGTTAAATGGGTATGAATGCTTTTGCAAGGCACTCAATCAATCAAAAAATCAAATTTTATTTGTATAGCACATTTCAGCAGCAAGGCATTTCAAAGTGCTTTACATCATTACAAACACAGAATCACAATGCAATATAGAATCAATCATTAAGTCAAGTTCCATCAATAAATTTGTAATTGATTACATTTCAAATACAATTCTAAACAGGTGGGTTTTTAGTTGAGATTTAAAAGAAGTCAGTGTTTCAGCTGTTTTACAGTTTTCTGGAAGTTTGTTCCAAATTTGTGGTGCATAGATGCTGAAAGCTGCTTCTCCTCGTTTGGTTCTGGTTCTGGGAATGCAGAGCAGACCAGAACCGGAAGACCTGAGAGGTCTGGAAGGTTGATACAACAACAGCAGATCTTTAATGTATTGTGGTGCTAATCCGTTCAGTGATTTATAAACTAACAACAGTATTTTAAAGTCTATTCTTTGAGCTACAGGGAGCCAGTGGAGGGACTTTAAAACTGGTGTTATGTGCTCTATCTTCCTGGTTTTAGTGAGAACGCGAGCAGCAGCATTCTGGATCAGCTGCAGCTGTTTGATTGATTTGTTGGACAGACCTGTGAAGACGCTGTTGCAATAATCAATACGACTGAAGATGAACGCATGGATGAGTTTCTCTAGATCTTGCTGGGACATTAGTCCTTTAATCCTGGAAATGTTCTTCAGTTGATAGAAGGCCGACTTTGTAACTGTCTTTATGTGGCTCTGGAGGTTCAGGTCAGAGTCCATCACTACACCCAGGTTTCGGGCCTGATCGCTGGTTTTCAGTTGTAATAACTGAAGCTGTGCATTGACTCTAGATCGTTCCTCTTTAGGTCCAAAAATAATAACTTCAGTTTTGCACTGAAATAAAAGTTATTGGTTCTTAATTATTAGCTTTCTTAGCTTTATTGACAGTTGTGCTTTCTGTCCATCTTACCTCACCTGTCTCCTTCTCTGAAGTAGATTTAGTGGTTTACTTTTAAACACCATGGTTGACTTTTCTCGTTTTAATCTTCAATGACCATCACAGGCAGTATAACGCCCACCGTGGAGCTGAATGGTCTTGCCATGAAGAGAGGGGAGCCAGCTATCTACAGGCCCCTGGATCCCAAACCCATCCCCAACTACAGAGCTAATTACAACTTCAGAGGGATGATTAACCAAAGGTGAGCACCTTCAACATAATTTGTGTAAAAGGTGTGACTGTGTACTTTTTACTCTTCTGTTGACCATGACACCTAAGAATAAGGTGGCTGTTTATTGAGTGTTTTATTTTTTTTATTTTTTATTGGAAAGGAAATATTCTGTAAATGTTTTGGATGCACAAACGTTTCCAGAAATGAAAAGAAAACATTTCTGTCTTGACTGTAGATTGAACTAGGATATGTAGCTGTGAGGATCTGCAGTTCTGATGGGACGAATGGGTAGGCACAGTCTATGGTGGGCTTCAAAATCTGATTGTTGTCTGATGAATGAATTGATGGATTAATGGATTAATCCGCAGAGCACAAGATTAGTAAAATCTTCAATGGCTGCAGCCCTGTGTCAGTCATCGTTTCATAATCAAAGCCTGTTCTGTGACTATAATGAAAGTCATTACTTTCATTACTGTTTTTCAAACTCTCTCTGCCTTTGAAAAAAAATCTAATTTTTATGCTTGAAAAAAGTTTTAAATGGGAATAAGTACAGAACGTGCAGAAATAATGAATGAACTCAGATTTCTTTATTTCTCTGTTTCCTTCCTTCTTCCTTCTTTCTTTTTTTCTTTTTTCCTTTCTTGTTTCCTGTAAATGAACCTTTTATTATTTATAAAGCAGTAAGATTAGCCTGAACTTTAAAAAAGGTTCTGTCAAAACCAAATCAAAAATTAACATTACAGCATCCATCTTAGGTATTCATATCCCCTAAACATTAATCTGTTTTATTCAGACATATTTTATTAGGATTCTATGTGATAGACCACAAATAAGTCATAGACATCAAGTGGAAGGAAAATGGTTCACCATAAAAAAAAGACAAATCAGGGAAATGTGTTGTACATTTTATTATTATGCTCTGCTTTTTGTTAGTCTCTCACTTTAAATCTCAATAAAATATATCAGGGTTGTATTCCTATCTGTATGAAAACTCATGCATGAATCAATTGTTAAGCACTTTACATAAGTTGTAAATTATAGTTTGTGAAAATCATATTTCAACCACTGAAAACCTCAGAAACTCTTCTGTGACAAAAGAAAATAAGCGCATACGCACTACCTCAACCTTGCTCTATTTTTTTTTCTATTTCTATAAAAATGATTGTAGATACACACACAGGTGCATATTGTTTTGTTTATCCTCTTTTATTTTTCTTAAGCTTACTCATTTATAATTGATGTCTGTATTCTGTGAGCTCTTGAAACCAAAATCAGACTCCTTGTCCGTGCTCACAGCCTTGGCCAATAAAGCTGGTTCTGATCTGAAATAAGGATTAATGGTGAATAATCTTTTGTAACCTTATATTTTAGCATTTTATGACCCTTGAAAGAACAGATGGCCCTTAAAGCATGGGGACTTGAAAAGACAAACTTGATAAAGGCTCATTTGAAATGCTTTGAATCACTTTGAGTCCCTCCAGGTGGCAGTGTTTCATCACTTTACACATTTCCTGACTCCTTTCCAATTTTGATCAGTACTCTTTTAGCTGCTTTAGAGAAAGATATTTATTTAACACTTTGTATATATTCATCTCTTTTATTTTTAACTTAAGCAATAGTCTTACTTTCTTGTCACTTAAACAGGTAGGTATTTAATACAGAAGTGTTAAATACAGAAGTGTTTGCTTTTAGTTCATTTCAACCTTGGCGTTTGACGTTTCTTCTGTGAGATGAGATTTATTATATGAACAGATTATGTTGCCAGATAAAATGAGTGACTCAGTGGCAGTGTTGAGTAACTAAGTGTAGTCAGCAGAGAGCCTAGCATCTGGCTCACATCTTTTTACTATTTGATCCATGTAGGAACTGATGGGGGGAGAAAGATGAATGTCTTTGGGGTAGAGGAGAAAATCTGCTTGCCAACATCTATCCGTCAGTGTCGCCTGTTTCCAAGAAGACACCGGTAGTATTTATCTCTCATGGTCTGTTTTCTTTTCTGATTTCACTCAACCGGCATGGCAAAGGGAAGAGTTTAAAGATGTGTGCCTCTCCGATAGCAGAGAAATATTTCATTCCAAGGTCACTTATGATTTCATGAGGCCTCTTTCTTTAAGTGTGAATGAGGGTGGGATTAATGAAGGGGAGACCTTGTGGATGGGAGTTCTCTTAAACAGATGAGTGACTATGTAACAGAGTGACGGGCCATATTTGGCATCCGTCAACTAAACGATGCGGCGGGGAAGCGGAGGTTTCCACATAACCATGTCCTTACCTATTATGATGAATAAGAGCGATCCAGAGTCGTGTTGATGGAAAATCTTCCCATTAAAAGGGCAGCCCGGCTCTGATCCATCAGTGCTCTAATGACCGCCGAGACCAGTATTGATTCGTTCAGAAAGTGCCCTGCGGAGGAAATGCTGCGATAATATGAAATGTGCATTTATCAGTGTCTTAATGAATCTTATTTATGGTGAAGGACCTAAGCATAATTCTTTACTGCCCAAGTCCATGTTTAAGCGAGCGATCCGTCTCCACTATCGTTCAGAAATGGGCGCCCCATTGTTCGGGACTGCTGTGAAACGTGTGGCTAACAAAACTGATGGTTGGATTTGGAAAATATTTGGTGCATCTTTGAAGTATTTTTCTACCTATTCCTAAACCTATCATTTGTGGAGTATGCTTTAATTTTCCTAGGAGTACTTCTTTGCCAATTTTGCAGTCATCCATCAACTAAACGGATGACTGCAATCGTGTGTGATTTCTGGTCTATTCTGATGAAGGATGTCTGCTGTTTAATAAATCTTTAAGGCAGAGTCACTAAATAATGATGTATTCCACATGGATTTGGGTGTTTTAGACACCAGCGAAACCAAAGTCCATCATGCGTTTTTCACTCTGTCTGTTTAGAGTTACATGTCTTATTTAAATAGCTTGGGCTCTCTAATGCTGGATTCAGAGTTGTGTTGAAATCTCCACCTCTACATCTGGGGTATTGAGAAAAATTGGACTGTATCAGACGAAGTAGCAGAGACCCTGCATACTTGTGTTCTCAAGAAATCTTATGACATCAGCCGTTTTCATCTGCAATCCCCAATTCCTGTGTTATCACTGGAACACCTGGTTCCATTGAGTCATGCAGGAGCTCCTCCAGTTAATCCTCGGCGTTCCCAGCTTTCGTCCCTCTGGTCCAGTCTCAGTGGGCTTGGTGGGTGCAGGCATTCTGCGGGAGTTAGAATTTGGATTGGACTTTCCCCAATGAAGCAAAGGTGTGTAGTGTCCTCCCAGCCCTCATTTGGTTATGACAGTAACATTATGTCAGCTGGAAGAAGAGTGGGTTAAATGACTGCGGGTGCTTTGCTCTGTGACATTTCCTCCTCTGATGATTTTCAGATACAAGGCGGTGAGTTGCTGCTTTCTCTGTCTGAAGCGTAAAAGAAGAAAAGTCACCTGCGGCCTGACTGAAATTGTGACACAGTTGTAGTCGAAAAAGCTACCGTTTCTGTTCTACCCCTGGTTAAAAGTTGGTAATTTCATTATTTTTAACCATAAAAAGAAGAATCCCATGTAGTGTTTTACTTTGTTTTGTTTTGACTGGTTCTGTTGCCATTTTTTCCAGCAATGTTAACGACTTGCTAAAAACAAAAACATTACAGAGCAAATCTTTATTTTAAATTTATTCTCTTTTCTTGTCTGACATTAATTACTATGCCTCTAATAGTACTGGTGTGTGCTGTTTTATTAGTAAAAAAAAAAAAAAAGAGTTTTGGTTAAAGCCTCCTTTAGCCGAAAAAGTACAAAAAGGCATTTTCCACTATAATGTGTTCACTGGACATTTTGCAGTGATTAAGTTCATTGTTAAGACTGCAGCAGGCAAAACAAAGTCTAAAAACTTTGACGTAAAGAGAAACGTCTTAAAATTTGGTTAAAATGTAGAAAATAAAGAAACTATTAAAAAAATCTAAACATAAAACATTTTCAAACCTCTGAAATGCAGAAAAATGCTCAGTTTTTGTTGTACAGGAACAAACTTCTCCTTCGTCATCTAGTGCAGCGTTTCCACCTTGTGGTACGAGCAAGACATTGCGGCCAGGTGCTAACTAGATAGTTAGATAGGAGCCGTTCTGAATTATTTGGGTGCCTTTGCCCTTATTGTTTACTGAGGCAGAGGTTCAGTGTATGATTAGGCATGTTTGAACTCAAATTAGCATAAATAAAAGTCTTGCTTTAGTTAAATGAGCACAAATAGAGCCTTGACTGAAGTGTATTGCCATAGTCTCACCTTGTTTCCACCACCATGTGGCAGCTGTTTATATAGACTATGTCTGACCAGTTTATGGCATGCATTGTTGAAAATTTTGGCTTGGCCCTTGTTTTATTATTTAATTGTCTAGTAAGTTTGCCTCATAGCTGCATGGTAGAATCCTTGGAAATGAACATACCTAGCTAGAACTTGCGTAAGGTACAGTGTGTACATGTGTGGACTGTGTGAATGAAAAGATCTATTCCGTGCCTGTAGAATATCAGATGGCACTTCAGACACAAAGTACACCCAGGAACTCAGGCGTGGCAACCCGCCTCTCTAATTGGGCCAACTCCACTCATTGAAAAGGCAAATCTGCCCATCAGCACTTTGTTATATCCAACATTTCCTGTCATCTCTTCCTGCATTAACATATTACATTTCCTCTGAAGTCTTTTTAACACAAGCGGTCATCTTTTTTTTTCTTCCTTTTTTAAAAATCTAAACTCTGTCTCTCTCTGTCCTTGCCTGGGTTACATTTTATATTGCTCCTTGTTTCTTTAGCCTTTACATTTCTTCAGGATATAGTCAGGACGCAGCGTTCTCTCTTTGGTTCACTCAGGAATTCCTCAGATATGGTTCTTCTTTTCCATCTTATCATCACAGCTGCCCCCAGATAAAAAGAAGCAGCCAAATCCAAACAGGCAGTAACTTCAAAAGAAATAGCTTCTTTATTGCATTAGTTTCTCTATTTCATTTTATGTCAACACACATGTGCATAGCTCACAAAATCAAATCACTTCCCTGTTATAGAATATAAATCCCCATGGGTGACATACCAGTGGAAAGGATATTACGTCCTAATTGTCGTAAAGCCGTGTTTTATTGAATGAGGGGGTGTGTGTGTGTGGGTGGGAGGGATATGGCTCCAACATAACCAAATGCTCACATGATTTGTGTTCACCAGACTCTATGATACAGAAAACTTTTTTCCCATTCCATCTAGTCTCTTCTGAGTCAAGTTTTAGGATTTTTCATCCCTGTCCTCCTTAAATCAGCCTCCTTGATGATGCGTGTATGAAGTTAGGTCTGAAACAAGATTATATCAACGAAAGCACTTCAGAGACAGACTGTGTCAATGGCAAGGCAAGTTAGGTACTCGAGACCTCATATATGTCTTAAACTTGTTTTTATACACACATATTCGGTTGATTGAACGCTGTTCGATAGTTAAGCGTTAATTTTGCTGCCTTACTTTAAACACTTAATGTGAACAAGTAGGTGGCTCTGAAACCTTCACACACATCGTCATCTTGTTTGAATACGTGGAAGAAGCGATACAATTAATTCATAATGCACAAGCACAATCTCACATTGAAAAATGTAGAATTTAGAAAAGAGTTTGAGAAACTCAGCCTGTAATGTGAATAGATTTGTCCTGTTGAAAACATCCAGGAATATCTAAGAACATCTGTGGAAGCAGCTGGGACATCTGGAGAAGGCACCGTGCAAACCCGAGATAGCTGGAGTGGTTTTTCCACGCCCAGTGGGGCAAAAATAGTAGTGGACATGTGCGGAAGACTCAGTGACAGTTTGATGGCAGGGATTGCCTCAAAAATTTGCGTAACAAAATATTACATTACCTGCAACTAGTCGCAATAAGCAGTTAATCAATTGGTCTCATGATCAATTAAAATGAGCTTGATCATTTCAATTTTGCTTAATGATTTTTTTGTTGTTGTTGTAGGGCAATTTTGTTTACATAGAAGATATAATCTATTTTTTTTATTCATCTATTTTTATTTTATTTTATTCTATTCTTTGTGTGTGGTTTTTATATTATTTTTGTTTACTGGTTTTGGTTGCTTTATGTTTGATATTAAAAATGTCTTCTAGTTCTAATGTGGAGTATTCTGTTCAAAATTGAAGTGTATCGGTCTTGCATTATTATGCCATCATCAGTACATTACCTTAAAATTGTCTCAAAACAATAATATCATTGTTTATTGCAATAAATTCTGGGACAATTTATTATCCAGTAAAAGTTGTCATAGTTTTTTTGTTTTTTAAGATTCTGCAGTATCTTTAATTTGCCTTGGTTAATTTTCAGTCAATTTTTTAATCTATTTTTATGTTTGTCGCTTTTATTAGTTAAGTATTACGCTATTGACACATTATTTATGCGTTGTTTTTTTTGTTTTGACTTAATAAATGGACTCGAAGGTTGAAAATTGAGTCTGAAATTATGCAACTGCTTCTACTGTAAGTTAAAACTCTTAAAATGTCTTTTCATGGGGATCCAAAACATATGGAGAGCAGAGTTTATGTTTCTGTTTTGATAATGGTCTTTTTGGATGCATTGTTTTTTTGATTGTAAACACTGCTGCTTCGTAACATTGGCAACCATTGTTGGTACCGATCATTTTGGGTTAATGGGCATCCCACACTGAGAGACATACTGTCCTACTTTCCACTGGTATTGTGCGTCAACTTCACAGAATAGCAACAGGTTGATCAAAATCATATCCTGTTCCATTGGCCCTTCAGGTATAAATCAGGCCAAACGTATTAAAGGCTGTTCTATCTCTTGTATATTTTGGAAGAAAGGGCTAAACTGTCCCAATTCTATAACAGCTCTTTTTCATGTGCGCTTATTTATAGTCCAGAGATACACCTATGTGTTTATGACTTTACCAAGGCTCCTGTAACAGCGGAACAGTTTCTCTATTCTTTATTTAACACACTGTCCTACTGTTTTGAATTCAGTCCACATCACAATCACCAGTCACTCTGCTTTGGTCAGGTGCATCACTGGAAGATGTGACGAGAAATAGAGAAATATCGCAAATCTCTTTCAAATTTATACTTTGTTTACTTTGGTTTGAATCAAACTCACAGTACACTTTCTGTTGGAATACACACCTGTCTCTTTTAGTGTCCTTCATGTGGAATAATAATGAATCTTTATAAGCCACGGTTTGGTTTTTTCCTCGTGGTTCCCAAATCCTTAAGGAACTCCAGAGGAAACTCTTATACATCCTTAGTAATGAGTGCTGCTTCATTCCTCAGTTTGAATAGAAAAAGACAAACCACAGGGCTCACAAACCGATATTTTTACAATGATCTCTATAGTAAAATATAACAAAAAGCTGAATATTCCTTATTTTACTACGGTAAACATGTTGTGTTCAGTATAAGTGACCTGCACAGGTTTGTGGTCTGCCATGAGTTCAGCATGAACGTTTGGGGAAAACCAAAACCAAAAAAAAAAAAAACACTCATCTCATTTTAGAAGTACAAACCACATTAAACAGTAACAACAGTGAACACTGTCAGTTTGGACTATTTAATCAAACTGAGGCACAAAGAAAATATTTTATGTAACCTGTTAGCTTTCAGGTTTCACATCTGTGTCAGTAGAACCTGTAATTTGACTTTGATAATAAAAGACAGCAGTGATCGTCAGGGAAGAGGCAACATCCTATTATGGACTGACAAAGTGTGCTCTGAAATTAAGTTGAAATTTGGTCAGATCTAATAAAGGAATAACAGCTGCTTAATAGCAACTTAGGACATTTAAGGAGCTTCTCAGCTTGTGATTTATTTTCAGTGTCTGGATTTTATACCTCAGTTATGACTCTACATTAACACATGTGATAAACAGAGTTTTTGTTTTCAATATTCTTGTTTTAGACCTCTTTTCATTTTGGGTTTTAACTGTGGAAAACTGAACAACTACCAACACAGACTACTGATTTGCCACTAAGTGAGGGTTAAAATTAATTTCAATTACATATTAATTTCCATTTCCATCTAGTCTGTTTTTGCACAAATATACAAAACGACACTTTTTATAGTTTTGATATTGTCGTGTTGCGCTTCTGAATTTTGGAGAAACCTGCCATTTAGAGTAATTGAGCAGTTTTTCTTATTTTGTATATTTGACATTACACCACAGCCTTTATTTCAATATAACTACTTATTTTTATGTGTACCTGTGTTCACTCCATTTGCTGGTCACTTTGCTGCTGAAGCACTGGGTTTTCCCATTGAAGGATTTATAAAAGATTGTTGTATATCCTTAGATGCTTAACCTTTAATTTGCCATTTGTTGTATAACAATAAAACTATATGTTATCACTATTAGCCCATTTACATTACAGTACTGTGATTGTGCCCTACTTAACCCACTCGCCATTGACGTTCCAAACGCCACAGTATCCTTTTGTAGTGAATGCAACTAATATTTCAACTAAAGTCTTTTTTCTGAAAGATAAAATATTCCCCTTTTTTAAACTGCCTATCACTTGTTAGAGCCAAAGAATTGCCTGATTGGCGCATCTTTCTTATTTTTTTTTTATATGTAAAGACATTGGCTTGTATGGGTTTAAGCATTCATAGTAGTCTACTAAATAATCATAACATTTAATCTTGCTTCTCCTCTGTGGTCTGGTAGTTTCAAGCATAAACACAGGATCCAAGAACAACCCCCCACCTCCCATCAATACATTTGATGTTTTGAGCCCTGTGTTTACTTGACTACGTGGGCTGTTTTCTCACCCCGGCATGTATTTTCTACATGAGCGATCGCGTGAGGCTGAAAGGAAAGTGAGCCATTCTTGATGGATAAAGGGAATGGAATAGAGTATGGAAGTTGGGAGGAAGAGAAAACAAGTAAAGTTCTGGCAGGAGATTGGAGGAAAGTGCAGCTGGTGGAGGAGTGAGGCTATCCAAGTTTTTGTGTATATTATTTTTTTCCTGCAGATCTTGGTCACCCTTTAGTTCCCCCAACGCAGTCCCATCACCTTTACAAGTCTTTCTGTCCCAGTGTGTTGTATTTATTTTTGCAGCGTGTGACCAGTAGATGTTTTGGTGGCTAAGCTCAGGGATGCTGGGAAACAAAAAGGCCACTACATCTGTGTATTCATCTGCTGCTATTTGTCCATGTGCAATTTACTCATTTTTTGTCTTCTTACATGTTGCTTTTCACTTTAAGTCCCATATGTCAGTATTATTTTTGCTCTTTTTAAGTTGAAGAATTTAGGTCAGAGTTAGATTCTCTAACTATGTAATCTCTTTTAACATATTTTACTCCTGTTTTTCTCTTGAGGTCACATATAAGATGAAAAGCCTGATCAATAAAGTCTTTAGTGTGAAATAAAGTTTTGACGTTTCTTATCAAAAGTGTTCAGTTACTTTTCTTTTTCAATTTGGAATATGTAGAAGCTTAGTAAAGCACATGCTTGCGTGCCTAAAAAGGTTGTTAGCACTTAATTACATGGTGTATTATGATTGTGGAAATAGACAGTGTGGAAGAAGGTAATGTCTATAAAGGAATGTGCATGTCCTGGAAAATCTGCTTTTACTCTCTGGCATTCTGATTGATTGGATTCAAGGGGCCCAGGTTTTGCCAGGAAAACATTTCTCACAGTCTGACACCCACGACCACCAACCTGAAGTGTTGAAGCAATGCAGGTGGGGTCTGTTGTTTCAAGGTGTGGATGCCAAATACTACTAACATGTGCAGCTGGAGCAGACATCTTGATTCAGGCTCTATCTTTATCTGTTCAGAAAATATGTTGCGAAAATCTGCAGCGACACGGCACATTCAGTACAATAACTTATTTTAATCACCGTACAAAAGTGATGTTGGAAAGGTAATATTTGCATACTGTTGTGAAAAAAACCAAGGCAGTCAGCATCATGAATACTTTAATATATAAAATACAGTTAAAATGTGCAAAATGTGTTTACTCGTCAGCAGTTTTACTGTGCGATGCTGTGAGACCTCTGGTGGAGCCAGCTGCGCATTGTCATAAACTTATTGCCTACAAATAAGTTTATGGTCAATGGAAATGTAACTTATGTCATTCTTTTCAAGACAATAAATGTAAGTCCATGTAGTGGAAGAACTGTTACACATTTATATTTTGCAACTTCATGCATCATTCTTAATGTACTTAGGAGAAATTACTTCAGTCTTGTTTACGTTTGTAAATCCTGCTGCTTGCTGGTTCAAACCATGACCACTACTCCCTCAACCAATGAAGCCTATTCGCCGATATACAAATCAGCCGATGCAGGCCTGTGACTACCTGTTCTTTCACTAAACACATAGAGCTGGCCAAGCTGGCGCTTTAATCCCGCCTTGAATTGTTTTATGAAAGCAGCTACTGACTGCGGTCAAGTCAGCAGCAACATGCAGTCAGTCAAATGTTGGGCTAATTGCTTTGTCTTGTGACAGAATTGTAAATAAATACTTCCAAATATTGTAAAATAATCAAACTGTCAAGACAAATGAATTGCAACTAAGTTGTTTAGTTCAAGAGGAGCTTAACACGTGGTAATAGACAATACATTGTTGTTTTTCCTGCACAGGCATTTAGAGGAGGGAGATTTTTTTTTTTCATGGCACTGATGTAAATGGTTTCCAGCTGAAATGTCACTCATAGCACTGATTACAATAACAAAACTTGTATTTCCCAGTAGGACTGTGTGTGGGCTTTAAAGGCAGCATGATGTTTGAATGTGCCTCTGTCTGTGTGTTCACACATGGCTTTTGGAATGATTAAAATGAAATGTTAACCTTCGCTAACTGGGTCCACATGAAAAGCAAGCTGTAGGGAAGGTTGGGGCTTCAAAGAAAAATTCATTACTCACTTTTAAATGCTGATGATTTATCATTTGATTGAGTCCTGGTATCAGTTCTGCTCTTTGACTCATTCCTAGCACGCAGCCACTTTGAACCGACACATTTCTCTGTTCGTATAATAATTTTTCCCTCTCCATATTCTAGCAGCAGGTGTCCTGATCTAATTTCATCCACGTTGCAGGGCCGCTAACAAAAATAATAATGATCACGCAGAAAACAGGCAGACGTGGTCACAGAACGCTAATGAGAATTTTTCCTGTTTTCGGTCTGCGTGATTTTCATGCGTGCATGTGTGCTGGCCTGCACTCTTGGCTTACTTGCTTGTGTGTAAGCCACTACTTTCCCACGTTGTGGAGTCGGGTCTCCCACAGGCCTCCCTCCACCTCCCTCTCTTTCTCTCGTCTCTCATTCTTTTCTTCCCTTTTCTCCTTCATGTCCTTCTCTGTCTTTCTTGTACCTCTCTCTTCTCTTCCCCTCTGCACCTGTAGTCAGTGCTGCAGCCCCAGCTGCTCCCATCTCGGCTCAGAGATGTTGGCCTGAGCCAGTGTTGCACTTGGCATGTCCTCTGAGAACCTGGGGCCACGCTTGACGTGCGAGGCCCAGGCAGGCCCCCACCCAGGGAAGACTCCTGTGGCCATGAGTTAAGAGTAGACGCATGAGAGGAGGGCTGTGGCCAGGAGAAAGACCGGCTGGAATTCTGGGAGTATTATGCTGATTCATTTTTTTCTCATCTCGGTGGAATCAAATTTTAAGAACATAAGGAGAAACAGAGGATGTGTAGAAAAGTTACACAGATTTCTAGAAATTTTAAGCTGATTCCAGAATGAAATCAGCCACTTGAATCACATGATAGACATCTCTCCTACTTTTGGTAGTGTTTGCAAACCAAGCAAAAATATTAATTATGACATCGATAAGTAACCTATCCTGATATCTGTCAGAGAGGTTCCTTATACAGATGGTAAACAGATTTTAGGCATACTTGCTGCCTGAAATCTCCATATACAAAATGAGAAATGGTCTTAGATTGGCAGGAAAATATTATTTTTTCTGTCACTTACAGAGAAAATATTCCTTACTTGTTTTTATTATTCTAAAAGAGATAAAATATTGTCTGGGTGATATTAGCCTCAGAATAATTTCACAATATTTGCTGAATATTTTTCAAAAAATGTCTTTTATCAAAAAAAATCAATCATGTATATCAGTTTAATTAGTTGTTAACTCAAATAGCGAATCAATCAATCTCACCAATGAATTTAGGCATCTAGACATTCAAGCCAAGCATGGTGGAAAGGGATTAAAATGACTTGGATGTAGCATTGATGTTCATGCTGAGCAGGCTGAATTGTGTGTGACGGGTTCACGGTTCTAAAAATGTATATGTATGTGCAAACAAGCCTTCCATCAAAACATGAACACATACATAAAGGGTTCAAAACTTCAGTCAAACAACGTCTAACTCTCCAGCTTTCCACTAGAATGTGATCAACTCTGGTGTTTTATCATTCCGAGCTCCCAACTTCTTAGTCAAGTCGTGTGCAGAATAACTTGTCTCTAACCCAGATGGTGCTCCGGTGTAGACCTGAAAATGTTATTGAATTTCTGTAATACTCGGTTACATGCCATGGCATCTGAATGGGTGTACGTGTTGTTTTCTCCAACATCCATAATTCCAGGCATCATTTCACATCAATTCAGTTCCACAATACCGTAAATATTTATACATTGGTCTCACTAAACACGTTCCTAATGTTCTGAAGACACTTGGGAAAAAAATCACAAATAATAGCTTTAAACCTCAGAAACAATGTTTGTGCATGGCTCCCATGAATCTTGCAAACATCTTTCTGCCTCGGAAGGTAAAGAAATGTGGGTTTATGATAAGTGGCTTTACGACAACCCATCAACAGCAACATTTAATTAAATTGCAACGAGGGTTACCATTGACCTTAAAGAGCCAAGGGCATGTGGAAATCTGAACCATGAGCCATCAGATCCATCTGGTACCAATGCTTTTTATTAGATTGATTGGTGTACTCTTGGTAAGCAATCGGGTTGGTTAATAAAATGTTCCATGAGGGAAGGACTTTCATTACAGTGTTGATGATGGATCAGAACGGTTCCCTGTTAAGTTTAGATAGATTTTAGCATTAAATCTCAGTTGTAAAAAAGATTTATGTCCTCTTTAAAAGTGTTTTTGTATGTATCAAAAAGGGATTGTTGGGTTATGATTATCCTAATTTAATTTCTCTGTATCTAATGAGGAGCATATGTGTAATTTGTTATGAAACCAACCGCATAGATTTCTAGGTCTCACATCATTTAATGCATTCTTTTTTTTCCTCGTGAATCCATGAACCCTCGTAAAAGTGCAGCTTCACGGCAGACCCGAGCAGGATGTCGTAGTGGAGATATTTGTACAAATAAAAAAAAAAAAAAGGACAGCTTTATACATATCAGCCTTGTTGTGAAATGTGGTCTACCTTAAGATTTTCATTCTGTGAATAGAAGCCCACTACCAAACATGAAAATGTGCAAAACAGTCTGGGAACTAGGCACTAATCGAGACATATTTCCATAAATCCCAGCTTGTGTCGACCACATATGGAGTGTCTGTATGTGCTTGTGAATATAAGTGTATCTTTGCAGTGATTAAAGCAGACAGGGAGAGGGATATTAAAATCTTTGGTTTCCTCACTTATTAGTTTTCCCACTATTTTTCTTTCCTTTTCCCCAATTTGGCAGACATTCTCAGCTCTTCTCCTACTGACCCGGTGGGGAGGGGTATCATGCACACAGACCTTTAAATCTGCCCGCTGACAGTTCAGCCCCACTTTGTCAAGGCCCAGTGAAAGAGAGGATAATCTATGTTTGGGGCGAGAAGAAAGAGTGGAGGATATATGTCCCTGTGCTTTGTTTTGCATCCATGAGCTGAGATTCAATAGCAAGACATTAGTCAGATAGCTGGCCAACAGACCATTGTGTAGTAATTGACCCTGATGAAGTGGTGGGCCTTTTAAATTGAGAATGGTGTAAAGTCATTGAATTGATAGCTGTGTTGGGCCTTCTTTTTCCCCTGTTTTACATCTTACATAGACATCCTTTTAAAAGTTAGGACTAAAAACATAATTTTAGGCATAAACATGATGGCTCTTTGTGTGCTTTAGGTACCATTATCCTGTCCCTAAGATCTTCTACGTGCAGCTCTCTGTGGGGAGTCGGGAGTTCATCGGGGAAGGACGCACCCGCCAAGCAGCGAGGCACAACGCTGCCATGAAAGCCCTCCAAGCACTTCGCAACGAACCGATCCCTGAACGGCCACCACAGGTAAAAGCAAACTCATTAAAGTCTCGAAATGACACAGAATAACACCTGAGGTTTATTAGAGACATGTTGGCGTTATTGCACCCTTTTAATTTCTCTACGTCATCCACATTTGAAAAGATTTGAGAAACTTGGTTTGGTCAGAAATGCCAAACCAAGCACAAAAACCTATTTTTACACATTTGTGAAGCTGAAAGGAAAGCTGTTAGTTTCTTATCAGCATCTGTTAATCAGTCTGGATCCATGTGGCATTTACTCTTTGCAGCATAGCTACTCTCTGCACACCCACCCGTATTCCAAAGGACTGAGTTAGATATAAAAATTTAAGTTGTTTTTATTCTATTTTCACCTCTTCTACTACGTGTTGGGTAATTAGAAATCTTAAAAAGCACGATATGTGTCAGCTGTGTCAGCCTTATCAAACTTGCCTTCTCATGTTGGTTTTATGTTGCAATTGCATCCATTTGGTGTTTTCGCTGCTTTCACCTCAGAGGTCTATTCCAACCTGAAACTTTAGTTTAATTAAAAGTGAAAAGGTTTTGTGCTCTTGGTTCCTTTCTCCTCTATCTGAAAAGAATCCAAAGATGTTTTTTTGTTTTTGTTCAGTTACCAAGATGAGTGTGTATCCACCCTTAATCAGGTTCAAGCCAAATCCGCCTCAGCTCTAATTACTCTAATGTGTCACATAAGCCCCACAGTCTACTTTGCACCTGGCAGGGCTACATTTTCTGTTTTCCTACTCTTTCTGCCTGCCTTCTCCCAATGTCATTGTACCTCTCCGAAGTTTCTTAAAGTCATACTTGTTAACTGTTGTTAGCATCTCCCACCGGAAATCAAATTACCCCCTGTCCCAGTTGCCTGGCATCGTTGATGGATATTTAAAACGCTTTGGCTCTTCTCACTTACCTGCATCGCTGTCTTGTGGCGTCGGCTATCATAAACGAGCTCTTTGTTTGCTCCTGCTGAGTCTTGATTTACAAATTGAGCCGCATTGTGTAGACCATATAAGCATGTCATTCTGTCTATGCGCGAGTGTGTGTGTGTGCTCCAGCATGTTTCGGTGTGACGAGGACATCCGAAAGGCTAAAAGTTTGTCTTACTTGATTCTTGGTTGTTTAGCTTTTGATGAATGAGCGTCAAGATTTTTCAAGAAGTTTTAGAACTTGTTTTTCTTTAAAGAAAAAAAATGTTTGTATTATTTTTTAGAATTAAGAAATATTCATATTCTTGAAACTCTTTTGTATTTTGTCACATAAAATCCACACATTTTAGAGTAAATTAGTTTGAGGAAAATAATACTTGCTCGTCACTTTTTGATTTTTTTCAATAAAGATGTATTAAGTGTAGAGTGCAGTGTTTTTTTGTACCTTAAAACCCATAAATATGGCTATGTAGTGGTCACGTCAAAGTCAAGACTTACCTCAACAACCTGTTCATACTCAAAAACTCTAATATTTCTAAAAAATTACTTCACAAAGATTTAAAAGACTCACTACTTCATAACCATGCGCTACAAAATAGTAGCTAGATGAAGCTACTATGAGTCTTTTTATTACTTTTGGTCTCTTGCTTTCCTTATGGCAGAAACACCATATTCCTGATGAAGGAATTTCATCAGGAATATGGAGAAACCTGGACAACCTGGAGAAACCTGGTCTTGTCCAGGTCACTTGTTTGTTGGTCTTCGCAATCTTGAGTCTCTTAGTCTTCCCTTTTGATCTAGAATCCATTCACCCAATGAAAGAAGTTGCTCATAAGCTTGTAGCTCAAGGTTAATAAGTTTTTCTTTTCTATTCTCTGCCTGCCATCACTTTTCATTTAAATAGTTCCTTCAGGGTGAGTGTGATGCTGCACTGTATAGGTTTCTGCACTACGACAAGGACACTCTGACGCGACCATTAATAAGCAGAAGCAGTGCTGAAGTCCGGTCCATTCCAGCCGACGCTTGTTTTTCCTCTCCCTTTCAGGAACTTTTCTCCTGCCTGCTTGTTAAGGCAACCTTGAGAGTAGATTCTCTATTCATCACACATTTCAGGATTGATAGCGACAGAGGAAAATGCAGCCTTGCAAGCGAGCTGAAATTTAACTGAGAATCAGAAAATTGGACTATGTTGCTTTTATTATGTAAAACACCAAAGATAGACAGGAAAAATAAAGTTTTTGTTAAAATAGACTAAAACATGGTGATAACTGAACTGTTGGAAGATCATCAGAAAATAAATACTCTAGGCCAGCCTGGCTGTAGTGTCTGATTTTGTTCTCTGTTACATTTCTACAGAAAAGGGCACTACCAGGGTGACTGTGTATCACAAATGATGATCTAAGCCTCCAAACTGCCCCAAATGTTTCCACCTTACTTTGTGTGTCATAAGAAATGCAGGTAAATCTCTCCTGAATTGAGTTCCAGCTCGGTGCAATGTCTGCTTCCTCTGAAATCCAAGAAATCTCTTCTCAAAGTACTCGTCACGATCCACGTCAGGTCACACAATGAACCAGAAGAAGTGACGGAACCCTGAGGGGAAGGACTGCAGCCAGTCAGACGTAATGAGACAAAGAGCTGGACATGAAAAGATAAAGATCGAGACATAACGCTGCATTCCAGCAGGCTACAGGCAGCAGAAAGCCCCCTGTTGTGGGATATGATCTCACTGGATTGAGCTTGGTTTCATTATCAACTGAAGTGACTTTAAGCTGCTGATTTCCCAGCAGTTTCTCTTATTGATCTAGTTATGTATAAGCGAAAGTCTTGAAGTCAAAGCTTAAACTGGGGTCAAATGAGCAAATTCCATTAAAGAAATATTTCTTAATATCTAATTTAAAGTCACAATTTAATACCTAATGAAGAAAACAAGGAAACCCTTGAATGTAAATCATTGTGTGAATGACCTAGTTGTTGTACAAAATGTGGACCTGAACTGAAGTCTTTAATCCCATATCAATAAAGTACAGTATGTAAGCAATTTAAATATAAAAATAAAGAAATAAAATGCTGGACAATGATAAAATTACTTTTCATGCTGTACGTCTGTTACATCACAAAAAGTCAGCATCCTAACTGGACCGTACAGTTTTTTTATATTAACTACTGTATTCTTTAACCTAAATCCTCAAATGTCTGAACTTACTCTGGTACAGCTGGGTTACTTAAAATTGGGTTTGTTTTGGTTGTTTATTTTGTTTTGACATTCTGATGTTTTACTGTAAAACTGACTAGTTTCACATAATCCTAATATTACTTACTCATATTAGCTGGTATACAAATACAGCCCACTTCTACTTTTTTTAAACACTTTGAACAGTTCAGATTTATCTTCAAATGTCTACTTTGCCCTTTAATAGGTTTTTAAATTGACAACATTCTTCTTTTTTATTTTTTATTACTTTCTGATATGTCAATTAGAAGCCGATTTGTTTATATATATATATATATATATATATATATATATATATATATATATACAAACATGTATAAATGACAATAAATTTGATTGCCAGGGTTTAGCAGCTAAAAAGTTATTTGGAAAGTTGTAACTGTTGCTTCATAATTTCATGTTCTGTTTTTGGAGATAAACAGAAAAAAAGGTTGAAAACATTTCATCTAGACATATTGTTTTGAAATTTTCAAGCTGTATTCTTGAATGCACCTTATAGATCTTGTCAACTCTGTTCATCTAATGATTTCCACAGCAGATTCAAATCTGCATTGATATGCATATAATTAAATTAAACTTAGCTGACAAAACCCAACAGGAATATAAACGATTGTCTTTTTTGTGGATGTTTATCATCTGAATAACTCAAATATCAATAATAATTTGGGTTGATATTTTTCTGCCCTGAATTTGCTTCCAAAATATCCATACTTTTTTAATCTCTGTCACATGTCTGGTCAGATGCTAAACGAGTTGCTCAGTAAAACACATTTACAGTATTTTTTTTTTCTCTTTCATATCCAGAGTCCAGAAGAAAAAGTGGAGACACAGGAAGGAACTGATGCCAGCAAATCAGAGATTAGCCTCGTCTATGAAATCGCCCTCAAAAGAAACTTATCTGTTAACTTTGAGGTAAGAACAAAAACACCGCCATCAGGCAATCATTTTAAGTTCATACCATCATGTTTACAAATTATGAAAATATCAGTGTTGTGACTGTGAACTGGAACAGGATGAGAAAAGGAATGAATAAAAAAGAATGACTGCAGGATGAAGATTAGGTGATTCATTACTTTGAGGGAGTTTTTAAAAGTTTCAGTTTTGCTAAACCCAGACTCTTTTGTTTTTGCGCTAGTTATTTTGTAGGGAAAGTGTAATGGGGTAGAACCGGGAAAACAACACTCAGCTTGTAAGATTGTAAGTTGAGTGTTGTTTTCCTACTGGATGAGCCACAATCTCTGTAAGACAAATAGTAAAGGGAGATTAGGTAATTAAAGAACCAGACAAATGAGCCCTAATATATAATTATATGAAGGCTTCGTCACAGCATCGTAACAACTGCCCTTCTCTTTTTGACTGAGTTATGTTTTTACCATGTAACTATAAAAACATGGAGAAATTAAGTTGCATTGGTTGTTTGTTTTAGCCCTGGCTGAAACATGAAAATCCAATCATTTTTTTAAGTCAACGAACACAACCTTGCTGATGAGTAAAATGTTTTGATGTAAAAGTTGTCGGAGCGGGAATCAGACATAAAGTTTCTACATAATGTACAGTGAAGGAGGAGGCTTGATATGAGAAGACATTTTACGACTTGAAAACGTGTCAGAATTTTGAGTATCAACATGTCGCAGAAGATACAGCGACATGTTGATACTCAAAATTCTGACACGTTTTCAATTCATTCAGGCTGTAAGACAAAGCAAGATTTCGAACAGATAACAGGAAAGCTGAAAGGAGGATAATGGAATTGGTTAGTTTCAACTTTTTGAGCTTGCAGGCTTTGTTGAGGAACATGTTGGATTTGAAAATGCTTGCACCATTTTGAGAGTTGACATAATGGTTTAGAATGCACAGAGGATGCTGTTTTAATATCAGCAGGAAATCCAGAAAATAGTTTCTTCTATATTATCAGGTCAGTGTTTCCAAAAAGTGGAGGTCAGAAATTGTCAACAGCACTCTTATTGGTGCATTTCTAGACATGATCCACCTTCTTCACACCCAAAAGATGTCAGCTTTAACGACATTCCTCTGTCTAGAATCAACCTCAGTGGCTCCATATCAGCCCCCCAAAATAAACTCCCTACCAGTTTTGTTTGGTTTCTTTGCTACACATGATCCTAAACTTAAAGTTACATTCTCAAAGTCAGAGTAGCTCTGACTCTGTCCTCATATGACCTGCTCTGTTCTTCTTGGCTTTTACCATATCTTAACTGACTCATCTAATATTCTCTTCCCAAGCCTCCACCCCCTCATCTTTGTTTGCGCTCGGTAAGGTGCCAAAAACAAGGGAAGCTCAGTTTACACTGTGTGCTCCCTCCCTTCCTCCTTAGACCTCTCCCTTCCATCCCCATCACGCCCAAAAATCACAAATGAGGCAGTTGCATGTGGAGACAAGGGGGAGATGCAGACGCAGGAAGAGAAGTAACATATTTTCTCTCTGCTGACTTGGCTTGTTAATATGAGTTTACCCCTACTTTGGAAAAGTTATCTGGAAAACTGAAGTCCTTCCATTTGTTCCCCTCACCTTCCTCTACTCATTTGCCCTTTAAAACAGGATGTAGTTTCCTTTCTAGGAAGGGCTATTAATTATTTTAGCCAGCTAAATCAGGGGTTGAGGTAATTCATTATCTGTCATGTCTTTATCACTGTCCTTGATTACACTGTCATTTTTAGTCCTGGGAAATTTGGAAAGAGAGGCAGTATTTTTGTTCTTCTGAATCATTTCCTGTTCTCTTTAATAAATGTTTGTTTTTTTCCTCTTCAACTTTTACCATTTTTAATCACCTTAAATATCTCTATCCAAAATAAATCTTTCCAGTTATTTTTCCCACTTGTGATTTGTGTACATCTTGTTTTTTCCATTAAACGTGCTGGAATATTAAATAATTATTTACTTCAAAGCACTTTGAAAAACCTTGTTTCTATGTGTTACAAATAAACTTGACTTAACTATTCAACATTTTTACACATCAATCAGAGTGATTAATTTGATTTAGATGGGAAGAACTGAACTCATCTGGAGGCCTGTATAACCGCATTACCTGAACAAAAAGTGCTTAGAATTTGATATTTATAATTTGATAGGCGGAAGAGTCTTTGTAATTTTGCAGATAGCTTAACCGTGAAGCTACAGATTGCCATGAGCCATTAATGACCCATAATCCAACAACATTACTGGCAAATAAGAACATCCTTTCTCAGTTAAACATGTGCAGCAGCTGCAGTCTGACGCTCACATACTGGCTGCCTTTTACTCTTCATTACATGAAGTAAACACTTTTCCAAAAACTCAAGTCTTGAGGCTTGACTCGTACTCCTGTTTTAAGTATGGGGCCTTCTTGGTTTGATGTGTAAAGACCAAGAAAGCATATGAAAGAAGCTGACAACTGTGCATTAACTATAAGACAGTCGTAAGTAATAAAAGAACAGTTAAATTGGAGGAATAAAGTAACAAATGATCAAAGGCGGTATGATGACTCTATTACTCACAGTTTCTATTTCAGTAACAATAAATTGTCTGAGGCACACTGCACTGAGCAGAAAACAAAATTTAGTAAGATGTAGCACATGATAGCAAACAATAAGGCATACAAATTCAAAATCCAGCAGCACCAAAACACACACGCATGCACACACATAAAAAGAAACCTATTTATTTTCAATTCAACATTGTTTTTAAAATCTAAATAATGGAAAAGCTATCTTTGTGCTAATGCTCCTATTCCCCAATTCCCCAATGTTTTCATATCTATTGCATACTTATTTTGTTTCAATCCTTACTCCATTTAATTTAGGTATTTCAGTAAACCAAATACGATTTTCATTTAATTATATAAAAAAAAATCTTTTTTGAACAAGTGTCCCTTTTCTTGTAAGGGCAATTGTAAAGCAAAATTCAACAGATTTGCGGCAAACAAACATAAACAATAAAAATAACCAGTTCAAATGATGAAATGTAGAGACCTCAGGGGAGAAATCAACTGAGTCAATTACCGCGACACTCCATGTGTTCCCTTTTAGATGTCAGGAGATCAAAGATCCCTTAGGAAGGGAGCAGCACCTGTCATATGTCTTGACAAGCAGATGAACTGGTTTGTAACCTTGGTAAAATTGGTGTCACACTGTTTTCTATCTCACCATGTATTCCGGCGTTTTGAAAAACACAGGTTGCCTGGGCCTTAATGTGTAAAAATAAATTATATTTCGCAGAACATCAAGTCCTGCGATGTCTTTGAAGATTTTGATGCTCTCCTGTTGTGAAAAAAATCTATGTATACTAGATATTACTGGGGTTAAATTCATAGTCTGACTGTGTTATGAGCACACTTGTTACTTGAAGGATCAACAGGGCATCTGGGAAGGAGTTTCACTGATCCACAAAGGCCCCCAAGCGGTCAAATAATTATTTGCTAAATTATTCTGGTAGCAACTGATGGCTTAAATTTCACTTTTGGTTTCAGCAGTTGCATGTTGTAAGGTAAGTGAAACATCTGTTCAGCATGCTGTGAGATTAAGTGATGTTATCGATGAGTCATTGCTGCGACATTTAAAGGAGATTTATTTGGCATAGGAGAGCTGTGGGTGTCTTTTCTTTGAAATGTCCAAAACATTTGTGGTAGGATAGTTTTTCTGATGACCCAAATGCATATGCTAATTTATGTAATGTGGAAACACAATTTTTTCCAATTTCATTGAAATAAAAGGCTGCTGTACAATAGTGTGGCGGGGATTAGATGAATTTCTTTCTATCGCTGTGACCTGTCTCCTTGTTAACTACTATTGTGTCGATTGATGGGTGACTACAGTCTCCACAGCTTTAATTACTGGCACAGATTTTTACTCAAGTATTAAACGCAGTATCAGGATATAGGTTTGCAGCACATCTAGCCTCCAGCATGCCTTGTACAAGAAGTTGGATTCAGAGATATTGCTATGATAAAATAAATAAATAATAAAACACCAATCTCCTAGGAAGTATGCATTTAGAGCTCCTAGTACCCTACCCTATTAGATGACAAATGTCAGCAGAAAATAGTTTTACCCAGTACTAAATAAGCGCTACAGACAAGACGTTTCAAGATTATTTTCCATTGAATTTTTTTTCCTTTTTATTCTCGGTCTGTGTGCTGAGAATCCTACTATTCACTACTGTGGAGTGCATTGACCATTTGTAAATTGGTCAATGCATTTTCCTTTGATTTTTTATTTTTTTTTACCAACCTATTCTTTAGCCATAGCTTCATCTTTTCCTGCGTTGTGCTGACCTTGTGTTTTGATATGCTCAGAAGAAACTTTGCTCTTTCCTCAAAAATCATAAGCTTAAGAACATGCACATATTAATCTTCCGCGCATTCTCTCCAACAACATAACAGATCCCTCTTATGTGAGCGCCTTCAATCTGAGCAATGTTTTCACCTCATTCCATCCTTTCCTTTACTGGGGCATGAAATTACCCTTAAGTCAATGTTCGACTGTCTACTTTCCCATCACTCTGCTACGATGAGGGTCGCCACCACCACAAGAGCCAGTTGGCTCATTTAATCCCCCTGTCAGGCAATATCAAACAGATGTCAGCATCAAAGAGGAACCAATCTATAAATCACAGCTTGTGTGTTGTGTTGGGGGGGGTAGGACATAAGAGGAGAACCACCCATCTTACAAGGAGCAGTTTCCCTCAAGGCATGTCCATCCACCGCTCTTCACAAAAGGATCTTTCTTCTCTTTACCAGTCCTCACCATTGTCGTACCCTGATCCCATAGCCTCCTCTTCTACAGTACCTGAGTTCTAGCTTGCACAGATCCTCATACTGCGTAGGGTATTAATGTCTCCCTGAAAAGCCAAAGTGAAGGCCTCCCACTTTGAAGAGACGGGCAAAGAGGGGGAAAAAAAATCAACATTGAATTACAGAAGGTTTCCTGTGTACAACTTGATCTCCTTGTCGTCGGGTGGTAGACGGGTGTGTTTGCGTGTTTGTTTGCGTGTCTGTGTGCGGGCTTGGCTTGTAGGTGAATAGAAGCACTGAAATCCCATCGGTAGTGGTGCGGATCCTGTGTCGTATGCCATGAGACTGACTGCAGCTTGTCAACTGCTATCCTAGACCAAGGGAATGTTGTACCTATGCACCTTTTGTCATATATCTTGTCGACTTAAACATGTACCTACATAGGCAACATTTGGTTTCTCTTCCTGACGACCACATCGAGGTCTGTAGCCGCTGCATACGCAATGCCCCATTTTCTTTAAATACTTCAAAATAGTACAGAGTCAACTATTCAGCATGTTTTATTTGAAAATAAGTGAATCTGCAAATACTGAACCGTAAATAGATAGAGGTCCAAACAGTGCTATGTATTATTTTAATAATAATATTAAAATAAGCAAATGTGACTGTACTGTTGTTTTGTTTTTGTAGTGCAAAGACCCATATGGAGAATACTTCTAAGCATTCACAGCCATTTTGTCATGTCAGGTACCAAGAACTAGACAGGGAAAATATAAGCATATTTTCAAAGAAAAGACCTTCCGAAATGGCGCAGGTCTATGGGGCAAGATTACTTTAAAAGGCTACAAGGACGTCTGTCTCCTATAAAGCAAAGCATAAAGAAGTTAGAGGAACTCATTTGTTTAAACTATTCAAATCCTGAAGTGTGCAATCTACAACTTGCTGCCTACGGGAGTTTATGTGCCAAACTATTTCTTGGCTTGAAGCAGTAACTTCCTGGAGTCTCTGCTCGTTGCCTGACAACTAAACAATGATATGTAACAAAATCAAACTGGGAATAGCACAATCCTGTTTTATACATCTCTGAGACAAGGATGCCTAAATCAGTTCAGCAAAGCTTTGAAAAACCCTTTCTCTTCAGATGAGCTTGAGTTCTTTTTATTTTTTTTTGTTACAAATCCATTCACAAACATGGCCGAGTTTGTGTTTTGGTTCCTATCCCAGGGATCCTCTCGCTGAGTACTTACACATGGTCTTTGTGATGAAAAGGAGACAGAGGAAGACTGAGAGGCAGTCGCAGGACTACGCAGATGAAGAATGCTCCTTACTGCTCGTGTGCACAGTCCGTTACTGGTTCATATCTGCTTTCTCCAAGTGACATAATCTTAGCTGAGAAATGGCCAAGCTGTGTGAAGTGTCATCACCGCATGCTACTGGCACTGTAAAAACATTCAGCTATCCAGTGTTTCCGATCGTGGTAAATGTTAGTATGTACAAGAATCTGTCATGTTGCATTTCCTTTTTCTGGAGACGAGTAACACCAGAGTCGATCCTCGCGGGTTGGAGGGAGTTCAGCTGTTTAGTTGGACAGTGAGCTCTTCAAGGCCTCATACCATTGTCTAATGTTGAAAGTCTGACTTCCAGTCTTTCAGTTTCTTAATTAAATTGCTAGAGCTTGTGTAGTTAGAGAGGAAGTGCTCATATTCTACTGTTTTTCTCTAATGTCCTTGTTGATCTGCGAGGCATCTCAGGAATGCCCGAGCCTCCGCTTATCAGCAGAATCGGTTTTATCGGTCACTGGGTTTAAATTAAGTGTTTCTAGATTGCGGCTGATTGCTACAATTTGTGCTGTCTGCGCCGCTGCTCCAACTTTAGCAAAGAAACTCAGCAGAGCGTGGGAGGAGGAAAGGGGGTGAAAGAGAGATTCCAAAGGAAAAAAAAACAGCATCCGCCATAAACCATTAAGGCCTGAGGCGTAGCTTAAACATGGACACATGTCAGGCGACTGTGTGTTATAACTCTGGAATCATACGTGTGTGAAACCTAATTCTTTTCCTACGTAAGGTTGGAGAGAACCCCACCTGCTGCACACACATTGTTCTCAGACTTCATAGGAAGTAGATGTGATTGCAGAAGCATGACCTAACGCCAGCCGGTGTTTGTTTTAGGTCTCCCAGGTGACCAGAGGCTGGAGGAAGGAAACTGAGCCTCCATCACCAGAGACTGTCATTTAGGAACATGTTACTCTTCATGTGTGTGTGTGTGTCAATGTTTTTCAGTCCTGTGTGTGTTGTATATGATTACCATGCGCATATGGGTGGATAGAGCAGATGTTTTGGACCACCTGGTTCAGCCTGCTAGCTAGCACAAAATGTACATGACAAAACACTGACACACATCTATTCAATTTTTTTTTCTCACTCTCTCTCTCTCTATTTGTTTTTGCTGCAAACTTTTCCAGGTGTTAAAGGAGAGCGGTCCGCCTCACATGAAAAGCTTCCTGACCCGCGTCACCGTCGGGGAGTTCTCTGCTGAGGGCGAGGGGAACAGCAAGAAGCTGTCCAAGAAGCGTGCCGCTCTGTCCATCCTGCAGGACTTGAAGAAGCTCCCCTTCATACCGACTGTGGAGAAACCCAAGACGCACTACAAGAAACGCACCAAGACTATCCTCAAGGTGCTGCAGGCAGGGGGTGAATGGGGTCAGGGGTGGTGATGGGAGTGCTGAAGGCTTTGCTGGTATAAGGTTCTCATTTGAGCGACACCACAGTTTTATCAAGTTATCCTTTTAACTTTATTCAAAACTTAAAACTAAAAATAATATAATATGCTCTTTATTAGAAGTATAATACGACTATTATAGAACCCACTGTCCTGTATGATTTAGGTGTTTCCTAGCTCCTATGCACCTGACCTAAATGAGTAGGTGGTTAACAGGTTTCTCTACCACTTGATGTCATGCTGGGGAATCATTTAAATCAGTGGTGCTGGAGCAGAGACTAAAACCAAAAATAAAGCTCATACTCCCATGTTTGTATAAATGTGTAAAACATTTTGTTTTAGAAAATGTTTCACACATTTATATGTAAATACATGACAGGTATTTTTATTGAAACATTTTATTTCTTAAAATTATGTTTCCCTTCAGAATATCTACTCAAATTAAAGTTTGTAGTTTTAATATTTTTTTTAGTATTAGATTGTGCTATCACAATAAACTGAATTTTCATCTGTCATCCATAGGGACAGGACCTTTACACATCTTTACCATGGGTGCCAACAAATTTCCTTTATATGAATATATTAACACAGCAAAGGAACTTGCAGTGACAAAAAGGCATTTTCCATAAAGCTAATTATGTAATTCTCTTTTTCTTTCCAGACGGGACCTGACTATGGTCAGGGCATGAACCCAATCAGCCGATTAGCTCAAATCCAGCAGGCCAAGAAGGAGAAGGAACCGGAGTACCAGCTGCTTTCGGAGAGAGGGATGCCGCGACGTAGGGAGTTTGTCATGCAGGTGAGCAGATATTTTAACTTCTTTATTTCTGAATCCGCTCTGTTGGAACAAGACAAAGTGAGGTTTAAAGATCATGTCAGGATTATTTTCCTTGTATAGAAATGGTCCATATCTGGACAAGTATTGAACTTTTTTGTTGCTTTTCTGACTCTTTTCTCAATACAATTTTCTAGATTTCTGGGGGGGGAAAAATCATTTGTCAAATGACCATGACAGAAAATTGAAACTATGAAACACCCAGATTCAATGGAAAGCTTTGGAACAAAGCATATTCATGTGATAGAATGGCCCAGTCAAAGTCTTGACCTAAATCAAATTAGGAATCTGTGAAGAACATTTCTAAAACACCTTGTAAATGCATCTAAATAAAAAACATGGTTTAAAAATCTGAAACATTTATAATATTGTGTACATACATATGTAGAACCTACCGAAGGTTATCCTGGCCTTGTTCATCTTAAACAAGGTCTGTGTCTAGACAGCCTTCTGTGTTTACCATTTTTGACGGTACATCTTATCCATAGTTACTCCTTGTTCCAGTGTTGATGTCTGTGGGTCAGCTTGACTTTGCATTGACAGAAAACCTTTGCCCAGATGAAATAAATGAAAAAAGTTAGACTTTAGTTGCTTTTGCAAGAACTGAGCTGCAGGGGAATTATCCTAAAAATAATAAAATGTTGTTTTTTTAATGTTAGAGTCCTAGTGTGTTTACTTTAGTTTCAACAGAATAAGATGGAGGATGGTGAAAAGATGAAATGGTGTACTCTCTGGACAAATGGAGCATAAAATTAATCTGCTGAATTCACATCTGATTGATTAATCAGAGAGCGGGGGTTATGTTGGGATGTGTTGTGCAAAAGGTGAAAAAAGGAAAAAGAAACAAGATGACCATTCCCTCCGGTCTGCACATGAATCTGTCAGTCTAATCACGGTTGGCAGTGCACAACGTTTTCAACAATAAAATCTGTCTCCAAGTGCACTCTCATGAATAACTCTATGAAAATGAAATCATATAAAGCTTAATATACTTAAAATAATTGAAATGCGGTGCATTAGGAAAAACGAGGCACTGGCAGAGCTGAGCGATTTTATGCTAGCTCGTTTTACAGTTTATTAATTTTGTTAAATGACTGAGTTTGTGCAAGTACTGTCCAGTAACAACAGCTGTGTTAGATTGGTAACTTGGCCGTCTAGTTCAGTGAGCCTGAATCTGATTTTCTGAGTTGGGTTGTAGCAGTTCACAACCCTCTTGTTCGGAGTGTCGGCTTACAGTCGTGGTCAGCAGTGTTTCATCCATTCACATGTCCATGAATTTAGTCAATTTTGAGCTTATGATACATTTTTACAAGTGTTTTTTTTTCTTCTTTTTTGTTGAATATAAAACATGCACATGGAGTGTGGTTTAATATTAGAACTAGGTGAATAATTTGGAGTAAACTGTCTACCCACAGAGGCTCAGAATTACACATGTAGACTCAACTATATGCATACACAACTTGTAAGCTTTGGTTAAATGTCTCTATGCAATTTGCACCTCAACCACTACCATTGTGTCTCACTTTTGGAGAAATTTTGTCTCCACCCATTCTTCATTGAATAGGTGGAGTTTATTTAAACTGGCCTGCTTCCAAACCCATTTCTCCTTTTAAATTTGACCATTTTTCCGTGGCGTAAAGATTTTAATTTAGTCTGCTGTAACTATTTCAGATTCTGATTTTATGTGAGTTTGGAATCATTCTTTCAGAAAAGTCAACAAAGTTTCTGCTAGTCTCTACTATCCAACTGTTATTTTATGGTAAAGTTAAAAAAAAAAGAAAAAAGTTTGAGATAGTCCTTTTCTGCTACTCTTAGCAATGCACCAGTACCACTGATATCAAAACAGACCCACAGCATGACTCTACCATACTGTGGGATGCCAAGTTTACAGAGGATGTTACCCAGCTGCACATTTTCGTCAATCCCAAAGGTGGCGGTTTTGGAGTAGTCAATTCTTACAACCAGAATTTAACCTACCAGTTATCATTTTTGTTCAACGTTGGTTGAGGTAATCAAAGCAGAGATCCTTTGCAAATTGAAAATTTTCTTTCATCACAGAGTTGGTCTGCTTAGAGGCATTAAATCTATTTCAGAATGTAACTTTTTAATTATTCCACAACAAAGCATTCTTTTTCGAAAGAAATTGTAATCTTCACTCTCAGTTTTCTGTTTCCTGTTCTGGGTAAAATGTTCACTTTGATCATTTTAAATCATTGCCATTTATCTTGTTACACATGTAGTTAACTATATATTTTAAAAAAAAAGCCAAACTGAGTGTTCTTAGTGTCTTTTCTACTTCTTTTCTGGTGTTGTTTAGATAGGAGAATTATTGTGAGGGCATATTTGAGAGTCACTGACAGTGAAGTATTAAAACATTCACAGTAAATCCAGGTTTAATCTGGAATAGATGGTCCTACTGAGGATGTTGAGCACCATCTGAAGATGTGTTCAGAGTAAGATATTGAACTTAGCATCACATCCCTGATGAGCGTCATTTTACTGAGTAAGGATGTGACTGATGAAAACACAGACGCTTCAAGTTTGCACAATAAAGCTGAAAAGCAGTTGGTGAGCTCCAGCCCTTTTGGCATCTGTACGCTTGACAACCTTCAGCTTGCTGTTAGTTGAAAGATGTTCAGAGTGCCTTCATCTTAAAGCTGCTGCTACTCTGTTTCTGTCGCCACATAGGACATCCCTCATGAGCACCTTAGCTCTTTATTGTGTTGCTTGAATAAGAAATATAACCAGCACACATATCTTAATGTAGTCCATTTTTATCATCTGGATTTTTTTTTTTTGCATCTATTCATCCTTCTGTCCATCTCTCAGTCAAACTTGCTCTCCTTGTCTTTCTATCCGTAATCCTCCTCTTTTATATGAAGAACAGAGCTTCTCTCACCATCAGGCAGTAATTCAGCCCCAAACCCATTCTCTCTGCCTCTTTGATGCACACATTAGCCCCTGTGCGTGTGCATGTGTGTGCGTGCTCGCTTGTGAGTGTATGTATGTGTGCGTGTCGTTCTTTTGTGTAGTCCACTCACTCTTCTAAAATTTCCACATTGTTTCCCCCTGTAGGCAGCAGGGCTCAAATGAGCCTCTGTTTTCCCGTCTTTTGTTTAAACAGAAAAAAAAGCCTCCACCTTATATCAGATGGCTTTGAGGTGCTTATGTAGTTAATACTTAATAAAGGTGTGAATCTGGTTGGGAGTTGGCTATTTGCTCCGACTGTAATGTCGTTTGCCAGCTTCATGCGTCCAGAGCAGCACTTGAGCTTGTCAGGCCGCTGTGAATGAGTGCGCCGAGGCCTGGCTTTTCACAGGCTCTGGCTCCCCACAACGTTATTTGTACAGTGTAATTGTCTGTTTGTATAACACAACGACGTCCGATCTGCTCTTGGAAATTTCTGCTTACATTCTGCGTGGACAGATTTAATGCTTTGGGATTACTGAAAAACAAACACTTGACGTTGCGTGGCTGACTTGGCTCAGGAAGCCCGAGTCCTGAGCTGAAACTGAATGGAAGCTAAGGAGGAAAGCTAAGAAAATCACCAGTAAAACAGCATGTTAATATGTTGCCCTAATACTCAGTTGTGACATTGTTTGCCTGTTCGTGTGTGTGCTCGTGCAGGTGAAGGTGAATAACGAGGTTACCACGGGAACGGGACCCAACAAGAAGGTGGCCAAGCGGAACGCCGCTGAGGCAATGCTGCTGCAGCTGGGATACAAAGCCTCCACGGTCTCTCCGAATCCCTCCGAGGTACGAACCCAACCCAACTGCAACTTCTGTATTTCATTTTTGATATATATACAAACCTCCCCCCCTCTGTTGTTATGTGGAACCATTTATTTATTCCAGTGTGGGATTACTGTAAGCAGGCGTCCTTCAAACTTTTAAGCTGTCATCAGCTCACTGAGAACATGACTAAAGTTTGGGGACTCGTGATGACTTTTGATGGATGACGAGAAATGCTCCTACATTGTTTGGAAAAGTCAGGAAAGCTACAGAATTTGTTTTGAGGATTTTCCCACTTCTACTAGCATTTTGTCCATCCTCTTTTGCAGATAACATATTTATCTCTTTAGAAATATCTGCCATAAAGTTCTTAAGAAAACGTAAAAAAATAATAATAAAGGTCTGGAAACTCTTGACATTTCAATCTGCAACAGTATAACATCTTCACATTAACAACATGTAGTAAATCTTGTTTAAATTCCATCAAAGACTCAAGTATATACAAAGAGATATCAGATTTATTTCAAACCACATTTGAGCTGTAAACATTTTTATTAGGTCTTATTTCTTCAGCGGAGTGTAGGCATACCAACACTGAGTCTACTCCCCTGATTTATCGCTGGTCTCAGTTTTTCTAACCTATTACATAACACCTTCAGCTCCTCTGAACCAGGCGTTTTGCAAGCGACCATTGATCACCCTCATCTTTATGCGGCTCATCGGTTTTTAAGCTTGAGAGAACAGAATCTGATAGAGATTATGTTACGTAACCGAGCTTTTTGTTGAATTTTAATTGTCCTCCAGACATCACGGAAGAAGAACAGCAACATTGTGACCACCAGCAGGTGTGGGGAAAAAGTATTCTCCTGGTATAAAAGCACGGTTTTGTGTATGCTGCTTTTAACATTCTGTCTGATGTTGATCTGTTGGACAAAGAAAATTATGGCTAGCAAGGACTTTTATGCAACGCAGTTATATCATATCTACAACTGCTGTTTGCATTCTCCTGTGATTCAAGATAAAGCAGCAAGGTCAGTTTTAGATTGCATGAAACACTAATTTTGGTGGTAAAAAGGAGCTTTCTGAGCATACAGGGCATCCCAGCTTATTGAAAACGGAGTTACTGCAGCCGTTTGCAGTAACTCAGTCAATAAGGTCACTTTGACCCGATTGATTTAATTTATTCGCAACCCCGGTGAAAATCATTGAGAACATGTTAAAAAAATATATGCACTCCAATGTTTTAGGACCTCGGGAAGAAGCACAGGCCCAGAGAAAACACTTTTTATTTATTGCTCTGATAACTGACATAGCCAATTTGGGTTCAGGAGCGACTTTTTCTTTTTGCTCTTTCCTGAGTTTTTAAATATTAACAAATGTCTTCATGACTTAAATGACATGCTCTCTTGTCTTTCCCATTTTAGAGAGCTTTTTTTGTTCTCCATTCCCTCTGAAGGATCTGTGGAGGGCTGTTCAGAGGCAGTGGGTTGGATTTGTTTACAGCCATGACATCTCTTCAGCTGTTGCACGCATCAGAAAGAATTTGTTTCTGTTTCAAACACCTACTTGTGGCTGTTTGTGTTTGTGCAGGCAGATGGGCTTACCGCTGCAGTAGAAGGAACCCTTTTTCAAGTTGCTAAACAGTGACACACACACACCCTCTAAATAAGTAGCTGGCTTAGAGAGACAGTAGTCTCCATAGGCATCCCATCTTGTGAACGTTTGTCTCTTTGTGGACCAAACAGTAGGAAGGAACTTGTCTGACATGCGTGAAGAAGCTGTCTGTTCAAGAATCGACATCTCTCTTACCTCTCCTCCTCCCCCTTCTCTGGTTCTCTCTCCATCTCCACAGATGGACAACAAAGGCTGGAATGGACAAAAGGCGCCTTTTACCGAACCAACGAGTAACAGTGAGTACCAGCACGTCTCCCTGTGTCTATTACCAGTTCCTTCTCCTCCTCCTCTTAGGCTTTCCAAAACCCCCTCCGATCTCGCAGGTGGTTTTAGCCACCGAGATGGCCCGGCGTTTAATCTCTGTGACTGGTCAATGGGCCTCTGACTGTCAGCTTAATTGGCCGTGCGTCCTCGTGGGGAGCCTGCGAATTCAGGCTCATTCACACAGGCTTACAGGGCCAACACACAGGGGCCCTCCAGGGAGTCCCTCCACTACCTTCCTGAGCAAAAAAACGCAGCCTTTCAGTCAGGATTAACACGCGAGCACACAGAGGTGCACACACACACACACACACACACACACACACACACACACACACACATTGTTCATCCCACTAAACAGACACAAAACAAACACGTTGATATAAAATAAGAGTTCTTATGGACAAAGCTAAATCACAGGATTATTAATGTATTGTACACCTGAGGCAGACTGCATGAACATTGGTTTACAATGTTTAGGCTTAGGGTTTAACTCACCTTTGGCGTCTTTTATTCCTCTTTATGTCTGTTTGTGAATCTTTTATGCCAAAAATATTTGACACCTGTTGATCCGAATATTACATTGGATGTTCTGTTCAAAGATATTCTGTTTTGTCTAGAATGCTAAACTGTATTTTGGCTACATATAAAAGAAATCAAGTGCATCCTAACAAAAAGGAAGGAATCGGTTTCATTTGCATTTCTATTTTAGATACACCAGATTGCCAAATGTATTTTGACTGTGTGCGTTTCTCACTCATATAAAAATATAGTGTACGGTATATAGAATACTTATTTATCAGTACTAGCCAGTATTTAGATTGAGCTTTTGCAGTAACGCAGCAACCTTCTAAACACACTTTGGATGTTAAGGCTGTGTTTACTTTGTTTTACACATTTTATAAAAATTCCTGACTGAATTCTATTAGTCGTCATCAGGACCCAAATGCACATTTTTATCCCTCAGGGCATTGAGGCTTACTCTCTGAGAATCAGCTCAACTGTTTCTCATAAAGCACCTCTCAAGCAACAACATACCTGAAGCTCTACATGACACAGGCAGTAAAACCAGATGCAAGAACGTTAAAACTTTTATAATCTGTTTACAAATGGTGATAAAAACCTTAATAAGACGGAAGGATCGAAGTTAAAAATATACTAAAGAAAATTAAGGCATATTGAAGTTATAAGCACATATGGTTACTGAGTAAAAAATAAAACAGTAACATTTGATCAATGATACTGAAGACTCTGCCTCCAGTTCTGGACCACAAGTTCCAGTAAGCCTGCATATTCAAAGCAAATAATTGATTTGGGATTACAGAGGATATTAAAATATCTACCTTATTACCATTGCCAAAGAAGGTTTGATCACCTTGAACATGCATCAGTGGTCAGAGAAATATCATCTAATGTAAGCCTGGAAGGTCTTCTAGGACAAAATTTACAGTAATCACCTCAGTTTTGTGTTTACATGTTAAAAAATATCTTAACATTAATTGTTTTTTTTTTTCTTCTTCCAAAAAGGGGCATTTTATCTGATCACAGAAACAGACCATCTTTGTAAACAAACAGGACTTTATTTTGGATGAGTTGAGATCTGTGGGAGAGCAACACAACAGCCAGCGGTGATAATGATCTTGTTCTTAAATTAAAAGTCTATGCCCCTGTTTTTAAAATAATAAAAACAAACCATTCCCATAGACATCCTGATTTAATGTCAGCAAAACAAGCTTGTAACCTTAGCACCAGATTAACTTCCTCTGATTAATAGAACGGGGGGCCATCAGCAGTAAACAGTAAACATTAAGGGTGTAATGGTATGCAGATATCATTGTTTGGTTTGTACCTTGGTTTTAAACTCATGGGTCAGTATGTTTTTGATTTGATAAATGAACACAGATGCAATACATTATTGAAATAAAGGTTGTTTTTTGCACAAAATAATTAAATAATGTTATAATTTACTTAGGTATGTAAAGTCCCAGAGGAATATTGTTTAATTTGAGGGGAGTTAGACTCAAATACTCTTAAAAGGAAATAAAAAAGATGCTGTTTTGTAGAAACGGCTGTTTTCCCCCCTCATCCGTATGTTGTTAAGAAAATATAATTTAAAAACCTATAATTTTATTTCTTGGTTTAAACTGGCCATTGTGTAGTTCAGAATGTCAGATTTATTGAAGGTGAAACACTTTATACAAAAATAGTCGGTGTCCTACATTACCCAGAGTCCTAAATTAGCCTGCTATGGACTGAGCCTGATGGGTTGTGACGTCCCCTAAAAGGTCATGACATTTTTACTCTGATATCAGAAAAGTTAATGCCAGGAGCTTAGAAAGAAGCTGTTCTGGGGACGAGTGAACAAGGCCGAGAGATTGAAAACAAATGTAAGCTTTCTGCTGTCCTTTGTCATAGTACATCCAATATTACCTTTGAGAATAGAATTGATTGTATCTTGCAGACTCTTAAAAACAATTCTGCACATTGATTCTATTTTTTTAGACTTGAAATACAGAATTTGGATGAGAACATGAACCTCTCCCATACCACCCCCATGCCTTAATTTAGTCCAATCTTGTGAAATATGCATCATCTTCATCTTTAGAGATTGATGATTATGCTCTCGGATGAAGTGTTTCAATGTTTGTGGTTTCTATGGTAACTCAGGATGCAGGAGTTTCCCAATACCTCCAGAGTAGAGCCCCTGGGGAAATGTCTTCCTTATTTGGAGATCGTTTCTGCTGTTGGCATTGAGTGCGCCGCTGGTCCGCTGCCATTCTTGGTTTATCTCACGCGCCGTGCATGAGGCTTAACTATCTGCTAATCAGCTCTTAAAAACGCCCGATCCGCACAACACTCACATGACACTAATGTCTGGATAATGTTTTTGCATAAACACCATTTACAACTCATTCAAACAAATACAGCTGGTCTCGGTTTTCTGTGTGTGCCTGCAGTTGGTGAATGGAAGATGTTTCTGATTTCTACTTCTGTGCTGATTGGCTGAACATTTTTGGTTAAAAAGTGTTGTAACAGACTTGGCTGGGAAGAGGACTTTACAGCTTTTACACCCAAATGCCAAAAATTGGATTAATAAGTGCATTTCTTAACAAATGTAGATACTCTTTATTGATGACAGTAATACCAGTAATACCATGTGCACATAGCCATGGTAGAAGCAAAGTGCACATTGTGCAGCAGTGGGAAATAAGCATTTTAGAATAGAATAGAATAGAAGTACTTTATTCATCCCAGCAGGGAAATTACTTTGCAGTTACAGCATAGAGACAAGACACAATAACAACTACCACTGAGTAGTAATTGTAGATAAAATAAAAATAAAATATAAAATGCTGTTAATATAAAAGGCAACTTAGAGCAGTCCTTGCAAAGATTCAAAAAAATGCAGATACAGTATGTATATGTACAGCAAGTGTGCTACAGTGCAGTTGTGCAAAATTGGACTGATTAGTGCAGAACAATGATTTAGCTTTTATTGTACAGTGAGATGGCGTGTGGCAGGAAGGATTTCCTGTATCTGTCCCTACGACAGCGGAGCTGGAGCAGCCTATGTGAGAAGGTGCTCCGCTGTCTGTCCACTATGTGGTGGAGAGGATGCTGTTTATTGTCCATAATAGACAGAACCTTCTTCAGTGTCCTCCTCTCCACCACAGTTTCCAGGGACTTCAGCCTTAGTCCCAGTACAGAGCCAGCTTTCCTGATGATTTTGTCCAGTCTATTAGAGTCGCTGGCTCTGATGTTGCTTCCCCAACACACAGCAGCAAAGAATATGGCACCGGCAACAACACTGTGATAAAAGGTCTCCAACATCTTGCTGCACACATTGAAGGATCTCAGCTTCCTTAAAAATTTTATACACCATCAATTTCTCAAGTATTCACACTTACAAAGAATGGAGAGGTTTGTAATTTTCATCATAGGTACATCTCAAATATGAGAGACAGAATCTACTATAACATCCAGAAAACCACATTGTATATTTTTAAATAATTCATTTTATTGTATGAAATAAGTACTTTATAATACCCCACAGAGTTTCAAGTTTGTTTGTTTATCTGAATCCCCATAACAACGGCTACACTTCCTAGGGTCCACATCATAAAATATATATATATTTACTACAAAAACATTTAAACACACCTAACATATTATTAGAAACATAACATATGAATTCATAAATGCACTATTATAGCACTTTATGTCATAAAATAATGAAATTATATTAGAAATATAACACATTTTCACTTTTATAACACTATGTAATAAAATACTTTAGCGGGGCTCTTTTAAATGCTGTAGCATTTGTTACATTTATAACAGCTGAAGGAAGTGCGTTCCATGTTTTCATTCCCCTAAAGATAAGCTTTCCTCCAAAGACTTTTAACTGGAGTCAGATCTGAAGACTGACTAGGCCACTTCTGGACCTTGAAATGCATCTTATGGAACCACTATTTGGGGACCCTTGCTGTGCGTTTCGCATCATTGTCATGCTGAACGGCCGCACCACAACTCGTCTTCAGTGCTCTTACTGAAGAAAGGAAGTTGCTGCACAAAATCTCATGTTGCTCCCCTCAGTACAATGCAATCATCCTACACTCTGCAGGATTTTAATCAATGACTGTGTAGCGTGTTACTATGGTAACCTTTAGGACTATGGTCTCAGCTCTCTTCAGGTCATTGAGCAGATCTTCCTACGTTGACTGCACACTGTCTTAAAAAAGTGTTTTAATTGTGGATAATCTTGCTCACACTAAAATGTTGAGCTTCAAATTGTTTACAAACTTCAGCCATAACTGCTTCTCTAAAGTCATTGCTGATTTCTTATCTTCTTGGCACTGTGTTAGCACAGTGTTTTGTGCTCCAGATCAGCAATTAGTCAAAACTGCTGGGCCCTCTACAAGTAGTTACGCTTGGAAATGTGAATCTGGGAGTCACGTCTGTGTGAATCATTTTCATTTTCACTCTTATTTTCTGACTTAATCATCCCTGACAGCAACAGTTCAGTTGTTTTTTCCCCCTCCGGCCTATTTCTGGTTCATTATTGCAGTGGAAACATGGTGAAATATCTTTTGCTGTCGTCATTAATTTGGTTTTCCCAGGCATAAACAATAGTACCCATTAGAAAATCTTGCAGAACAAACTGGGCTAATAATGCAATTTTAGGGCTGATTAACTTTGAAAAAGTGATCACAATGAAACTGGCAAAACACAAACTTAGCAGCAGAAAGGCAATAAACCATTGTAGTACCATAGTCATTGTAGAGAACTCACAATCAAACCTCATGTAATGGGAATTTTAATACCCTGGATTAGCAATGTTATAATCTGATTTTCTTTAATCCTATTTTTTTTTCAATATTTGCAAATACAATAACAATATATATATATATATATATATATATATATATATATATATATAATAAACAAAGGACTTCTGCAAATATATATTGCCTTGCAACACCCTATTCTTTTCAGATTTTGTCATTAACTTATAATTTTAATTTACTGCTTTTCTATTTTCTTTACTATTAAAAAGCTGAAACATGTGGCGTACATTAGTCTTGATTCAGTAATTTGTAGGAACTCCTCTTGTTGTTCTACTAGGGCTGCAAAATATACCCAATTCCATCTCAGTATCAGTTAGTTGTGATGGAGGATAAGAAAGAAGCTCCTACCAAAAACAACAGCCTCCCCGCAGTGTCTCACCATGAGAGACACCAACTTTCTTCTACAACCGCAAGATTTATGGTGTACATCCACAACTCCTCTCCTCTAATCTAGTGGGTGAATGTGTCATGAGCGGCTCATTTAATGTTGTATCTTTAGTACTTTCTCTCACACACATCGCGGCCACTCACAACCTTTATTCCAGACTTTGTGTGTGCGTCTGTCCTTTGCCCCCGCGTGATCCGTGGAAGATGCAGCTCCAGCAAACAGGGTGGCTTAGAGACAGGAAGGGAGCGTAAAAAGAAAGCAGAAGAAAACGAAGTAAGAAGAGTGATTTTTCTCCCTTTTATTCCCATGGGTGCTGCAGCAGGGCTTTTCACTTGAGTTGCCACAATTCATTTCCTGCCGCCCGTATGTGTGTTTGTGTGCGTTGTGTGCATGCGTGAACTATGTAAAGGTCTTGCTCCACACTGGTGATTTATAGCGGCGGGCTCCGGCCCTATCTGTTTTCGATCAGTCTCATGCTCGGCTCTGGCTTCCCTCCAGCACTCCCCTGGCCCACCGGACACTGAGTCTGGGTGGGACCCCCTCAGGAACAACACAGCTCTCTCTCTCTCTTGCTCTTTTATCCCCCTCTCCTCTTCTCAGCCTTAGCTTGTTCACCCCCCCCCCCCCCCCCCCCCTCCCTCCTCCAACCCCACTTTCCCTAACTCGCCCTTGCTTCGTGTACACAATTTCACAACCTCTGTCTCAACATCATGCAAAAATAAACTCCGTCACTCTTGCTTATTCGCTCGCTCTGGCTGTGTTTCTTTGTCTTGCTTCTCACGCTCACCATCTGACATCAGCTTCGAGTACTCGGTCACATGCAAGACGTCCTCACATTGCACACTCCTCCGTCGGTATTCTGATGTCATGCTGGATAACTTCTGTTATTTTATTCTGCTACGTTCATCGGCAACCTTTGCTTGAATTTAAATTCTAGCCATGAACATGACCTGGGAAAGGAGGGAGAAACATCCTTAAAGTTGCGTCACGGTTGGCAATGGGGCAGTTTGTTGTAGCATGAGTAATAAGCCTTGGATTTTGTTTTCTTCTCTTTTTCGGAACGAGAGCCAGCCTCTCTTTGTGCTCGGAATGGGAATCGCTGTCAGCGCGTTCCCAGAAACCTTAGACATGAGTTTACTACAAGTGTGCAAATCTTCGCCGTTGTGCAGTGGATGGTAAATGTTAACTGAAACAGGAAGTGGCCTGTCAGTCATGGCGCTCGCTCCAGCACTTTCTCCCAGCTGTTACTCCACACACACTCACCCCCACACGTGCGCGCACACGCAGAAACAGGCACTCAGACAGACACGCAGACACAAAGACAGCTGGTCTTCCTGTCTCTGCTGACCTTGGATGGGCTCCTCGCGGGGTTTTAGCATCCACTCATCCTCACATCCTCTTTCATCATAACCACCTCACAAGCTCATCCTTGTCTGCCGTCTTCTGTCTTTGACATGCCTCACATGTTTGTTTTCAAGCTCGCAGCTTTGGTGGAAACCTTAAACTCTAGGTTGTGTCCTCCTTCAGTCTTTCATGACTATCCCTTGACAGTGTTATCACTAACCAACATAAAATAGTTTCCAAATTGGATAAAGAAAACTCCTTTAGTTCAGCAAGTTGTGGCAGAGCTGTATCCTATTTAATGGAAAGCTTTGCTGACAGTAAAGGGCTTGAATTTCCTGGATCTGAATGGCACTAAACGTTTCTTAAGAAGAATTCATCAAGGTTTTGTTGGGATTCTGGTATTGATGGAGTATTGAAAGTGGGACAGCTGATACTGCTGTTTCTCATCAGGGATGAAGTCACTGACGTTCTGTTGATATCGGTGGACGCTCCGATTCTGTCTCTGTTTGTGTTTGAGAGTGAGAGACTTTAACAGTCAACCTGATGTAAAAGTCTAAAGATACTTTAATGGAGCTTAGACCTGCTGATGTAATACCAATGTCAAGTGTGTTAGAAATGAGAATCAAAAATTTGTGCCCCTTTTACTCTGATTACCCTAAAAGAATTAAGTTCAACAAAATGACTTTTTAGTGATAAGTCCAAATAATTTTATCTCAAAACGCAGCCGACTTTTTCCCACAACATGGAGGGGTCCATGGACTTTATTTCTAATTCCAGTTATTTAAAAGTTATTATTCATTTATGTTATAACATTCTCTTTTTGGTTGACACAGTAAAATGCAATTTTTGTAGAACCTTTTGTCCAATCTTTTCTTTTTAAATTATCTAAAATCAAAATAGGTCCGTTTTCTGGCCACTAGATCTTTTACTTTTGGATTCTAAGCCTATTGTTCTTATATTTTGTGTTTTATTATGTACAAAATATGGACATAATATAAGAACATTATATATTTTGAGCATTTTTGGTCACAAACTGTGACTTGAAATATCTATATTTAGCTTCCAACCATGTTGTTAGCAGATCTAAGATGTTTTTTCTGGATGCAAACATTTTTCCCAGCGCTTGCTGAGTAGCTGTGGGTTTGTTTACGACTGAGTGACTGAGGAATCTGTTTAGACACGACTTCAACACATTTGTAACAATAAAAGTTACAAGAACCAAGTTTGCCATTTTATTGAGTAATTCTGTACAACAGCAAATCAAGAAATATTTAGATTGTCGTCATAAAGTTAAACAGAAGCAAAGCAGTGAGGTGTTGCGTTCACTTTGACTTGTGTTTCACTGCATACTGAATGTTGGTGTTGATTCCCAGTCATCTACAACAGGACGATCCTAAGTAGAAGTCCCGTTTCCTTCCTCACTTAGGATTGCAGAAGGAATAAATTAATGATGCTCTAAAAAATCAGCCAGCGATCAAAATCTAAGTGGTATACAAGTATGTATTTGCTCTGGGAAGGATTGGAAAATCACTGTAAAACACTTGGTTGGTGAAATGAGTCAACTCAATAAGGATGGTAGACACAAAAATGGGGTTTTATTTACAGGGTAATAAGTGGAGTTTCTTAAAATATAACGTTTTTATTTTCATTGTTGACACATTTTCTCTGTCTTTCTCTTTTTGTATTGTCTTGTCTCAGATGTCCTATGCTATCTTGAAGCCAGCATGTGTTTTTTAACCTCTTTTCTACAGTCATGTAAAATATAGACAAACAATGTAATAATGTCAATGAGCAATATCTCATCTGATAGCCTGGTTTTTAAAGCTGTTGCTAAGGAATTTTGAAGGAAAAATTGAATTTTTCAAGAAAAAAGTCTGAAGTATTTTATCTGTGTGAACAGTAGATGTTTTCACAGTATTGTTCCTTTCTTTTACCAATTACTTGTTGGTAGACATCTTTTGACCTCTTTTGTCAATCCATGTTATTTACAATTGTTCTTATTCAATTTCATTCCTCCAGCCCAGAAGGGTCTGCTCCATCTCAGCCCCGACGTCTACCAGGAGATGGAGGCCAGCAGGAAGCAGAGTGGCAGCATACCAGTCACCGGCGGCAGCAGCACCACCGGAGGGTCCATCAATTACATTGCATCCAAAGACGCGGGGTCCTGCTCTGCCCCTGTGCCCCCAGGACATTCTCCATATTACAGCGGCTCGTCCTCCTCACCCAGCCCCACTGCTACCATGGCCAGAGAGCTGCTGCTTAACGACCCGTCACCTCCAGCAGATGGGTCGCTGCCCGTAAAGGGGAAGAACCTGGCCTGCAGTGTTTCTGTGCAGCCGGCGCAGCAGCTGGATTACCTGGCTCACATCCAGGGCTTCCAGGTAGGATTCAGAGATGTGGCACCAAGGTGTCTTTAAATTTCTCCTCTGAATTTCTGTCCCTGAAGTTTACGTGTCGCTGCTGCGGTGCTCAGGGAGGATAAGTATACAAAAGACACAAGCACTTCACGATACTAGTTAAACTGTGGTAAACTCCAGTCCTTGTTTGAGCTAAGCAGCCATTTTATCCAAGTGCAGACCACAAAGGAGACCGCTAAAATAAAACAAAATGTCTAACTTTGCATGAGAAATGAAAACTGCACATCATAAATATGAGAGTCAGAGTTTACAAAGTTAAACAAGAATAAAAGCACCCCATGCTTTTGTTGGCTCAGCTGTTTTTAAAGTAAAATAATATGTCATTTAGAAATGCACCAATGGACTTTTCATCCGTAATGCAGATTTGTGTTTCTTTGAAGTCAGAACTACCAATTCAGATCTTGACTGATTATAATTTTGTTTTTTTAAGACATGTAATCTTGAAAGAGAAGTGAAACGCTGCAGATTTATTGATAGTGGTGCTAGAAAATGAAAGTATGACAGTATTATCACCTTTAAGCATCAAAAGGTCTTCTAGATCCATATCTGCTTTGTTTTTAAGTTAGCAAGCGCATCAGAGCTGTTAGTTGATGTGTTTATAGATCGGCAATTCTACTTGGGAAAGTGAAAGTGAGATGAAAAAAATCTGATTATAATCTGTCAATCCCTGACCAAAACCATTCAAGGTGACACTGGCTGATTCCTCTCTGGCGAATTTATTGGTGTATCTCAAATAATTGCAGCATTGCGTTCTTTGCCATATCTAACAGTGAGTTTTGGATTGTGTTTACCTTAAAAAAAACTCAACGAAAAAAAATTTTTTTAACCAGATGAATGTAATTCTGTGATTTAGCAGATGTGCAGTAAATAATAAGTTTGGTCATAATTATTAGATTATATTTTATATTTCTATAAAGTATAATATAACATTTTATGTTATTATTTGCAGTATTTTATGGTTGTTTGTTGTTGAAGTGTCAGTGTGTTTAGACTGAAAGCAAAATCAGTTCTCATTAGCAGACCTACAGTAGATAGAATGCACCAGCTTCACAGGTGGGTTTGTCAGTACCAAACCAGACTCACAGACCTGGGAGAGAAAGGTTCTGTGAGTCTCTCCCAGGTCTGTGTGTGTGTCTGTATTTTCCACTCGGGGGGTGGGGGGGAATCCGTTGTCTGTTTCAATCTGTACATACCTGCGCGCTGATACCAGCGCCTGCTCATTTAAGCCGCAGATGCTTTTTATCAGTTTGAGCTAAAACATTTTATCTTAACCTGCTGAGGGTTCCTTTGAAAGGCCTTTGTTATTGCTCTTAGCCTTCCTGTGTGGATGTAACCTGAGAGAGCTCTGCCGCCTGGCCAATCACACACACACACACACACACACACTCACATTCACACAGCAGGTCCTGTTTAGTGGAAACGGATGAGCCGGGCAAAGCTTGCCTGTAAAGTTGGCATTCTTGTAGTTTCCTAAACATATTTACTCTAACATATTACATAGTTGTATGCTTTTGCTTGTAAATGCTTGCAGACATTTCTGGGAGTAAAAACACAAACAAGCATCGGTTTATGCGCTGATCCCCTTGTGTTTCTTAAGCAAAGAATTCAGGCTGTAATTGAGACATGCTGACAATGTGTGTTTCTTTGAGAGGATGTTTCATATCTTCTGGGTTTGTAATGAAAACCTCTGCTTGCTTACAGAGCTGTGTTGAGCAAACCTTCTAAACTTTATATGTTGCTGGTCATCACTGATTTTTAATATTTAGCCAAAATCCCATAACTTGATTCTTTGTGTTAAAGTGCCTTTCTATTTACACGGTCTAATTGATTTTTTATTTTTTTTATTTTTTATTCGATAATGCTGTCATTGTTGGATTAGAAATCTTGTAATTATGTTATCCAAGTGTGCAGATTACAGTGACTATGGTACAAGGAATTAAGGAAAGTTGGCCAGCACCGAGGGCGCTCTCAGGAGACAAAAGCTCAAGTCTACCTGCTAAGCCTTTTTTGATCTAATTGGAAAACAGCCACAGGGGGGAATTTGGTCCGGCTAAGCAGCAGCATTTTCTGGTGGTAGCTTGGAGCGTAGATGTTGGCATCTATTCCAGAGTTTTTGTTTGTCCTAATAATTTGGTCGCTGTGTTGTTGGCACAGTGGATATGTGAGAGCGTGAAAGTAGGACAGAGACAAAAAAGAAAAAAAAAGCTGAAAGTCAAAGACACTTAGGACAAAAAATGTCCTTGTTTCCTGTAGTTCCTTGTCTTTTTTTAAGGTTTTGCTTTACTACAATTTTGTTGCTGTAGATTTACCTGTCATAAATCATAAATTATCTGTATTCCATTTGTTTTCCCATTGACACTACATTCTTGAAATGTTGATTAATTTTTTTTCCTCGTCACAGTGACATCTATTTTTGTGAAAAGAACTATTCTGCCACCCATTTTCTTCCCAATCAACATGGTGTACTCAAACTTGGATGGTGTTTACAGCCCTTCAGGTTTCCTACTTTTTTATTTTAAATATAACATGATCATCCCAAACAAACACTGTAATTTATCTTTTTTATGTTGCTTGTGAAGTAATGGCTTCTTTCTTGCTGAGTGGCCCATTTGTCCTGACACAACTGGTGTAACTAAACCGGATTTTCAAATTTGGGTTGGTGATGGCCTCTCCACAATATTGACTATGTTCCTTAAGCCACTAATGATTTAAGTTAAGTTTTCCTCTAAAGATAAATATTGACATTGTTGAGTTTTAGTTTCTTCCCCAACAATCATGGCTCTTTATGTTGCTTTTAGAGTAAAACCCTCTTCCTCTCTGAGCGGCCTCCCAAGCCATGTTACTTCAGCACTCAATTCTCTGGAGATGGACACACACTTCAGCCAACAGCTTCACATTTCTGGGGTTAATAATGCACATTTCACTGCAAAAACCATTTCTTTTGTGTCTTGGTTAGATATACCCATTGAGTTTTTGATGGTATCGTCATGTTTGTGGAAATTGTTAGGAGTGAGCCACACTTGTCAAGAAGTTAAGGTCCACAATTCCCTTCCTGCTTTCTTACCTGGTTTCTTTGGATTTTACCCTTAATTGCCACAGAAGGAAGCAGTGTGTTTGAGGTGTTGCGTTAAAATACCCACCCAGATGTTGTGAGTCAGAGGCTTGCATAGCCATGATGTCATCACCTGTGCTTTCCCAAATAATTTAAAGTGTACTAAACTTAACGTAAGAATATAAAATAAAAATTATAGCTCCTCATTCTGGCATCTAGCAAGAAAAATTATTTTAGTCATTCTAACTGTATTGAAAAAGAAAAAAAAAAGTTGAATATGATTTAAGGTCAGAAAATAAGAAAGAAAAGTTCCTCTTTTTATAGAGTAAAAATTTGGTTTCAGCAGATGATGTGAATTACATCTAGTTGCATGCTTCTTCTGTACGTTGTAAAATAAACTGGCTCTGTTACATTTATAACTAAATGAGTGAACAGCATGCACCCTTTTCCATAAGCCATATTCCCTGGTAACTGGCAGCAATAGCAGATGTGACACCTTTGTAGCCCCACTCAGAGGTTACGCCAATCCTGATGCTGTTCCTGCACTGCCGTGGAAAATATGACAGAATTGCTTTGTTTATTGTTTCATTTTGACCAGCCTGTCGGGTTTTATTATCGACATTGGGCATTAGATCTTTACTCTAAAAACTGAGGTAATATTAAAAATTCAGTGGCACAGAATCTTTGAAGACTGAGGGTGGAAAAGAAACCCCTCAATGTTCTCTAGAGTTAGAGGGAATAGATCAACCTGCTATATTCAACATTTCACATCATGTTTAAAGAGATAAATCCTCTTCTCTGTTTTATAATCTCTCTCTATCCAAAACAACAAATCCAAGATGCTTATCAGCCGGGATTCTTTTAGTGAGGTAGTGGTGAGCTTAACGTTGGAGACGGATTTAGAGACAAAGCAAGGACGTACTCTTCGCTGTACTGAAATCAGAACTTGATGTTGGAAATCCCATGTTAATGAAAACACTATCCTTGCCGGGTGGCGGGTGTTGATATCCATTCACTCCAGTTCCCAGGATTTCTCACACTTTCACACTGTTTGTTCTTCCCTCTCCACGCTTCCTCCTTTGGCCGTGTAGAAAAACCACATCAAGCGGCGCCGACTACACCTAGTACACTGCCTGGCAGTTTCTGAGCTTACACAAAACACACCCTTTTCTTTTTTCCACCTTCTTTTCTCGCTCCCTGATCTCCACTGCTCACTCCCTCGTCTCTCTTATCGAGATCAAATGCATGATCTGCTGCAAGCGTTCAAAGACCAACAGTTTGTTTCCAATCTCCTTGTCATCATTTCATTCCTCCGCTCTCTGTTTACTCTGGGATTTGCTTTAGAAAATACATTTTGGGGTGGCTAATCCCACCACGCTTTATTTCTGCGGTCCCGGTGATGGCTTCCAGCTGCAGTCTGCGGCATATTTGTGTGAAGAGCAATCTTCGAAAACAAGTTTTGTCTGTGGTATAAATCAGACTGCTAATGCTCTGCTGGCTCGGCGCACAGTCTCTGCTCACATGGTGGCCCTCCATGTGCGTGTTGACGCGCATGCCTGCGTCTGCGTGCGTTTAGCAAAACTCGGCAGTGATGTTTTTGCGCCGCAATCAAGCCCATTTGCGAACCTTTAAATCAAATACCCTCAAGTGCCAGCGCTGCATTTTTGCTAATTTGAATATGCAGCATAATCACTTTTCCTCGCCCTTGTTCTTGTGTATTTTGATAGTATTGATCATATTTCATTGAATTCCCAACATTTGGCAGCAATGGCAGTTGTGTGCCACCGCAGGCTCGGCACGTAGAGATGGAGGGTGTGTTCACCCTGGCACTTTGTTTGGAATCTGAAACAATACTTTTTATTATCCTCATGCAAGTTTCTCAGAAAAACTCTAGGCCTGCATTTTTCCTCTAGTTTTAAGTCATTCTGTACTCAATGAGCTCATGTCACAAGACACGTTACTGAGCGTTCCCATGACTATTTTGTGAGAGGGGGAAACATAAAAACACAAATTTGTGCTGTTGTCTTTGACTAAATCTTCATGGATGTTTGATTTTTGCCAGCAGGATCTACTCAAAACACTATTGCTACACTATGTCAGTAAGATTGTACAGAAAATGTACTATTTGTCTTTGTCACAGCCCCATCTAACAGAAAATACACCTACGTGATGAAATGTACAGGGTACCCCAAACTTACCTCGCCCTCTAACTCACCTTCCCACAAAGAGCAACAAGACATGCGTCAGGTAACAAAGCCAGCCGCGGCACTCTCCCCAGCTGGGCTGCTTAAATAAGGCCTCCCTGCATGCTGATTGGCCCATAGTTGATGAGGATCAATCAGGGGAGATTGACACCAGCTTTCCCTAGTACCTGTGAAGAAACAAAGGGGGAGGGGGAAAAGAAACAAACAGCCTGCCAGGCATGTAACAGTCTTGAAATCATACAACAAATACTAGCTTAAAAATCATTAAATGTTTCTGTGCTAAGATTGCAACTACCAAATATGATACTTTATTTACAGGGGGATATTTTACGGGACAGTGCATACCCATCAATGTTCATGTGAAAACTGTTTCCCAAAAATAATTTGTTAAACCTGTGCAGCTCGCACTTGCAATTAAAACTGAAAGAAATCTCTTTGAAATGCGAACATTCACAACAAGATGTCCTGAGAATGTAGCCGAGTTTATTTTGAACTGACAATGTCATTTTTATAAAGACTTTAAATGGTGAGGGCATTTCAGGAGGAGCACCTTTGTTTGGCCTCCACATCCTGCTATTCCTGGAAGTCCAGAGAACATCCACAGTCCACTCAAAACCTCTTGACTCCAATGAAGTAGCTTATTTTGGAGCCTAATTGATCTTTACCAGATTCTCTCAGTACAGGCTTGACAACTATGAAGTCAATGTTATTTCCTACTAGTTGCACATTGTTGTGAAATCCTCGTATTTAAGCAAGCAAATAATGCAACAGCCCTCCAGTTCAGTGTTTGTTTTAGAAGATACTCTTACCGCATTGTGAAACTTCATCCTCGGGATCTGTGTGGGCTTCTCTCGCTGCTCCCCAACATTTCATTTCTGATTTTAAATTTTGGGTTTTGACCTACATAATTGTTTATGTAACATAGATTTTGCCAAGCTTCATAAATAGTGACTGTGGTTTTTCTTTGGCTTGTGCATGTTTACATTTGCTTGAATGAAGAGGGCCATTGGAAGATGAGCCATCCAGCTTTAGAAGCCAGATGTCAGAGGTCGCTCCACATTAGTGCCGCCGATCAATTGCAGGCCTTGCATAACTCTCCTGCTTCTTTGTCTCCAAAGGAAGTGGATTAGAGGCTGTGTTTTGTGATGGGACCAGGGATGATTAGTCGGGCCTGTTTAGAATGCATCCGCTCACAGATGCTCTCAAAACAGGCCGGCTGGCATTTGAGAATGGGCTGCTTGTTTTTAAGACGCTCGTTATTTCAGTTTCCGCCAAATCATTACAAATGAAATGATCCTGTAGACGCTGACGGGTCAGTCAACTTTGTTTCCTGCCTTCAGTTAAGAGTTGGTGGTAAATCCTCAAAGAGGTCAGACATATTAACTGTTCTGTCAAAAATAATTTTAAAAAAGCCACCGGGATAGTAGAACCCACTGGTGATTGTTGGTGACCTGCCAGTTTTCACTCATTTCTTGACCTCATCATGTTTACCATTCTGTTCTTATCAGAAATCAAGAGGAATGAGAAAGACGTGGGAGAAATCGTAGCTCGTTAGGGGGAAAAAAATCAATAAAATTTACAATGCAATGCTCTTTGAGGTCGAATTCAGAAGATGTAGAAAATAATTACAAGGCAAAAACTATAAGTAAATTAGTCAATATTTACTAATTGACTAATTCACTCTAAAATGTGATGTATGGCTGGGAATGAAAGATAAACAACATTTTATTTGTTCTACAAGCATAAAGTTAGCCTGTTTTATTTGTATTTCCAAACCTGTTTAGATTGACCAGTGTGCTAGAGATGAGTTTAAATCTTTATTGAGGGGAAAGAGAAAATATAAAGAGAAAAATATAAATTCTACAATTTTTCTTAAGTTGACCAGAACTACTTGCATTTAAACATCTCCCCGACATTATGCTCCCGCCACCATTTTTAGCACTGATGAACAAAATAGGATTAATTGACGAATTATCTTACAATACTGATTGTTTTGAAACTTTACCGGAACATTGTGATAGAACTTCTTCTTAAAATACATACATGCAGAGTAAAACAAAGAGGAATCTCCTAGAAAGGAGACAAATGAAAATTTAAACTATAAGAATTAGTATAACATTATTTTACGTTTTATTGCTTAAGGAACAAGAAATATCATTTTGTTTTATATTGTTCTATAAAAGTTTTTTTTTTGTTTGTTTGTCCAAATTTTAATGAACAGGATTTAATTTAAAATTAAAAGTCTTTTAGAGAAGGCCAACTTATTTCAGCTGAACTTTTGACAGTTTGCAAGAGATGATTGGAGCAAAGTGCCAACTGTTCATCATGATTACATCATGTATCACAGTCTCCAATCCAAAGAAGAACTTGAGGCTGTCACATATAAACAAACACTCAATGCTTTTTCACCTAACTCATTCATGCACAGCATTTCCAAACTGTCCAGCATAAGTCTTTTGTTACCAAATTGTTGTATTGTCATCTCTTTCTTGTCATTTTTTAAATTTCTCTCTCCTACCTTTGCCCCTTTCTTGTTTATGTTAAAGTCTGGAGAATTTATTGGAGATTACCCGCCTTGGAAGGCATTTTTATATTTTATTTTTTCCATGGCTCACTTTACTACATTCATCAGTCATACTCATAACAGATAGCGTTCCACAGTTTATCACTGGGAGCCCGGCTCACCAGCAGGTGTGCACACACGCATACGCACCCATGCCAGCATGTGCTCTATGTATGCGCTTTATGTAGCATCGCACTGTTGTTCGTGTTTTCGTGGAAACATGTTCATATCTCTCCGTGCTTGAGTGTGAATTACGATCAGGCAGCCAGACTTCCATGTGTCTGGCTGCCTGATCGTAACTCATCCGGAGAGAAAAGACGTGCGCGCACACACACACACACACACACACACACACGCACACACACACACACACACACACACACACACCCACCCCTCTCTGGAAGCTTTCAGTCACAGATCGTATACAGCCGCCCTGTGTGCGTATTTGTGCATGCACACAAGCTCAGCATGTATAGCCATCAAATAATGGCCTTGATAAGATAAAACTTTGATGTGGTGAGGAGATTTAGGGCACTCAAAGAAAAATAAGCACACGTCTGCATGCAGAGGCTTGTTTTATGACTTTCTGTGATTAAAAGACTTAAAAACCGTTTCTGCCAACATAAATATGCAGATTGGGAGCCAGGACGTTCATTATGCTTGAATTCAAAAGCTGATATCTGGTTTTCCACAAGCTTGTTGTTTCATTGGATCCTTTAAAATATGTGAAATATGATTTTGCGTCATCATTTTGTGCAAAATCATATTTTCCCAGTGAGGTTGAAGTTTCCTGTGCACTGTAGAAAGTCCAGAGTACAGTGCCTTGCGAAAGCAATACCTCTTTTTCACATTTCATCACATTATAACCACAAACCTTCATTGTGTTTTATTGGGATTTTCAAGTAACAGACCAACACGAATGACCACATAATAAGTAGAAATAACAATGTATATATTGGTGAGGCTATGAAATTTTTTCTTTTTTAACTTTGAGAGTATGGTCACAATTTTACCTGAATAAACATGTTAAAATTACAAAAAACAGTGATTTTAATTAGAAACAAACTTGGTTATCAGGAACCAACATAACCAGCTCATTTCATGTAGATCTTTATTTGAAATAGACAGCTGTTTTCAGAATCTTTTTAAAGTCCTCCTACTGGTAATAATGTGATGCTGATATGAAATATAACCTTCTCAAAAGTCCCCCTTTTAAATTGTTTTATTTTTTGTGCTGGAGTCCTCATAAAATGTATTATTTATCCTCTTAATATTATGACTTTATTCTTGTAATCTTATACAGAACAATCCTGGAAGAAAATCCGCTGGAAGACCAGGGACTGAAAGCTAAAAAGGTTTACTTTCAGCAGGACAGCATGATGTTAAAATACATGTAAAACAATACAGGAATGGCATAGATCAGTGCATATGCATGTGTTAAAATGACCCAGTCAAAGTTCAGGTCTAAATTTAATTAAGAGGTTTTGTTTGATAATTACATATGCTCTGCGTCCGATCTTCGCTGTTTGGCAAAGAAGAATGTGTGAAACATTTAGAGTCACTGGATGTCAAATCTGGTAGAGAAGAACCCCAGAGTTGTTGATCATGTTGCACACCATCCTTTTTAGATTTATATTCTTCTGAAAACCTTTTATTTCCACTAATTCATTGACTACTTTGTGTTTCTGTCACTTGACTTAAAATAAGTCCGAGTCTGTACATTAACACAAATATAACACAAACTTTAACAGAAAACCCCTCCGTCCTTCAGCGCCTCCGTCTCTTGGTATTAGTTCTTCTTTCAGTTCTCATAGTTATGTGTTCTATTTATTAAGATGCCTGCAGCTGTCCTGGGCAGAAGTAGGCCAGGCAAACACATATAAACTCATGCAAGTCCACAGGCGAACCCTGGGACAGAGCCAGTGAGAAGTAGGGCAGGCTAAGCAGCCAGTGTTAACTAAAAGCTCTTCCATCTCAGGAGCAGCCCGTCCCAGAGGAGCAGCATGTCATAACAGTCCTGATTGCACAGCATTTAGGAATGCTTGCGGAATTAACCTCTCAATTCAGAGGGGTCACTCACGATGCGATCTCTACCTCAGATGCCCCCTCTCAATCACACACAGATGCACTTTCACTTGTTCTTCTCCGTTACCATTCCTGCGTGTTGTTGGGTAATTGAGAATAAAAGTGTTGAGAATTTCAGTGCCTTTGCGACGACAAATATTCAAATATATTTTTTAGCCATCCCCTCATGAAGCTGTGAAGTGAAAGAAAGCTGACAGTTAAAATTAGAAAAGTGTTTGTGCTGCAGTTGTATTTGATGTAATAGCATTGGAGTAATACATAGGCCTGTCATGGTAGCAAATTCTGTTGGACCATGAATTGTCCCAATGATTATTGCAATAAACAATTATATTGTTATTTTGAGACCATTTCCAAGTAATGTACAGTACTGCTAATGGCATAATAATGCAAGTTCACCCTCTCAAAGACCAATAAAATTAAATTTTAACACTACAATTGAAAGATCTTTTAAAAATCCAAAATAAATCCCAACCAAAAATAATAAATGAAATGGAAATAAAAAAACACAATGGAAACCATGAATAAGATGGATTATGATGTCTCAAATGTGGAAACAAAATTGCCCTTCAAACAATATTGATAATCAAAATGAAAATTATTGAGCTCTTTAGAATTTGTCATGCAGTTAATTGGCTTAGTAATAAATCACAGGCTTTGTAATAGAAATATGTACAATTTGGTTAAGATTTTGCAATATTTGTAAACCATTTTTAAAAGTGTTTCCATTTTTCCATTCGCATTCTATATTGTGTTGGTCTATGATATGAAACGCAATCTCAAAACACCTTCTTTTTTTGAGGGAATGTCGTGTTTTTACTTCTCTACTCGCTGCTGAAATTGTTTGTTACTTTTTCAGGTGCAGTACAGCGACGCGCAGAGTGGGAAGGATTTTGTGACCTATCTGACCCTGTCCCCAGTGCAAATGACTTTCCACGGCACCGGGAGCACCCTACAAGCCAGCCATGACCAGGTATGTGTGCAAGACAAACATACAAGCTGCATGTTTAATACAACCACACAAATTATTGGGAGTGGATAGAAAAAAAGAAAAGAAATGCTTTGCTCCATTCAGTTCGTATGGACAGAGAAAGAGATTCTACCTAGTAACTACAGTTTGTTTTTTTTAATAACAGTTTTTGGAAATAACTAAATATATATAATTTCAGGCTCTTATTGTTTTTCTTCTTCGTGGCTGTAAAATAGTTTGGGGATGAAAAGAGAGAAAAAGGACAAATACAGCAGCTATTGGACTGTTTTCTTAATTGTATACCAGAAATGTTACATTCATTTTTTTATCACTTTTAGTATCTTTAATGTAAAAAAAGAAATGTCACAGCGAAAGGAATTTTAATATACAATATTAATTTGGAATTGCTACACATTTAGCTAAAGACGTTTTGTAATTCATTTTAAAAAGCCCTTGTAGTTTACAAATATAAGCCATTAGTCAATGTAAAATAGTACAAAAAGATAACTTTTTGTTTGGTTTATTAAATAGTTATAATTAAACCATAATAATGTTTACTTTTTGGTTTCTGGGACTTTAACCGTTACTCTCACAGCATCATGGTCACCTGTGAAGTTTTTCTATCCCACCTAAGTAATCCTCACGCAGAAATCTGTTATTTCTTCCCAAGTTTAGGGCAAATTTCTCCTTTTTTTTCTCTCTCTCCTTCCTCCCTCTCCAGTTTTCTCACTCATTCTCGCTTGCGTACTCCGCTGTATTCAGAAGGAGGCTCTTTGTCTTGCGTTGCCCAAGCAGAAAACCAGTTGCTTACATTCTATCATCTAAACATAGGACGCCCCTTTGTTCAGCGGCCATCAAAGCTTTAATAAAGGGCCGGCCCGGCCCCGAATGGGACAGCTGACAGGGGGCTGGTGTCGCCAACGCTAATGGAGAGCCGAGCCAATATAGGGCAGGCAGGTCTGCGTCCTTGGGACCTGTTGTTGCCAGGAGCACTGGGGCATGACCGACTGTTAGAGAAGGCCTTTCTTTTCCTTCGCTCAGTACAGTGGCGAGTTCGACCACAAAGGGAGCATCTAACAATAAGGGGTCAACGTCAGCAGCCCTTGAAATCCTGCCATACGAACAGACCTCAAGGCGTCGCTCATTTTGTCGGGTCCACCGTTGAACGCTTCAGAGATACTGGAAGTACAGTATGTTGCAAAAATAATGATTGAGCTTTGAGCTTTTCTACGTTTTCTCACACATTACAAATTTGTTTTAATGGGTACAGATGAACACAAAGTGGTGCAGAAAGAAAACGGACTGGGGGTATTTGACATTTTAAATAATAAAATAAACATTTGAAAAGTGTTGAGAATTTCTGTCCATGCTACACTCTGGGATCTCAATTACAGACACTGTAGTCGTCGGTAGAGCTTTCCTGGTTCAGTTCCCAGACTTGGATCAGTTGCAGCCTGAATTCCCCCTTCTTTCAAGTTACTGAGTGATAAAGTCTACTAGTGCCAAAGAAATCTAAGAAAAAAACATGTACTGTGGTCTGTGTGGGGTGATTCCCAATATTGCGTGTGGTGATGGCAGCATCATGCTGTGTGTACTGCTTCTGTGGGGAAAGGGAAGCTGGTTGGAGTTGATGTGAAAATGGATGAAACCAGATACAGAGCACTCTGGGAAGAAGTAGCTGTTAAGTGCCGCAAAACACTTGAGACTTAAACAGACTTGCATTTAGAGCTCCAATTAAATGTTTTAGATCAATTCCTATTGAATATTTATCTATGGGTTAAAATAGTCCAAAGTCCAGAGGTAAATGTACATTAATATTTATTTACTGACCATCTCTGTTAAGTCTGACTGAACTTGAGTTATTTTGCAAAGAATAATCAAGAAATAAATTTAAATATTTCAATTAGATTTCTCAGGCTTGTAGACATGGCCAAGGATTGTTTTTCTAAAAAAAAATTATATTGTGAAGAAGTGTTGTGTATTGCAATATAATAATATTTTGGAGGACTTTAAAAATCATATATATATATATATATATATATATATATATATATATATATATATATATATATATATATATATATACTTTATTTCAAACAAAACTTACATTTAGATGTATAGATGTATAGATTACTGCACATAGTGACAAATTGCAAGCCTTTCATTTCCTATTTATATATTTATGGCTTACACATCATGAAATGTTTTGTTTATGCGACACTTAAAATCCACAATTTATCAGATTTCCACGTGCGAACCTTGTCGCCCACTCGCTCAGCCACGCTCGCTTTGCAAATGGATCTCTGCAGGTAGATACTGTAGATTTGATGAGATAGACTAGAGGATCGCTTCACTAACAACTGATCAAACATCTGATTATACCTTTCCTGGAGCCTGCAGGAGCTGCACACACGCTAACCTGTGACAGCTCAGTCGGAGTCAACCTGGACCTGTCCGGGGGGGTTCCTGCAGCTTATCTGCGCTTCCGTGGAGATTTACGTCACGTTGATGGGAGTAACTGATAGAGATCTCTTGCCAAAGGAAATCCTCTGTTCATCTCCCTCTGTAAAATATGCACGTATGAAGGAGTTTGCAAACACGTAAGAAAAAACACATTAGTCATTTGTCGGTTTCAGAAAGTGGAACCTGAATTATTATTTCTTCATGAATCATATTAATTATATACAGTTTCTCTGAGTGTTCATGTTTTTTGCTTTTAATTAGACAATATGCAACGATTATCTTTTTATTAAAGACACATTAGATGTGCTATCCCTTCAGAGCAAGGAAGCCTGGATTTTAATATTTTAACATGTTATTACTAAATAGTTCTCCACTCTTTTTAAAGGGTAATTTACTTGCTCGGATATCTTTTTTTTTTTTTTTACTAATTTCTCCTTCAGCAATTTTACCCAACAAAGGAAACAAGTGGTAGACAAAAAAGTAGAAATCAATCAACAGACAAATCATGGTTGAGATATATTTTTAAAAAAAATACATATATATCTCCTGAGAAGACCTGAGAAATGCTCCAGCCTTCAGTGGATCATGTAGTGTGTGTGAAGTTTTCAACTAATAGCTCTTGTATGTCATCTGTATAATCTCCGTCCTTTTTTCAAAGATGTAATAGAATTGAGGGGGATGAAGTCTGTTTCTGTGCTGCCCGATTGATTCATAGGTCAAACTTAAGTTCCCTAGAAATAATGAAACAGGCAATTAGGAGGAATTCCACTGAAACTGACCTAAAACCTTTTGTGCTTTTTTTTTTTTTTTTGCTGTATCAGAGAAATGACACAAGATGTGATGCAATATAGGATGATATACTGTAGGATGTATTGTAAGAAATATGTACTCACACCCATTTTTCCTTGTGTGTTGCTTCATTTTATATATATGGTCTCAAAATAACAATGTAATTGTTTATATATATTATATATATATTGTCACACAAGAAAAATCCTGGATTTGTTCAGCTGTATTAACTGCGACAATTTAAGGCAGATTTTTTTTTTCTGTCTGTGAAGCTCTCCACCCACGCATGAAGTCCTCCAAAACTGCAATTTAATTGGTTTTAGGGTTGAAATAAGGAAGAACAGAAAGACGAAGTTAGTTTGAAAGAAAAAAAAGGACAGGGCTGAAGGAAGGAAGGTAAGTCAGACCTAAGGTTTGGAAGACACTTAAAGTAAATCTTCAAATAACTAGCAGACTGAATCATAGATTTACCAATCTTTGATACAGTCAAAGATTAAATCAACAGAGACTTAAGGTTAAGTCTCTCTTGTAGACTTAACCTTAATGACAAACGTCGTCTGCATTTTATCCAAATGAAACCTCCACAGACAGAATCCCTTGCTGGCAGTAGACAGCGCAGCCCTCAGATGCCATAATGCTTGGCCTTGTGCGGAGATTCTTGGAGGGTCTGTGAGAGATATATATACAGCTGAATAACATCCGTGCCATTTACTCTGTGCCATCTGCCGAACACATGTGAGCCTGCGGGCTTCGGAAAGTAGCCTGAAGCTCAAAAGTTCCCTCAAACTTCCCTCCATCTGATAGGAACAGAAATAAAGAGACGTTTAATAGACTTAATAGATAATCTGCATGACTGAGAAGATAAACAACCTTCCTGTTCCTGTTCTCAGTTCCTATATTAAGATGCAGGTTTATTCTTAGAAGGCCTCTTGTTAGAAGTGCAGTTTAACTTAAACCTGCAAGTTGCTCCACATCATTTTGGCTCTTCTCCTTTTTATTACACCCACTCTGATTAGGTAAAACCCCAATCACATTTGTTTATTATAAACTGCAGACAATGACATTTGGCACCACTGCAAGCCTTTTTGACAGACTGATTTCTGTGTTTGCTCTTTTGAGCTGAAATAACTCTCTGGCAGTCTCCACATGGCGGCAAGGGGACGCAAGGGGGGCAGAGCCCCACTCTGCTTTGTGCGAGGTGTTGCTGGCCCAACATGTGCGACTCGCAATCGAAGATGACAGGGTGACTGTTTTCTGCCACCAGATCCTGTGTGTATCTGTGTGTATTTGGGGGTGTTTATGGCTGCTTTGCGTGCAGATTCGTCCTCAGCTGAGTCACCCCCCGGGTCTTAGAAGCCCCCATCGCCCAGGTCATCAGCTGTGGCCGCTTGGATCTCCTGCGGCAGGAGGACTTTTTGACTGATTTGATATGATATTTTAGCCATCCTGCGTCAGGATTAAAATGTGTCGCTGACATGTTTTTAGGTTGGCTGTTTTGTTTTTTTGTTTTGTTTTTTGCAGTAAATTTCCAGATCTTCATAACTATTAGAAAGATTTCATTTACAGAAGTAGTTTTATTATAGTGAAAATGCTCTTACAGAGCCAAACCATGCTTTACCAAAACACAGTTCTGGTCACATACCTGCACCTTTGACTCTTTCTTTACACCACTGTAAACACACAGATAATCCCTCAAGTCCGTTGCCAATACAAAACCTCCCTAAAGTAGGAGAAACGTTGCCTTGGTAGAGAGCTTAAGGAAGTTGTTGGTAAAAACTGTGTTTGATTACAAGATGCTGACATTCCATAATGGTCTTTTTGGCTGTAATCATGCAGAAGGTGGGTATGATGTTTGCAGTAAGGGGAAATTAGGCGGCCACATTGTTGCTTTTATTGCAATTCCCACCCCTGATTTTTACAACCACATGCAAAAATACTCTTTGCCCTAATGTACCTACTTACTTCCTTGAACCGTAATTTATTTTATTGGGGTTTTATGTGATAGAACTACATGAAACTCCTCGCTAACCATAATTGTCATTTTGGGAGACAAATAAATTGGGTTTTTTTTTTGTTGTTGTTGTTTTTTATTATTATTGTTGTTATTTATAAGTCTTGACTAATAAAAATCAGAAAACTGTGAACTGTATTTATATTCTGCCTCATTTACACCATTATACCTAATTAAAATCCAGTACATCTGTTTGCCATTCTCGCCATACACATACTGTAACTGCTCTGTGAAGACTTGAGAGGGTTGCTAGAGAACATTAGATGACAGACAGGATTATGGAGACAAAGGAACACAGCTGACACTTAAATGATAAATTGTGGAGACCTTTATGGCAGGATGCAGTTCTAAAACAGTATCCTAAACTAGGAACAACTCATTTGAGTTCGGTTCAATCCATCACCAGCAAATTCAGAGAGTATGGCACAATTGCAAACCTCTGGAGGGAGTCCAGAAATCCACAGCACAAGTTTCAGAGTCTATGCCAAAAACATAAACAGGGAAGCTGCTCAGGTTTGACAGGAAGAATGATGGAGCTAAATACAGGGCGAAACTGTTCCGCTCCCAATGTGAAAAGGTTCTTACTGACACACCTTAAGCGACTTGTGATATTGCAGGGACAATAGAGTTTAGATTGGGCCTAAAGATATCCAATCCGACCCTGAACTAGCCTGATCCGACCCAACTAATAAACTTTTATTATAGGCCCGAAGTAAACCCAACATATTGACCACCATTTAAGTAAGCAGTGTTACACTTTTAGCTTTTGCTTAATGTCTTCCAACTCAGTCTTGTTGCTTGTTTTAACCGCAGGGCTCTTTTAAACGTTTCATTTTTGATCCGTTGAAAATCATAAAAACAGAGAAGCGCATCTTTTACTCCTGTCTTTTCGGTGACGCAGGTCAATTCGGGCAAATTCGCTGAGGAGCATGAGCTTATTATTTACCCATTTGTAAGTGAAACCACACCATAGCTTGAACTTCTTTTAGAAAGCCAGCAGTGATACCAAGACTTCGCAAAGTCTAGCAGAGACCAGTAGAAAAGGCAACTGCTGGCCAGGTCTTCAGAGGTCCCCCATGGAGCCGAGCAGAGCAGTGGGAGAGTAAGCTGCAGAGGGCCAGAGGTTGAACAAGCCTTATGTTTGAAGTCTTCCTCCCCGACGGCCCTGCAGACGTTACCCCAGGCCGGGCTCTTCTCGGGGGGTCCCACTTGAGTGTTACCCAACCAGTCCGGCAGCTGTCGGACAGCTTCTCCTCCCTGCTTATCTGTCTTGCCTGTCTCGTCTTTATGTACCAGTGTTGTGTAACCAAGCGCAGCACCTGGAGGTGTCCTAAATCATTAAAATGCCGAAAATATCCACATTGAACGGTTTAAATGTGAACGTTTTTTTTTGTTTTTTTTTCAGTAGGCGACCATTCTTGTTAGAATTAATCCTTTAATTTTTGTTGTTGTAGTTTTAAACCCATACATAAAGTCTGGATATTAACGAGGTTATGCAACTGTCAGTGTGCATTATTTATGGAGATACTGACAGCTGCGTGACTGTAGTGGAAAAATCAGGAGAAAGAGGTGTTTTCATCTCTGGATTCTGTTGAACATCCTTCCTGTTCAAAAGCACGATTAAAAACAAGCCAAAAAAGTTTGGAGATAAAACTAAACATTTGCTAGACATCAAACCGCAGCTGAGTGAAGTGATCCAAGAATTTGGCTCGCGGGAGCATTCATCTGTTGCTTCTATGCGCCGAGCCAGTCTGCAAACTCCTTTAGGCCCAGATTCAAAACATTACTGAGAATAGTCACTGCGGAGCGCCACTTAAAGCTGCAGCTGGAAGACCCGACTTTCCATAAATGCTTAACAAGGCCTGGACTTTATCGTCCCATCACCACCCTGTTCCCGCCTCGGAGTGAGGACAAAGTGAAGCGTCCACCGAGTGATCCATCACTCCCGCCTGTCTTCCCGCGTGCCCTCCTCAGGAAACACCTTTCAGACCGAGAGATTAGAGGGTGACTGGAGAGGAGAGGAGTAGTGAAAGAATGATGGAGGAGGAAGAAGAATGGGTAAACGACTGGAGAGGGATGACGGGAAAGGGAGAGACTGGACAGAAACTGATTAAGTGGGCACCGTGAAGATTGATGAGCAGAAAAAATGAGAAAATAGAGGATAGGCATGGTGGGTTTTTCTTTTTTCTTCTTCTTCCTTTTTTTGCACGCTACAGGAAGAGATGACCTATGAAGAGAGAATAAACATGAACTTGGCCATTAAAGGATGTGATGATAGCTTTAAGTGGTCCCTTGGAACGTCAGTTTGTCTATAAAGTGTGGACACGCTGTGGAACAAAACATGCACAGTATCGAATTTCTTTTCTTTTCTTTTTACTTCTGTACAATATGATAAATGACACAATAAAGTTGCTTATATTTATTAACTAATATTAACTTTCATATACTGCTTAGTGTTTAGTATGTTGCGCCAGTTTGTCCATTTCCTTCAGTATGAAAATGCTTCTAAATAAAAAAATCTGAAATGTGTGGCTTGCATTACGTTTCGGTCCCATTTTTTATCCTTGTACTTATCAGATGCAGAAGTCGCCTGATTAGGAAGAAGACTCAGCCTTTGTCTGAATTTAATCTCAGTATAAAACCAGCTGAGGTTTGTTGGTGTACACTGGAGAACAAACAGTATCATGAAAACCAAGAGACACTGCAGATGGATCAGAGATTTAAAAAGAATAATAATTAGAATGGACTAAAGATGGGACATGACATAAAACAGTATTACAAACTTCACAATAACTGTAAAGATTTACAGCTTATGTAGAAGAATCTGTCGACAGGCCAATTATTAGTTCTGCACAAAACAAATTTGGTAGATTTGATTTATTGCACAAAATTCCTGGAATATGTTGAAGTTTGTCACTGTATGTGAAAAGTTCAGAGTATGAATGGCAAAAGTTTGGAATTATTCCTTTTATTTAAAAAAAATAAGTTTGGGCTTGAGGTTTTCTGTTTGGACGTATTTTTTTTATTTTGTTTTTAACATGGCATCTCTTGAATTATTTAAAATATGTGCAGAATTATCAGACTCCTCTGTTCTTGACTGTGTAGAGCAAATCCATCAGCTGCTTCAGATTAAATTCAATGTAATGTTGCATATCTAAAAACTGGATTCTAGAAATTATATCACAAAAAAACATGTCTTGGCTCGTCATAGTTGGTAAAAAAAAAAAAAAAAGCCACATTGATTAACAATTGTAAAACTGTATTTTAACTATAATGTTATTGTGAATTTTAAATGTGCATTTAATGTGTGCCACTCTTTCCCATGTTGTTTATAAACCTGCCAGTCCTGTGTGATTCCTCATGGCAACCTAAGGTGCTAGATTCATTATCACATTCCTGTTAAGAGGAACAAGATGCTTGGCAGTGGCCTTGCTGTCCTCAGTGCCATTAGGCTGCACGTGTGATTTCCCACACACGCAAATTTGGTGTGGCTAAAGGTCCGTAAAGCAATTGCACCTTTCTTAACTCATCACCTCCGTGGGAGGCATCAGCCAGCCGGGCTGCTACCAACCGCTCTTTGTAGTGTCTCTGGCTCATTACCTTAATGTCATTTGATCCTGAGTGATAGTCCGCTTTGCTGAAAAGGTCCCCCAGATAAGGACTACATATTAAGGTTTTTTTTTTTTTTTTTTTCAAACCTTCTGCTTTATCTTTCCCACCCGCCCAAGCGAAAATGTGTGAGATCTGTCACCTGTAGGGAGATCGCCTTTTCTACTGCAAACTCGCCTCAGTTTTCACTCCTCAAAGGTTTATAATCCGGCTTTTTTTCTTAATCGGCATTATGCGACTCTCGTTTCATTGTAACTGACCTCACGTCGCAAAAAAAAAAAAAAAGTCACAGGTATATCTTCAAAGCCTTTGCAATCACCGACCTTTGCAACCTTGAGTATTCCTTTGAGTTCTTTAAATCTAATCCATTTTAATACAACTCTGTCAGTCTTATGCCAAACTGCTGGGCCAAATCATGACACCAATTTGTATAAATCTGTCAAATATCTTGTTCCACCCCTAAATTCCAATAAAATGCATGAATTGGATTTCAATAAAGCAACATCTAGTGCTGTCAGTCCTACTTGAAACTGTGCAAGACGATCTACTTTATTAAAAGAAAGAAAAACGCTTGATATGCGATACCCGTCTTGTGGTTAAAAACTTAATAGTTATTCATCACAGCGGCACTCAAAAAAACAGATTACTCTATGACAGTAATTGCTAGGTAACATGTTTAGGCTCAAAGGCATAAAAACAGCGGCTGTATTATGTGCAAATGTGCTAAGTTGCTAAACAATGACCACTATTGTTGGTTTTTAATATGCTTCTTGGTTGATTTGCTGACTTCATAAAATAACATTACAAGGACGGGTTTTGTGCTCTCTTAAGTTCCTCCTGAACCCATATCAGCAGCTATCTGGCAGAATACCAACGTGTTTAGGAGTAGTTAACTGGTCATTTATTGTCCCATGTCTGTACCCTCTGCCTGTGTCTGGATTTATGGAGATGAGCTTAGCGACTGGGGAATGTTTTCCTATCCGTCTCTGCCCCACAACCACCTCCGTCTCATCTGGACTTCAACTCATTCTCGGGCCTTCAACATCAGACATTCTGAAGGCCTGAAAACATCAGTCCCATCGGGGGTAGACACAATTTACGACTCAAGTGTCATGTGTTAACACCCTATTGTGTCTGCGTGCCTCGAACTGTATCTTCATTATCCCATAAAAGCTCTGCTGCAAAGCCACAAGTGTCAACTTGCACTCTGATTTGCATGCAAATTCATCCCAGCCGCTTAGCATTTAGGGGTAATAAGGGAAGATTAAGTAAACTAAACAAATGTTAGAGGAAGGAAGCACCGGAAGAAGTGAAAAGGTTAGTGCAGCTGAGTCACTGTGAGGCTTGACATGAAGCAAGTATCTTTTTCTGATTATGATCTGGTGATGCAGCAAGTTTAATGCATGATATTTTTCTGGAAATTTTAGGTTTAGGTCATATGTCCCACGAACAGCCAATAATCATGAACATAAGAGTAACAAACAGTACGCTGCTGACTTACTGATTATATCACTTTCCCTATTAACTATTCACAAACCAAATTACCAAAAATTTTATACATATTTTATTATTTATGTAATTGTCAAGCAGCAAATAAAAAAGGTATATTCAGGACTGTTAAATTTCCAACTGTCGTGGTTATTATTTATTGTTTTTGTCAGATTTTTATCCTTAGAGCACTTCTTTTTTTATTAAACTGTTTTCGATTTCTTCAGGGGTTTTTTGTGTGACATTGATTCAGAAAAAAATGCCTTCAGCTTCCTTCCATTAAACAATTTGTTTTAAATTCTGTGCGTAACTTTTCTGACTTTATTGGAAAGTAAAATTTTTCATTGCCTGAAGGGCCAAAGCTTTACTCATATTTCTACCCCTTGGTGTTTAATTGTTCTACCCCACGTTTACAAAAGCGAATATCGTCATAAAATAGCATCAGGTAGCATTGTGTTTTGGTACTTTTGCTTCCCTAGCTGCATTTTCTTTTGAATATTCTAGATAGGCTCTATAAAACATGTCCACAAATAATTTATTATCACTTTCAACAGAAAGTGATAATAAAGGTTTTTGCCTATTTGTGAATATTGAATCAAAATAGCTAGGAGTTCACTGTAATGTTAAACACTTTAAACCGGAGATTTAAGGGTTTATAATGCCAATTCAAATTTAATACTTAGGGAAATGTTAACAGAGTGAATTTGTGAACTTGGTCATAGACATTGGCCTGTTTTACCAAAGAAAAGAACCAGATATATAGTTCAAAGGGAAGTAATTAATGTCCAGTGAATTTTCAACAATGAGGTAATGACTTTATCAGCATGGTTTTATTTGTAACAAATCCAACATAGTTACTGAATAAACATTTATTTTGGAGACCTTTCCCCGATAGATGACATCTCATTATGCCTTTGCTTTTCAATGAACTCCGGGGTCGTTAGTTATTTTCTCTTTATTTTCTGAGCTCTTTGATTCTTGCCGCCATTCCCACATTTGCTTTTTCCTCCTGTCTAATGAGTAAACATGGGACTACATGAGCCTCCACGAGGGCCGTGAAACACGACATGGCTCGAATATCGAACGACTCAGCCTGTGTGAATGAAGTCCATTTGATTTATAAGAGAACAGGGGACTGGTGGTGGTTGCAGTGTTTGTTGGAGGGTGGGATCTACAGGCATACAAGGCCACAAGGTCCTCCATTAGTACCTTGACCTCTGTTTAATGGAAATAACCACGACATAGGTGCGGCGAAATGAGATGAAGGGTTAGTCTGCTTTTTTTTTTTTACCTTTGAATGTCTGTTTTTTGCATTTTCGCTGCAGAAATGAGAAACCCAAAGACGATCATTTGTCAGCTGCATGCTGTGTCCAGGACTTAACGGATCCCACACTCAGTCCTGTCTCTGCTCCTGCTTTTACAATTCCTCCTCACTGTTTTACTGACCGTTATCTAATTACCTCTGTCTTAATCGCATGTTAAAACGCAGCGCTGTCTCGGTGTTTACTATCTTGTTTGCTATGCTGTAAAAATGTGTGAGGTGGCTCGTAAAGACTTGTCTGCTCATTGTTAAGCGCTCGCTTTGGTTTGGTGGATAAAATCACAGTGTGATTGGAAAAATAATGAATTTCAGCTGACGCGCTCCGCATTCGCATGACAGCTCGAGTGCACCCCGACGTGTCTAACATGGAAGAAACTCCTGCCTCTCATAAACAATTTAACTAGCACATTCAAAGCTTCTAACCTTTTAATCAAATTATGTGCAATTTTCTGAGATTTAGTTCACTTCCCGTGCCAGCCAGAAGGAGATCATGTCATGCTGCTGTTATTCTCTACGCAAGGCACACCCAGTCACTGTCAATCTGTGATTCCTTATCATGTCAGCGACTCCGTCTGGCCTTGGATCACGCTGTTGTTTGCAGGCAGAATACTTAGCAGTGTTCTTTTTACCCCCTGCAGATCTATCCCTATTGTTTATGAACACTTTGTGACAACCTTGCCTACTTTAATATAACTAAGCAATGGCAGGCTTAAAACATTTCTTCATTACTATCCATCTTTAGGCCAAGCTGACCAGATCATGAGAAAATAACTCGACTCAAGACGTTCTAGCCACCAAAGCTTTCCTCTTGATATAAGCATGCTGGAATTTATTGTTTTTAGTAAACATGCTTTAAGCATAATTTGTATCTGCACTTCACGCTATCAGTTACCAAAGAAAAACACTGGAGTTTTCATAACACTTCAGGGGCCTTGACACGGTGGGTCTCAGTCTCTCCCATCAAATTCCTATATAAGATGAAATGTCCCTGCACGTATTATGAGCCTGGAGAGCATGCGGGGTAATAAAAACCACTCATAGGTTCTGGGGGGATTCATTGCAAATTACAACACAGCACGTTTTACAGGCGTGTCCCTTGTGCATGCTAAGTGATCAAAACACACAAAAAAAGGAGCAAAGGGAGAGAAACAAGAAGCACAGGATGTAAAACGCTGTCTGACTGTGTGTCCTCTCTTCTTACCAGATACCTTTGTCCACTAGACACCCAGTCTAAGGCACAGTGATGTGTCTAACTCAAAAAATGTATGTAAAGGTCATGATGGAGAGCTGCAGGTTATTGCATGCAGCTGGTAGCTGTCACTGTAAGCATAGCCCGACTTTGATGGCACTAACCTATCAAATACGACCTTCTTGAGTGCCTCTTTAGTTTTTTCTGACTCTTTTGAGTCTATCTTTAAAGCTTAACAAAAATGTATTTTGTTAGCCTAAAGTTTAAACTTAAATTCTCCTGCAAATCCAAAAGTTTCTTAAAATGTCAGCAGCTACAGTGCTATTCTTGACATGCAAACTCGGAGAAAATGCTAACTTGGTACAAATTTTGTCCAAAGTGTTAGTCAAATGTTGTATGGTTGAATCACATTAAGCATTGCTGTAAAGGCTACTGCATTTTCCCCAATCTGCTCCTCAGTAAATCCACTGTTACAAACTGTTTCTCTTGCCTGTCCACTGCCAGGGCTCTCCATTGATATTTGGTGCAGATATAAAATACACAACAGACATAGAACCCTATAGTAGCACCAGGGTGCTTTCCTTTTTCCCCACATTTGTACTTTTGTTTCAGTCATTATTCCATAGCCGACATCTGGGGATATGAAGTGCAGCTTTCTGCATAATTTTATACATGCAAGAGGGACGCTTTGTACCCACTTTCAGAACAGAAATTTTTTATTAACTTTCCAATATCTGCTCATAGTCTGTTTTATGGAACTGTGGTTATGTGAATCCAATAGGAAATATCTACCACAAAGAGGTCTTTTAGACCATTTTTGGTTTGGACAAATATAATAGTCATTTTTCACAAGAGTGAAGTTAAAGTTACATGGTACAAAATAACACATGGATACAAAATGGCAGCACAATTTGATAAAGGTGATATATTTATCCTTGACAAATGTGGTGTGAGAAGAGTGGATAATTCATCCTTTTTCTTTCATTTCACTTATTAAAAACAGCATATTAACACAACCTTTGAACTGTTGTAAAAGTTGTATGTCTGGAGCGGTTTGCTGTTAAGCAACTGAACTAAAAATGATTTAAACTTATTGTTAAAGCATTGGGTGCCACTGATATTTGACCACCAGGATGATACCATTTGAGAGCTGCTGCAGTATTTCATATCTGTACAAATTGGGCTTTCAGACGTTGACTTTCCTTAAAGCATATACTGCAGAAAAAATCATATTTACCTTGGCTGTGAAATAATATTCCCATCTCTCTTATTTAGATCCCCACAAACTTCTACACGTCCAATGCCACAGCACACTGACCCACAGTCAGACGGTGGAGCTTGCCTTTTTTAATTCAATATGAAAAAAATGGATCAGTAAATGAATGATTATATGACACGCGCCATTTTATCTGTACCGCAACAAGAAAAGCAGAAAAGGGGCCCAGAAATTGGCAAGAAGAGAAGAGAAATGGAGCACCCCCTGGGGCCGATCAATATCTCTGGGTTGATAAGAGAACGAGTGTCTGAAGGCTGGCCTTTCTTCCTGAAGCTTTCTGTACCTCCCGCAGGGCAATCTGAGTCCAATTGTTCAGGATTATTGAAGCTTTTCCCTCTGGCATTGAAAAGTGGATCTCTTCAGGTGGGTATGGTGTGCTGTAACATTGCCTCAGAAGCACTGGGAGACTCTGGCTGGCAGAAGTCCCAACCTTGAAAACCTTTTCATAACTTCCTCGACCTCTCAATATTTCTTGATATTGAACTCTTTTGATGACTCACAAGCAGGGTAATCTTCTTGACGGCATGTGATTTTCTGCTCATCATCCATACAAGATTTGCAGGTTAGTAATGAAATTGCTTCAGGTCATTTGAGTCATATTAGGATAGTTCACCCAGTCATTCGCATCGCGTATAATCCGTGGTTTCACGTGAAGATCCAAGAAGTCATTTTTGGGAAATATTTCAGCTTACTCAGTGAATGCATACTGGTGATTCACTGACCTGTTTGTTTTTCTCCTCATTCTCCATATCTTCTTAGGCATTTTGTCCATTGATAATGCCTTTCTCATTTCCCTTATCATTACCCCAAGAGATGTTTGGATGCTTATTCATCAGCAAAACTAAAAATAGATGAACAGGCAGACAGTTGCTCCCCATAACTTCCTCTGTTAAGCTCTCTTCTCAAGTACAATGTGTCATTTTCTCTTTGATGGAAAGTGTAAGTGACCAACTTTCTCTGCTTGATCATCCAAAGTGCTTTTCATCATTGCAGACCTAAGTTGCTTAATGTTTTAAGGGCGAAGTTCAGATTTAAGTGCCAAATGATAAAACTCAGACAATCTAGCTTTTCTTGAAGTGCATACGTTTTTACAAGACTACTGAAAGTCTTGTAAAAACTTTCATTAGTTTTTACAAGACACTCTACTCTAAAAATACCAGTAGAGTGTTTTTATTTTTTCAAGTTTGTATTTCTTCCCCTGAAATTAATATAGGTTGGACTTGTGAAAACTATAATGTAATTATTAACATGCAACTCATTCATGGAGGGTTTTTAAAAAAATGTTTTTTTTTCCTCCTTCATCTTATCTAAATATACATTTATTTCAGTCATTTAAATTAAAATGTGAAACTGATATGTGGAATAATTAATTACACACACATAATCTTTTATTTATTATATATTTGATGTTTATGGCTTACAGCTGATGAAAACCCAAAAGTCAGTTTCTCATAAACTGTAAAAAATTTTAAAAACGTTTTCAGATCCATACAAAAGGTTTATGACAAAGCTTTCCTGGGCAGAGTTTTGATTTAACAATTGGTTAGCAGATAGATACACCCTCTACTAGGAGAGTGAGCCCCAAAGGCCATTGCAAAAGAAGTTGGTTGTTTAATGCTGTATAAAAGTTTATTAAAATAAAGCTAAGCAGAAGGAAACGGAGCCATAAAATAAATTTTACAAGAAAGACGGTTAACTACAACTAAAAGAAAAAGGTGAGGGTAAGCAAATTGAAGTATTTAAAGGAAATTCACAAGGTGTAGGCTGTGGCTGTTGAAACGACTGAATCTACAGAAGTACAAAATAGAAAAATGGCCAACACCTGCCGAAATCTAGCTCGCTGCATGAACAGCCTTCCCATGACTAGCTACAGTACTTAAACACTTTTTGCTCCGATATCTTGACATCAATCTTAAAACACCACACTGATCCTGAAAATAACAAGCTTCATGTACTACTGCACAGTAATACTGTCCAATGGCAGTCTAAAGTAACACTTCATTATTTATACTTATTAGTAGTTACCCAGTATAATTGCTCACAGGTTTTAGCAGTTAAGCTTGCTTCATGTTTTATTTTTTGATATCATTTGATAGGAATGTGATGTTATCACTTGAAAGTTGAGTTCTCAGCTTTCCTGACAAACGTATATTGTGACAAAGTACTGTACCGGTGTTATCATAGAGACCGCCTGTGTCTGCTTATTCTCTTGGCTTCGGTGCTGACAAGGCAACAGCGCAGTACGCTGAGGTGCTCCTGCCCCTCGCCCTCTGCCCATGTGTTTTGTATTACACCCTAGGAGGTGCCATGCTCAGCAGCTCAGTGGTGGGAGGGGGATAAAGCACTCCTCACTGGCCCAAATGACGCATGACATGGCATTACGCCCCGGGCCCTTATTTATGGCTTCCCATGTCAGCAAAGACTTGCTCCCCTGGGGGGCCCCGCAACCCTTACCCCCCTAACCTAACTCAAGCCGCCTTTGGTGCTCACATTATGCCTGGGAGATACACAAAAGAAAACATTACACTCTTAGGAGTTATGATCACTACAATGTGTAGTTGGGCCAGCTTAACTAAGAGGTGCGCAGGAATCAAGCTGAATTCCTTTTAGTTTATTTAGCAACTGAAGCTTTTGGACTTGTTGCTCTGTTGCACAAGAAATGTCCCGCCAAAGATCAAGTGCTACTTCAGAGGAATTAACGTCATGTCAAGCTGCAGCTCGGCTACCGCCAAGCACACACTGCCTCTTTATCCGTGCCTCTGATGTGGAAGAGGATGTGAAATCTGGAGAGAGAGTGAGGAAGAGATTTGAAGAGAGGATCTGAATACATTTTCTCTGTAGTTACTCAAGAACCCATGTACACATCACACCGTATTAACAAATGGACATGTACACTGCCAGCACTCATCCACACGCAGGTGTTCTCCGTGAGCTGTCCGGGAATGTTCCAGTGATCCTTGTCCAGGGTTTTGATGTGGGCAGAGGGAGAAGAAAAGAATTTCGAGCACATGAAAGCCAAGTGGTGGAAAAAGTTAAGGTGGCTGAAAAAGCTAAAGTCCCTGAACTGGAGATAGTTAAAACTGAGAAGGGGGACTCTTCTATCAACCTCTAGGAAACAAACCACAGAGAAAGATGTGATGTGGATGCCATGAAAAAATCAGGGTTAGGACTGGACAAAAAAGATAGCTGGGTTTTTCTCCTCCCTTGTATGCTCATATTACTTTGGAGCTTTGAGGCATAAGCGCTAAAGAGAGGGTACTGTCAAGGGTTTATGTGGCCTTTTGAAAACAAGACAAGCCCTTTCCAGAATAATATATCCAGCCTCAGAACTTTTGCAACAACAGAGTGCTCATTTTTCCATCCTCCCAGGTCCAGCCTGTAAAACGCCCTGTTTGAAATCCACTCTGGTCATTGTTTAGTCTAGTGAATGTCCTTAGATCATCCTCATAAGCAGCTGTCCAGCATCCCCTTCATGTTCCTGCTTCACAGCAGTTCAAAAGCAGCCACCCAGTGTCAGTCAAACTCCTTTTCATATTATTAAGATCTTACATCACATGTTTTAGTTGAACTGATTGCTTTGTTTGAGTAATAGTCCATTTCCTGCTTTAGTAGAGGTGTTTTGTCTATAAAACATGTGGTTCCTACTTTATAGCCATAGTAGAGCGAAATGGTCCCAAATTAAAGCCTTTGAACTATTTACAAGGTACACTTTATCAGCTGTTCAGCTGTGTATTAACACAAATAGCACAAAATAGCATGGCAGCAACTTGTTTAGGGATCTGGACATAATGAAGATGAGTTGCTGAAGTTCAAATTAAGCATGTGAATGAAGGAGAAACAGATTAAAGTGATTTTAAATGTGGCATAGTTTGTGCAACCCAGACTGAGTATTTTAGAAACTGCTGAAATCTATTTATATTTTTATGTTGAGCAATAGTAGTGTCAAAGAAAAACAAATTAATGGAAGAAGTGAATAAGCAAGCTAGTACAAATTACCACTCTTTGCAACCATCTCTGAATACACAACATAATGAACTTTGAAGAACTTTCATCTGGTATTCAACCTTACCAGGTTTTTTTGTGTCAGGCTGAAATAAATGGTGTAACTTTTGACATAATTGGAACCGTTTCAACTATTTACTAAGTTATGATGTGCTGGTGATCTTATTGGCTGCTCTCTGATGGTCATAGCTACAAAAGGCCAGAGAATTATTTACTGTTTATCAAAGGACTACATTTTGGTCAGACTCTTATCCCACAAAGGCTTTTACTAAACTACTTCCAGTCTTACTTTATTGTCCAAGTCCCTTCATTAGTTCCATGGAACACAGTCCTCTAACAGAGAGAACTGATACTGGGGTCTGATTTGTCAGGGTCAATGTGATCCAATGATCCATCATGTCTGTCAAGCTGATGCCGCAGACTCCTGAGGGACCAGGCCTTTGTTTAGCTTAGCCGCTGATGGAAGTCAAGCCTTTGTCAAGGAAACCATTAGGAACGCAGCAGGCCCAGAAAAATGAGCCGACCTTGTCACTCCACATCAGGAGACTGGCCATGGTTGCAGATCATTCTTAAACCTGACACATTTGACCACTGTTTGTCCAATCCTTTGAACTAGGAACTTTAAAATAGATGGAAAAGCTCACAGATGTGAGTAAATGTGAGGGTCTTTGAGTTGGCTATCAGTCTCAGGTTAATGATGGGTGTTGAATTGTTATCCAAAGTGGGCACAAAGGAATGAGGTAGTCAATAAGGCAGCAATTAGCACTGTGCTAGTGTGAGATTGTTGTCTGCGCCACCAAAATGAAAAGGTAATAATGACATCTAAGTTCTTGGCAAGAGGACATGATTAGGTACTGTAAACCAGCCCTTCAAGTCAGTAACAGAAAACACGCCCTGTACATTCTTTATATTAGCTATAACATATGTATATTAGTAGTATCTAAAATATCAAATGTACTAGGTAACTGTCTTAAAGTGATCTTTCAAATCAGGTTAGTCTGGGGACTTTTTGGAAAAATCCCCCCAAAAATGTCACATCTTAATTTCTTTTGGTATACCTTCTAAACTGAGACCATTCTCCCAACAGAGTAGCCTTGGTGCTCAATTTTGGGTGGTATGACAAGAATTTGCCAAGTATTAGCAGCACACAAGTTAGTGATTTGTCTTGTACACGTTAGATAAACTCGACATTACCAAAAATGACAGTGGAAAGTGGCATCATAATCTGCTAATGTGGATGCATAAATGGAGAGCAAGGAATTAGATGTTTTTAAGCCACTTAAAAGTTTGTATAATATATGTCTTCTGTTTGGTTCGCTTGACGTTTTTGGTTTTCCAAGAAGTCCATTTACATTCCCACTGTAGGTGAAACAGATCAGAGTTCCACAGAACCGAAAACCACTTACTCCTCATACTTGATAGCAATGCGCTGCTACCACTACCACCAGGTGGCAGTAATGCACAAAGTCATTTTAAAGTGGTGCCTCTCAAGCAAGGACAGTTTTGTCCACGTAAAACTTGTTCCTAAAAGAGCCAGGGCAAGACATTGATGTTATTGATATTTACGCTGATATCATTACAGTTTTTCTGATAGCTATGAATGAGCTTTTACTCCAGCATTTATTTTCTTGCTTGCTGCTTTGTACTCTAATTCTATAGCTAGGAATAACGTGCTTACCTGGGATGTGCATTTCTAGAATAAAATACTACTCACTAATAAGTATTCAAGTTCACTTTTGGATATTCATAACTTATTACCATCGGCTCACTAACCAACATTATAACACTTATTCTGCACACACAAAAAATGTACAACGCGCTTATGTACGCCTTGCGCTTGAATTACACAATGCTAATTATTTTTGCTCCCTTTGACAGCAAAATGTTTATTTAAATAGCTGGATAAAGATATACAGAAGTCTACTTTGTGTCACTCATTCTTCGGAATGAACAATACAAAGTAGAATGAATGACCAAGCAAAAAAAAAATCGGAATTAAGGATGAAGACATTCTGTGAATGTAGCCTTAATAGCCAACAGACCCATTTTTTCTATTTTGTGCAACATATTCAAAGCCATTCCACTTCTTTTCCAATTTGTGCACATCTCAGCACAGAGCATCCTCTAATCTTACCTTCCTTTTCCTGACAGAGACGGAATACCTCCACCTTGCTCATCATGGTCTCAGACTAAACACAATCTATAGTGTTGATGCATCAATGAAGTGGCGTCCTCTAACGAAGGCCAACCCATCACATTAGAAAAATAATGATTTTTTTTCATTGGCTGTCTTTGCTTACAGATAGGCCCAGTATTTGTCTTGGGCTGTGCGTCCTTCGCTGAGCTGCCGGGCCCTTATGCCTGCCTGTCGTATATCAGCAGCACTGCCACTGTCAGAACCCTGATTTATGGCTGTTTATCTCCGGCCCCTAACCCACTACCTCTCTCCCCCTACTTCAACAGATGGTCCCTGGCTGTTTACTCAGGGCCAAAATGCTTTCAAACTGATTGAATAAATACAACAAACAAGAGGTTTATGGGGAACGTGTTGGTGATCACAGTGTACTGGTTACGGGAGAAAACTTTCTCTGTTTGTAAGATGGAATACCGATCACAAGTCCCAATTTAAACTTCTTTCTTTAGGGGTTTTTCCATTAAATATACATGTGCAGCCATTTGTCCTAACCTGGTTTGGCATACTTTTTAATTCCCCAACATACATTTTTTTGCCTTGATTTATGATTATTAACAATGTAACTGTAAAAGCATTCGTTCATCTGTCATGTTCCATGTGGTTGTCGCTTTAAATCTCTTCCAAGTATATTCAGCTTCTAAATCTCGCTGGGTGTCAAAGCTTCACAGAAAAAAAACACACGTTGTGCCATAAATTGTCTGTTAAGAGTCTTGGTGGGGCTTCAGTCGATCTCTGGGTCTCAGGGGGTAAAAGCCTTAAGTAACCCTGACAGTATAAATTTTTCAAATCAGTCCAGCTATTATTGTTCTACATTATTTAGTACCTTAAAGTATCAAGTTTTTAGGTTTTTTTATTGATTGATACAATGCAGATTTTGACCCTTGCACCTGCCAGTCATATTTTACCATTCCTGCTTTATGTTCCTTCTTGTGCAAAGAAAAAAGACTTTGAAAATCATTTCTGACGCAAGCCAAGAGATAATGGTTGGTTGAATCCTCCCGTTCATATTGCATTCCGTAGAGACGTTGATTTGGCATACAATTATATGTTTCCATTTGACTGAAGCCTAAAAGATTACTTACTCCTTTAGTACAGATGTCTTAAATACAAATTGGTGTTCATGGAGACGTTTCAGATATTCCTGCTGGGTGAATGAGTGCGCAGTGAAATGCAACGATAAGATTTGGTTCACAAATGAATGTGGGCTGGTTTTATAATGAGATACACTTATTCAATCATTACCTCTCACTTATCTACCGAGAACCACCACTTGTGGTCCATTTAAGCTCTAATTAACAGTAAATGAATGTAATGTAATGGATGTAAGCTGGTACTGGACTCTGGTATAAGAAAACACATGCAGCCATCAGATTTGAGCATATTGATGCTACACACATCATATAAATATATATATATAGCTAAATATATATATAGCTATAGATAGATTGATATGCTGAAATCGATGCTCTCGGTCTTTTAGACTGAATGAACCACTGAGACATTAAATATTTTCCTGTTGAATAGTTTCTGAGACATCTTTGCTTCCTCTGGCTTGATCATCAAACCTCTCAACTGATACTGAAAATAACGCACTTTGGGGTGACTTTCTACAGCAGCACCAGTGTATTCACGCTGATTTGTGTTGTTTTCCGACCCATTAGTTGCAGGTCTGGTTCAAACAAGCTGAAAATTCCAGTTACCACCTGAGGTTTCCAACCAGTTTGGATCTGAAAATCCAATATGCCCCCCCCCCCCCCCCCGTTAATATAAAATTGCATTAGATGCTGACATAAAACATCAAAATAGACTTTTGTATTTCAGTTTGTATTGCACGACAGTAGAGGCACAACTTCTTCAATACGACTTCTTTTCCTAAGATGATGCATGGTGGCTGAAATGAACGAACAACTCCTGCTGGTTTTCTTGAGTCACAACCGAAGCACTGATACGTTGGATGTGATGTCATTCCCAGACCCAAATTCGAACTTACAAGGCAAAATAAAGCAGAACATATACAGTATTCCCCTGTTACACAATCTGCTCACACATTTCTGACAGCAATGCAGAACACATCTGGAACAAATCTTCAGGTTGAAGGAGAAATCTGGTTAAGATTGAACAAAACTGATTGATAACTGAAGTTTTTGACTGATGAAAGTGAGAAGAGTAGGTACGATCCTGGAGAGTTTTGTTGTCACTATTAAAATGTTAAAAACACTTCAGAACAACTTACCACTTTCCTGTATTAGTCATCATCCTCTGTAACTACCTTAAAATCTGACTTTTTGTGCAGTACTTCATACAACTAAAGCAGAATGAATCCGTCTCACATCACTAACAGTCCAGCTATCTTAAACAGGCTGTCAAAGGAAGGAAATTACATCACTTTGTTTAAGATCCAAGCTTAGAAACATAGACACCTTGTCGTTTGTGGGGTTTTTTGTTATTCTGCGGCAGTGGATTACTGGTAGTGATTATTTTTCAAATGCTTACACGTCACATTTTAATCTAAACATCATCTCCAACATGTGAGGCTGAGCCATGCAGTTTTCACACTAAAAGTTCCCTTTCTCCACCACAAATTGACCATAATTACATCATTATACAATTAACAGCACTAACATTATGTGCACACGACGTGTTTATCCTCCCCGTCTGTTTGGCACAGTTGTGAGAATTTGCGGTTTTGATTTATAGGTGTTTAAGACCTGCCGCTTCTGGTTCCGCTGCGGCCACCGCAAATACAGATGTCACTCAGATTGACTTAGGAAAATGGGGAGCAGCCAAAACACAAAGTGGAAATGTTAGCCCAATAATGCTGGATAAACAGTCAGGGAAGTGAAGCCAAAGACAACAGAGAATGAAGGGAAAGTGTCCTGCTGGCATCAGGTTTCCCAGAGTTAAGTGTTATTTGAAAAGCAGCTGACACTCACTCTCTTCCCACCCAGTCTTCGACTCCCCTACCCTTCCTACCTTCCCTACCTCCCAACTCACATGACCATCTGTTGTCCCCCCCTCCTTCTCTTCTCAGGCTGCTCTAAGTGCCTTGAAACAGCTGTCGGAGCAGGGACTGGACCCAGTGGACGGCCCCATCAAGGTACGTTAGGACCAGAACCACAGGGTTGGGTAAGGGAGGAAAGGTGCTTGTCCAGAGATCAGAATGCGCGTCAGCTTAGTGACGTGCAAATCCTCAGGCACTTCAGGTTGGCCAATCAGGAGCTCCCTTTCCACCCCCACAAACACACATCTATCAGTTCCGTTCAACATTTTTCTTCAATTGGAAAGCAACAGTAGGCGTATGTATTTTACATACACGCTTCTGTCAGAGGTTCATATTTTGCATGATGGCTATCTCCACTATGTCTCAATCATTTTAGACACAAGGGGCTTTTCTCCATGAGCCTCTCCTGTATCTGCTTCACGACAAGGAGATGAGGAAAGGAAGTAGGAAGGATAACTGCAGGAAAGTGCGAATGCTGCAGTTAGGTTTTTTGAAAATTAGGAAGGAAGACACTGTCAAGTGTTTCTGGAGTATTTCCATTGTAGGTGTGGCCCAGGAGAGCTGAGGCAAAAAGCGAGAAGAAACTGCAGCACTGTTGTGGCAGCCAAGCAGAGATGAGTGGGCAAATATGACAACAATTACCCCTAAGCACTACATTTTTTTTCCAAAAGTGACTTGCATTTGTATTCAACCTTATTTACTCTAATATCCCTAAATAAATCCAGGGACACCCGATGTCAGTAAATATCTAGCTGTCTTTGAAGGCCTCAAAGGTTTCTAGATAACAGTTAGGTTCAAACAGTAATATAAAGACCAAAGAATACAACAGACAGGTCAGAATTTTCTCCGGCAAGAACAGATACATTTCGTAGATATAAGGCAACAAGGAATAAGTTACAAAACAAGGCAAATCCAGAGAAAATAACAGTTATCACAATGCATTTATCTTGTGTAGAAGTTCACCTTTCAGCAGCACAATGTATGAATGGCGAGATCAGGGGTCTCCAACCATAGTCCTTGTGATCTCCTGCAGTGCAAGTTTTGATTGTAGCCAAAATTTTCCAGACTTTAGCCAAGCTTGATGGCATGGTGAAGAGGTAGTTCAATCATTTGGTTCAGGTGTGTTGGAGCTCAACAGGTGGAGTAGATCTCAACAACTAGAGTTGGATACACCTGGTTTAGACCAAAGCATGCACATGTGTCTCAATGGCTCACCTAAATCCAAGGGAGAATCTTTGGAAAGACTTGAAATGGGATGTTATCAGAAGCTCTCCAATCTCCATTTTGCAAAAAAAAAAAAAAAAAAAAAAAAGATTGGGCATAATTGTCCATCTCCAGATGTGGACTGTTGGTAGAAACATAACCCTAAAGACTTGCAGCCAATTATAGCACAATGTTATTTTGCAATTGCATACCAAATTTTAAAAATTTTTTGGGGAAAAAACGTGAAAACCATGAAATGTTTTTCCTTCCACTTCACAGTTATGCAGTGTTGATCTGTCACATAAAATCCCAATTAAACACACAGAAGGTTCTAGTTAAAACATGACAAAGTTAATGAGGTGTGAATACCTTTGCAAGACATTGTGTTATTTCCACTCGACTGTTCTTGAAAGTACAATAACTGATGTGTATAAAAGGACAATTAGGTAGAAGGAAACAATCTTTTCTTTTTTTCAACCAGACCCTATTCTGGGCCATTTTCCTACAAGTAAAGAGAACACCTGGCAGACTTTATCAGTTAGTGTAGAACAGATTGAGTTCAAGGACCTGTTAAGTGGCCTGAGTCACAGTTGCAGCACTTTTCGTGTCTCTTGCAGTTTTTCCTTTACGAGAATTGCTCAGTTTTAAATGAATAATTCACAGAAGACTGAGTGAATCCCTCTGCTTTCCCAGGAAGCGCTGATAGAATTAGCCACAGAGGGAGGGATTATTACCAACATTTCCAGAGTAATCAGACAAATGCCCTTCCCACTCCCTAATGCGGGCTTCGTTTGTCTTTTCAGACCACCGAACCATGCGGGAGGGAGGATGGACATTAAACAGACTAACTCAGGCACTACCACTCAGGTCTGCAAGGATTCAAAGGCCGTCGTCAAGGAGCTGACAACCCCAACTTCCTCCTCCTCATCCAACAACACCCACCTTACACCCAGAATATTCTCCCGCTCAATTCCCCCACCACCAACACGATTGCCACTGTATCCTGCAAAACCTGTCAACATGCAATAGGGTGGATGTGCACCAAGAAATGACCGACTAAAGCACCATTACCCGAGTCTATGTGAAGACAACACTATCCTAACCCGTTTATCGATGATTTCAGTCAGAGTTTAGATGACAACGTTGGAGCATATAATACAGAGTAATGAGATAATTGCATGGTACTGTGTGAAATCAAGGGAAGTCCAAAGCGATACACTGCATAGACAATTTGTTCCCTTTGGAATAGATGTTGGTATGGTTAAAAACAAATATGTACATCATGCCATTGAATTACAAAAGAAACATTTTAGAACAGAAACCAACTTGCATACAGTAGCTTATTTTTTCTGAGGTATTATGTTACTCTTTTTTTTTTCTTTTTGTTATTTTAATATTCTAACAATGCTTGAGTACTGTATTTAAAATTAACCAATGCCAGTGCTGTGAAAGTTGTAGTTGTTGTCTTCATATATAGTCACCCAGCTTACCTTGTATGCTGACAAAAAAAAAAAGAAACTGTTCATCTATCTATATGGATGTGTATGACTTTGCAAGAGTATCATATTCCAAAAAAAAAAAAAGAATGCCACAAAAAAATGTTCATGTGGACAAAAAGGACAAAACTGGTGTTAGAAGTTTATTATTATTAGAGGTGTTTTAACACGACCCCACACTGGCACGGCGCCACTGGAGCAAAGAAGGAACAAATGCAGAGGCAATGGGGGGGGGGCACTGTTTTACTTTTTAACTTGAAGAAAAGCCGCTTATGATTAACATTCTTGCATTTAATGCAGATGTCACGCTCCAGAGAGCTTTGTTGGGACTGCAGGTTCTCCAGCGAGAGAGAAGTTATCCCCAGTGGTTCTTTGTCAGTGAATCCTCCTTTCCTCTCCTCTCCCTCCCTCAAGAGTTTTGTCGATCACATCTACACCCATTGTGTGTGTTGTATTGACTTAACAAGGCATCAACTGGGTGATTTTAATGCCTGCTACTCTGAAGTGCACCATTTGAGGGGAGAGAGAGCCTGTGTCTGAACAGCAGACTGCCGCTCCCCTCCAATTCCATTGACACTTTGGGTCACTTTGTCCACTGACGTTGAACATGTGTGTTCTTCTTCGCTGTGTGTGCAATGTGTCATAAGGCTGTTTTTGAAATGCAGTAAAAACACCTCAGTTTATGTGAAAAATGGTCTGTTTGTTTGACTCGTTTTTGCTAAATATACCTCCAACACTGATTTATTTTTTTATTTTTATTCAACATCTTCACCTTTTTTTGCTTGGCTTAATAAGACATTAAAAAAAATGGTGAATGGAATATGCTGTAACATTTCCAGACACAGCAACAAGAGGAGCTGCAGACACTTCTAAAACAGACAGCTTATCTTCTACACATGGTAAGTCTCTTTGGATAATGAATGACTGAGAGAATAATAATATTACCACAAAATCTGAGAGGCAAAGAGTTGAAATTAATGCTATATTCAATTTCGTGTTGACAAGCCAGACTTTCCATTAAATATGGAGGAGGTATGGTAATGGTATGGTGTGGTAATATGGTGCAGGTCCACCAGGTTCCGAAACAGCCCTTTCCCACTTGCCATCAGATTGCTGAACTCTTAACTGGACTGCACTCAAAAACTGGCCTCCTCTTCATACCTTGCACATATACATAGCTAAGTAACTTCCATTTTACTGTCAGTCCTGCACTTTATATTTTATATTCACATTTATATTCATATTTTATACTGTATTTTATTTTATTCTGGAGTAACCTCACAACATTGGAACCTCAAAACACTGTCCTGAGCCGTATGCAACGAAATTTCGTTCTGTATACACCCTGTGCATGCAAAATGACAATAAAGTCAGTCTAAGTCTAAGAAAAGAATAACATTTTTCCTAATTAAGTGAAAATAAAGCACAACACTACCAAACTGGCCTGTAATCTGAAGAACAGAGCAGATAAGAAATTGGTCACATATAGAGTGCACCAAACATATGTACTCCACAATTCCCCAACTCAAATCCTTCTAGATTCCCTACAGGTGCGCTGCAACAAAAATAGAACTCCCGAAAGATGCGTATTGATTGGTCAGTTGCAAGTCGCTCTCATCCAATCAGCACTGGACTTGAGATTGGCTTCATTTTTGCAACAAGCATATGATGAATGCAGAAGAAGAGGAAGAGGCTGACAAAATAAAGTTAAGAACTCTGTCAAGACTTTGGCTTTACAATTGCTCAAATGTTTGGTTCATTGATTCTTCAGTTTTGCGTTGATTGCCTTCATGTCATTTAAGATTCAATGATGTTGCTCTGCAATATGCAAAATAGGCCATACTTGCGTTGTGTATCTGTCTTGTATTTGTGTGCCTGGAGATGTGCTGCCTTTAAATGATGCTACAGCATCGCCTTCCTTCTCAATTTACATGATAGCAAACTTTCATCTGCTGTCACATGTTTTGGACATGTTGACATTTTTCCTCCACATGAGGGCTGCAGCTCATATGGATTACTGCTACATCATGTACACAACTGAAAACCAAATGTTTTGTCAGTAACTCACTAGTACACAATTTCATGCAAAGCTTCAAGTGCTCTGTGCTGATACTGATTCATGCACCTGTTTGAAAAGTAAAACTGTTGGGTTGTGCTTTTTTGGGGGATTAAATCAGCTTAGAGAGAAACTTTGGGGGAGCAATAAACATTCATTCCCAGTCTCTTGATCCTTAAGAGTAATGGAAAATGAATAAAAGAGGACTGTGACATAACATAACCCATTCTGACACACTTGAACACTGAATTCTACTCCTTTCATCTTAATACAAAACACTATTCATACTGGAACGCCATCAAAAGCAAAATGCATACTGAAAAGGCATGAAAGGACTTGATATTCAACAACATCTGCATCATTTTCTCATGTTTAGAGATGTTTAACATGTTTTTCAGTATGCTAACGTCTGTGGTACAATAAACTGTGCACCAGGAGATTTAGCGTTTTGAAATTTTAGTATTTTTGGGGACTCCCAACAAAAGAAGTCCCTTCAGAGTACTGTTTTAGTTTTTTTGTAGTATTAGTGGCCTTTATTCTCAGTTAAAGAGGAGATGGCTACAGAACTCCACATAGCTTTGTCAAAAACTACTTTTGTAAATAGGATGACTGCTCTACTCACACGACCCTATTGCAGAGTTCTTTATCACCCCCCCCCCAAAAATTACCTACATCTCTAAGAATGTAGGTAGCATTTTATATCTTTATATTTGAGCAAATTTAACAATTTACATATAAACACAAGGGCTCAAACAGAATACATTTTAAGAAAACCCACGCTGCAACTTTTCCTAAAACGTCCCTCAAACACTCAGATTATCTTTGGGCCTCATGCTTTGAATAGATGCCATCTAAACTTAGAAAGATCACATTTCTAAATTAAGATTGTAAAATGTATTCAAGAGTCTTGTGAACAAAAACCTGCAAAGGGGAATAAGGTACTTAATGAGCCACAAAACCCTCTGAGCTGGTCTGATGGTACTAAGGAGAAAATCAGTTTTTGTTTAAAAAAGCATTTTCTCTTGGCATCTTATTTTCTTCAGCTTGTGATTTTGAGAATGAGCTTTTGTGAAAAACGAAGATCTTTTTGTCTGGTGAAAACGAGCTACAGTATATTTAATGTCTAACTATAGTCTCCCCTTATCATTCTTTCATCCTGCCACTCCTTCCTCCTTTACATGGTTCCCACATAACTCCTCCACATGTGCTGTCCACCGGTGCGCTAACCACCTGTGTACCCACCAAAGCCGCTCTGCTTCCTCCCCACCATTAGTGAGATGGATGAGTGAATGGGACAGCGGCGGTCCAATTCAACCGCACTGACTAATGGACTCTGTTGGCAGCTACATCTGCTTGCCATTGAGAAGTGCCAAAGCCGTTCTCGTACATTAGCAGCAGATCTCTATTCCAGAACCTTGTTCAGGTTGTAGACGACCAGCTTGAGCCTGTGTTTGACACAAGATGAATTGCCCGTCTTGGGCCAGCCGGTGTGAAATGTGACCCGCGGTGCCCAAAGTACACGAAAATCAATGGAACGCTGGAGTTCCAAAAAAGCAAAATGCCAGTGTCATTGATTTTTCCGAGTGAATGATGTTCCATTGACCAACCTTCAGGTTCTCTTAATTACAACCAAATTAAATGGGGGATAAAAAGCCAAAGAGGAATTCTGCAGATTCAGATAAATGTCCATGATAATGCTCAAACAAAAACTCTTGAATTTTCTTTCTACAGTTATTTGTGAGAAATTTCATAAAGCAGCTTCCTAGCTGGAGTTTACTGAGATCCGAGAGCTTCAGTGCACAAAAGAGTTAAAATTCTCCCTCGTTTTAAAATTAGTTTGTCTCTGAGTAACTTTACCCAGCTCTGTTTAGTCCCACAAAAAGCTTTTTTGTCATCTCGGTGGTTTTTAGGATGCCTCAGACGAGGGTCAAAGCTGGCAAGAAGTCATTTTTGTTCTGCACAGATATATGAGATAAGTTATTGAAATTAATTTATGAAAGTAATTGCTATTCCTGGACAATTTTTAACAGAGTAAGTGTTCCCAGAAGTCACATGTATTAATTCATTTAGAACTCTGTCTGTAGCATTGCCAGGTCTCCAAAAAACGAGGGAACACCACGTTTCAGAAAACCACTCTGTGTAACCATAACAGAGAAGGACAGTACATGAATCTAAATACACCCATTTCTGCATACTGTCGTGGTTCCTTTCAAATCAACATTGAGGAAATTTTATGTGCAGGAACAATAGTCACATGCAGCAGATTGGAATCACAAAATTTTGAAAACTTCCATGTGTCACTGTGATTTAGAAAAAAGTTCAAACCTTTGGACTAGGACACACAATTCTGTTGTTCCTAAAAATATTTGTAAATTCATAGCTGTTTTCTAAACCTTTTCCAAAATTGTAGGGGGGCGGGGAGGGGGGCTTATAACAAGCTCTGATACAAATACAAAACATATTTCTTAAAAAAACAAAAAAAACAATGAAAATTCGATCTGACATGCTAAAGCAGCTTTAACATTCATTCCCTCTTTTTCTTAGGCAAACAAGTTCAAAATAAAAAAAATCAAAAACAGCCTAGAAGAAATTAAGGGATAATTCAATATTTAGGTATCTATTTAGGATCTTACTTCCATTTTTACAGGGTTCTGTCGGACTCTCCAAACTTAACTAACATTCAAAGGTTCATAAAATATTGCCCGTTTATACTTTTCCAAATAATTTTAAGTTTGCAGCTGTTTTACGATGGCAGAAGTCAACTTTGGTCATGACTTTTTTGTACAAGGCAGCTTCTGCTGCTTTGGATTTATACTAAATGAAGCAGGTAGGAAGATTAAATCCTGACAGGTTATTCACTACTTAATTCACTCTTTAATGAAACCTTACTAAAAAAATAAAGATACAAATTGTTTGCCTAAATGTTCAACACTCAAACCACCAGTATTTCTTTTTCTTTTTTCTTTTGCTTGTTAAGAGCTGCAATCCTTTTTTTGAACCAGAAAGATAGCATTTTAATTTTACAATGCAATTTTTACAAGCTGAACAAATTAGCATTCCTTTGAGTTGTTTAAAAAAAAAATCCCTTACTTCTCCTAGCTAATATGTGACCTGAAAACACTAGGGCTGTACAAACAACTCAGCAGTTTGAGCATGTGAGTTAAAAACTAGCTCATGACATCTTTGCTGACACCAATTAGGGAATTATTCTTTCTTCTTGTTTTTCTCTGGGGAAGTAAAAGGTCAGCTACATAACAGCTGCAATAGAAATAGTTGGAATTTCATTGTTCTGCTCCCAGATGGCTCATCAAGCAGACAGAAACAGGTTTTTACAGAGGTATTGGCATGGATTGGTGTTTTTGTTTGCCGTTAGGCAACGAGGACATTCATTCATGTTCTCTATTCTACATTAATAACTGTGACCCTTTGCCAACCTTTCTGAAGGTCACAGTGTTTTGTATCTTACGTTTTTAACAGTTTCCACCACATATCTTTACATTAGTTTTTTTTTATGTATATATACTGTAGATAGATAGATTTTACACATTTCGCAACTCTTATCCATGCAAAAATAAGTGCGTTTATAATTTTTTACTTACTTCCATTGTAGGATGTTCAAAATCTAGATATAATAAAAGATAATATAATAGCTTTTAGGACTAAATTTTAGTTTTCTGAAGTGTAACAAAACAAGAAGTGCTCTCTTTGAGTTGTTTGAGTTGAAAAGAGTTGTACTACAGTTTACTTTCTTATAAGGGACAATATTAAGTTGTTATTTATTATTGTAAGAAGTTGGGTGATTTGATCAGATACATAAATGTATCAAATATTCATCAGCATATGTGAGCATCTCCATATTAACACCTGTTTTAGAAGTTGAGCGTTTGGGTGGTTAACGAAACAATGCCAACTCTAAAAGACAGCAGTAACAACAAGCTGTTTTTACCTAAGATCATGTGTAGTAGGTTTTCCAAACTATTTGGAGATCATTGTTTACGACAGTTACATTTTTTTTTCAGTAGTAGTATTATCTCCAAGTTATACCTAACAGGCTTGCCAACCAAAATCCAACAGATTGGAAAATTTCATGATTTCAGCTGGTAGCATCTGAGTTAAATCGATAGCATCAATCCATCCGGCCTTGCATTCACAGTTCAAGCTCCTAGTGGTGTAATTATATATAAGGGGTGCAAAATTATTTTTGCACCCCTTATACACAAGTGTTGAGCCTTGTGTAAATAACAGCCTGAATATTATGTCTGCCCATGTCCCTTCATGATCATACAGTAACCACGATGGCTGTTTCAAGTAGAAAAGCTGCTAAACATAAAGGCTTAGAATAAAAAGTGGGTGTATTTAATTTTGACAATGACTGCATATATAACTTACTCAAGCCAACACCCATATATCAATGCTGTCTGACTCAGTATGTGGTACAATGTGGGAGAACAGTGACACTGATACCAATCAAAAGAGTTGTTGCAGGGAGAAGAAAAGGGCTGGGAGGGTGTCATCCTGACAATGAGAACTGCTCCAAAGCAGTTTCAGTCCTTTGGAAGATCCCCTTTCTTGTCACTCTCTGCAAATCGCGGGATAGCTAATTGTGGCATCACAGACATCTTATCTGCTGAGTAACTGTTTCGTTTCAGCACTGTGATGACTAATCGCACCAAAAGGCAAGAACAAAAAATCTGACTACAAACTGCCATTTCCATGAGATGTCTTCACAAGCAAAACAAAAACACTGATAATAATCTAAATCACTTTATTAATTTAAGTTAGGTAGAGACACTAAACATTGGAACCACATTTGCTTGACAATGGAGCATTTTTTTTTTTTTTTTAGAATATTACAAAAAGAGACTTATGTTATGCTGTCAAACAAAATAAAAAGGCAAAAATTAAGAGGTAGAGAATTTAGGCTCATCACTGTGACTGAGGGAATGATGCCTGTTGGAATGTATTGTATTTAACATTCAAAACAATATATACACAGTACAGACCAAATGTTTGGACACACCTTCTAATTCAATGGATTTTCTTTATTTTCATGACTATTTATAAGGCAAGAAATCCCACTTATTAACCTGACAGGGCAGGTTGACCTATGAAGTGAAAACCATTTCAGGTGACGACCTCTTGAAGCTCATCAAGAAAATGCAGAGTTTGTGCAAAGCAGTAATCACAGCAAAAGGTTGCTACTTTGAAGAAACTAGAATATAAGGGGTATTTTCAGTTGTTTTACACTTTTTTGTTTAGTGCATATTTCCACATGTGTTATTCATAGTTTTGATGCCTTCAGTGTGATTCTACAATGTCAATAGTCATGAAAATAAAGGAAACTCATTGAATTTAAAGGTGTGTCCAAACTTTTGGTCTGTACTGTATATATATATATATATATATATATATAAAGTATATAAAATAGTCATACATCAAATGTGGTGGGAACACTCATTTGGGCGAAGGTTAACAACATTTAAACATACATTTCACTTTAACTGGTCAGAAGAATGTCAGAGACAATTTTACATATTTTCTTTTTTGGTGGATGTGGGGGAATAAAAAAAAAAAAAAAAAACATTATTACAGTTCCCTCAACCACTCAGTGTCAGGACAGTAACTTCAGCTGGAGTTAGTTTTTTAGCAATATTGTTCAAAAATATAAACGTACAATATGAACAATGCCTTAAAATGGACACAAATGGAAAAAAAAAAAAAAAAATATATATATATATATATATATATATATATATATATATATATATGTAAAGACCTGTTCTCTCGGGTTCTCTTTAAACAATACATTCTGCTATCAGTCACATGCTAATTCAACCCAGGACAATGATTTATTTATTTTTACTCACGTTCCATTTAAGAGATTTATGAGAACAGCAATGACTGAGACTCATGATACAGGAAAGTCCAAAAAAGGTTATCAATAACTTGGCCACTGAGTCCCATTTGGAATGCATTTAAAAAATCAAACTATGCTACATGTCTCTAAAAATTACATATTCAGGCAAAACAAGAAAGATGGTACGTGGCAAAAAAAAAAAAAAAAAAGCACACTAGCATGAATCAATGCTGTGTAAACTGGACTGAATAAAAGCCTCTGAATAAGAAAATGTTGGCTAGCTTGAAGCATTGTGTTAAATCTATACAAAGATCACTGGCAGTGTGGGGAAAAGCAAATCGGAATTTACAACATAAAAATTAGAACTTACAGTGCATGTCTACAAAAAATAAAATAAGTGAAAAAAAAGATTACTGTTTGTACAGTAACATACTGTATATTTCCACAATGACACTAGATAAGGCTGGTGACTACATTATGTAAAGAGTTAATTACTGGATATCTTTTTTTTTGTATGATTTCAAAACTAGTGATGGTATATAGATGTTGATTTCTATGAAAACAAAAACTCAAATGATTCCTTTGTGTAGTACGCAGCTTTTTTGTTCCAGAGGAACAATATGGTAAATCTTTGCATTTGCTCAATGCAAGTGCACCAGTCTAGATTCAGTCTTTTTTCTTTTTTTTTTTCACCCTCCCCCATCTTTCGTCTTCAGTGGTTGTTTCCATATGCTTGCAGGTACATCGGTGTGAAAAAGTCTTCGCCCCCTTCCTGATTTCCTATTTGTTCGACACTTAAATGCTTCAGAACATCAGTCCAGTTTAAATGTTAAAAATTACACAAGTAAACACAAAATGCAGTTTTTAAATGAAGGCATTCATTATCAAAAGAAAATAAGGAATGCCTTAATTTGGCCCACTACGTGGCTTGTGGCCTTGAGAAAAAGTGATTGCAGGCCTCACTTGCCTCAGTTAAGGTCAAAGGTTATGCCTAAGAGACTTGGCAAAAATGGCTTGCTTGGCAGAGGAAAGTTTGCCTCGATTTTTCCAGAACACATCTTGACTTGACTAAGACTTTTGGAAAAATATTTCGTGGACTGACAGGACAAAAAGTTTAACTCTTTGGGCAGTGTGTGTCCCATTACATCTGGCATAAAAGTAACTGCTTATCAACAGTGAAACATGGTGCTCAAAAACCCTCCAATCTGGTTGAATTACAACAATTCTGCGAAGACGAGAAGGCCAAAAATTCATCATAAGACTCATAAGTTATCACAAACATTTGATTGCAGTTGTTGCTGCTAAGGTTGGCCCAACCAGTTATTAGGTTTAGCGGGATATCACTTTACTCGGACTAATATTTAAATTGCCGTGATGTTCTGAAACACTGAAGTGTGTGAAAATACACAAAAAAACTGAAAATCAGGAAGGTGGCAAACCATTTGTCGCTCCACTGCATGAATGCCCCAGTTGTAAACACTTCTCCTTAGATCCCGTTCTTCGCTTCATTGTTGTTCATCGCCTCCTTCCTCTGAGCTAGGAAAGGGTACATGCATTTGTCGGCACCGAGGAACCGGTACATACACACGATGGCCTCAAAGGGCAGGATGCTGTGGAAAACGGGATGGAGTTAGGATTAAAACTCAAGGATCCTCACTACATTTCACTTAGGGGTAATGGAGCATTGAGAGGGTTTCTTACCTTTTCATAAAGTTAACCATGTAGATGATGCGAGGTGTGCAGACCATTGGCTGATCTGTGAGGATGGCTCTCATGGCTTGCTTCACACAGAACTCCGGCGACAGGGGCGGCAGAAAAGGCTCTATCTCCTTCCTGGATCGAGTAAGGAGTAGTTATTGTTAACCACGTTGTTCAATCAAGTTTTGATTTAAATCATGTGTGTGAACAGCCATTTTGTGGCGTCGGTCTTAACATTGGAAAGGTCACTACAAAACACAACTATGCTGACCAACTTTTCTGTCCCTCCAGTATTGTGCTCCCCACAGCACAATACTGCCACCACCGTGTTCTTCCTGGAGATGGTGATTTGTGTACTGAGGAAATACACACACAATCACCATCATTTAAGGATGCATTTTTAAAAATGCATCCTTAAATGAAGAGAGAATTGTTATGAGTTTTACACCATTCGTAACAACGTCCATTTAAACCAATAACGATCAATTTTGGTCTCATCTGACGAGGGCACCTTATTTTATAACTTAACTTGGCCCACTACATGGCTTGTGGCATTTTATTACTTTTTTCAATAATGGCTTTCCTATTGGGGCATAAAAGTAATGGGGGTGGAATCAAAAATCCATTAAGTATAATTTCCCTTCCAATTCAAAATAATGTGCTACTTTAGGTTGGTTTATAACTTCAAATCCCAATCGGAGTCAGATGGGTCTTCACTAACTCTGAGCATGATTGTTATTATTAATGCAATGACACTGATTAGGACTAAATAGTTGTGGGGGTGGTGGGTTAGTTGACAGTAGAGCCACCTGCAGACAATAACCATCAGACAAAGTGAAGACCATAACAGCAGCAGTTATTGTGGGGGGATGGAGCGTGTGGGGGACAGAGACCAGGTGCACCTGGTCTTGAGGTTTTTACCCCGGGAGACAAAAAGCACCCCTCCTTGTTTACACAGTGTTGACTTATGAAACAGAAATCACTGTGCCGTAATTCTCCCAACAAACCCTCAACGTCTGCTTTGATGTTCAAATGTTGTTCCGAACACACTTTTTCAGAAAATAAAAACTCAACCCAGGTGCGAGACGGAAAGAGAAAAAAGAGAAAGAAAAGAAGTGCACCGAAGTGGATACGCTTGCCGGTTCGTGTTGTGGCTCACCTTATCCTGCAACCTTTGAACATTCCCGTGTTGACCAGGTAAGGGCACACCAGGGTCATGTTGATGCCGTCCTTCTCTGAGGCTTTAATCTCGTGGCTCAGGGACTCGTGAAACCCAATGGCACCGAACTTGCTGGCACAGTAATCCTGAGCAGAACAAAAAGAAAACAGATTTGACCCGTTAACAAAAAAAAAATGCACCTAGGGACTATAAAACATTATCAAACATGCCTCAGTGGGCTCATGGGATTCTCCTAGATGGTAATGATACAGCCACAAAGAAAACCTGAGGGAGCCTAACCGCTTTTCTATGGTTTCATTAGCATTCTTCTCGAGCACATTAGTATGCTGTTCTGCTGAGCAGGAAGGTTTTGATGTGGTACACTGTGGAAATAATATTTTAAAAAAAACAGACTAAAAAAATAAAGGAAGGTAAATATATGCATGACAATAGACACAGGAAGCTCACAGGAAGCTCACAGTACAGTCATAGACTCCCAAAAAATAATAATGTGCATATCTGAGGTCACATTTAAGAAATGAACATTTCTAACAGCAAACTGAAAGTGCAATACACTTTAACGTTAATCTAAGGCATTATTATATTTTAAAAAATGCATCCTTAAATGAGGAGAGAATTCAAAGTAGCTGTCCTTACAGAGTTTTTTGCTGCAGGAATAAATAAGAAAACTATCATTTAAAAAAAACTTAAAATTTGAAGAAGATACTGTTTTGCTCTCTCGGGTTATGGCGATAAATAACCCCCCTCGAAATATTTTAGAATGAATTAGAATTTAAAAAAAACTATAGGAAGAAAAACCATATCAATGGGAAAAGGTTGTGAGCTGAATATTTAATGAGGAGCAAGTAGTCCACAAAGCGATGATGAAGATGTCTCTGTCCCACGGGGAGCTGTCAGCTCATTCTGGCCCCGAGGCCAGTGCCCACTGGGGGCCCCCGACGCCCCCGCTGCTGCAGATAGAGGAATCTATACGACACTCCCGAATGCTCATCTGTGTTGCTTAATTTAACGGGTGGGGGAACAACTAGAGAAATGGGGCCTAACCTCCCCGCTCTCAGCGTGCTAGCTGGCACGCCGACGGCCGAAGAGAAAAGCCCGCTCGCAGATGGTGGGAACGACGGGGATGTGTATGTGTTTCTGTGTATGATACTAACCTCAACTCCAGCTGTGCTGAATAAACCGAGGGAGCTGGCAACAGTCACAATGTGACCGTGATTCAGCTCCAGCATCTTGGGGAGAAACGCCTTGGTGGTCTGGAGGAAGGACAGAGGAGACAGAAGGGCAAGGAGAAAAAGCAGAGAGGTTAGTTCACTTGTGCAGTTTGTCTGTGCCAACACTCTTTGATCCTCTCTGCCTTCCCCCCACTCAGTTTCTCTTGCTTCTCCATGGTGATGCAGAAAGAAGCATCAGAATGAGAATTCATAACTGAGAGAGGGGGGAAGGTACAACATTTAAAGATTTTAAAAACTTTTATCCTTATAAAGCTCATGGAAAAGAGAAGAAGGATGTCAAAGAGATGGATGTGAGTGCTGCAGCAAAGTCTCTTCTTTTCCCACACAGATCTGGTGCCTTTCGTTGAGCCTTTCTCTAAAGACTTGGTGACAACACCAGTCGCAGGCCTCCGCTCACTCACCACCTGTAGCAGCTCAGTTCAGCCTCTCTCCTGCCTACACCCTCCGCCACCCGAGCGACACTCAGTGGAACAGCTCCTCAGATGAGCGAGTCCAGCTCAGGGATGAAAGAGTTTAAAAACCGCTACGCCATGTGGAAGGCGGACTAGTTCCACCGGCTGGTCCAATGACGGTTAGAGGCCTACAGCTCAACCGGGCTCTACCCGTCTGCTGCCGGCTTTGGAGCGCCTCTGCACACAGCATGAGCCAATCAGCAGGTGTGACACATAATGACTATGACAGGAACTGACCAATCACTCTCCAACTGGGAGATCTGCAAGAAACTGGGAGCCCTTTTGTTGGTGACTGAGCAAATGATATAGGTGAAATATGTTCTAGCACAGTGAAGAATACATGTAGCCTGCAGTGCTTAAAGAGTGTGATGGAGGTGAGATGTAAACAGACACTTTCGTCTCCCTACACCTGTGAAACAGACATTTACTGCCTGCACTGTAACATTACAGAAACAAGTTCTTGCACAATTTATATGTCAAAATTCAACATTTTCCAGACAGCTTCAGTATTCTGAGTTTATTTTTTGGATCCTTTTTAGTAGAAGAATACAAGGTTTACTTTGGTTTCACTGTTGTTCAATGTTTTTCACAGAGGTCAGGCTTTAAATAGAGAAGCTGATGTGAGGAAGTTGAAGTAAGGCCTAAAGGTAAGAATGATTATGGGATGAATGTGAGTCAAGAATATAAAGACAAGGAAGAAATAAAGGAAATAAGTAAAGAAAGGTCAAAGGACTAAATGGCAAAAGGGATTGAGGAAAGGAAGCTAAGAAAGAATGTGAATGGAAGGAAGGAGGGAAAGAAGAAAGGAAGGAAGGAAAAAAAGAAGGTAGGAAGGACAGGATAGATTATGGATAAATTATGGAAAGGCTCTTACTAATTTTCCAGAAAAATATGATGTTTGGAAAATTATACTACACCTAAATTGCTTGTATTCAAATAATTTGTGATGAAATAAATGAAAGGCAACAGTTTTATGATCTGAACCCCTTGCCAGAGAAATGATCCATGCTTCTTAATAAACATTTACAGAAGGGGAGCGCAGAGCCAGTGAGAGCATGGTACCAGGTAGTACAGCCCTGGATCCACCAGAGCAGGGAGGAAAACGCCTCATTAAAACTGCACCTAGAGATTAACTGTATTGGACCTACTGACGTTTAACGTAATCCTTAGTGAGACTTCTGTGTTGTAGATGCCTTTCTGCTTGTTTAGTGAGATGAAACCAACACAGAGAGGCTGTTGTAAGAAATAAAAATGACCTCATTGTTTGAGTTAATTTTTTTAGTCAGGTATAACTGATCTGAAACGGATCCAGACATCTGCAGTTTTCCAGGACATAAATTTTAAGGTCAGTGCAATATTCAACTCATCAAATGATGGGGCCCAAAGAGAGGTAACTCAGAGAATGCAAGACCCGGGCAAACGCTGAGAGAGGACTCTATGAGCCAGAATGGCAGCAGAGGGAGAGAGTTGCGTGCAAATGAAGAATTACCTCAAGATATGCCCATACCTGAGTTGAGCCAAAATTTCCCACTCCCAAAGCAACTTTTTGACAGCAGGGAATGACTTGACCTGGCACTATGCTATACAGTTCAAGCCAGTTTGCAGATTTCAGCTGGACAGATTTGCTGAGTGGTCTTTTTACCTGGAACCGGTGGAGAAAAGATTGCTCCCCCAAGCTGAGGACGGGCCTGAGCGTGACCAACCATCCCATCTCTCTCCCACCCTGCCGGGGTGTCCTGCTTCTCATGGCAGCTCTGGCATGTGGGTATGACCCCCACTGACCTCTCTGACACAAAATGTGTGAAGGCAACGAGAGTCTCGTGTCTTACATCAGAGCCGCCGTAATTGGGTCTCAACGCTCTCTTGTTCCGCTAAATTACCCGCTGACACAGCCGGGCCTCCTTGGCCCAAGTGGGGTGCCCTGCCCGCTGCACCCCCTCCTAATTGGTGGGTGCCCCCTGGAGCATTTAAGCCACACAAAGCTTCTTGCAGCTGGGGTGTCAGGCTGCATTAGTGCTAGCGCCTGACCAACAGGAATATGAACAAAATATTGGCCTTTGCATTGGACCAGATGGCCATTTAATTGGGTTGACTTCTCCCTGGATGAGAGAATGAATGGGAGGGAGTACAAATTTTTCTGAGCACCAGAGCTTGACTGATACCACCGTAGAATGAGAAAATGGAATGGGTTGGGTTGAATTTAGTGACCATAAGGGATGATTGATGAAGGTTGTTCTTATTGGAGGGACCAGGCTAAATAGTCAGCATCTGCTGACTGTTACTTAAATCTTAATCCAAGTGGTTGCACAACAGGAACCAATTTATTCACATAGAAGGAACATTAACGAGTTGGAATTGGTGTTATTAAGTACTCTGTGTCTCCAGAACATACCTACATAATAATGTAGGTTGAAGCAGAAGACTTGCTAAATTGAATTTTCTTTTTTCCAATTTGCTCACCAAATTTACTCACCTTTCAGGGAGATTTTGTTTATTTTTTACTTTGTTTTTTTTTGTTTGTTTTGTTTTTACAAAGGTTTCAGTCATAAAGACACATTGCTGTGAAAAGCATCAATAACAAAGGAGAAAACTTTGTTCATTTAGCTTTAATCAAATATTTTGCACACAATGGTTTGTGTAAGCAAAACAGTGGATGGTTTCCAAATTACATTACAGGTAGAACCTAAATGATTAAGATTGATGGTTCTACTGCAGAATTTTTGCAAGTCAATAAACGGGTCCCAAAAAGTTCAAATCTTGGCCCATCTTTGATTTTTTTGCTAACTTTTTCATATACTGTATATTATTCAATCGTACTGTAATTTACTGCTCTGCACCTTCTTCAAACTTGTTTAAGTATATTCAACATGTCTATGATAGTACACAAGAACAGCTCTGTAATCTATGACTTGTATTAAATGCAGAGAAAACGAAACTTTGGCGCCGACAGAGAAAGTTTTTGTGAAACAATAGTTATCAAATAGTTGGTGTTAACTTTTTTTTTTGACCTTTTGATTTAACCTTTTGACTTGATGACTTGTCATTTAGGGAGTACGCTCATTATCTTGGGAAAAATATGAAGCTCTTGTTAGGATTATTTGATGGTAAGTATAATATTTCTTGCTGGCAGATTGAACCTTTAGAGTGTCACTGAATATAGAGATGAACTGGATGTAAATGCGATGGCTATCTCTCAGTATGTCATGAGGCACTGAGATTTAATACTAACTAGGATTTTCACATTTATCAGTGTCAGCTCTATGCAACGTTGCATGTTTGTGGCCTAAAATGTATTTTAAATTATGTGTTTAAAGAAGAAAACAAGAAAACCAGTAGTCTAAATCAACTTACACTTAAAATGGTGCTTTAAGTGTAGAGAGATAACCAAACTCGGAAAGAAAGCTTTTGGTTTTTCAACATTTCATGCCTGGAAAAATCTTTAAACTGAACTTATTCTGCAATACTTCTATGAATAAATTTAAAGGTCTGTTTAAAAATTAAGTTAGGTCTCAATGTATGCAAGTGTTTCACTGTCTGTTTTTGTTTGATTTACTAATCTATATTTACTGTACTGCTGCTATCTTTGACTGGTGCCACAAGCAAAGGAGAACCTTCAGTTTTAATGGGACAAACTGAGTAATATAAAGGAAACAATAATGTTGATTGACATTTCTAGGACTTTATTTTTAGGGCTTTATTTTCAAATGGAACTCAATGTTGAATTCCATTTGATTTTCAAGATTGTGTATTTTACGGAAAGGGCATCACTGTGCTTTCAAAATAAGTGTTTAATGAGACACACCTCATTAGCTTATACATTTAAAAATACAACCCAGTTTGTATTTTTATAATATCATTAATTTGTTTTAACTTGCCTGAACTATTTCTCAATCATTGAGAAATAGTAAAAAAGCAAAGAAGTTAGGCAAAACTCTTGGCTCTTTCTAGGATAACTTTTTGGCCTGTGAGAATCTCCTAGTATCATATCAGACATTTAATTAAAAGGAAAGATTGATGGGTGAAGGAGTCATTAGTTGTAGAGGCAAGAACAGGTACATGGAAAAGGGAGGAGTGATAAGTAGCCGCATGAAGACATCCAGGTGCACTAGGCCGGAGGAGGGGCCCTTATAAAACTAGTCAAGTAGGACCCTTCTGCCTGGCTGCCTCCTTTCTCTGCCTACAGAAGGAATGCTGCCTGCAGAACTTGGCTCTTGTCAGCTGGCATCTTGTCAAGCTGATCCACAGACAAGAAACCAATTGTCAGATAAAGTGGGTCAGCAGCAGCTTACCATTACCCTCTCGCCTAGCCGATGCATGGGATGGCACCAGGTTCTTTTCCCGCCATGTCATGCCGTTGCACAAGATAAGTGGGATCTCCACAAGCGGGAAGGGGAAGCGAGTGTTTATCATCCACAAGACCACCTGTTGGATAACTAGCTCAAGATGCTGATGCTAATTTCCTTTCGTGTCATTCCACTAGATAAATGCAAAGCTTCAAACATGAACAACTCTGGTGTCTCTCTTGCAAAATGACTGTGCATCCCATGTGCCATCATGACTCAGAAGTAAGTGGTCAACATCACAAATGGTCAGCTGGACTAATAAAAGCATCAGAGAAATGCTTGTCTCATAAAAACAGAAAAATCTTAAGAGAAGAAAGGGACTGAATCATAGTTTGTGCGTGTGGCAAAGCCGGAAGAACGGCGCTGGCCTCTGTGACTCCCTTCCAGCTGCACCCAATGCCTTGAAATCAGCTTGGGAGGAGTCAGAGAGGCCCCTGGAAGGAGGAGAGATGGAGTACGGAGTATGGGGTCTGGGTTCGGCTGCTTTGGCAGACAACCACGCTACGATTACCATCCGTTTCCTGCTCCAATCACAGTCATTGCCTCATTCCTGATACAGTGTCCAACAAATGAGAACTTGAACAGATCCGAAACTGTTGCTACAGGAGTTCTCTAGACTTCTTTCTCATACAGTTATGCTAATCAAGTGTGAGGAAAGCTTTGTTTGTTTGACGAATTTCGTCTGTTTCTGAAGAGCAACAATGTTTTTTTTAGGAGCAAGAGACTTTCCCAAACATTTAGATAACTTGGGTTACAACATTTTGATTTTTTTCTGGCCATTTCTGATTTTCTTTAAGATTCTGTTTGATTTGGACCAAGTCTGATCACTTCCTTAATTATAATAAAATTATTTCTTTGTAAACAGTTAGCATGGGACATCTTGTTTTGTATATAGAGGTGTTCCACAGGAATTGTTCTGGGACTGCTGTTATTTATTAATAAATCAACAATGCTTGTTTCCATTTATTTGCTGATGATAGTGTGATTTACTCAGGTGAATTCTCATCTGTAAGTCTTTTGGCATTTTTTGTTTTGAATATTGAAAATAGAAAATAAAATTAGCAGTTCTTCGCTGACTCGGAACCAAAATCTTTTAATTTTCCATCTCTGCTCTTCATGAATTGGTTTACAAATAATATTATTAAGAGCCCTTATTAATTATCACTTAAAACTTGGAATCTTCTTCAGAGCTATGTCTCATCTTTCTTTTAAGGGACACAAAACTGCTCCATTCACATTTTTGCCTTGTTGTAATTTGTATGAATACCTCTCCACAGTTATCGTCTGCTCTTAAGGCAGTCTACATTTAACTTCAACACAAACTTTAGATCTCTGACTTATCACAATATTTTGTATTTAGCATTGAATGATTTGCTTTATCTGTAAACCACTGACTCTTGCAGTCAACTTTGAAAAAACCCATATGCATCTGAGTTAGGTTAAACTTTTAAAAATATTGCTAATGCTCAAACACCTGGATGTAAGTGTTTAGATGGATGATTTAATTGAGGATTGGACTTTGCCTATAGTATCATCTGATTATACTCATTTCATTGTTTGCATTTCTAATGAACTTTATGTTTTCTTATGTATTTGTTGTTTGTAATGCTGTTTTGAGCGACTGTCAGTTTAGTGCAGTCTTGTAAACTGCATTTCGAATATCTGCACCACTTTGCTGCATTTAAATGAAAAAAATATTAACCGTAAGCTACAGTTTGCTTGCTGAGTCATAAAGGGAGAAGTTAACCCGTCTAACAACACATCACCAGAAAAAAAGAAATCTAAAACATGGAACAAAAAAGTACCACCTGCACGTAGTAAGAAACAGTGTTTGTGAGAGGATAGTGGTCAGGTCTCTGTTAGTCTAAGCTCTATTCATCCAGCTTGTGTCGTTAATGAACCACATCCTCCATTCTGGCTGTCGCCATTCATTAAATCCTTCTTTCATCTGCCCCGTCTCCTCCTCCCGACTCCCTCCCTCATCTCCACCCCACCTCTAAAGAACGCACGCTCTGCATAGAATACTGGAGATACACAAACACAGCTCTCTATTAGGAATCCCCAAATCTGCCACCCAACCACTGGATCCTGACTCCAAATCCTGGATGTAAAAGAACCCGAGGAGAGCCAGCAGAGAGGAGCATGAAAAGAGAAACCATTAGGGAGGAAATACACAACCTGTTTGACAACACAAGAGATTTTCATGCTCAACTAGCGAACTTCAAAACTGTTGCGTTGTCATTGCATCCCTCAGAAATCGTCTCGATATAAAAACAACCTGCAGCCGCAAAAAAAGTGCAAACCCTGCTTCTCCTATGTAAAGTGAGAAGTGCTACGACAACTCTACCTCTGGGTGAGAGAGACATTACTGTGGAGTGAAACTGGGGGAAAAAAAAGATTAAATAAAAAGACAACTAATTATGCACAGGCACGACAGCTGCCAAGCAGAGCTGGCTGCTGCAGCTAAGTGATAAAATTCATTTTCATTACAGAGCCCCATCCATCTAATTTTTTTCAGAAAGGCTTCCCCTCACATGAGTTTTCTAATCACAGAGAGAGGCTGTATCCTGTGGAGGCTCAAATATGCCGCAGCTTAATAAACATACAATTATTTTTAGAATTTAATTGGAAATGAATCTGTAAAACAAATAAATGTATTGTTTGTTTAATGTAATCTTTATTAAATAATTAAATATAAACATTAAGATAAAAAACAATCTATTAATCACAAATTTCTGATATAATTTTTTTTTTTCATTTTTTGCACTTATTTACTATCTCAGTTCATTTGCCACAAAATATTCCACAGCTTCGCACTGACTCATCAAGCAGACTCTAACATCTAATTGGTTAAACTGAGCTGTAAGTCATTGTGAAACCAATCAACTTCAGCATGAGTTTTTCACTCTGTGCGCGGTCCGGTGGGGTTGCACTGTGTGCGCTTTTAGGTTGTGTTTTTTTTTGCGTGGTTTCAGAAACTGACGGTCTGACGGGAAAATCTATCCACTTCCTGGCTGCTTGACCATAATATTTGCCTCCTCCTGAGCATCGCGCTAAGACCACCGGAGGGTTCACTATATGTTTGCCCCACCCAATGACAGATCCTCAAATTGTTTGAAAGTGCCCATAACTCAATAAATAAAATAAATCATTAGATTGTGACGTAAATCTAAACATTGTAGATACATTTATGTGAAAAAAAGTATTCATATGTTTTAATTCTGACATTAAGAAATAATTAGTTAGTTAGATCACACCGTGGCACATTTGACCTTCCCTATCCCCCATTCCTTTTCTGTTCTATGCTGCAGCTCTTGTTTATTTGAAGTGAAACATATTTAAGTGAACAAAATGTTTCATTGGAGATAAAACGGCAGAGGAAGGCCCCTGGGAGGGGAGCCAAAAGAAAATTTGATACAGATCCCCATCAAATCACCACCTGCCAACAAAATGTGCTGAACTGATACGAGGCTTATGCAGATCCCTCTTTCCATCACACAAGGATAAAGGAGGACCTTCCATACCACAGGAATCAGCACCAAATACAGGGGAATTTTCATCAAAGAGAAACCTTGTGACTTTCCTGTGGCAGAACTTTAGCTAAAAAGTGAAACAAAATATGACTATTTATGGTCAGATACTTTCACTTTCTCACTCAATGAGGGATTTAGGCACTATCTTTGATTTTTGACTTGGACACCAAAAGGTGGGATAAGAGATTCTGAGGGAAGCATGGGAGCTGGCATGGAAAAAACCTGGCACCACGTTGCTCGTGACACTGTTTTATATGGCTCATCACAGCACAAGGCCCCAAGCAAACAAAACAAACCATGACGACATGATCAGGAGAAGCTCACCCAGAAGTGTGCGTGACAGTTGACCACCATGGTGCGCTCGATCAGCTCGTCCGGGCACTCCAGCAGGTGGTGGCCTGAGACCACGCCAGCGTTGTTGATCAGTATGTCCACCTCTCCCACCTCTCGCCGCACCTTCTCCGCCGTGGAATACACACTCTCGCGCTTGCCCACATCGCACACGTATGTGTAGACCTGAGGCTGAAAAGCAGGGACTTCCTCCACTCCTCCAACAGGTCCTGCAGAATGGAGAACGGAGAAATGATGAATGGAGGTTTAAGTACGGCGCAGAAGGTAAATGATGAGACTGTAGAAGAATGAATATATTGTCCACATGCAAACTATATTATTAAAATACTCACAATAAGTCATGCTTTAGTCAGAGATTTACTGATTTGGATTTTTTCCCCCTGAAAGATACAATTTTTTTCCTCTAAGGTCTATAACACATTAAAAAGGAAAAGAGTGCTGCAGTTGTTTTGATAGTAGAAGTACTAGTTGTATTAGTAGTTTGAATCCAACAGAAAAATGAGAGAATACCAAAGATTATCACCATCCACGTTTTAAAGTGTCCCTGAACATTGTCAAATTTTCATTGCACTAAAGTAAAGAGTTTCTTTTTTCTACAAGTTAAATAAAAATGTAAGATTTTCAGCATTTCACCTGTTGAAAACTGATTAGCTGATCATGAAAAAAAAAATCCTCTGATTCCATCTCTGGCTGACTGACAGGTGTATCTCTCCTTTCCTAAGGCTGCTCAAATAGAACCTGAAACTCTAAAATATGGCGCAAAAGCGATGTTTCCATTCACATTTTCTAGTATTTGACTCTGCAGTTTGCTCGAGCGCAATCGAGGGGGAAAAATCGGTTGATTCTGATCTCTGGTTGATTGATTAGTCAATTTCCTGTCTACGCTGACACTCAGTGAAGACTTGGCTATAAATCTGAGATAGAGTAAAAAAAATCGTTAACCTCTGTAGCAAAAAAGAATCAAGTGTTTTTTGTGGGGGTGCGGGGTTGTGTATTTTTAACATCCTTCAAAAGTCTTTCAAAGGGTTGACTTACCATCTTTTGCGACGGGAGTCTCCGTTTCGTGGTATATCTGTCGTACCATCTCTGCCGTTTCCTCATTGCTCTGGCTGTTTATGTCCCACAGGACCAGGACCGCTCGTCGCCGGGCGAACTCCTTTGCGAACAGCCTCCCGAGGCCGCTCCCAGCCCCGGTGATCACGCACACCTGTCCCGCCACGCTCTTCTCCTTGGGTCGCACGACCCATCTGGCCCCGGCTGTCACAAACGCCCAGAGCACCTTCAAGATAACCACGAAGAACTCCGCGATGATCATCATCATCTTGGCCGTGCTTTCTATGAATTTTAGATAAGCGATATTAAGACGCGCAAAAAAAAAATAAAAAAAAATAAAAAATGTATTGTTCCAACCTGTTAGCAGCAGAGGGATAGGGTTTCACCGAGAAAACGTGGATCAGAGCGCTGACAGAGGAAAGTGGTGTAGGAGCGCACGCAAGAGCTCAGATTATAAGAGGTAAAAAAAAAAAAAAAGAAGAGAGAGTTCAGTTAAGAATCCGGTTGCCTATTGAGCGCTGATCTGGGGTGACTAACGAGCAGCTACTATGGATTGTCTCCTACCCTCTCTGCTGCTGCTGCTCCACATCTCATGTCATTCTGATCCGCATCTCACTCGCTATTTATTCAGTCCACCCATCCAACGCCAGACCCAATAGGAGTGGGCGCCTGACAAACTGAAGTGCCAGCTATCTACACTACACTCAGCATGATGCAAGGGAAATAATTGGACAAAAATATGTGTGAATCCCCCACCAGTTAAAATAAATAAATAAATAAACGATCTCGAGGTACCCAATCAGTATTTCTGTTCTGTTTAGTTGGACAAATTACAGAATTTTGGAGACTATATTGCAAGTTAATTTGCTAGTTAAAATATTAAATAATTATTAATGTATATGTTTCTCCTGGTTTGTTCCCCGTTTCCAAAAGGAATGAAAGTTAATAATACCTATAAATCTACCCCTACAAGGTTGTGAGTAAACCTTTTCCCTGACAACCAGGGCTACACTAACAAACAGAATTTTGGAGGGTTGGTCTTAAATATTAATTATTATTTTTTGAATAAACTTGAAATGAGCACATTTGCTTGTAAACCTAATGTTAATTCATGGTTATATTTGACAACATTAGCAACTAAACTATTTGACCAATATTAAAGTGAAAATAATTGGTTCTGTCACAGGTTAGTTTTGCTTTTTCACTGTATGTGGTGTCCAAAAAAACCCCCAAAAACAGTAATGACATGTTTATACTGGTTGTACTTGGCCTGAATATGTCCACATGAAAAATGTTTAAAATAGTCATAAAACTTGTGGTTGTCATCATTTCTGTGGTGGAACAAGAATTTAAATACAGCTAGCAAGAGCGCTAATGCTAAACTACAAATTGCTAGTGAGCTGATAGCCGTATTGAATTTGGTGTTTGGGGTTGGTCAGACTGTCTTTCTGAGGACCCTAATATTTAAAGCTCCATAAAGACTTGAAATAGTAAAAACAAAAAAAGAAAAGAAAAGAAAAAAGTTTTTTTTCCCCTGTGTTTGTGACACAATGCAGCATAGGCAAACAACTCTAGCTCCTGCTTGGTCTGTAGATTGCTCTCAGGATGTAAAACATTTCATATCAATCTTTACCAATCATATATACAGACTGGCTAGTTATGGTGTAAATGGTGAGAAATGTGCCTAACTTAATAACAGCTTCAAACGCACTAAAATCCTTTCAATAGATACAGATAATGGAACTAAATATCTTATATCTCAGATGGGGGTGGGGTGGGATGAGGGAGTAATTAAGGTACATTTCCTCATGTGTAACAAGGACACCTTTTTTTCTTGCTTACATCATTTCGGTGTTGTGCAACCTCTATCAACCTATCAGATGTCCAGTCTCCCTGTAGGGAGGGTAACTGACAGCCAACAATTGGATATTAAATTCCTTCATCAATCGTCTATAGAAGAGTACAAGGCAAAACAAAACAGAAACATGAATGCTTACTGATTAATCAACCACTGATATTACAATATTATGGGAGAAGTTATACTGACTTCATATCCCTGTAATAGACTGAATTTGAATTTGAATGAAACAATTTCTATGTGACTTTACAGAAGCAAGAGGAAATGAAATCTAACCTTACTTAATGTACATGAAATGCCTGATTAAATTATGGTTAAACTTTAAAAGAGCAATTGTTTTGACAAATGATTTGAAATGTGCCTCATTTTATGCACACTCAACCCAATAGTAGAATATTTCAAATCCCTTGCAAAGTCTATAATAATAGACATTATTATTATTATTATTATTATTATTATTATTATTATTATTATTATTATGTTACATACATTACACAATGTCCTTTTGCTGTGACTGTCAGGACAACTCGTCTTGTTGAAAATCTGGAGACGTGTATTAATCTTTTGGAAATTAGGTGTTTGCGCCCTCTGCTGGTCCAACTAGGGGCTTACTACAGAGTTGCGTCAAAAGTGTTTCTTTTCACTGATAAACTTTTAAAAGAGTTGTATACTAGTAAACTTGGGTTTTGCAGTGCTGTACTAACTTTACCAGACCAAACCAGAACATTAATAAAATAATTAGACCTGAGCCAAAACATCAGAGTAATACATAATATGGTATTATATGATTAAATAAAAAAAATAATAAACTGATTATACATATCAGTAAATGTCATCATATAATATTAAAATTTTCAGGTAAAAACTGCCCCCCAAAACATAATTTTACCCTCAAACTAGCAATTGGGGACATTACACTTGAAAACAAGTATTACCAGCATCACATTTTACACATGAATTCCAATCCTATTGTTGTTTGAAGAACATTTTTGGTTCAGCCACATTGAATGTATGAATATGTTGAAGGTCATGATGCAACAATATCTCAACTGTATTTGAGTTCATATTTTGATATAATTTCAAAGCTCAGGTTTTTAAAAAATCTATTCACAAGTGGACTTCTTTGAGAGTTTGCATCATTGTTCTGAAAAAAAAGTCATGTAAGGTCACAAACTGATCATCAAGCTTTCTTCTTCTGTTTTTTCCTTGTAAACCAGAACTTATACTTCTTGACTTATACTGTCAATATGAGGTTATTTTAATAAAATACTGTTAATTAAATGCCAGTTGCAATGGGGCATACATTCATCTCACAGTTATTTCCACTTGCCTCTCTTAAGAAAGTTCAATACTGTTCCATTTTTTATCCATTTGATTACAGTGACTGTTACTGTGGCTTGCTTTGCGTCCCAAAACCTTGGAATTCGTTAAATAACCCTTTTTGAAGTGATAAATGTTAGTCTCTGTGCTTCTGATTTGCTGTTTAATATCTTTAGTTTGAGGAATCATGTGTTACTTCACAATATATTTTAGCAGACATATTGACAGACAGGTCTCATTTGTTTTATAAATCAGTGTGACAGAAAACCCCAACAAAAATAAAGTAAAAAAGACAAAACAGTGATTCTGTAAGGGGCAATTGCATTCTCTATGGATGTATGGGTTGATTTTGTTTCAAAATGGAAGAAACCAAAAAGTACCTTAAATATAGTCCAAATATGAAAATGTTTTATTTTAATTTAATGACTAAAATAACTACAAAACGATATGTGCGCAAAACTACATTCTGTTTTTTGTAAAATAAATGAATAAATAAATAAATAAATGTCATAATTAGCTTTCTATTTTTTAAAAACTATATGGTAATTCATGATATGACATGTTACCGATGCTGAATTTGCGAAGATGTAAAGGGTAATAAGTTATCCATCTCCTTACTCACCTTATTAAATTACATTATATTAAAATGTTTGTGTATAATACTGGTCATAACAAACAGTAAATATCTTTTCAAAAATAATTTTTCAGAAGATCAGAGTTATAACCATAGCTATAAACAACTGTAAAATCAGACTTAAATAAAACTACCCTAGACATAGAACAATAATAATAAAAACATAATTTAAACTTATTTTAGTCAGGCACCCAAGTGGGCACCCTGACGATCCTTTATCCGGCACATGCGCAGATGGAGATTTCTCTTTCTCGGTGATCGCAATGGCGGACGCAGAGTGAGTGAATCCTCTGTTTTAAAATCTAAGCACATCTAGTCATCATATGGTTATAACTCCATATTTAATAGCTTATTTGTGCAATTTAGGTGTTATACAATTAAACGATTGAAGTATTGCTGGAGAATGTGACTTTTAACCTTTGTTTTTATGGCTATTTTATGCAGATAGTGTTGGCAGAGCAGTGTTCAACATGGCTGCTATTTGGTCTCTGAACACTCAAGAAATGTTCTTTTCTTTTTTAATATTGAAGGAAATTTGGAAATTTACTACATATATGTAGCAACACGTCTTTTCTACTCATTTGTTGTCGGTATATAAATTTTGATGGAAGCCGGTAAAGAACTAGGCTAACTAGCTAGCACTACAGCACTGTAAATGATATGCTTTCGTTTAACGTACTAGCTGCTGCTATGTTGGACAGTCAGAACATGGTGCCCCTTTATTGACAATATTTTTAATAATATGCCCTGACAGAAAAAAGGTGCCGTCGGTCCCTGAGAGCCTTTTAAAAAGGCGAAAGGCCTTCGCCGCCTTGAAGGCCATGCGTATCAAGAAGCTACTGGCGCAGAAGAAGGTAAATTTGATCTACTGCTTTACGTAGTCTCTGCTTATTAAACTGAAAGTAGCTTTATGGACCGTTTTAAGCACATCACTATTCATTACAGGCCCGGAAGGTGACCAGGAAACTGATCTACAAGAGGGCTGAAAAGTACCACAAGGAGTACAGGCAGATGTACAGGCGTGAGATCCGCATGTCTCGTATGGCTCGCAAAGTGGGGAACTACTATGTGCCACCTGAGCCCAAACTGGCCTTTGTTATCAGGATCAGAGGGTAAGTTGCTCCTATGGTTATGGTGTTATGACTTTAACATGGAATGCTGGAGTTGCAATAATTGTTCTCCCTGTGTTAGTTTTTGGTTCATGGTCAGTTCTTGCTCAAAGTCAGTCCAGTATCTGTGTATTGATGATTTGCCACTGTGTGGCCTTCCTGATTTAATTTTTATACTCTATGTACTTTATCAGTTTCAACTTAGTTGTGCAAGTTTAGGGATGCGATTAGGACTGATATATAGGACTCTTGTTGTCTTAAATGTATTTTTCTTGTCTGGATAAGTATGGAAGTAGAAAATATAGGAAATCATAGGCATTTTAAAATCATATTCTCCATCCCAGGAACTGTCATACTTACGTTTTCACAAATATTTCTAAAAGTAACTTTAAAGGTAACCTAATTGGGTGCTTTTCTTGTTTTAATGTAAAAAAATTTCTTCATCTGCTCCCTCCATCCATTGATCAGTTGAGCCTTCCAGTAATTTAATCATTAGTTCAACCATCGGTAGAAGCTTTATACAAGTCCTATGAACTTTTGTTTCTTTCTGCACTATTACTTTTTCTTAATATCAGCTAAGTGTGCAAAGTGATATATTTGTCAGTCTGTCCTATCATTAGATTAGCTAGCTTTCTACCAGTCCACTTTTTCATTTCCCTCTTTCTGCACCTAGTTTTGTGAGTTTGATATTCAAATCTTTGGCTAAAGCAGGTATAAACTGATAGTGAACTTTTGTACTTTAGATGTGGGCTAAAAAATCCTTATCTGGTCATCTGGAAGTCAAAAACGGGGAATATGATACATTCCCTTGTATTATGTTTAGAACCGCCAGTCAGAGCAATATAGTGATTATTATGATTAGTTCATGTCAAATGTTATGGCTTTAGGTTTAGAGTCGTGTTCCAATGGCAATTTCGGAGCTGTTGGCCTCCTTGAAAGTCAAACAAAAAATCATCTCCACAGTTGTTTTGTAAAAATTTTAAAACTTTAGTACATAGTCTCCCAATCATACCATGATTAGATTAATTTTATTGGTAGAATTACTAAATGTTTAGGGAAGGAATTTATTTCACAAATCTTAAGCAAACTTGACTAGCAAGCTAAGATGGTAAAAATGTATTGAGCAGCAACAAATTGCTTGTTTAAAGAAGCAATCCATGTAAAACTAAGTGGTTAATGATGAACATTCTTTCCCCGACTTATCGACAATGGTGAAAGATTAGTGTCATTAGCCAATATCCTTCTGAAACCATTATCACTACTGCTATTTGACAGTTAAATGTTGCCATGGCTCAAAGACTTAATTATTATTGTTGTGTTTTTAGTATCAACGGTGTCCCACCAAAGGTCCGCAAGGTTCTGCAGCTGCTCCGTCTGCGCCAGATCTTCAACGGTGTGTTTGTCAAGCTGAACAAGGCTTCTATCAACATGCTTAGGATTGCAGAGCCTTATATTGCTTGGGGGTAAGAATATTAAAGTGTTCAAATATAGATTTTTAAAAAAAATATATTTTGGAATGTGGTTAATGATGCTGAACTTTTTTCCCCATCATATCGACCATGGTGAATACTTGTTGAAACTAAGCCAGTTTTGTCTGAAACCACATTCCAAGCCATTCTGATTGCCTCAACTCCCAGTTACTGGTTTGTTTTTTTGTTAGCATTGTGAAGCATTTTGAGTTTAATAAGCCAAGGTTTGGACTTTAAAAGTCCAAGGGGGGGGGGAACATCAATTCTTCAATTCTTATGCAAGATCTTTGGGGGTTTGCAGTTAAGACTTAAGTATGTATATATATATATATGCCCTACTACTTTTAACTAGATTTGGAGTTGTTTAGTTAGGTGATCTACAGCCCTAAGTCTCATGGCCCACTGTCTTGAATTTTTTAGTAATGTTCTGCATCAGCCTCGTCTCAAATGAACAGGTCATAGCAGACTGCTGTACACCTGTTGAAACTGAAAATCATCTGAAACATGTAGGGCAGAGGAGCTGGAGGACCCAGGTTGGGAACTGTTTATTGGGTTATTAAAGCATCTTCTTTAAATACTTTTAAGAACTTGTGTTCTTAGAAGGCAACTGGGCTCTTGTTAAAAGGTTTAAGCTTAAGTTAAACACCAGCAACATATTTAAATAGTTAAAAGTGTGTAAAATTTCCAGTGCTGTTTGAAATTATGTCCATGACTTTTATAACTATTTTCTGATAATATTCAGATACCCCAACCTGAAGTCTGTGCGGGAGCTCATCTACAAACGTGGCCATGGCAAAGTGAAGAAGATGCGTATTGCCCTCACAGACAACGCTCTGATAGAGAGGCCCCTTGGTAAGAATGTCTTCCCTCACACAACTTGACATTTTTTGCAGTTTATTCTTTTCTATCTATCCTATATTTCTGCACAATCTCATTTCCGATTTTCACGTCCTGGTGCATAATGTGGCTAATGATGTACACTTTTTTCCCCGTCTTATCGACTTTGGTGAAAAAAAACAAAACTAATTTAGCCAGTTGTATCTGAAGCCACTTGCCAGTCTTATTTATTTAGAAAGCTTGTTTTGGTTTTATTTCACAAATCTTTATGATCCATCTATAATTTATTCTGAATTCTTGAGTCAGTCTCACTAGATTAGACCTTATGTACATATTTGTGTCTTTGGTCTTATTTTGATGCCAAAGTCCCAAATCTGAGATCTTGAAATACTGGTACAAACTTTTCTGGGAAATCTTGGTTTTGTTTCATACAACAACAAAAAAATGGTAGTTGAAGAATCTGTTGCTTTTCAATATATAAAACTGAAAAGGGCCCACAGTTTGTATTTAAAATTACTGTATTGTCAGTGAAATGAGTAGCTGTGAAACATTTCTTTTATCCTACAGGCAAATACGGCATCATCTGCATTGAGGACCTTATTCACGAGATCTACACAGTTGGCAAGAACTTCAAGATGGCCAACAACTTCCTTTGGCCTTTCAAGCTGTCATCGCCACGTGGTGGTATGAACAAGAAGACCACACACTTTGTGGAGGGAGGTGATGCTGGAAACAGGGAGGACCAGATCAACAGGCTGATCCGAAGGATGAACTAAGTTTATGGTAAGTTTTAGGATTGCCGTACAAATATTTAAAAAACAGCTGTGGTCAATGATGCATAATCTTTTTTCCCCGTCTTATCGACTATGGTGAAAATCAGTTGTTAGTAAGCCAACCATGTCTGAAACCATGTCTTTGCAATTACTGCTTATGTTCATTACCTGGAGTTTGCTTTCTAAAACAGTTTTTTTTCTCTTTTCAGGTTTTCAAAGGACTCAAAATATACAATAAAAACATGTTTAAAAAAATGTCTCGTTCACATCTGTGTCATTGCCTTGCTTTGCTGTATGGTGATGTACCATTTTTGGGAGTTCTGTTGTTCAAGCACATTGCCAGTCTTCCTAAGCTTGTCATGGGTTTTAGTTTTTAAGGAATGTTGTTTTCCATTAACCAAATATCCTTTGAGGTTTCATATTTAAGTTCCCAAAAATCAAAATTTGAACAAATTTGATTTATAACTGCTGATGGATTTAATCTAATTTAAATAAACAACAGTTGAAACATCTATTTCACAGGATTGCAGAGTAATGAATGCAATTTCTTCAAAAATAAAATTGATTGGTCCACAACAATTGTAGTTTTCAACTAAAATTTGCAGTTGGGCATAGCAACCTATAAAAAGGGTCTGAGATGCATTTTGGAAATTTCAATAAACTGACTAAAAATTGCTGTACTGCTATTTAAAAAAAATAATATCCAGTATTAAGTGGTTAAAAAAATGCAGAATTTAACAAGCCTGTTTTAGAATTGATACTTAAATTTAATATTAAAAATATAGGTGACTTCAAATACAGTTTTACGTATCTTTTAATTAAACTATTGTAAATAATTGTCACGAAAAGTCAAACATCCCAAATTTAATAAATTGACTTTGAATTGAAGTAATTCTGCTTGTAAATAAACGGTTACGTTTTTAAATTATGTATTCCAAAACATCCCAGCTTTTTATCCAAGCTCACTTAGGAATACAGGCATTAATGACTTTATTATTATTATTATTATTTTTTAAAAAGCCCAGATTTAATCATTTTTTGTAAAATTAAGTCCATGCTATAAATATCCCATCCACCTCGTGTGTGTGAGAAATAAAGCCGCCGCGCAGCGATTGATGTGTGTTTCTATAGTGACGCAGCGAGCTTTTACTATAGCGGGCTACAGCTTAGCATCTGCTCAGGGATAGCTGGAGTAGGTAGGGTAATGTCCGCGGTAGGGTCCAACATAATGACCTACCAAATGCCTACCGCCAAAGTATTCATATCAGAAGGAGGTTTGAGCTATGGCCGCCTTGCTCCTGGACACCCAACGCACAGTACCTTCGGGATTGGAGGACGTATCGCGTTAAGGCCAAGTCAGATAAGGAAGTTCCCTTTAATGCTGCCTCTTAACAGTGAGTCATCGTGTTCAACAAAGTGCACCAAATATAGGCTAAATGAGCTTTCCTGAGCATCTTTTCTTTTTTTTTTTTAGGCAACCATAACGAGAACACGTTAGTGAGCAGCTTCATAGTTAAAGGGTAAGATGTCATATTTACGTCAAAGTGCAATTAAATACAAGCAAAATCAGCAATTGTGTGTCTCGGAAACTGATTAGATAAATCTTTACGGCGTATGATTTGTCAAAAAAAAAATTTTTTTTGACTAGCCTGTTTGTTTACACCGTGATGTCACGGTTGGTCCCCCTGTACAGCATTACGTATTGCTAGCTGCTTCTGCATACCAGTGGGAGAAGGAAGTATAGACTGATTTTGTCTTATGACAAAGAACTGAAAAATCCCACATATTCATGGTAGCTTAATTTTATTGAGGCTCCTAAGAATGAACAGAAAACACATTTCATAAAAGTAACATCTATTTGGACATATTTACTCCCTAAAGCGAGGTGGAAACCCATTAGACTTGTAAAACGTTTCTTGAGATGGTGTATAAATGTGATATTTGAAATAATCTGAAAGCTCTATGACGACATGATCTGAAAGGCCACTCAGAAATGAAGTCATAAATAGAAAGAACATATAAAGCCAAACTACAATTTGCGAATGCATTTAGGGACAAGAACCTTTATTTCTTTACTTTTAATGAAACATTAAATTGCTCCATTAGAAAAACTACTTATTGTTTAAAAACAGGATTTTGTTATTGGTCTTAGGTCCCACGAATCCCATGTTACTTGGAGAATAAAAAAAGCACACTAAACAAAAGCTTGGGTGTCAAGAGGTTAAGACCTCCTGACACATTTGTACATTTGACATACATTTGTATGTCATAATTCTTAATAATGTCAATGCTTTTGTAAACGGATATTTGCATGTCTTCCATCTATATAGGAAATCAAACTTAAATAAAGAGGACAAAGTGATTTCAGAGGATGTTGACCAAGAGCAGGATATCTTTGGGAGACACTTCCTGTCTCAGAAAACATGTAAGTACTGAATGAAAGGAATCATTTTTCCACTATTCTGCTTTGCAGGGGATGAGCAGATACTGTACATTGCTATTGTAAAACTTGAAGCTTGTAGCTGCAATATAAACTCATTGCCAATAGGTGGAGCTATTATCACACTTATAATATTCTGTACACTTTTGATGTATGGTTTAGATCATTGATCATTGATTGTTTCTTGGTTTGTTGTATTTTTGTCAACTATAATAAACTGAACTGTCGTCTTTTAATACCCCGATTAGGTACAGAGTTGGAAAGGACTAGATCTATGGTTCCTCCACTGCGAAAAGACAACAATGAGCATCGACATGTTAAACTTCACCCTTTGAGCCTCTCCGCTGAGCTTCCCAGCATCCCTTCAGGGAGACTTTTCACCCTGGGGTAACCAGTCCAGGAGGCTTGTTGCCTACTGACTTCACCAAAAAGATTTAAAATCTTAGCAGCACGGATTGCAATAATTGTAGTTCTCGTCTCTTATGGGATGCAACAAGTGATAAGACAACTGTAAAAGCCTACCTAGTTCATTTTTATTATTTAAAAACTTGTAACATATCTGTAGAATTTATTGAAGTTAGTTTTTTAGGTTTTATTATACAGTTGGTCGTCTTGTTTAGTATTTTGCACAACATCCAACACTCATTTATAGAGGATAGATATTGCTACAGAAGACAGTATTTGAAGAATAAATAAAAGTCTGCTTTAACTCATACATATATATCCTTTTAATTAGTTTTTATGTATTAATAATGAATTGCCATTACAATTTAATACATGTTTGCATTTATTTTGTTAAATCAAATAAAACTTGCTTAGAGCTGAACATTTTCAGACTTTGTGAAAAGACAACTTAATTTTTTTAAATAAATATCTACAATAGGAAATTTGTGGACATTAAAGAAAAACATTTTGTTTCTGTTTTTTAAATTTTAAAATAGAGAAAAACATCAAACATATACAAACAGTAAACAGTTTCTTCAGTAGAATGTTGATGTTTGTGGAAAATTATTTAAGCAACAAAAGAAGAAAATCTTAGTTTCTAATGTAGTGATGAGATAGTAAATGTTACTATTTGTGTCATTCTGTTGTAGAAATTTAATGCAGTATTTATACCATGCAAAAAAACCCAACAACATAAAAAACAAAATAAATTCTAAAATCTGCATTCATTATATGTATGTTTTTTTTTTTGTGGTTTTTTTAAAAATGTGTTTTTTCTTCACTGTTTTAGCCAAAATATTAAGAGCCATTATGGAAGGTCCAATGAGCCACTTGCGGCTCCGGAGACACAGGTTGCAGACCCTAGAAACTCTAGGGTGAACATCAGTTCACCCCCCACTTTAATGTTAAATGGCAAGAACAATTTTTCAGTGGAAAGCTGCAAGTTTAGCAGGTATTGTTCTGCTTTCTAAACTAAGTCTGATCGCAGCGATCTAAATTTGTGTTAGCTATTTCCCAGCCCAGTCACCTCCACTGTCCTTCTGTTCTGCAGGCCCAAGGTACATTATCCAATCCACACCCCGGTGACTGTTAAAGACGATCAGAAAAGTAAGTTTGGATGAGACACCAATACAGAGGTGGTCCTATGCGAGCCACGTTTCCAGCGAACCCCTACAAAGTTGTTTGGGGTGGCTCATGCCGCCCCTCACAGGATGCCGCCCGTATCAGAAACCGTCACTGCTCGAATAAATCCAGCACATGGCTTGTCTGATTTAAAGGGCACTTATCACATTTACAACCTTTTTTTTAGAGCTGTATGATATGGCAGTTTAAGATCATAAGTTGTCTTCATTTTCATGTCCAAGGTTGAGAAATATCTCTTTGTGTATATCTGTAAAAAACAGTAACAGAAAGAAAACAAACACAAGGTGAGAAAGCAGCTAAAAGTCAATGTCAATTTCAGTTTTATTTGTATAGCACTTTACATACATACAAAACTATAAACATCTAGGCATAAGAAAAGCAACAGGAAGTCTGAGCGGAGACCTTACTTATCGGCACCCCACTCCGGGATTTAAAAGTCCTGTGGAGAACCCCATCTGTCTGTGGAAATATCCACTTGAGACAAAAAGTAGAATGAAAAAAGAACTAAGAATAGTGAAGGATGCCCACTCCGTTTCTGACCTTTATTGCTACACTGATGGGCATAAGCGTGTGCCAGCAGTCCTGTTTCTTCCAACAACGAGAATATTTTACTTCAGTGAGCTGTGGATGGAAGCAGTTGAAATTCCAATTTCTGTTCATGTAATCATTCCATGTTTCACTCTTTAATATTTTAAGTATGTCGAAATCAGCCAATTGAAATTACATTTTGTGGATGCTGGTTGTCATGGCATTCAAACTCTGTAAATCCATCCACTGTGAGGTTTCTAAAAACTTTTGACAATAACAAGTTACTTCAAACAAGCTATTATATGTAGTTAGAAGGAAGGTTAAACTATCTACCTTTTATTTGGCTCAGACGCTAAATAATTTATCACTGCTCTTGTTCATGGGTAATATAAAGGTGGAACATTTTGAAATTTTTATTTATTTTACCTAAACAAGGTTTTCTGTCTCTGAAATGTGATGCTTGCTTTTTATGTTAGCATGCTAACCACTGTAGCATAAATTGCTTGTAATTTTATCTCTTTATTCTTTTCATTTGTGTTTCTCTCCAACCTAAAACCTTCTCTAGGTTGTCTTCATGCAGGCCAGAGTTATTCAGACCCAATCATCGGAGCCCCTCGCTCTTTTATCCACCGGATTTCTGAGCTCTCGTCTTTGGAGGGTGAGACGGTGAGATATGAGAAGATTAAGAAAATCAGGAAGTCTAAAAATTCTCTGTCCTGACAATCACCCCCTTCTGAGTCGCGACGGCCCAGGATTAAGACGTTTGAGTCTGTGCCAACAACTGAACAAAATAAAACACTTAGTGTACCATATTCATTTCACTGGCTTGTTCTGACGGCGTGTTTGTCCTCAGTGATACTGTTTGGCTGCTTAACGTGGCTGCTTCTTACTTTTTGGGATTCCTGACTCTCCTTAAGGGATAAAATGTAGTTTCAACTCAGTATTCCCAACGGCAATGATGACGTGTTTTACACAAAAAATGCGTAGATTCTCATTTGTCAGTAGTTTTTCCTTCCACACCTGCATGGAAACATGTTATATTTATTTCTGTAATGGCTTTAGTGGCCATGAAGCAGTGATACCATGTTTCTCTGTGTGTGCTGTGGATGTTGTTTAGCTTGAGTCTAAAAATGCACCAGTGTTACAGAAAGTTTCAAACACATTTCTGCTTTGTTTACTAAGTCAAATTTATGTGGATAAATGGCATAGTTTAGCTGAACTCTTGTGCCTTGTTAAATGTCTTCCTGAAATGAAATAAATTTATTTTTGTTATTTCAAAGAGGTTATATTTGTCTTTCTAATCTCTATTATAGGCTAGCAAAAGGAAAAGCTGGCCATTCCAATAGTCAGAGCGTGCTAAATTCTGCACTAAAGCATAATCTGTGGTCCATAACTTCACAACCGCAGAAATGACATACCCACAGATACCAGAATGTGGTGTTTTCCCACATAATGCATTGTTTTACTGCTGCATGAACTGCAGCTTGTGTCTCTGAATAACGTTGTTCATTGTATTTGTCAAAAATGGAAGCCAACAGCAGCCATCCTTTTGTTTGGAGGAAAATAAAAGCTTTCCTTTTATTTAAAGAAATGTTTGCTCAGGTCATAATTTTGATACGAAGATAATTGGTTAGTGGTGATGATGGAGCTAATTTCAGGGGCTGGTGATATTGATACACCTGGGTGAAAATTTCTGCTGTATATTTTCTAACATGATGGAGAGCCATGTCAGAAGGTAAAAGTGATAATGTTTCTAACAAGATTAGGAAACTAATCTTCCTCTCATTCAGAAACATGCCAGATGGAATTAGAGAAGTGATTGTTTTAAAAAAAGATTACAGAAACATTTTTGGTAATATGTTTTTAAAGCTCATGACGATGTTTTAAATGTATTTTTTAAAGTAATCTACAAAAATCAAACAAAAAACAACTTTACAAGCGTAATACAAATAATGTTTAAAATGAAAACACACGCAGAGAAACTGACTTCACTGCATGAGCTGCTGCCAGCTTGTGCATGCACGGATTTTTGAATTTACACGCGAGGATTGGAGTATTGCATGTAAAGTACAATAATATCTCACATTTAATTATGACCGAATTCTAATTCCATATTAATGTCTACCATGCCACAAGCATCTAATTTAAAGCTGCCTTCAAATGATTTTTATGTGCTTTTATTTAAGTGGTGCAATATTCATAACTTAACTTTTGGATAATAATGTAAATAAATGAACATCTGAGAAGATATTGTTAATGTGCTGTTGTTTTTAGAGCTCACTTTAGTGCTGTCTTACTGGTACAGCTCTGAAAGGCCGAAACGCAGCTAGAAAGGCCACATTGTTGTAATTTGAAAGGCAAAGGTTTCTACCTGTTACAGAGATTATTTAGTGTTGTCAGGATTCAAAGATAATATAGATTTTTTTTAAATTCTCAGTAGTCAGAAAAAAAAGAGAGCTAAAAATGGTCCCTGTCTCTCTTTATGTAAAAAACGACATGGGTGTCTACTTAGGAAACCAGAAAAGAGGACTGTTCCCAAAGAGAAGATACTTAGATGTATGTCTCTCTGATCATTGTGCCTTTCAGAAATTTAACCATCAGCTGAGCTTAATTTCAGGGAGTGTGTCCCAAAGCTCCTCAACTACAAATGCGACGTTGTCAGATGTCAGGCTCTGCTTGCATCCTTTCCTCCTTCCCTCCCTCTGGGTAGTGAGGTGTGCATTTCAGGGACACATAGTGACCTAGAAACACAGAGCCGCCCCCCCTGATTCATGCTAAGTGAACGGGTTGCATTCAGGCTCAAACAGAGGCCGGGCTTCCCTGCTCTCGCAGGGATTTTTACCGTCCCTTTTAAGGGTAGTGAAACAAAATGACCTGGAACAAACAGCCGACAATGAGGGCTTTAAGAAGAACTGTTCTGGGATAAACCCACAAGTGGTTTATGGTTTCGCTGTAGTTCCATAGAAGTCTTTGACTGCCCTAACCCAAAGCAACCTTTTCATATAAATCATCTTTAAGGCAGTAATACAAGAAAAGCCAATCAATATTCAGAAATTACTGTAATATTAAGCCATCCTTTATGGGTCATATGCTTGGGTCAGTAAGAGAGGAAAAGTGCCAGTATGGGTCTTGAGACAGAGATCAGTGAATCTGCTATTTTTTAAAAATGACATGAAAGATGTGTTGATTGAATAACTTGGGATGGATTGTTGTTATTGGCGACCTGTCCAGGGTGTACCCCGCCTCTCGCCCGGAATGTTAGCTGGAGATAGGCACCAGCACCTTCTGACCCCTATAAGGGACAAAGGGTGTACAGAAAATGGATGGATGAATGGATTGTTGTTATAGATCTGTGAGGCCCCCAGACTCCTAAACCTGGGGGCCTCTCTCTGTGAATCTGCCAAATCCCCCTCCTAGAACCTTAGTAGGTGCCACCTAATTATCTTGATGGATTTCTTTTGTTGTTGCTAAGCCTAACAAACCCTGGTAGGTACAGCTAGTAAAGTCTCTGAGAAGTTGCCAGGAAACAAGAAGAAATTCTAGATATCAACACCATAATTTCAGGTAGCATAAATATAATTAAAAGTTTTGAATTTATAAATATGATGATAGAAATGCATTTGCATTCAGCCCCGTGAGTATTATGAAGATGAATTTATTTATGAAAGTGTTTTGCATCTTTTCAGGGTAAAGCTTTGTCAAACACAAGAGATTAATTCAGATCTCAGACTCATACGCCAGTCAGGAAAGGGACCTTTTTAGTTTGCAATGCTAAAGGCCACTGAAACTGCAAACTAGTCATCTCTTGTTGCAACAAGCTACTGCCATGGGCCCCATTAAGACTTCTTCGCAGTCTTAAAATAATTTAAATTAACAAATAAGTAAATAGAATTTTTTTAAAAAAACTGGTTACCAAACAGCTATTAATAGCTCTGCTATTAATAAAATAGCAGGGCTTTTAAGGATCCCATACCCACATTTTACAGTGTGATGAAGGAATTGCTGCAGAAGAAAATAATGGATCTCAGTTGGAAACTGTAAGTTCGGGGATCAGAAAAAATGATCAGAGAAGTGTTTGAATTACTAGGACGAACATGACTGAACAAGGTGGAAGACTGTGTGCTTTCTTCATCAAAAAGAAAAGCACAAATTGTTTTACCCTTCTAGGAAGAGATACTCGCAATTCTCCCTCTCCATTTTCCATAAAAGTTTGGAAGTATGTTTTGTAGTTTGGCGACTATATGCATGAAACGTGTCCCTTCAGAGCAGGTTTCGGCTTTGGCAATTTGTGATATTTATTCACCCCACTCTTGGCACAGCAATAGGCATGTGTTCACACAACTTTTTAGGGATCTAACCTTTGTGACTGCTCTTTGTCATGTCATGAGGAGATTTATGAAACCAGCTGTGATAGATGCACCCCATTTCCTGCAGTCATCACCATTACCTGCATTTTTATCTCTCGGAGAGGAGGGGGTCAGTTGGGCTCCACGCCCACACACTGCGCCTCATCTACCTGCCCGTATTGATTTACATACATATGGAATTGTATGCCAAGGGAGGTGACTGATGATTGGATGATTATCAGTGACGATGTCAGGTTCGGGCGAGGGGAAACCTTTAATCAAAATCTCTGTCTTGGTTGTCGCCATGGTGGCACTGATCGAAGGTCAGGAGAGAAGCAACTGGAGGGTAATCAGTCCCCTCTGCTGCTTGGATGCTGGAGAAGCATGTTATCATCCATAACTGATAATGTCCTGTAAGAAATGGAAGTTCATTATGTGGCTATAAAACATAATAGACACAGCTGGAAGTTAAACGCAACGGCCAAGACTCCCTGAAAGTCACGTCGTGAGTTTGTTTGTTCAGTGTAATGCATTTTAAACAGTGTTCTCTCTGCATCACTAAGTCTTTGATGTTTCAAGCCAAGTCAAACAACCAACTTTACAACTCCGTGAAGAGTGACTCATGCACCTGTGACACGTCTGCAGACCTCATGGAAACAGCTTGCATAAAACACAAGACCTGCTTCTGTCTCATCCAAACAAAAGCATGCCAGAAAGACAAACCCACTGACAATAACAAGCTTTGCAAATCACTGAAGTGCACATAAAATCGGCCAGATACACAAGTAAAGAAGAGCTGAAGTATAGTTCTCGAAAACAAACAGCACTGTTAAAAAGCCAGGGTTTAATGAAGAAAAGAATAAAAAAAATATGTCCACATATGGTGAACAATTATCCTGTATTATTATCATCGTGTCTATGGCTATCAAATGTTATTCCGTATCTTGATTTGGTAATATGTGCCCACACTGTCTAACAAGTGGTCTCAGAATCTGCAAAATGGTAAGAATATTTCTTCTCCACAAACGTCTCCAGGTATCCACACATATTTTATGTGAAATGTAGTTCTTTAGTTAAGCCATTGTAAAAATGGCACTTTTTCTCTCATGAAGTCATTAGTATTATTATTATCGTTACTATTAATTTGGACTTACTGAAAAATAAAATCTTTCTTCATCTCCAGCTTTCTAGCAGACATTTGAAGGTTTTAGGGCAAAAGTGAACTGTTCATATTTCTATTTGCCACAACAAACCCCCTAATTTCTTTTTAAACAAGATATGTACCTATAAAGGTGGAACAGGTCCTATAATGACTTATTGTGCTTTGATTCTGTTACATTTTACAAGGGTATGTACACTTGTCTATATGTAATAAGCAATAGCTTTCTGGTTGCACAATTCAGGAAGCAACAGGAAGTCTTTTGACCTGTTAGACTGATATGTTGTTGGGTTAAGAACTGAGGAATGCCATTGTGAAGTTGAAGTTCATCAATATAGCTTTACAACACAAGTCAAGAAGAAGAGATGACCTCTCTAGTTTCTCAACAAGTGTTTTGAAACCATAGCAACCTAAGAGTTCCAGTTTGCATTCCCCACGTAGGTGTGATGAAGCAAAGGTTCACCCCTGTCTTTTCTGGGATATGCTGCCCAATAAGTGAAAGCAAATCCATTTCTTACGAAACCCAATACATCTCTTTCTTTCTCTTCTCTTTTTTCACTCAGATGTGTGCTTCCTTTTACATTACAGTTTAACATTTTGAGACTCATTAATACGGTCCTCCCTACTGAGACGCACAAAAAAGCTGTCAAACAGGGGTGTGTTATAAAGGTTAGGCTGATCATCTCTGACAAATGCACTCCGGGGGCAGAAGGTCCAGACTTGGGAGTCTGTCAGATGTAAAATACACACGCTTTGATGTTGCACTTCCACCGTCCTGAAGGCACAGTAAACTTCTGCAGCTTTCTCTCTCAAATCAATGGAGAGATCAAATAAGCAACAGCACTATGACTGAACAAAGCTGTATGCATGTAAGTGTGTGTAAAAGGATTTTACATTAAAGCCAAGTACCTGTGTTTCACAGTGTCCAAATAAGATGCACGGGATTCTTACATTGATCATTTCAGGTTGACTTCACTCAATGTTTTAAGTTCACTAGTTCAGATGCTGTATGTTGCCTACGATGATTATAATGAAGATAAAACCTTTCACTTTTATTCAAGGATCCAGATTATAGGACCCACAGAGGGTCTTTGTTTGTAAATTTAATAAGTATCCGAATTATAGTTAATATTAGTTCCTTGCAAAGTTAATTAAACATTATGTTTTACTGTCTGAAAAAGATAACCCTACTAAGAGAAATTAGTAGTTTTCAAATGATTTTATTTTATGAAAGCAAAATAAACCTATTTATCAACCCCTTGCAAAGTGATTGACTATGAGCAAACACTTTTTTAAGAGCTGCCGTCTAAGGACTGACTATTTCCAGCCCCAGCGAATAAATAAATTGCTTGAAAATAACTTGTCTGATAACATGACACTGGCTCGAAGATCTCATCCATCAGACGGAAAGGTTACAAAGGTATTCTAATGTTTGTAACTCTAGAGAACATCCTAAACAATCTGGGCCTCCTTTTCCTCAGCTCATCGTATACAAATAAGAGACTAGAAAACAAAAAAAACATGGCTGACCAAAAAGAAATCAAAAGCCCTACATTTCTTTAAAAATATGACAGACCCAAACCCAGTTCTGCAAACTGAAGTACAAGTGAAGCTTATGTAAAACTAACTTAGCTTCTCAAAAAAAGACATCATACTGACAATCAAATATGGAAGTGGTCATATGGGGCTACATTTCTGTTTTTGTACCCAGAATACCCATGAATACTGATGCCTAGTAAAAAACTCTCAAGAATGTCCGGTAGGCAGATTGCCACCTTAAACTTAATACACTGAGTGGAGCATCGGACCGTTATCCCAAAATGGTCAGATAATCATGAAGTTTGCAAAGAGAAAAAATAAGATGGAAACTTCAGGACAAAGGTGACCTGTAGTCTGTTTCAGTTTAACTATCTATCAGAATACATGCAAAAAATATGGACACATGATAAAAGATAAAGATATTTGACAACATTGTTTGGTAAAATGTTTTAGAATTCTTGGAACAAGTTTATATTGATGCTTTGCTAGAAATACAAAGAAGCTATGCAAAATCACTGGGCTTAAGATGAAGGTACATTGCTACCTCTAGACACCTCTAGGGTTTAATAACCCTTTTATTAAAACGTGCAGCTTTACTAAACCCTGCAACAAACAATAAATCAGACAGAAACAAATTAAATTTTGCTTCATCTGCTTTTGCTACACAACCCCGAAACAGAGTGAGGCAAAAAGGCAGAAAGGTAAGAACTAAAGAGTGACTTTAGTGTCCCCTGAGGACCCTGTAGCACAACTAATTGGAAACTTGCCAAATGCTCACATTCCTGCCTTTCTTGTGGGACTCAGAGATCAGGAGTGGCACCGCTGGCAGAATGGTATCTGGATTACAGCTCTTCTGAAAGGAAGGGATGAGACAGACGTATTGATAAAAATTATGGCAGGTACAAAAAAGGAGGTAACAGAAAGAACAGAGGCAGGAGGGAAAGCACACAAACCCAAACCCAGCAGGTCACCCCTCCCCTTATTGTTGAGGGAGGTACTCAGCTGGCGAACCTGGAGGGAAACACCAGCTCCGAGAAGAAGCTAAAGCAAATACAGCATGAGGAATGAAAGTGTGGCTGTGGTGGGAGCTTTGGGATGCTTTGAACTGTAGGCTGCTTTTGCTGAGCCCAAAGCCTGGACACAGCAGAGAGAAGCAGGAACTCCAGATTACAAGGGATCCTGTGGTGGAGCTCAGTCTTGTCAGTTGCATACAAGAAGACAAGCTGGATTAGACATGTTTTAAGGAGAATACCCTTCTATACCAGGAGCCAACCAAGAGGTTGGAGTATTACTTCAAAACTGGACTTGCGGCTCTCACTCGATTTGTGATGGTTTCCTTTCTGGAGGTCGTTTACTGGGTGACGGTGTTGTGTTGTCTTGGACAGAAGCATCTGGTGACCGGTGGTTGTTCAGGGAAATGTTGCCGGGGCAGAAACATGGGCTGTTCTACTACAGACTGGAGGATGGACCGGGCATTTGCAAAATGCTACTGCGACGAGGACTGCATCAAAACCAAGGACTGCTGCTTTGACTATTTCACAGAGTGTCCAGGTGAGTGATGAAGGGAGGGGACGAGTCTTAGGGTAAATGAATCACAGAGGAGTCTGATTCATTCACAACTGAACTTTATAGCACCCCTATGAGATAATCAGAAGATAAATTATCTTCGGAAGCTTTCAGACAAGGGGCAAAATTCGGAAAGGAATTGTTAGCCTTATCTAATCGTTAGTGATGCAGCTCTCATGGCAGAGCTTATTCATTCTGAATACTATCTGTAATGTTTCCTCATTTATCTTGTGTATCTACCAAATACCTCAGCCAGCTTTGTGCCAAGCCTCATTTCAGTGGACTGCCCAACACAATGGCATTAGGACAAATATTTGAAGAATGAGATTCTTGTCAATCAGTTGCAGCAATTACAGTTCCAGGCAAACAAGCCGAGCGTACTTAATATGTGTTACAGCCCAGTAGCCACAAAATCGGCACACTTACAACATCAAAGCCTGATTATTAAGAACAAAGAAGTGAACTTGTGTTCACTTGGCAGACTAAACCTGTTTGTAGCAGAGACAAAAAAAACACTAGTTCTACAAATTGCAATCAAGACTCCATACATTGCAACACAACCCAATAATTATATTTCTTTTGAATCGAGACGATAATTGGAGCCTGTATGAAAGTTGTAAGCAGATCTTTATTCAGCCCTGTGGGGGCCTCTTTTTTTGTAGCTCAAGACTGTGCTGCGAGCGCTTGGAGCTTTTGGAGTGGCTGTGCCAAGCCATGCCAGCCTTCAGTCAGAGTCCGTGTCCGTCAGGTAGAGCAGCAGCCTGGTAACGGCGGTGATCCCTGTCCCAGTCTGGAGGAGAGAGCTGGTTGCAGGGAGTATAGAGACCACCGAGGCAGCCAATGTGGACTCAGTTCAGGTATAAGAAACATAATATATTATTTGCTTTCATGTCTGCAGCTATTTACTGTGTTTGAATGCCTCTTAGAGGTTCACGTCAATGTCTCACTGAAAGATAGTAAATTTATATTCCTTTGTCTTTGAACCATTCTTTTTCAGAATGACTGACAATACAGTCTTAAATTATTTGAAAAACAATAATTTAATTTGAATTTATTCTAGATCTTCCTCACTATTTTTTTTAATGTAATGTCCCTTAGCAAATTGAAAGGAAGCAATTATAGAAAAAACTGCCAATTAATTTAAATTGGTTGACTTCCTGGCATGGACACAACTTCTAAGCAAAGTCTACAAATTTTCAATAAGGTTGGTGCCTACCTTCTACAGTTATTGGGCGAGAGGCAGGAAGCACCCTGCACAGGGTGATCAAAAGACTACGTCTAGACAAAGAAAATGGTCCAAAACATAGACCCAAAATTGCATGGATCCCAAAACCACTCTGGATATTTGTTTCAGATTATTTTCATGTTGGAGTCTCCAATGATACCCTGAAGTATCAAACTTCTAAACCTTGCAATGAAAGAAGATTGGTTAGGAAAATCAAGAGCAACCCTGGAACCACAAAGATTTGAACCTGGCACAAACTGCAGATTTTTGGTACAGTGTCACTGTCCTTAGCAAACTGAGATAAGGCTCACCTTTATATAAAAGAGCATCTTCCATAGAAATTTGCTGTGCTCAGACTAGACAAAGATTGAGCTGTTAAGCCATAACGACAAGAAGTATGTTTGGAGGAGTTATTGTGAGGCTTTCATCTAAGGCATAGTAGCGTTAGCATCATAGTAAGGGTGTGTTTTACTAAATAAAATGGCACAAATAAATAGTCAGAATAATACTGAGAGATAGTGAACTTCTTCATTCTTCAACATCACCTTAAATCAACATCCTGGTAGCTACCTTGGACACAATTGGCTATTGCAACAGGACAATAACCCCAGGAATTCTCCAAAGAACATTTAACCAAACGTTTGAGGAGGTGTGTGTACTGTATATTGTTTGTTTGAGCATTTGTGATTTTGACCTTGCAGAAGAAAATATAGAATATATTAAAACTCATACTCCCAAGAATCATTGCAACTGTATGTTGTACAGTTGATTTACCCAGTCAAAATTAGTATTTAATTAAATTAGTAAAATCCTACCATTGTTACAACTTTAAAGATTGATGTATTTGTAAGTTGCTTCAAACGCTTCAGTTGTTGACTGTGTGTTCTATGACTTTGTATTTTTATGATGTAAAGCACCTTGAACTACAGTACCTAGCTGCTGAAATGTGCTATACAAATAATCTTCAACTTGAACTTCTGACAGGATCTCCATAGTTTTCCATAAATGGGTAAAATATTAAAAAACCTGAACCGTTTTCTCTTATAAGGCCCAGCATTCATCACCAGCTTGGAATTTGGTAAAGGAAGACCCAAGCATGACAGCTATGGAAACCCCCTGGACCCAGGGTAAGTTTCACATTATCTCAAACTGCTCATGACTGCGGGTGACTGAAAGCAAGACACATGACGTAAAAAAAACGACAAAAGAAATGCTTTCATGGAGGTAAAATTTTACCCTACAATATAGAAGTCTCTACCTGCTTTGTTGCATCTAAGTGAGTTACCTTTGTTTGCCCACCTGGCTGTCTGTAAACATGATTATACAGCAGTGCTCAGAGACAGCCCACAATCCTTTGAAATTAAATCCTCACAAATGTCACAGAAAGGTCCACACACACCAAAAGGGCTTTCTAAGTGAAAAGGTGAGTGCGAAAATCACAACTGCACCTCGGCAAAGTGACATACACTTTCCAAGAATGAAACCTGCAGCTTTCGTTTTTGTTCTGTCAACATATTGAGATTATTTTTATATGACTTTCATGACTTTTCTGTTACCCCCATCAGGTTCTGTATGGAATTTAAAATGGAGTCCCGGACAGCACACTGTACGGTGGAGAACCGGCCTCACACCCTCTGGATGCGCTACATAACTGAAGGATTCAAAGTGTGTGTAGCGTGTGAACCTCCTGCCCTGCAGAACAGGAGCTGTCAGGGTGACGGCCAAGAATCGAACAAGTAGGAAGTTATTAGTTGTGGTGATTAAATAATGCATTTAACTATTCAAGAGTATACTCAAAAACTGTGATTTGACTTTATTGCAGTTTTCTAATCCACAAAAGGTCAAGTAAAATACAAATTTAAATACATATACCTGCACATTCTTGTTTCAAAATCCTTGAGCATGTTGCCCCTCAATCACATCTTTTTACTTTGCAACCATAAACAAGCTTCTTGCATGAATCTGGCAAAAAACACAACCCACCCCCCCCAATTTCACAATTGGCTGTGAAATTGCACCAAAGCATGATGTTCCCACCACCATGTATCACACCAACTCTTCCAATCTTTATTTTTGTCATTGTTGCCAACTAGCTCAATATTTTCCATTTCCCTCCCTAGAAGGCTTTTAGTTCATCCAGGTGGACAAATTTCAGTCACGCCCAAGGACTTCAATTTGGGAGTCTCAGTTCATGTTGATGTAAAGAAAACTTGCAGCAGGCTTAGAAGATGCCATAAAAGCCGACACCCGTTTTAGACTTATGCCGATAAATTTACATCAATTTTTGACTGAAATAGTAGATGGAAAGAAACATGACTGAAATCTGCCAATGCAATGTTACTGTGTTTCAGAGAAGCTGTGCTTCAATGGCAGGCAGTGGGGAACCCACACTGCAGAGGGACATGGAAGAAGGTCCAGAAAACTCCACAGTGCACCTGTCCAACACAACATATCTTCATCTTCACCTGACCTCCAGTTTGCTGAAATAAAGCGTGCAGAACACCACAGGACGTTCTCTGAGAGACTAAGAGCCGCATAATAACTTAAAAGCTTACAAGGCTCACTGCAAACTCAAAATGCACTTATGTTAGAAATTAAACATCAGTACAGTTTTTTAATTGTATTTATTATTTCAAAACATGTCTGCAAAAAACAACATAAATGATTTTTAAAAAAAGCAACTATATACTTTCAATTTTATTGTAAAACTAATTTAAAGGTACTATTTTTGTCTTTGGCGCCCTCTTGTGATGTAAATTGAAATTGGGGAAGCGGTAAAACCCAATAGCTTTACAATTTTACAAATTTACAACACTAATGTGGAACAAAAGTAAGCAAACAAAATAGCATTTTCTTACATAAATAAAGAAAAATAAATTTCTCATCAGTGGGTAGTTTTATGTACAAACTGCTTCATTATCCCAGATAAAACAAGAAGTTGGAAGCTGCCTTTTCAGCCGACTTTGTGATTCCTTAGCAGAACTCTCCAGCGGTCTTTCAGCATGGTGCCAGTGCGTCCCTCAAAGTCATAATCCAGTAAGATTCGAGACCAGTTCCCCTGTCCGTGACGTTTGACCCCGTCTTGAAGGTATTTGTCCAGCTGGACAGTCCATTTCTAAACAACACAACACATACTCAGCACCTTTTCTTCCTAGAAATGAATTTAACTTAAACAAGCAAACAATTTTAATTTTAATTAAATTAATCTAAAACATACAATTTGTTTTGCGACTCAACTTGCCTTTCGTGTTTTCTTTTCCATGTACTTTTCACTATTTTGCAGTGTGGAGGTTTCTACGTTCTTCCTCGCCGTCAGGTGACACACCTCTGATGGTGGGAGGTTAAAAAGTGTTTAGCTTTGGTCAAGCTCATAACAGTACTGGAAACATTTTACACAATTATCATTATTGTTAGTCAGACAAAAACAGAAGTATGATGCGTCTTACCACTGCCAGAGAGTCGCGTCAGAGAAACAAACAGCTTTTTCGTGGTATCAGGTGACCATGCCTCGGTAAGTTTAGTAGAGAGCAGTTTGCGTTTTGTTCTGTTGAAGTGTCACAGATTTTACAGATTATTTTCACTGACATGTAAAATACATTGCAGTAGCCGATGCAACTTGGAAGGACTAAAATGCCCCCTTTTCGTTGTGGAAAAAATGAAGACGAAAACAGCATAATGTACTAAGATAAAAATTTCTTTGAAAATTGTAATCAAAACAATTACAGTTTAAAATGATTCATGTCCCTGGAACATTTAAAATTACTCTACAAGTTTGTTTCTGATGGGAAATCAGAAGTCTGACATCTCTCAAAAGATAATATGACAAGTCCAGAGGGGACAATTTTAGCAAAAAGTGGCACTTAAGTAATGATTCATACCTTTTGCTGTAAGATGAGAAGCTTTTGCCATTACAGCAGTCAAAAGCTTTGTGTTGTTGCTAAAAAGTGTTTTATGTGCTTTTCGATTGTATTTATTTAACCCCCTTTATTCAATGAAGTCCATCCATGCGTTTGAGCCTGAAAGGTCTCTGTGCCATTACCCCAAACTTTAGCTCCCTCTAATGTTTTAATTCGGAATAATTTGGAGCTCAAGTGTATGTGAGAAATTATTTTTCATACTTTTTATTCTTCTGTGTTGTTTCACTTTGCTTTTCTGAGACAGTGCTGTCTTGTAACTCCACAGGCTCCGAATCCAGTATGTTTCGGGAAGATTGGACAAAACCTGTAGCTGTCTGAATGAGAAACATAAACATTCTTTAAGATGCATGCATTCATTGATATTGATGGACAAAATCATTCTGTACCTAAACGTATTTCATTAGTGACTCTCTAGAAATCTTCCCACCTGCTCCAATATTATCGAAAAAAAAACCATTCTAAGTAAAAGTCACTAATGCACAAAAAGATTATTCACTTAAATTCTTAAATCTGTAATGCATTTATGAAAAAGAAAATATGAAAAATGTCAAATCTTTGAAATATAGAAATAACTTTAAATAAATAAAAAGGAAAACATTTTTAATTGAAAAAAATATATATTAAAAACATGAAAATACAATAACAATGGGTTTTCAAACGCTTTTTTATGTTAACACTGTCACCACTATCATCATTATCTTACTCTGCTCAGATCCTGTGACCAAAAATCAAACCCAAATCATCACCTACCTCCACTATGCTTAGGAGTTGTTAGCAGGTACAGTATTTGTGCTGATAAGGAGCCTTTTGCTGCAAGTGTGCATTACGATCAACAATTGCAGCTTTTATCTAATAAGTGTGAAGAACTATTCCACAAGTTTTGTGTGATTTCTTCAACCAGAATACTGGAAATTTAAGTCAAGCAGCTAGAACTACTAAGTCCAGTCTTGATGTTAATTCCTTACACACTTTGTAGCTGACAATTTTTTTTATACAGGAAACAAACAAAAAAAAAAAAAGCAGCTGCATTCAGAGGTTAGGCCCTATTATCACAGTTAAATTGTGTTTTTTTTTATGATTCTGCACTAAATAAAAGTTTTTTTTATGAGAACCACAAACATTAGAAAAAAAAAAGGCCCATTAATATTACTGTTAATATATAGTGAGAAAACCTAATAATAATAAGAAGAAATAATGACAAAATAAAAACTGACAGCTGAAATGGCTTTCTTGTATAGGACCTGTTTACCAATTACATTTTGAAATCAAAACATCCCATGAAAAAAATTACATGCTTTTCGGGTTCAACACATCCTTGTCTGTTCAAATTAATTTTACACATGCACTGCTAGAAAAAAACAAACTTCCCTGCTACAGTAGAATATAGGATGTGCTCTGCTTTTCTGAAATATTGCTTCCTTCACTCCAGTGAACTAGAACTGATTAAAATAAAATCTAAATCTTGATAAAGCTGCTTGTTTTCTCCAGAGTTCCAACACCCTAATATCCTAACTCAGGTCATTTTCATCCTTTTGAACAAGTTTATTATTTACACGTTTCTTTTTCAGGCCAATTTCCCACGTAAACATCAGAATTATTGAACATTTAGCGTTACCATGCACACATGTACTTCACACTAGAAGCTCTACATGCTGGAGGGACGTAGAAGGGAAACTGGCAGCAAATAAGACATATAAGGCACCTAAGCTTAATGAGATCTCACCTTGAGGAGGAAATCACATGGATTCTTTTTCAAGTAGTTATCCAAGAAAGGGTGTATGGTCTCCAGGAGGCGGTTGTAGCTGAAGCTCATGATTACTGGGTGGTACGTATCAGCTTTTGTGACGATAGTCGAGAGTTTAATTCCCAAGTTCTGGTTCAGAAAAAGTTGTTGTTAAGAATAATAATAAAAAAACAACAGTTATCTTAGGATAAAAAGTGACAAAGAAAAGCAACTGGACATACAGACCCGAGGGCATGTGTGTCTTTTTTCAAACCACTTGAGGACCGAGGAGGCAGAAGACCTCTGGCCTTTCTCCAGGCAGACGGCCACAGCCTAGAAACAAGGCAAAGGGTGTCATTTATGCCCAAACCCACCCAGAAAGTCAATTGTTGTCCTAAAATATTATAAGTTTAACGGGAAGCAGTTCTTGAAAAGACAGAGACAGTACCTGGACAAACAGGAGAATGGTAATCTCTTTGAATAAGCCTTCATCTTCCACTACGTTTTCCAGGCTCGACCAAACAGTGGCAGCAGACATCAGAGGCATTACATGTTCATCTTTTTCAAACAGGACATCTGGGGGAAGTGGGGAACATTCAGAAGAGCAGAAAAAGAAGCTTAATATTGAACCTGTAGTCTTTTGTTTTCTCATTTACATTTTTTTTGTCTGACGAACATTTGCATAATGAAACTGTGTCTTCATCTACAAGATATTTCTCATGAGTAAGTGACAATCCTAATATTTGCAGAGTGGTTCTGATTTACAACAGCAATGCAATAGTTAAACATAAGTTTGGAGCAACTCACCCAGGTGATTTCCGTGCATTACTCTTGCTAGAAACGCACATATCAAGGATTTTTCATTATGGGCATCTGCTTTAAGAGATTTACTCTGAAAAAGAGCTGGGAAAAAACAAAAACATATAAATTCACACTACAGTTCACTGACTCATAGAACCTACTTTTTAAGATCTTCCAATATTACAACACAAAAAACACCTTTTACATGGGTATACACAATAAAGCACACAAACATTTTCAACAAAAAAAGCAGTTTAATGCATAACGTTTCCCTCAAATAAACCCCAAGATAAATATGTTTTCCTTTTTTTAAATATAACAATAGTAGTAAATCTTATTTCGGTCACTTCACGCAGCGGAACAACAGTGAAGTGAAGTTAGTCGTCTCAAAAAGTCAGAAATCGCTTCAAAAGTAACGAAGAAATCTAGGAAGCTGTCATAACTCTTCCAACTTGGTGCAAGCAGAGCGCTTTGACGTAGGGAGCTACTTTCCACTGGATTATCGGTCACTTTGTTGGATTACTCACCTTCAAAAACGGACAGAGTTTCGTTAAATTCATCAAAGTTTCCTTCTTTGAAGCTTCGACATAAACTCACAAACATGAAGTCCAGCATCCATCCTGAGGCGACGGCGGTGACATGAGGAAAGCTGACACTATCATCTGTACTCGATGACTTTGAGGCGAGTTCCTCTTTAATTTCACACTCCATTGTTGTTTGTTGTTTATTTATTTCTTGACGTTTGTAGACGAGTTTCCGCGCGCGCTCATTTATGAGCCAAAACAACCGAACATAAAGGATTACAGCGACCTCTGGCGTCTGGGATGAACAGCACCAAGCAACATATTCTTCATTTCTTCTAAAGTCATGACATGTCTCAGCTTTCTCAAATTATTTTAGCCTAAATACACTAATTGTAGTGTATGTAAACTTGAAGGAAGCAACAACAAAAAATGCTGTGCAAAAACAACCGTGGCAATCCAGCTGATCTAAGACAAGAACATTTAGCTTCATTTAATTAAAGATAGTAAGGGAAAAAGGGCATGCATATTTTTATGCAGTGTATGTAAATATCTGGTATCAGTAAAATGATGCAACAATCCCTAATATGCGGATGCAGTGCACAAACATCTGCTTAGTTATAGAAAAGCAAACACAAAACACGTAATATATATACACATTTATTTGTTATTCTGCATAATGCTAGTAGATGTAATGGGGAACAATGGGCTACAGAAATGTTGACAAACATGTACCATAACAAACTGTTCTATGGTCACATAATTGCTTGGACTACAACATGCATACAAAGATGTCACTTTGTACAGAAACAGTCTGTAGCTCAGAATACGTCTAATGATAATGTCATCTCAAAGCTGAACGGAGAAAGACAAATAAAAAAATAATAATGTAAGAGGCATAATATACACATACATAAGAACAAAACAATGTTGCTTTATGCATTTTTGGGGAGGACGGCTTGGCAAGCACAAGTGATCGACACAGACAACAAACATTCTCTCAGAGAAAATAAAGACATCATTTCCACTCTGTACAGCATCACTAATCAATGTGCTGTTATGAGACACTAAGACGGAGCATGGTCTTTTCGCTGTCAGCCTGCAGAATTCCTCTCCACAGAAATTTTATTCCACTAGGATATAACCGATCAATCCAACTCCCTTTGTTTCTCTACTCTGTTATAATGAAGGATTATTTAGGGCTAACACAGACACATGATTATCACAAACAGGAGGTGAAGAGGGGCGGGGGGAGGGAGCATAGGTACAGAATTAAGGAGCTTCAACATGAGGGTTGTCATCAAACCTTCATTCATAAAAGAAAACAACAAAAACAACCAACACTGACCGTGGATTTGACATCGGAGGGAACCAGAAACATCTAAGTCTCCAATGATGCATCATTAAATTCACAAAGATAACTCCATGAGGTCTTGCAAATCTCTGAATACTGAGTCAGATTATGCTACGTTGGGCATACAGGTTGAAAAAAAAAAAGGATATGCAAAAAAGAAATCACCGATTGAAATGGTTTTCAAAAACATTTAACAGGACACTTTTGCTTCCTCTACACGGCTTTTCTTTAACCCGGTGATTGCCTTTGCCGAGTCACACCAGGTGGCCAAAGTCTGTAAAGCTGTAGAGAATGGAACAGTAGACAATGTACAGTGCACCACAAAAGTATTCACACTCCTTGAATCTTTTCACATTTGAGCACATTGCAACCACAAACCGCAATATATTTTAGGTGAATTTATGTAGCAACACAAAGTGTTGCATGAAGGTAAAGCAGAACGAAAGCATGGACTTACAGTTCACAAAAAATAATTAAAATGTGGATCTCTGCAGTTCCTCCAGAGTTACCATGGGACCCTTGGATCCTTCTCTGATTAATGGTCTCTGCCTAACTGTGTCTTGTTCTTTCTGTTTTAAGATAATGGATTGAACAGTGCACCATGAAATTTTCAAATATTGCAAAGCTTTGGAATATCGCTTTTATGAAACCAACTTTGCTCTAAGCTTCTCACCCTGACCTATATGCTTTGTTCCTTGGTCTTCATGAGGCAGTTTGTTTGCTAGTATTATCTTAATAAACCTTTGAGGCCTTCATAGAATTATTGGACTTATACCGAGACTGAATTACACACAGGTGGACAGCATTTAATCACTGGATATCATATTGTAGATAAATATACTGAAGTTTGTGGCTGTAAACTTAAATTTTATTTTGAAAAAATTCAAAAGACATATCCACTTTTGCAAGGCACTGCAATCTGATGGATGGCTATAGACACTCATTGTCAATCCTTTGCTCATCACTGAAGGCTAATGGAGATGAATATTCAATGTGCTGCACAGAATTATCCATGACGAGGGATACATATTGTGGCTCCATTATATAGCAGCCAGGACATTGACATTAATTTGACAACAGCTTTGAAAAAGTACAGAAATAGAGAGTTTGACACTAGTTGTTAAAAAGAAAAATAAAACAACACAAACAACAAATCATTTATCCAATGAGAACATCAGAGATTTATAGAAAACCTGAGAACTCAATAACATTACTTGTATCTGTTACATAAAGACCTGATTTCTCCTATAAAATTAGAATTTTCTGTACAGTGCTATATGAACAAAGCAAATGACTTGCTGCCTTCTCATAAACAGAGGTCTTATGAAAAAGTGGGCATCATTTCAACCACCATATGGCAGGAAATTGTGGTCATGCTCCGTTTTTTTGGTTTAGAAAAAATAGAATCATTCTTAATTCACAAAAAAACACAAAATACTGCTTGTGGCGACTAAAATTAGATCAGGTTATTATTATTATTTGAACAGCTATATAAAAGGCCCTGGTGGTCAATTTGGATCCATCTACCCACAAATATTAAAATTTGAGGTATGTTGATACCTGGCATTAAGGTGCTTGTGACAGCAATTTATGTGTATAATATAAAATCAAAACTTTAATTCCCATTTGCATTGTTTTTGATAGATTCTGGTAGCTGCAGCAGTGTTTCACCACCATATTAAAGATAAAACATTTGAAAAATACAGGTCATTTCTGCCTGTACACTTACAAATTCCCATTGACAGAAAATAAAGTGCCACAATTCTTGGCCTGCATAGATTGCAGTATGCGGTATTGCACATTCCACAACTTTCTGTGAAAAAAACCCCCCCAAAGACATGGTGATCATAAATAGGAAAGAAAAAATTAAAATAAAACTAACAACTCACCCATGTCCTTCCTCTCACTGCAATTCAGATTTGTGCGGCTCAAACTCACTCATACAGACACATCGAGACAATGTACATGCTTCTAGCAAAAAAAAAAAAAATGCAATCAAAGGCAACATCAACAGATATTTTCAGTCAGTGTAAAACAATCGTGAGAAGACAAGAGACAAAAAGAGAGAAAAAAGAACTCCATTGGGTTTAAGGTTGACTGAAAAACATAATAAATTACAGTCTAAAACACCACAAATAAATAATGAGGAAAAAAAAATGGCATAAACCGATCAGCTAGATCGGCTAAAGTTGCAGGAGACATTAGGATGCAGGGGAGGTAAGACAATGTACTCAATGCAGTTAAACGAACCATAAGCAACAAATACAACTCTAGTTATAAGATGTTTTTAATAGATGATATGATGCAGCTGTGATAGATAAAAGCATGTAAGTGTGCTTAATTTGGTCCATTGGTATTAGGAAGAATACTGTTACTTTATGTTATAGTCAATATCCTATAAATTGGCATAAATACTAATATTTAGTGATGCAATCCTCGGAAATATGTTGTCAACTTCCAAACTCTGTTTTTTGACCTCCCCATACCAATTTTAGCTGATTCTGATTTCTCTATAAGATATTATAAGATAATATAAGAACAGCAGTCAAAATATACTTTTCTATCTTTCCTACTGTCAGTCATTGTTTTTTTTTTTAAGCAGAGGCAACGGCACACTGCTATGTCAGAGAGCAGTCGCAATAAAACAGGTTTTTACAATTTTTTTTAAAGCAAAGCCAAAAGGATTGTGAAAATGACATTTTACGTTGTCTTTAGATTAGCGACTAGTGCAGTTAGCATTTATAAAACACCATATTATGTGTGTATTCCTTGGGTAATTGAGATTTTTAGTTTTGAAAAACTGCCAACTTTTCTAAATCAAATGTTCCATGACAGACAGGCTGAAAGTTCAAACAATAAAACAGAGCACCCGAAGTGCTCTGTTCAATCTTTCTGTTATCTGCTCAAGTTTAACTCTCTCTCTGACTCCTTTGCAGCAGCCTAAAAGAATTGTCGCCATCTCTGGACATATCACAGAGAGCACAGTTTTTTTTAAAGAGCTTCCCTCATCTATTGGCTTTCTTTGACTTCACTCTCAAGTAACTGAGTATTTTCCAATTACAGCTTTAACACCAAATAGTGTTCTTTTCCTTGATCCCAGTAGCACTTGGTATGAGGTATTCGCTACTCAAAAAATATTTAAAAGTTAGAAATAATGTGGTTTCAGTCAACAGCCAATTTTATAATGCATCTCTATTAATATTTAAGCATTTATCTGTATTATTGACATTTTTTCTGAAATATTCTTATATGAATTTTTTTTATTTTGTGATGTCTAATCCTACAAAATTTATATTCTATTGATTCTTAAGTCTACTTAAAGATGTATATAATCTGTTGTCAGAGAGTGAATACAATTCTTAGAAGTGATTAGGACAGAATCTAAAACTGGTCCCCTACTGATGATCCTGCATAAATTTTTTTTCTGTGTTTCCAGTTTTACTGGTTATATACATATTTGGCATCTGCAGTATAGGGGTTATGTGCTTTAGGTGAATAGAGGTGACTTGAATGTAGAGACTGGATATCTGGATGATTACAAAACTAAAAGCTGAAAAGGTGCTATGAAAACCCAAAGCAATATTCTCAGTATTACAGGTTGAAACATCATTTGCACTAAGAGAAAAGAAAAAAAAACATTACAGGGTTCATCATGGGAGCACTTTGCATTTCCACATTAGGTAATGATATGTTTTTTTTTCTTTTGTATTTTAAATATAGATCGCTACGATGCCAACACCCACTCTCATGGCTGTTGATTCAATCCACCACATCCTTTTTCACATTACAAATGTTTGTACCTTCTGTCCTTTGCATTGTCATTGCCTTGCATGTTGTTGTATGTACAGTGGAGTGCTTTCAGCAAACTAAGCACCATAAAATATCTGTCTTTGTTTAAATGCATGCTTTGTACAGATAAGTCTGTCTGTGCATTTCCCTTGCAAAAAAAGAGGATTTTTTTTTACGTTGGGAGAACTTGTGTCTGCATTAGACAACAAATTCCCCATACCTCCAGAGCCTCTTTTTTGTCTCATTGAACTCACTGTTTACTCCAGCGTCACTCTCAAAACTGCACAAAGAACTGCAGTTTCCGATTCAGCAATACACAACAACACAAGTAAAAGAGAACTTGTCATGCCATGCAAAAGTATCTTTCTGTCAGACTGCACCAAGCCTTTTTCTACTGCTCCCCCACATGCCAGGGCTGAGGTTGTTTTAGGTCTAGCTTTCCCTGTTGCTCACATGCTTGTTTCACAGGTTGGAGAGAGGCTGCCATCTCCAGGTATCAGGTGGATGTCAGATGATGTAAATATGTGATTCTCTACTTTGTGTCCACCTGGGTTGTTGCCTTGGGAGCAATTTTGTACTGCTGTTTTGGGTGACAAGGGTGCAACTGCAGCGCCAGCCTCCTCCATAAGTTGTTTCTCCTCGTGGTTGTCTGTGGACTGATCTTCATCACCAGGTGGGGTGTCTACCAATAGTTTCTTAGGGGAGAAGCTGCAGGGGCCCTCTAATGTAACTGGGATAAGCTCTTCCGAACTGGGAATAAGTGGTGACGTCTCTCCCATTGGGGACTCATCTCCCAGGACACTTGAGCTAATATCTCCAGGAGAGGTGGTGCTAGGTGGAGTAATAGGACCTTCATTGGAGGATTTGCTGAAGTTAGTCTTCAACCCTTTTATGTTTGGAGAATTATTTTCAGATGGAGAGCTTTGGGTTATCTCCGCAGCACTGTTAAAGCGTCTTCCTTCCTCTGTATGTAAATCTGATCCATCACATGGGTTGTGAGATTCATAGAAGTCATTACCAGTACACCTCAAGTGGCTAAAATTCAAAAGCGGTGGAATTGTGGGGTGTCTGATCTCATATAACCCATAATCATCACCAGCCTGGTTGAAGCCGTGGTTTATGCACTCTGCTGGACAGCTGGCTACATTGTCTTTCAAAGAATCCCTGACTTCCCTCATTTCAAGTAGCACCTCTTCCTTTAATGTAGAGTCAGGGCTGAGAGATTTCTTTGGCGATCCAGGGACAGTCATAGTTGTGCTCAGAGTGCTCATGGAACTCAGATTCGTGAAGGATTGAGACTTGGTCATCTGGTTGTACATTTCCTCCAGTTTCTGAACGCTAAGGTGCTGTGGGGTCCTGCTTATCCGATGCTGACTTCCAGTGGTGGTGATGGTTATACCATGGGGTGAGCTTTGAGGTCCTAACTCTGGGTTTCGTTTGTCTGGAGATCTGAGACTGCTCTCAGAAGTGGCGTGCCTAGTGGAGCTACCCAAACGGCTTGGTGTAAGATGATTGTCCAGGGAAGTTTTGTCCTCTCCTTTCTCTACCACCACATCCAATATTTCCATACTACGAGCAAAGGCATCTTTTAGGTTCATTGATACGATGCTGCCATTCCTCTTGGCTCTCTCCAATGCCTCCCTCCTCTTGATGGCTTTATCTTGCCTCTTCTGCTCCTTATAAAATTCTGAGAAGTTGTTGACAATGATAGGGATTGGTAGGGCAATGACTAGAACCCCTGCAATACAGCAGAGTCCACCAACGATCTTTCCAAGTAAAGTCTGTGGGTAAATATCCCCATAGCCCACGGTAGTCATTGTAATGGTGGCCCACCAGAATGAGGCAGGAATACTTGTGAATTTGGTGGCATCTTCATCTTTCTCAGCAAAGAACACCAAACTGGAAAATATCATGATGCCCATGGCAAGAAATAATATAAGCAAGCCCAGCTCGTTGTAGCTCCTTCTCAAAGTGAACCCTAGAGACTGGAGCCCTGTAGAGTGTCTGGCCAACTTCAAGATTCTCAATATTCTCATGATTCTGAATATTTGTACTACACGGCGCACATTTTGGAACTGTAACACACTCTTGTTGGATTCTGTTAGGAAGATGGTGACATAGTAGGGCAGGATGGCCAGCAGATCAATGACATTCAGTGGGCCTTTAAAGAACTTCCACTTGTTCGGAGAGGACAGGAAGCGTAGGAGGTATTCCATGGTGAACCATGCGATGCAAACAGCCTCCACATGGGCCAGCTGAGGGTTATCATTGGCTTGACCAAACTCGTCCATGACCTGGAGCTCTGGTAAGGTGTTGAGAGACAAGGCGATGGTGGACAGAACGATAAAGAGGATTGATATTATGGCGAGAATCTGAAATGAGAGAGGAAAACGAGATAAAATGTAAATAAATCCATTCACCAAATTCTTACAAAAAGAGAATACATTAAAGAAGATTAAAGAAATAACCACATCAAACTCAGTTAATCAGCCAAAATAGCTCTGCAGTCTTTGACTTTATCTCTCACAGTCAACATTTTATGACTCAGCAGATCACAATAGCATTCACAATCAGAGGAAGCTGCTTTGCATTAATAGACAGGAAAAAAAGAAGCATAAAGAAAGCTTGAATGTCTTAAGAGTGAATGATGTGAATGTAATGGAGCATGTCTTTGCTTGAAAGACACCTTGGAGGCGTTCCTGAATACAGATGGAGAATCCATTATACATACAAAAATCTCAACCTATTGCCCTAAACGTTTTAATTGTGTCTGATAACTGTGTTAGTCTATTTTGATTTATTTTGGTTCTGATCCACCTGCGTGCCCACTGCCAATTATAAAATGTGACAAATTATGACTCATGATTAAATGAAAATGCCTTCCTGAACATAAGCACAATTGCTTACAGTATACTGTAAGATAAATATGAAAAGACACTTTGAAATGGTCAAAGAATGAATAAAATGTCATCCTGTTGAATGCAAACTGCTGCATAGTCAGTACATGGCCAAGAAATAGACAGTACGAGTTCATATCCACTAATGTTAGTTAAACTTTAGTAAACTGTAAAGCACTGAAATCAATAAGTAACTAAATTAACCTTTTCTCCAGCCACATGTAGAGATCAGTTGGCATCTTTTCAGTCACACTACTTTGACAGTGGGCAATGTTATCATTTCTACTCTATTCAGAGAAATTTTGTTTGCGACGGTAGAATAAACCCACAATAATCTTTTAAACTCCTGCCGGCCACAGTAATGTTTCTTGTTTCAATTTAAAAAAAGAAACTGCACACTTGACATCTGAAATCATTTATCAGACAACCATTCTTCATTGTGGGCTCACAAAAGCTAAGAACATCTGGCCTAGAGGTCGGCATGGGGTGAGATTAAGTGGCAGCACTTATCTATACTGGGATTTATTGACAGCGATTGATTAAAGCTGGCCTCAGATGTCTTGTCTAGTGTTTGAGATATATAAAATGAGCAATCAAGTGACGGAGGAGAATTGCTTTTGAATGTCACATAATATGAGACAAGCTGAATTTTTCATTCAGAGCTCTGCTTTATACCCGACTACTTGTCAAGCCACAGGGATTAGTTGACATCCATTTTTCTTTTAACTCATCTCTGCCGGTCTCTCTATCCAGACCCCCAAAGGTGAAAAGTTTCCATTCTACAGTAAGGAAGCACTGTAGTATAACTTCTACTAAAATCCACCACATGGAAAAATTTGCATGCTTTTGTGCAAAGTCCTCTGTGACCTGTGCAATATAAAACCTATTAAAGTCTAATGGAGAGAGATTGAAGAGCCTCAGTCATGTCACCCTGAATACAAATCACAAACCACATTTAGCTGCAGAACACACAGATGATCCTACATAAATTTATGCTCAGAACTCTTGAGACAATTACATAATCTCCTTTGAGTATTCATTAAATTAGCTACTATTAAATTCTAATATAAGTGGATTTTAGAACGTTTCCGAACCAGACATTTCTAAGATATTTCAACTATCCAGTGAAATGAACCAAGAATGGTAAATGTCTTCTCTCAAATGAGGTAAAGAATAAAAAATTCAATGTCTTAATAATAATACTCATACACCTTAATCTTTTTAGCCATTTTACCGCATGACAACCACAATCTTCAGCTTTATTTCACTGGAGTATTTATGTGATAGATCAAAACCAAAAGGAGCCCCCAAGTGTGAAAATCATTAAAAAAAAAAGGCATACAAATTTACGACATTTAAAAAACATAAATTAACTTGAATATGTATTCAACCACCTTGATTTGGGTGCCACTAAATATCATTCAACAACAATACAAATGTAAAAGCATCTCATGTACAAATAAATCTGCCTAAACATTATGTGCTTAACTCTATTATTTTTCATAGATAGTTACCAGGCTTTTCAGAGAAATGTTCTGCCCCTTTGCAGAGTCAGAAAACATCACAAGATTTCTGGCTGCATTAGTTCAGGCATATGAATAGCTTTCGCAAGGCACTGTGTAGAAAAGTCAGCATGATGGCTCAGCAGAGGAAGTGTTATCACTAAATGCTGGTCCTGATTAGGTTAAACCAATTAGCAGCTAAAAGAGGCAAACCAGGCAGCGCTGGCACAGAGCTGAAGAAAAAAATGTGGAGTCATGGTAAGGACACGGCTCGCGTCCACAGCCCCCTGAAACTTCTTGGCAAGCTCGTTAGAATCTCATGTCTGGTTGCCAAGTTACTCAGATGGCCTTCACGGGTGTTTCTAAATACGGAGAAAAAAATACAAACAGGAAACATTCTGGGTAAAATCATACATGCTCACAATGCAGATTTTTCACATAATGTGTTAGCAGTATATTAAAGCACTCATTTCCGAGAGACCTGCTTGTCTTTATGATCTCTACTAATAAAAGCTTCACAGGGGACATTTAAAAGTGCAGCATGACCAGGTGTGGGCCACCTAGGGACTCATCTGTCACACATATGCACCCCTTTTTCTCACCAATATGCCAATTGCCGCTGGAGCGTGGGGATGAACGGTCCTGAGGTGACTTGCATTAACCTCTGCTGTAACTGAGTGGGAGTAGTTAAGAGGATCAATTACTCAGTCTCCTTCCCGTCCCCCACCCCTTGATTTGCATGTGCTGCAGCATTAAGAATAGCATCAAATGGCGTGCGTGGTGGATTAAAAAGAAAAAAAAAACGAGACCAGCAAAGTCACTCGGCCTGAGGGTGACCTGCAGGATGAGGGCTGAAAGAGAGAGGAGACGGAGGAAGATATTAGATATTTGATTGAACTTCATAATCTGTGCCGTTATTTTCTTGCCAGGAGTTCAAAGAGTAAAACAACGTTTTGATTTCTATGCAACTCTGTTGTGTTTTCCACTAACTAACACCAACCAAGGGATCACCCTAAATTAATTCATCATGCTTATTTTTCTCTAATAAAGACGTAACTCGGATTAAAGTCTCTTTCCCACTCTGTCTCTGAAATGTTCCTCTCATGGTCAGAGGGACAAGTCACAGTAAGGTTGAGAACAGGCTGGTCATGAGACCTGATTGGCTTAAACGGAATGGAAATGTTCTCAGATGATTAGGTTGTGTGCACTGTGCCTTAATTGTCCATGACCACTTTAGCCGCTGCACTTCCTCTCCACCTACTGCACCGCAGCAGAGACTGCTTTGCACGGAGAGCTGGGTTACATTGAGATTTAAAATATGAGGCAGAAGACAGATGGACACAGAGAGGGAGTTTTTTTTGCAAGTCACATGGCTTAGTTTTACACAACAATCTGATGACTTCCCTTAATACTTTACTCTTTTACTCTTGAGCGTTTTGTAAAACACAGATATCTCAAACAGCGGAGAGGCGGCTCAAATATTCTGCTTTAGGCAGCTGTTTGAAAAGGTCCCTTGCAAAATTGTAAATGTTGTCATGTTGCAAACACAAATGTAATGTAATCAAATTAGGAGACAATCGTGAGATGGAAGGAAAAAGATTTCCAAGATGATTTTTAAAGTAAAACCTAAAAGACATTGTATGCATCTGTACTGTGACTACACAATTCTACCGAATAAATATCCTCTGATATAAGCGCTGTAGTTTAGATTAGAACAGCTAAAGAGAATGCCAGGACTGTCCTTGCAGAAGAAAAGCACAAAACGTTGGTTTTGGTTTTGTGGGGCAAGATAAAATCGCCCTAAAATTCATTCCACTTTCATTTAGGAGTTTCAGAGTAAAGAACTGTAAAAATATGAATACACACAAGCCTTTCCTGATTCTTTTTGTTTTGTAAAACATTCTGAAAATCTCTGTCAGATATGAGAATTAAACATTTTCACATGTACTGGATAAGGAGTGGATCTGATTTAGCCACCATCACCATAATCTGTCTTCATGATGCTGTTAGCACTATCCCTCAGCTTCTTAAAAAGTGTTAAGAGAAAGTGTAGTGATCTGGAAGGGAAAACACGCAAAAGCCGCTGTGCTAAGAGCCCTCTCAAGTGTATCTTCACAACCTTTTCAACCACCTGTCATCTCTAATCACGAATCTTCAAATGGAAAGTATCATTCCTCTCCTTCCTCTTCAAAGACGAGGTCAATAGCAGCACTAATTCCTCTATAAGTGTCCTGTCATTAGTGACAGAGCCGTGGTCGCCTTTACAATTCACTTCTTGCAGCATCTTCCCTGCCTCCTTCTCTGGCAGGATGAGGAAAAGTCGTGAGAAAGAAAATAAACTGCACCACACCGATGATCCATCTGCCACCTCTGGTAATGTAATCGATTGTGTACACATCAGATTCTGGAAGCTGAGCAAAGAGCCCCTATAGATACTATGCCCGTTCTCAGACCTCTTATGGACCATGATCCACCTCTGAAGTCCACACTCTCCCCTCTGGGCACTTGCATCTTCAGTTTGTGCTGGACAAATCGACTCATTCTTCAGGTATGATAATTGTTTTTGCTGGAGAATCAATCCGAGTGATTATGGCTATGCTAATGAAGATTGATCCCAGGACCACTGTGGTATTTCATTACTTCTGAGACTATCTCTTCTAGTGTGATGGCATTGTCAAACCATGCACAGCTGTGGGTCTGCATGATTAGTAATTTTCTGCTTACTAAACAAAATTAATTATTTTTTCTTGAGGTACAACTTGGACTGGAAGTCTAAAATCTCCATTCATGTATCACTGGATACATGCTCTCTAGTCTACTTTATAATCCAGTAAGTTAACCAGCTGAAGGTTAACTTTCCAAATTGTTAAGTCAAAGTTCAAACTTCAACTTTTAACATCTTTACTTTTTATTACAGTTAGCTAAACATGTAAAAAACTGTGAGCTGTGGTTAATTATGATGAAAATACATGATGAATATCCAATAGGATTATGAATAAGAAAACTAGTACAAATGTGTTAACACTAAATGATGTTGAATTTTTGACTGATTCAAAGACGACGTGCTTTTGTTTTGAAGGTCCGTTATCTTGTTATTCTACTTACTGAGCACCTGTCAATGTCTGTGTTCAGACTATTTCTTTACAGTAAAGCAGATTACACAGAGATAAAAAAATAGATTCAAATACTTTTCATTGAAAGCTGAATTCTACACGTTCCAAGGTACACAATAAATTACTAAATACTGAGCAAAGCACAATATAGTGGGTTAATGTACCCATCAATGACAGGCATGTTATTAGAGGCAGTAATAATAAATGGGGATAATCTATGTTGGATTTGAAACTACCTCTTTTAAAGAACCTGCATGTTTCATCCTGACAAAGTCAACATTTGCTAAGTTTACTTGTTTTATTAATACCCTAAGTTTACACAAATATATGACAGAATTTCTGTTAGTTATTTGGCAGCATTATATGCAATAACAGAATGAATTGATTTGAATTGCGGGGATAAATGTCTGTCACTACAGTCTATCTCCATCAAAGTGGATAAGCAATCCTAGAAAACAGACCAGGCTATCAGGAGATGTTCAAAATACTTGATATGTCATTTCTTATTACTTATTAGCTTGATTTTATTAATTTGTTTTATTAGAAGTATTGTCCCAGGGCAGCTGTAGCTTCAATGTACAAGTACAGGCCATTTACAATAACATGTTCATTTATAGAGTTTGTGATGTTCCACCTATCTATTACAATCAGCAGGTCAGGCTTCAGAGAAAAACAGAAGATGTCATTGGCATCTTCACTGGCTCAACAATGTGGAAAAAGTTTCAAAGTATCCAAAAATAGCAATGTATGAATCCCATGTCTAATATAAGCCATTACTAACAATTACTGATAGCACTGAGCAAATACGTCATTTTTTTTCAGGAACCTGACTCATCCTTAAAGCAAGGCTTACAAAGCACGGATAGTTTGAGTATGACTTGCATGTATCCCTTAAAGTGAGCCGATATTAATCAATGACAAAGAGGGGAAGAACTCCTTGTCTTTCTGACCCACTATGTCAAGATTCTGCTGGCCAAGGGCCTTTACTGTGGCTTCTTTCCAAATACTTTACACACATGGTAAGAAAGAGAGGGAAACAGAACTGGGCAGTTGTATCAAGTTGATATCAACTATTTTATTTAGCAGATTCTCTGAGCTTCAGAGAGGTTTGGAAGGATGCCACAACCATTGCAATTTAGTGCTCAATTATAAAGCTGATAGTCAGCAGATAAAATAATTGCTTTCATAAAAAGCTGGACAAAGTTGGCTAAAAATCATGCACGTAAATTAGCTTCAATGGCCTGTACTTGTACATTGAAGCTACAGCTGCCCTGGGACAATACTTCTAATAAAAAAATTAATAAAATCAAGCTAATAAGTAACTGGAACAATATTAATGTTAGCTTGTCCCAGAGAGTTTAAAATGAAAAACTCAAATCAAATGAAGCCATTGCAGGATCCATCTGCCATACTATCTTTGGAGACTCCTGGGGGAGTAAGGTGCAAGACAATTAATTCTTACTTCAAGTAAATTATTGAGACAATTTTGTACCTTTAACAGCAGCGCAGCCAGTAATTGCTGAGGATGTAACCCATCTGTCGCAGCATAACACAGATTCACAATACTCTGTCACTTGATATTTATTTTGCCATCCGTCAAATAGATTATATTATGCACTTGGGAACCATAGTTAGCAGCATTGTCATGTTGTGATTGAAGTTTGAGGGTCTGTCTCCATAGTGTGTGTTTGGGGGGCTCAAAACTGTGCAAAGCAACCGGTTTGGCATGGTTTATTGATCAAAAGCGCAAATCCTTTCTGGTGCTTCAATATTATCTTTGCTGAATGCTAACAGAAACCAGACAGACTTAACTAATGTTTTAGACCGAGTGTGAGAATAATTCAACAGCTCAAATTAAAATGGTCGAGTGGGTCGACAGCATATGAGGAGCCCTAATCAATAAGCACTTCTCATCTGCTTACATGATACCTGTGCCTTCAGTTACCACAGAGCAGAGGCAGTTTGTTTTAGCCACAACATGGCAGGTGTAAGCAGAGACTAATAAAAAAGAAGATGCATTTATGATGTTGACCTTTTAGCATTTTTGCTAATAAAAAAAAAATCTTATTTGATAACTCCAATAAACATCAAATACAACATACAAAATACACATTGTTTGCATGCTTTCCAAAATCCTCTTTAAAATCCTTCCACGACGCTCAAGGAAATTTTTATATAATAAGAAGAAATGTTTGTTTGTTGCTTACACGTAAGATACCAGAGACAAGAGGAGAAAGTAGAGACAAGTAGCGAAATTGTGGTTTGGGACCATTTGTTTAAAGACAGATCAATATTGACAGGTGACCAGCTGGTGAGAAACTCAAAACTTTAATCTTTGTCCGATCAGTGAATTACGCGGGACAAGGTTCTAAATTCTTTGGAGTAGATTGCTATTTTCACACAGTCTGGGCTATCTTTAGCATCAGGGAGGCAGCACAGAGATATAAAATGATTTTTAAAAGAAAGCTGCACTTTCTCCATATTGAGACATGTCTTGTATTCTTTTAGAATCGATAACAGGACAGAAAGGTGTTTTGTTCTTTTGAGCTTTCCACTTCTCTTATGCATATGATGGATCTAGAAATGTCAGCAGTTTTCAGGTTTTGGGTATGAATGTACATCTTCCAAAATTATAAATATGGTGACTTCTCTTTTTGTATTGTTGTAATAAATAGAAATATGATTTCCATGCTGTACTTTTAAATATATATTTTTCTTTTATATTTCCCAAAAACTGTAAACAACTAAAATAGTTCAAAATCTTACAAGCAGTGGATATCTGAAATCAACTTCAAATCTCTGATCTGTGTATTCTCTACCTATTACAAATATCTTTTGGTTAGAGGCATGAAAGAGAGTGGGCTGTATGCAATATTTTTAGAATCTGCATCCATTAATCTCTCGGCGTTCACACAAACAAGCCTCCACACAAGTACGAACAGTTAGATCGTGTTAGCGCGGGGTGCTCCATTACAATCTAGAGTAGCTTTTGACCCAGGTGACAAGTCTGTGATTAGCAGGTACAAACATCACATGCAGAAAATCCCATTTTAGTTGACAAGATGTACTGAAAATACCTGCTAACGTGTGAGTTCATGTGACACATCACCTAAATCTTTCTAATATCAGCTCCAATTAAATCTAATGGCAACAATGAAAGAAAATCAGAATGATTTTTTTAAGTGTTGGAAGGAGCAGACAGAGGAAAATGAATCCTCTAAGCTGCTGGCGTCATTGCCTTCTAATCATAAATGCAACTTTGACTGTAAGATTTTTTTGTGGAAAATCTGAAGAGGACTAAACTAGAGGATGAAAAAAATTTCAGTCCTTTTCTGTCTGGTAAAGCTGACTGCAGTTGGCAGCCAGCTTTACCAAACACAAACATCTCTGTGTTTGGTTTTATTGATGTTAACATCAATAAAACCAAACACAGAGATGTTTTTTTCAGGACATTGATTTTGTCTATGCCAAATTTATTATGCATAATTATTATGAGAAATAAGTTATGGGTGCTTAAAATTCATCTCAAGCAGCATCAGTCTCAGTTAGACTTAATTCTTTTTTATTACTAAGTTGTGATCCAGATCCCCAGTGATGCAGAACTCACACATTTGAGCTACAGAGCACTCCATCAAAACAATTTCAGGGAGACTCTGTGGCCGTTGCTGCCAAGTCGGAGAAGGTAGTGAATATAACCCAGAGGCAAACAGTTTCTTGGGTGCAGCGAGGGTAGACTACAGAAAGCATTTCTCTGCTAAAACTAGAGACGGATCATGGTTATGTCCTTAATTCTAACACCAAGCATGCGGGTGTAAACAACCTCCCTCCTGAGTCTAGCATGTACGCCACTCTCTACATTGAAAATGTAGACGTTTATCGAGTTCATCGCATATCAAGTATTCAAATTAGGATAAACAAGAGAACATTGTGTTCATCTGTAAGTGTAATTTCTAAAATCTCTGAATCCAGATTTGGTGTAGAGTCAAATTATTTTTTTTCTGCACTTACTAAATGCACAAATATTGTACCTTAATAAGTACAGTTGGGTTTTCATGACAAGTTGAAAAAGAAAAGAAAAACAGATTTACATCACCACCCCAAGAATAGCGTGAAAATGGAGAAAGATACTGCTGGATTCGACTCCAAATCCAGAATTTCCTAAATAATCATGCTTATAATGACTTCATTTGAAGCTGAAATAAAGACCTCAAGCATGCCCCATCCTTAAGAAGATCCAGTAATATATCACTTCCCTTCTGTAATCGGATTTTCTCAGTCAATAAAGCTATAAGAACAGATTTGATTACAGGTCAACAACAGTCTGTTAATAGTATGCATAAAATAATGTGCTGGTGCTATTTCTTTCACATTCTTAGCAAATTTGCTAATTAATTATAGAACTTCTTCCTATTCAAATTGGAGCAGAATGTTCCCACATATAATATGCAACTAACTTAGAGAATAAACAGAATTTAAAGTTAGCATTGTGATTAGTCCTCGTATGATTGACGTTTTTAGCTGCACTACTGGCAAAAGGTAAAATAGTAACTTGATTGTGGTACTAAGTAGCACTATGTGCCTAAAAAAAATATAAGGGCTGAGAACAAGTCTTCAGCCCTCTCGCTGTAATACTTTTATTTTACAAAAACCTGCGAAATCAATGTGCAGTTTTCTTTACTTTCTATTATTATGCACAATACATAAATGTGTAATAAAATCCCAATGGTAAACATTAATGCTTTAGAGTAAAAATAAAACAGAATAGAAGAAAAGAATATAATACAATTGAAAAGAACAGAATAGAAAAGAAATATCCTTTATTGTCTCACTGTGGGGAAATTCAGGTGTCACATCAGCAAGTTAAGGTAAGTTGGAACATGAATATTCACACAAAGTTGACAAATATACAAAAAAATAAGAGTAAGATACTGTAAAGTTTATTGTGACTCAGTGAATAAATTCAAGGTTTCTTTCTGTTCTCTTGCCACCATCTGCAGTGGAACTGCTTTGCCAATAACTTAGCTTTGCAATAAATCTTTCTCATGATACAGTAGTTATACTTCATCTATAAATATTCCCAGTTGACATCAATTTAAACTATATCCTTTCACTGCTGGGTGTTTGAGCAAACAATCCAGTGAATGTGTACATGTGTGCATTTCTAGGGAGAACAAATCTTCAGCCCTCATGCCGTGAAGCTTTATTAACCTATATGAGCCTCAGAAATGCTTCTGAGAAGAGAGAACTGAAAGTAGACTATAGCTACTACTTTCCCTGCTACAGATTACCATTTGTACATGCACATACACATGTAACTACAGTATATGGCCACAACAAAAACACTGACAGGTGACGCAATTGGCAATAGTCATATGGTTTCAAAGCCATGTTCTACTTGGAAACCCTGTGTGCTGTCCTTCATGTGGATCTTACTTTGACACATGCCACCTACCGCAGTAGAAAAGCCCAACAATAAATGTACTTATAGACGTGCTTCGGAATGCATGAAAGATCATTAAACCAATACTCAGAAGCAATAACACCAGAAGAAAACAAATTAATTACAATAATAATTTTCTTATGTTTTGAGTAATTTTCATCCGCTTTCCTGCAGAGAAGTGTGGGTGTTCCTATGTGTGACAGAGGGGGAAAAAATGAGAGCAGTCAGCAGGGTTATGTATAATTACTCCCTCCTGCGCCGAAGATACCATAACCGACACTTTCTCAGTCCCAAGGAAGGACGAACTAACCCACATCACATACGTCTCAATATTTATGATGCTCTGAGCGCTGCAAATGTCTTACGGGGGAGTTCCAGAGCGTTCCTGTATGTATGCAGATAACGACACGAGCAAGATTTCTTACAAGCTCTTCGTGGTCTTACCCCTGAGTCTACAGATAACATCATCCAACCAAGTTGGGAGGCTGTGGGAGGACGGAAAGGTGGGGTAGTCATGGTAAATACTCATAAGTGCCTCTTTTTTTTTTTTCCTTGTGAGGGGTGCTTTCCAGAAATTAACTCAAATAAGAGTCACATCTCCGGGGTGCTTTTCCTTCACAGATAAAAACTGGGAAAACCTCAGAGGAGAAGCGTTCTCTTCCCTGCACCTCCCACACACATATGCACAGAGAAGAGCGCACACATGCACACAAAACACAGTGAGACATACTTTACAAATTCTCCTGCAATGTCTTTAATAGCTTGTACACTTTGCATGTTTTCTCTCTAAACTGCACACCATCCAATTCAACAGATGAAAAAAGAAGAGTGCCCCTTCTTCTAATTCCTCTGTTATCTTCAATAACTATGTGTCACCTTACTGTCTGATTCAAGCTGTGTAACCATGGAGATGTTTCCTTTCCTTGCTAACGCAAGTCCAGTGGAAAGAAGCTCTGAGATTTAAATATTGGTTTTCCTGGTCTGCTAAGAGTTTTACTGACCTGTGCAGGAGCCCATTGAGGAGCAGGATGATGGCACAATGTGGAAGCAGAAACACCTTATTATACATGCAAAATCTATAATTACTTTTAAGAGTGTTTGAAAATGAACCAGTCACTCCTCAAATGTCCCATGAGTTGAGCTTCTGTCCACTAGAGGGAGCTGTTCCTTCCTCTCCATATGTGTCTAAAAGAAGGTTGGTTGAAGGTGGGGTGAGAGGGTTTCCTGTTAGATTTTTGACACAAAAGGAGCGATAATCCCTTGGTTACACCCTCTATCCTTCTCACAGAAAATGAAATATACACTTCTCTCTATCTCTCTCCCTCTTGCCCTTCCCCCCAGCCCTTTGTTTCGAGACTGCTGGGAAATAGCGGTCACCGAGGACTCAGCTAATCCAAATCGAGAATAAACAAAAAAGATGAAAGAAAGAATGCACAACCCTGAACTCTTTCAGTGGCAGCATCCCTTGCATTCCTCACAGCATCCATCTCAAATCTATCTTTATAGAACTTGTTCTCTTTGGTATTTCGTCACAATAAAATCCTTCTTTAAGGGATAGTTTGCATTTTTTGAAGAGAGATTTAATGAAAATATTAGCAGTCAGTGGAGAGCATTCAGAGGACAAATGAGCAGTAGTATAAAATGCAACTTTCTCCTTGTCTCTAATGCCTAATTCATACCTCAAATGCCATATGGAACAAATTTTGTCACCTGCGTCTTGTTGCATGTGGATATCAATAACACAATATGTAAGCAGTTCCAATAAAATATTAAGGTAAAACACTTTTGTACCTAAGCCAGTTATCTACTACAAGAAAGATGCTAATGTTGATAACTTCTTAAAAGTGAAGCAATAACTCTGTCTCAGGAGATTTACCATTATAATTAATTTTTCAGTGCTTTATCAACACAAATATGCCACAGCAATCCAAAATCATTAACAAAAGCACAGTCTGGAGTATGCATCCAGGCAAAATAAAAAAAATCCAAAAATTGTGCAACTGCTACTCTCATTTTAAGAGGATCTGATACTTTTATTACGACACAAGAAAATGACAGACGGCACAATATAAAGCATTCCACTCCAAAGCAATGCAAGGGTGGCTGGTAATGATGACACACAGAACTACTGAGGACATGAAGTGTCAGGTTAGTCAGAGACTTCTGTGTAGCCTTTCATTTTCATGTGGTTGAATTAAAAATCATTGCATATTTTTATTTTGAGCTATTTTCATGAAAATGTAAGATACCGTTTGGACAGTCACACTTAAGGGCAACTTAAAGAGATCGATGAAGCTAATATACATGTGTGGACTAGGGGAGGAAGTATCTGGAGAGAGCTCACAACACCATACCTAGGACCTACTTCTTACAACGTACTTACAACATGTGCAACAACTCACTCTAAGATGTAATTAGTCTTTTTGTTGCTGTACTAAGAATCATACCAAAACATGATCCCAAAGCAAAGAATTTATGTGGACCAAATACACTAATGATATGGTTTATTTTCTAATGATATTCACTCACACAATGTTTTTATGAATATATTTATGAGTGAGGCTGATGCGGGAGGGAAGACGAGACAAGCACCCGAGCTGCCCGGTGATTAAACAACTAAATAAACTCTCAAAGAGCAGACAGCTACAACAACAAACACTAAGGCAACGAAAAATCAAAAAAGAAACGAGTGGCATAAACAGAGCCACTGTTTATGAGATCACTCAGTCTTGTTGTTACTTTTTAACTCCCAAGCTCTTTGAGCTCTGCACCGGCTTATATCTCATTTAAGTTATGTTTTATCACTTATACATAACTTTTTCCATGGAAGGTGAAAGAAGGTTGCTTAGCAAACATGGTGTCAGTGACATATTGACGCTTGTTGCCGTAACCATAGAAACTTGTGAATGAAATCCCTGGTTCTCATGTCTGGGAGGCAGCTGTCACCACATGGAGAATGTATTTCTCTTGCCAGTGAGATCTGACATTGCTTCTGAAAATAATTTTTGCACGTACGCTTGCAAAATTATACACCTTTAAGAAATTTCAGCAATCATCTCAGTCCGGGGCAACCCCTTCTGGCTCAGAGCAATGCATGTAGTTCTCTCCTTCACAATGTGCACTGATGTTTACTTTAGTAATGACTCATGCTGGATCATACTCTGTGGTTGTCAGTCACAAAAGAACAGCCAACACACAATAGAAATGTGACAATGAAAAAAAAAAGTGGTATAAACGGCTGAGCAATTGAGCTCAATGCTGTTTCGTGGTCAAGGCAAGCAGGGGGAGCTGATAAGGAAACTGTAATAATGGAGAGTTTCACTGCTTTTGTTCCACAGCAGAGCACAGCGATTATCAGTGGGCTGGGGTGACTGTTTCCAAGACATTAGATTGAGACATGTCTATGTGTGTGAGAGCTGTATTTATATATGTGTGTGTATACATCTGAGTGGGAGGTGTTGTGGTGGAGTCTGGGGGATATTGATAGCCTGTCTGTCCTTGGAAGAGCGCGATAGTTACGCCTCCAAACTCTTCACGGGAGATTTGGTTTAATTAATCCAAATGAGGATGCTTTTTAAATTCACACACCCAAAACACGGACGGATGACTGTGCACTGTGACACTGCAGCAGTGAAGAGGGCAATGATACAGTCTCAAAATGAGGGTTATTTTTCTAAGTTTGGTGTCCTTAGAAAAAGTATTCTTTCATCAAACGATAGCAAAAACATAGCATCTACATGTGCATAATGCTCAGTTGTTCAGATCCAGTAGGAGGCAGAAAGCACCGCCACACCAACTGATGGGGGCTTGTTTAGGGGCATGTTGAGCTACATCCGGCAAACGCTTTTGCTAGCAAGTGGAAAACAGTAACTGTGCATAGTTGCAGCGCAGTAATAAGGTCTGATGTCATAAATATAAATCAATAAAAGACAGACCATTTGTCAGGTGGCAAAAGTCAATAAAAATGCAAAATAAAGACTGTTGGAGTTTTCTTGAAAGTAATATTAAAATCTTGTCCTGTCTCGTTCTCAAGAATTCAACTTTGTGTATCACTTTGTCTTGTACACAGCAGACAAGACGCCTCAAGTGTCATCACTACATTCCTAATATTTATTGATATAGCTACAAGTGGTTTTAGAAAAAAATACTGAAACATCATTTATTTGCCGTTAACAGAAAATCCTTAAATTATGTATAAAAAAATCCACAATGAATAATGTGAGGAAAGACATTAGTTGTAGTGAGCCAACCCTTATAAAGGACAGATGGTTAATCCTATAAATGACAGGAAGCCTTCTTCGTGCTGATAAAACCAAAGTATGATTTAAGACTTTTTATTCATTCTGAACAAAGGCTTTTTTTTAAATATCCTCCTTTCACTTTCACCAATAAAATTACAAACATCTCTATAAATGTATGAGCTTGTGAGACTTAAAGACGATCATGATCAATGAGGGAGTGTCAACAGCTGCATGACTTTTTACTACAAAGTCCTTGTAGTAAAAGTTCAATTTCCCAGCAGCAGTTTTAACAGCCAACCCATGCTCATCTGTCTCCTGATACTAAATATAAACATACCAGCATGTTCTGGATGCTTCAGGACAACAGGCGTCCAGGCTTTAGCATCATTAATAAAACTCAGTTTCTCTGCACCCGACAGGAGAAATACTGTCTGATTTGAAACTCTTCTCTTGTACTGACTCGTGCTTTGTGTGTGTGTCCGCATCTTGCAAACACATTAGTATATTGTGAGTCATTGTGACCATGTGGCTTATTGTCAAGTGAAATCAGGTAATCAGCACGGCAGCATTTGAGCAGGTACAGGATTATTGAATCTCTCCGTGTGTAAGACAATAAGCCCCCGTAACATTTCCGCAAACACAGAGAGCGTTTCCCCACAGGTGGAACGGAAGGCTAAAATAAGTCAGATGCGTATCAGATTATTTATTAACTCTAATGTGAAGGAAAGAGTGACGGACTGCTAAACATAGACTTCAAATCCTATTACAGTTATCCACATTCATCCTCACAATGAATGGTATGAATACTCATGAATATGCAATGTCCAAAACGGCAGCGGTGCGCAAGCAGAGGAGGAGCAGCATTCTCAGCAATTCAGCAATTTGCTTTTGCAATGCACAAGTTTAGCGCACTGCTTCACACTTAATACAGCCCAGTGTGTGGGATGATGGTGGGAGATGAGAGAATTAGAGGGTTGGAAACACACGAGCAGTCCCAGCAAGAGACCAAATTACACAGTCAAACATTTCATGATGATAACATTGTTTACTGCCTCCGGGGCTGATTTGCCTGCAGATGCAGAAATCTGAATACACATAAAATATCCTCATGAGGTGACATGAAGTAGTTAAGTCAGGGGAGAGCCGTCTTTCAAAGAAGGAGGCAAATTTTTAAGCCATTGTACCAAATCCCAGTAAACTGCCATTATACAGGGTCTTCTGAAAGTTGACCATTTTAGGGTTTGCATCATTTAATTTTATTTTTATCGTGAGGCAAACAACTAATAGGACAAAATAGCATAAAACTTCAGCGAGTCACTTTGGATACGTTTCTATGAGTTTGCCATATCTTGACACTATATTTTGCCTCATTATTATATTGCCAAATTGTTCTAACTAGACATCAGCATTCAGAACAGGCCTGTATCCCTACTTTGTGTTGATTATACCCAAGTTCCCTGTGTGAAGAGACTTGCTGGTGTCTTTTATGGTCAGAGGTGTGTTATATCATTAATCTGAAATCTATCAATGCTCTAAGTGCCTATTAATCAGTCTAATTAAAACTGTAAAGAAATGAAAAAGCAAACACGGTCACCTTGATGGGACCTTTTACATTTTTAAAAACCTAATAATCCTTATGTGCCACAAGCAGAAAGCACAGTAAAACTGGCTAATGTGGGACTCAGGGTAAATTATAGCCTGATAAAGAAAAAGCTGGGGTCACCGTGTTTTGCTGTATGAAACCGGTTTCCAATTAGTGAGAGTATTTTAACACAGTCCATCTCTAACACCCAAATTCAGTTATTCCTTAATGTAAAATCCAGAAGTTAATATGCAAATCTAAGTGTAAAAACGTGTTGATTTTCATCCAAGAACATTTATTCTGTGCCTCCCTGGTACAATTTCCACAAAAAACTTGTAGCATAAACTTAGCTCATTATTTTTTAATGAAAAAAACCAGAGCACTCTGAAACCAGGGTTAGTCATTGTTTTAAAAACAGAAATCTTTCAAAAAAAAATGGCTGAATGTATAATTTATAACCATAGCTTTAGTTTTTGCCAAGCATGTGAAAAAGTTTCCAAGCTTGCTGTAATTGGCCTGCTTTCTGAGCTTCTACTTCCCACTTATTGACCTCGGCTAAAAGGGAAAACAGTTCTACAACACAACATCACAACTGTGATGTTGCTTCAGCCACTTTAGCTGTAGAAATAGTCAAGGTCAAAATAATTGGCTGTTTCGCTTAAGGTGTCACTGTGTTTTTTCGCACTACGCTGCCTTGGATGTGTCACAGCAGGTCAACGATTTATTACAGTTATACCCTGAACAGCAGGGCAGCCCCTGGTTCTTCATAACTCAATCCAGGATGGAGCAACACAAGTCTCCTCCGTCACACCCTGGTAGTGATGCACTTCGAGCTAACACCTTGCAAATTGATTCTTCGCTTAGCAAACAAACCTAACGACTCTGCATAACACTTAGTCCAACCTGACTGGTATGGTCGATGGTATGGCATGGCTCCATGTCTCTAAAAAAAGCATAAAAAAAATGACAGCAAACATCTGCATATGTTACGAAAGTTTGTAGCAGAGGAGATCTGGATGATAAAAATATTCTTACTCTTTATTTTTCCTTCTGTCATGTCACAGCCACAAACTGGGATATGTTTTAGCACTATTAGTGATCAGTGAGTCCTCCTCATTTAGCACCTTGCAATTTGAAAAGAAGTTCAGGTCAGACGAGAACAAAATTAAACTTTTGTGCCTATATGTTAAATTGTATGGGAGGCAGAGATCTCACACTACACATCATGGTGAACACACAATTCCTACTGTGATACATGGTGATGGTAGCATCATGCTGTGGGAATTCTATCTTTCAACAGTGACAATGAAGCTGGTCAGAGTTGATCGGAAGACGGATGGCACTAAATTCAGGTAAATCCTGAAAGAAAACGTCTTAGAGGCAGGACAGCAACCGTAAGCATACAGCCAAACTAAGTATAAACTGGTCAGGGTGACAGCAAATCCATGCATAAAAATGGCCCAGTCAAAGTCCAGATCTAAATGCAATTAGGACTGCAAAACAATGGCAAACTCTTCAAGATTTTTATTTGTAAAATCATTTGTAAAACATTGAATCAATTTTTCTTCACTTAAAAATTACACACTACTTCGAGCTGATCTATCACATAAAGCATCAATAATATAGTTTGTGAAAAAGTGGAAAACCTTAAGGAATAGGAGAACTTTTGCAAGGTGCTGTAAACTCAAACATAAAACACTTTCTTGCTACTAACCTCATGGTAAGAGCAGTGTCTGCATGTGTGCTATTATTTTTTCATTTGGACATAAATGGCTGAGAAGCTGCAGTAGATCATGCACCTCTTTGCAAACCACAGCAAATGTAAAACATTAGAAGGCTATTATGTCTCATGTTGGCTTCTTCTAATTGTTTCTTGTCAAGCTACACTATTTATTGCCATTATAGCAAACCACAGTGGGAAAAAAAACATGCTCTTAGAAAATCCCACAAGGGCTGTCAAATATTGATTCTTCATTTTTTTTTTCATTACCGTTTAGCTTCTCAAAGTGGAGTGTTTTACTTTTAAAACCTGGTTCAAAATTCTCATTACAAATTAGCAGGAAATTGTATTTAATTAACTGTTACATGAAGTAGACGTAAATGTAAGTATTTCATAAAGGTCTCACTCAAATGTTGCTTAAATGAGTCAAAGCTCAAGCTCTTTTTTTCTTCCTTTCATCATTAAGATTCGTTAGTTTCCAATATTCTCATTCAACCAGAAACAAATACAATTCATTTGGAAGATATGACGATGACGCTCGTGCAGGTTTCCTGCTATTCACGGCTGGGTCCAGGTGTTTTGGGTTTAAAAGCTTTCCTGTGCATCTGAACGGTGATGTCACTGCTGGCATCAGTGGTCCCAGTTTGACAAACAGGAACAGAGGATCCTACAGCAGCCACCCTTTGTGGCTAAATTAGGCCTGGGACAGCGGTCAACACCCTGATGTCACTGTAAGTCTAAGAACAGTTGCCACATGAACAACACAAGCACCGCTTGGCACCGCGACTGCAGTGCATTCCATCACGACAATCCCCTCGGAAAGATCCCTTTGTTTACTCTGTCTCCATTTGCTTCATGAGAAACCTCTACTGGACCCATGTTCTCTCCTCATGTCAGTCTCATATTCAACCCCATGTAACTGAGGAGGCTAATTACAGAAATACAAATAAGTCTTAATCTTTAAGACTAGAAAGAAGAATGTGATGGAAATATGTAAGAGGGGAAAAAAACAGATTGGTATCTCTAGTAACCCATGGATGGCATTTGACATCCATCCATGACATTGCTTTGAAAATGTATGATGTGGCTTGGAATATTAAGGAAATATAATCTGTGTAACAATTTTAAATGTGAATGAGATGGTGGATAGATGGCTTGTAATTAGATTAAGCCAATGACGGAGATCAACATGAGGCTTTTACACAACGCTGGACATCATTTTTCATTATGTTTACAAGAACAGAATTTGATCCAAACTCCTCTACAACAGAAAAGCCTCAATTTAGCTTTTTCAGAAGCTAAAACAGATTTTAAAATTTCAGACAAAAGGTATTGATGAATGGTCAACTTCAGTAAAAATACAGAAAAAGGAAAACTGCATATTGTAGCAAACTATTAAATTTAAAACAACAGCTACTGAAGCTAAAATAATTTAAAACTGTAAAATCTTTTTTTAAGGCTATGACAGTAAAATCTGTGACTATTGTCTCAAGCAAATCTTCACCTATTTGTTTGATATAAATCACAAAGAGTGAGAGGATGCAGTCGAGTGTGCTGACAGGCAGTTGGAGTCTTTCACAGTTCAATATTCTGCAGAACGTGATTCTAAATTATTCATGGAAAACCCTCCTATTTGCATATTTTTCATAAAACATATCTAAAATAATCAATCGAAAATGCAGCTTGGGAAGTTGAAACAAATGGGTGGAACGTTACTTTACATGTTACTGGCTGGCATTTGCAAAGCAGTCAATCAAGGAGCACCATTTATTTTCCTTGGCGCTGATTGGTTGTACCACAAAAGCAGAGCTAAGTTTTATTTGTGGATTTCTGTAAGGGCCGTGTTTTACAGTGGCTCTTTCAGGAGATGGAAATATGATGTGTCAATGTTTCATTTAATGTCTACACCTTTGATTGCTCTAGATAAGTCACAATTCTTGCGACAGACTGGCGACCTGTCCAGGGTGTACCCTGCCTCTCGCCCGGAACGTTAGCTGGAGATAGGCATCAGCACCCCTCCTAACCCCACTAGGGACAAGGGTGTTAGAAAATGGATGGATGGATGGATGGATGGAAGTCACAATTCTCCTCAACTATGAATAAACATTTTTAACAGTGCGTATATGAAAGCGTATTTGGTGTTTGAACTATTAAACTAGGCTTTTTTAGAGGGGATCTTGAGTATTTGCAAATTGCAGCTATTTAGCTAGATTATACCGGGGTCCACTGTATCTTCAAAATAAACTGAGGTATTTCAAAGGCTTCTGGGCCACATTTTAAAAAGGTACAATTCATATATACAAGGCAAATAAAAGCTGTGGCTTCAAGGTAAAACCCTGAATAACTGTACTAAACAGTGCAGCAGCTTAACTCTTTAAACAGCTTGCTTTTATGGCTTGTATTTCACTTTTCTGTTTATTAAATGCTTACATCCTTCTGTTGGATAGCTTTGCCCAAATAAAAATAATTTTCAAGTCAACCCTTGGTAAAGAAGCAAAAGCAGCTACATCAGAAAGCACAGAATGAGAACCATTCAACCCCACACACCATGATTTACACTGCTGACTGTCAACACCAGCTGGCGTCATCTGGAAAAGACTTGATCCAACGTGGTACGATAAGATGCAATGCCCAAAGCAGAAGGATGATGAGCTTATTACAGCTATGCTTTCAGTGTCATGTAATTCGTGCCCCTCCTCTAATACGAACACTGCCTCTCCTCCCACCTGTTCTCTCTGTGCAACCTATTTCAGACCGAAGCTGAAGCAAACACACCGACACACAATGACATATCTTTTGTTTTCCCTTACGTCTCCACTCGGATAAAAAAAAAAAAAGGTTGCAGAAGCCATCTCTAGGAGGACTCTTTTTGCAATCATGCCAAACTCAAGTGCCCTGCACTCAAGCTGAAGAGTGCAAACAAGGCAGATACTGATGATAGCCAGCTCGACAAACAAGCAGTTTTCTCCCCCTCCTGTGTGAGAGTGACGATGCGTGGGGCCACAGTGGGAAATGAACTAATGGCAGACGACGCGGAACATGTCGATGCCTGCATTTGCTAGCAAGCATAAGACATGCCCATGACTGAATTTTTAATTACTTAAATCCTATTTTCCTTTCATGGAAAGATGCTGACTATCAATGACCAGTGAACAATTAAAACAGAATACATGTCACAAACTGGACTTTAAAAATCAATCTCCCTTAATCATTATATCGCAGTGAAACAAATGCAATGAGATAGTTTTCCCCGAGTGTGCCATTACTTTGATTCTAGTGAATGTGGAGATTTAATGCTAAACCTCCCTCACAGAAAGATCACATATAGATTTCACTTTATCTTTATTTGGAGATGTGTGGGCTAAGTTTGGCTATGTATTTGGAAGTAAATGTTCAAAGACTTTTGTTGATCCCAAAGGAAAAAGATGGACGGACCACTGGTTGTTACTTGAAATTAGTTAAAAGCTTGTTCATATGGTGAATGACAACAAGTGACACTGCACTTATTTATGAATGTACTGTGATTCTCAGAAAGAGTAAATAATTTGTGATGTCTGAATGTGTCTGCAACATGGATAAAATGAGATCACTAATAATAGAAAGGTAACAACAGGGAAATAAAAGAGGAGACTATCAAATCATTGAATGAAGGAAAGAACCGAAGCAAAGACGACACATGGATGTTTGTCTGAGGACGTGTAAAAATATCCTATGCTGCTGCACTCCCTTCTTTCACTTCTACTAAAAAAAGACACGCACGCAAGCTGCGAAAATAGAAGCAAATGTTTTCTTTATCCTCTTGGAATAATTTTTAATTTCCATAAAATCTAATACCACAACTAAAAATCTGCCATCATGATCAGTAGTGGGTGCAAAAGGTTGCACACTGTGTGTCTGTTGAGTCGTTTAGGAGCAGTGGGGAGTTGCACATTGAAACAAAATGCTATGGACACGAGTTTGCGTGGGAGGACCACGGAATCTCCCCAAGAGTCTGTGCCGCATCCGCACCATATTTGGTGCTTCTAAGTATCGCTGTCAGTCAAGTCAAACTTCAAGTACAGTATGTTCACCCAGTCAACCTTGGCTAAGAAGCCCCTTAAAATATGTCTCATTTATCTTACCTTGCAAGAACAACCCAGATTAGTATTTACGTTGCAGTAAAAGTATTCATTCTCTTGGATGGTTTGATATTTTTACATGTTACATATCAGTTATGTCTCCCTGAGATTAATTCAAAAGAAATGTTTAAGAATAAGAATTGTTGTGAATAGACTTCATCTGTTCCTCTCTCTATAAAACACAAAAACTTGACTATATTTAATGTGAACTTTTATTTTAAATCTCCTTTTTTTGTATAAGCATGTACATTTGGCTACTGATTTTCCAACAATTTGTCAATTATTTTCTAAGTATTCTGATATTCACACTTGTTCAACAAGACCCTGCAACTTTTACTTACCATTATGCAAAACAGCAATTAGGCACAGTACACCTAAATATAGAGGGCTCTCATTTTGGAACATTCTACCTTAAGCTCTTCAATTTACTACTGACATTTATTATTAAAAAAAAAAGTTTAAAACTAATGTTAATTTCAAATGGTATGTGATTTCGATTGACTCTTGAAAATTTGAGTTGAATTTGACTATTTTATTCTGGCTTGCTATTTATTTTATAATGTCATTGGTTTTTGTATTATGGTTTTATATTGTTTGCTTGCACAAATAAAAACATTCATTGTTCAAAAGAAATATTCCTGCTACAACTCAAAACTACAATGAATTTTACTATGTTTTTAGTTAAACCAAAACAGTAAATAACAGTGAAGTGGTAGCACAGTGATGTTTGGTTTCATTTTTAAATCTATCCTTCACTCTCTTTATATTTGTTCCTTTCCTTCTTTCAATAATGATTTTCTTTTTGCCTCCCCAAAGATTTGTGGAGTTTGCAAATACCAGCTGTAAAGTCGACATATTCTTCCATTGGAGCAAATCCTTTACAGAGACCATGGGCCTCTTGGCTACATCTATGATTAACGCTCTACTTGGCCAGTCTGTCAGTTTTGGCCTTGTGGATGATGGATTGAGCCATGAGGTATTACTATTGTTTTGGAACCCAATGCTAAAAATGTCTTCACAATTTTATCTCTGTTATCCTCTTTGGTTCTTATGATGCTGTTTCCTCACTAATCTTCTCCAACAAACCTCTGAGTTTGTTATAAATAAACTTTGAGTTTATTATAAACAATAATAATATTGTTTATTATTGTTAATAAACAATAATAATAAACACTATCGCTTATCATTATAAACAATAATGTTTATTGATAATGATCAATAAACATTATATTACACATGGGTGGACAGTTTTTTTTTTAAATAAGGAGGTAATGTTCTAAGGGCTGCTAAATACAAATACAAATCATACTTGAGTGTTTTTATAAAAACAAGTAAAATGTTCTAAAAAATGCATTATTTTCCACTTTCTATCTATTGTGTTGGTCTGTCACATAAATAACTAATACATAGAAAATGATGTCTGTGATTGTAACATGACAACAGTTGAAAAGTTCAAGAGTTGGGAATACTTTTGCAAGGCACTATGGGCTGTCAACACTATCCAGCTGGACCAGAAGTAACTGCTCACTGAAAAGCATGATAAATTAACTTTGAAATATTTTCCAGCGACTCCCTCAACATCGTCCAGCTCAGTGCTCGGGGGTGTGCCTATGAGGTTTCCAACTGATTTGGCACCTAAAATAAAACAAACTCAGCTCAAGCAAAGCATAACAGCCCTTTTGCGACATTTTGCCACCCTCTGCAGTAAATAAGAGGCCAGTCCAAGCATGCTAACAGCCTTTGAAAGAACTATACTATCTACCCAGACGCTAAACTCCTCCAGGCATCTCATAACCTGGCTTATGATCCCTGACAGGAAACAAGCTTGCTACCTGCTTTATTATCTACACTCCACATACACTTATCTCCAGGTCCCTTGCTTTTTTCTGTCTCATCAGAGGCACAGCTCAAGCTCCTCCTGCTTGCTGCTCCCTCCACTGATCTGCAGCAGCGTTGGTGGTGCCACCCACACACCTTCCTCATCATCAGTTGCATCCTGACTCCTCCAAAGTAGTAAAGTCCTATGAGTGAGTCCATTACCCATTGCCAACATTTTGCCACCATGAGCTTTCACACTGGATGTTTGGAGTGTTGAGAGTAACTTGACATCAGGGGAGCAGTTCCATTTTTAGACACTTGCATAGTCACAGGCCATTCCTGGCTTTCAGAATGTATCATTTCACCTGGGGATACACCTATGCAGACTGGGACTGAAGTCTGCAACAGAAAATGCAGACTGTTCTCAGACAGCAGCAATGAGTAGCCTCCACTGTGGGCAACATGAGCCTGCAAGATGGGAAACAGAAAATAAAAAGAACAAATAAAGGCAGAGGAACCCTTTCTGGCAGAGACATATTGCGTTTTTAGTGATGCATGAAGCATCAAGACTTTGGGACCCTCCTTTCTCTTCAACCCTAAATGAAGACAAAAAGAACTCCCTCCCGATAATATTGCCTCTGCTCCATCTCAAAATCCAGCCCTCCTTCTCCATTGTTCAAAGAAACCACCTTCAATCCAACAACAAGAAGAGAATCCTTTGTAGTCCACCCTCTTCCGCCACACCTTACGCTATTTGTGCATACAAAAAAGCCTCAGTGATGGGAAGATTGCCGCCTTTCATTTGTCTAGCCCACTGCACAGCTCCACTGCAAAGCTGTAATTAGTGTCAAGAACAAATTGGTTAGTGCTAATAAAGTTCCAAGCTGTGTTGCTAGCAAGCACAACATGGCAACTCACAGAGCAGAGGGACCAGATGTGGCCAGAAGAGAAGAAACTGAATTTCTAAGGAAGTATGCCATAGAGTAAAGGTATTCTTCCAATGACACCAAAGCAAAGGTAGCATTGGTCTGCAAATATGATGGTTGGCAAATCACTTCTGTTCAGTTGCTAAACATCAAAAATGTTTAAAACTTATTGCTTTGGAACACAATGCTAAAAATGTCTTCACATCCAATGTTTCTTTTAAACTGTGGCATACCTGCATGTACAAAATATGGTAACAGATTCAAAATATGGAACACTGACTGGGTTTCCCATCAATGAAATAAGCAACTCCTTATGTAATTTATGCTTCAAAGGTGTGATGATTTTTCAGTTTAAGGAAAAGTTGGAATCCCTGTACTAAATACACAACGCTATATAGGTGTGTATGAGAATTATGATACCTCTTTTTTTTCTTTTGTGAATGGACATTTATTTCTGTTTCTTATCTTATTTTGGATTTATGTTGTTTTCAGTACTTAACCTATATACCTCACTATGCAGCGAGAGTCTAATGAACATTTATGAACAGAAGCTCTGTCAAAGTATCAAAACTTGTTAGCAGTATAACCAAACAGTGTGCTTGTACTGACATTAATCTGCTAATTTCATTAACAGAAACAAATTATTAGAAAACCTTGTTCTTGCAAAGTTCTTGTGACTTACGAAGAGCCAGTTTAAATTGATATGGATTTGGATTGGAGCAACGCTTGAAACATAGCATAGCTCAAGGAAGAATGAGAGTCATTTTCAAACTGTAGCTTACGGGTATCTTTACCATTTGCATTGACTTAAAATATGAAGCAAAGGTTTGCTCTTCATCAGTTTTGTGTTATGTTTAATATCTGCAATAATAACTTTTTTCAGGGAGAGTTGGCTACCCTATGTTATATGCTTCAATTCTATGTATAAAATTTGACAGAAGGGGAATTATTACCATTTTCTTTTGCAAATACAGTATAATTCTCTCTCACACATAATGTGTATCTCACTGCAACATTTCTACAACCATTGGTTCCCTTTGCTTTAGCACCTTGTCGTAGTAAAACAGGCAAGTGTAATATCTATTTTAAAGAAAATTATGATTAAAAATACATACTAAACCTTCAAATCTTCCAAAGCCCTAAATAACTTGAAGAAATAATATATCACAGTCCTGTGTAGGACTGTAGAGATATAATCTAAGATCAGTATAGAGCATACTACATAAAAAGTACTGCATTAATGATTTAGACAGTTTTTTTTATTATTATTATTATTTTTTTAAGAAAAATGGGTTTACAGTTCTCAGTTTCTCTATGATTTTATGGATCAGATGTAACACAGATCAGATTAATCAACATTTTGAACTTTTTGCTTTCAGCACAAACGACCCAAAATATCATGGGGAAAGTGGGTTTTATCTATTTATGGCACTACTTTCAAATTATTAGCATTCATCTACAGTAGTTTCATCAAACATCTAGTAAAGCTAAACTTTATCCTTTGTAATAGAATCAGTAGTTGTTTCCTATCACAATTCATCAGCCATTTAAAACCTTATGAGACCGTATTGGTCTATCCATGTTTGGAGGATATCTCAGATCTTGAATGGTTAAACTATAGCCTTTAGAAAACATAGTGCGTATACATAAATGTCTTACTGAAACAATTATGTGGCATTAATCCACCCATAACTAAACTATTTACAACAAATGAGCCTTTAATTTTGCTGCAGCAACTTAGAATGTTAGATAATCTGACTTTTAAGCATGAAATAATGGATATTTAATTGAAAACAATTCCAAGAATTAAAAATGAGAATGACTTCTGCTAATAAACTTCTGCATATATGTATGTTATATAAAGGAAAGAGTTGACAATATTTATTCATGTGGATTGAATTTTTTTTTGTTGTTGTTTTGTTTTCATTTTTAATTTAAAACCTTTTCTGACCTCAACACAAAGCTAGTTGAAACCAGACAATATAAATAAAAACCACAAATGGGGATATTTTTTTTCCATACCAGAGCAGAAGACAGTTTTATTTCCTACTAGATATAATAGCCACATTATTCATCTCCACTTGCAATAAGGCAAAACAAGCCAGATTAATCTATCACTTTTAAAAACTACCAGCTCTTTCCTCTAATGAAACCCTTTAATGGCACTAAATATAGTTTGCTCACTGAGAAAATAGACCTAAGAGTATTTCCGATTAACTACACCAAAGTCACATGTAAGCCATCTAACACATGACATTATCACAAAAGGGTGTAACGGTGACACAGTGAGACAGAGATATTTCATTTTTGTAAATTGCAGATATATGACATTGGGAACTCCATTTCATATATCCACCACATTTTAAAGCAGAGCTAAAATCCTAAAAGGTTTATGTTTTATGTTTTATGACTATATACCATTCAAAGTGATAAAAGATTTAAAACATTCTCAAAGAGTGTTCCTGATTGGTTGAATAATCATTTGCTAAACAGATCACAAAGTAGATCTAGCCATTAGTTTTAAACATACAACATGCCAAGTGAGTGAGTCTTCATCAATGCAGATAACAGAGTGTGTAACGTAATAATTTCAGTTCATTAGATCCTTGCTGCAGATATTTAGCTGCAGGTGTGTTGATTCTGTAGCAGTGGTGTACATGTGCAATTTATATGGTGTGTGAGAGAGCAGTGGTGGAAATTTTCAATGCGTCCAGAAAAAGTACATGACACACACACCCCAGCATAGATAGATAGATAGATAGATAGATAGATAGATAGATAGATAGATAGATAGATAGATAGATAGATAGATAGATAGATAGATAGATAGATAGATAGATAGATAGATAGATAGATAGATAGATAGATAGATCGATCAAATTGAGAGATAAATTGTCAAATATTGTTTGGCGTGATACCATGGTTTTTTTCCATCTGTTCCTATGCTATTAAAATCGAAGGCAAATTCAATAATATCATATAATCTAACATGGATATTAACAAAGTGTGGTCTACAGTCTAGTTCTGTTGTCTAATCTGTACTTTAATCTAAGAAAAAGTAAGATGACGAAATTTCTAAACCTGCCTTAATCCATCAGATTTCAGCACCAGGAGCAGGATTATAGAACTGATGAAGAGTCATTTCTGGGTCAGACTTCACTATTTACTCTTACTGAACCAACTGCATCTTTCCTCATGGGGCTACCATCTCTCTCTGATGGTGGGATAGTTGGCTTTTCGGCTCCTAGTTATTCTGTCTACCTGTAGGTTATCCTGAGACCGACCGGCCCTCGGTTCTGGTCACAGGCTTTTTAATGTCTGTCCAATGCTTTTTATAATGTCACCTATGTGAGAAGATCTATAGTCCAGCAAGGACATTTTGAAAGCACCTGGAGAAAAGCAATTCCTGAAAGGTCAAATCTGAGGAGTTCATGTGAACGATGCTGTTATTTTTGGAGATAAACATAATTCATAAATCTAGATGCCTGGAAGTAAAACATGAAAACTACTTCTTAAATAAAGAAAAAGTTTAACATGATAGAAATACTTGAAATGCAGCAATTTATAAATCCCATAAACTTAACAAATTATTGTGTTTTTTTCAGAATGTAAAAAGGTTTATCCTCTTTGGATTTCTTCTCATCTCACCCACGTCCTCTTCCTGTCCTCCCCCCATATCTGATGTCCCTGTCAGCATTGTCCACATCTAATAAAGATAGCTTGTTTATCAGATACTGGACAGCATGTCGCTGCTGATTAAAGCTGTGCTGAACAATCTCTATTTCTCAGGAACACAAATTCAGCCACAGCTTTGATAAAGAAAAGATCCCTGAAATATTAAGGTATTCAGATAGTTGGAAATTACAGCTTATGTTTAATAGAGTTACACAGTACTGAAGGTTGTTTTCAATGGTACACAGCTGGCAGTAGTGGGAATTTGTTGGTAAAGTTAGGAGGTAAGAATTACTCAGCTTACCATCAGTCATGTAATGTTTAATCAGTGCTACTAGCTTCCACTCATTCATATGTCCACAAATTGGCCTTTAGTGCTATTGACATCGTTGCTCTAGCCATACAAAACCAGATGCTCTGTGCAAATCGAAACAAAAATAAACAGAGAAATAGATTTAGACAAGGTGGCCAGAAGGGCAGAAAAGATTACGTAGATGCCCGTTAACAGCTCGGGGCAGCTCTTACTTCTTTTTTCCCCCTACTTTTTATTACTCTGGTCTATTTGTTTCTCTGACCTATGCCCTGACGCAGTTCCTCTAACATCTGCCCACAGGGGAGATAAGCAGATTAATTGAAAGATTTGGATTTTTCCTCATTTAGCTTGTCTGGCTCCAAGATATTCCCTTCCATTCTCAAGCTCCTCAGACTGTCCACCTTTTGCCTTTTGCACTACACACATTGTGGAAGTACCGAAAAATACAGTCAAATGATTGTTTATTGCAACAAGCCACTATAGATTACGAATTCTCCATTTGTTTGCTCCAAGAGTCAAAAAGTATGTTTGCAGCCCTCAGAGGATAGTTGGAAGGCGTGAATATAGGTCTGACTTTGTAAAATGAGAATAAAACGCCCCAAATAAAAATGTATAATTCAACAGGCTTATTACTGGCCCCTATGTTTTTATTGAGCAATAAAAGCTCTTGCAGTTTCACTTTTTTTCTGAAAGTCCAATATTACATACCAAACCAGTAACTCTTTATCACTACATTGTGTAGTAGAATAACAGAAATCCAACATACCCTACAGTTATGACATGCATACTGCTGATTCTGTGTAAGTGAATCATTAATTGAAAATGAGTTTCGAAAATAATTGCAGTGCATAGATCATTAATTCTGTGAATAAAATAGGACCTTATTAAAAGGTGAAGCATACACATATTGAGCATGCTTTTTATAGTATATTCTTCTTCTCTGATGTAAAATTGTTCACATAGTTCTGAAGAATGATGCACTTTGATAAAAACAGATTGGGACGTTAGAACATATTCAGAAGTACAGAACAAAGGCTGATCAGCTAAAGTGATGTCAAAGGCTTTCAAATTACAGAAAAAACAACAGAAAGAAAATGTGGAGGAAAACAGAAAACTAGCACTTCAAGAGTTCAAAAAAATATTTTAAAAAGACTTAGGCAGCGCTAAATATTAATGCTATGATTCACAGGAAATATAAAACTTCAAGAATTTTTCACTGAGTGTGTATAAGAACAAATCTGAAGCAAACTACCAATTTTAAATGTTCTTATAGTTACTTCATCATTTTCTGTAGGGATAGAAATTTGTTTCATTGTTCTATTATTTTTTAACAAAGCCGCATAAAACTGGAAGATAAAATACTTTGTAGTCATAAGTAATTTAATGCTGTCACACAGAAATAAAGGGTACAATAATTTATTGGAGTGAACAAGGAAGGATATATTGTAAGACGCCCACTACTAACTCCAAGGACTTATACTTGTGCTGTTTCTACTCAAACCTACACTGGGAAATCACAATTCACACTCACAAATGGTAGAACAGGTATACTTACACACATCTCTGCACATGTACACCCCAGCACTCATACAGTAGGAAAATTTCTCCCGTAACTTTAATGAAAAGGTCAAGCTACCGCTTCTGTATCCAGGTCAGTTCATCCAAAACTAACACTGAAAATGGTCTCAAGTGCAATTTATACAAAATGTCAGACATAATTTAGCTGTTAAAAACTTTACTTTTAAATCTATCTTTCATAGAGAACTAGTGAACTAAAGTGTCTTAAAGTATCAAGTGAAACAAATCCAGCTCTGTTACTTTTAATTAACATCACTTGATATATTACTCCTATATGCAACTGCAAGAAATGACAGGTTTACATTAAAAAGTCTTTACGGTGGTGGTCATAACTCAACAAGCAACCACCCAAAGAATAACGTTTCACAGACTAAAGCCAATCATAAACTGGAATCTGTTGAATCTTTAGTGTCTTTGTCCACATTCAAATAAGTTTACAATGCTCCAAGTATAAGATAGTCAAGCTCTACTGAAATGTGTCAAGTATCTTCTGGAGGGAACGTTCAGGGCTGGGCAAGACGACGTATAGGATTTTTGGTCACAAACCAAATGCACTGTACAACTGTCCCCATGCTCTGGGATAGCATCATGCTCTGGGGTGGTTTGGCTAACAAAGGTAGGGATGCACTCATTGGACATTGAAGGAGGAATGCTGACAACCTCCACAAATCAACAGCTAGACACTTTAAACCTGGACATAACTTGTGCTTTCCACATGGCGATAATAAAGCAGGCTAAAATAAAGCTACTGGAATGGCACCAACCTCAACCTTATTGAAAATTTATGAACTATGCTTAAAAGCTATGTGCATGGCTGAAAGCCAACCCATTTAAATGAGCTCTACCAATTCTGAAAGGGAGGGTGGTCAAATATCCAGTGAGAATTACAGAGTAACTCTCTGCAATATCTCAAAGCTACCTCAAAAGATATCTCAAAGTTGTTTTTGTGTAATCACTGTAACTTAAAAAAGTAAGAATGGTTGAAAGGCATCATTAAAATCCTATAATAATGTAAAACTCGTGGTGATGATTACTCTATGGAAACTTCTGACTCCAACTACCTATTTATGAATGTGAATGAATGAACATCCAAATGTATTGCAAGAGAAAATAAAGTAAAACATTCATAAAATAAAGTAGTATGACACTTGTGCATACACTCACAAAAACATGCATATTCCCATTAGAGCTATAATGAGACTGTATTGATCAATGATTGCAGCACAGCAGAACTAAGGGTTCCTGGAAAACATGACATCATATAAAAAAGGCAACAGTCTTTTTTACCCAGGGCTCTACGCAGGGGCAAATTACGCTATCACATTTGTTGTGTCATAGGTTATCTTGATGTTGTTATCCACATTACTAGTGTATTTCTGGATTTTTCAGTGGATACAACATTTCTTTATAAATGTAAATTACAGCATAAAAAAAACCTAATTTGTTGTGTGATCCACGTTATTAAGTAGCCGGTAGGAAGTATGTATAAATTTACTCAAAGCTCAAACATAAAACAAGGAAAGTAATTTAAAAAGATATATAAGCTGTCCACATTTTTAATAAAGGCTATGTGAAAATTTTGATCAAGGCTTACATCTACACATTTTTAACAAAAACCTAAGGGTCAAATCACCCTTCAGACTCAAAAATACCATTAGAAAAAAAAATTGTGACCCTTCTTTCTATTACTAGCTTTAATTTGATTTAAAGCCTTAATTTCACGCAAACAACTACTGTGTCTGCATATGATTTAAAGATCCAACTTCATCCCTGCCTTCTTTTACAGTTCTGCAGAGACTTGGCTGAACAGCTTGTACATAACACAACAGCTTTGTGCCGAAAACAGCATAAAGTAGAATAATCGGTCTCCAGCTGCAGCAGCATTTGTTTTGCCACACTGTGCTTTCATACTTCCAAATGACCATTTGGCTCATTCATAATTACATACACTACAGTCTATGAATTAATCACTGCTGAAAAATAATGTTAGTTCCACACCCAGTCTGTGAGCAACATTATGTTAAAGTTGTTTGTACTTTTTCAGCTGGACCATTTCATTCATGTTGATTCAGTGTGTGCAACAGAGAACAATGTAAACTGTTCATAGAGAGGCCATAAACATGCACTGAAAAAAACTGTTTCAATTTTGTTGTTTATCAATTAATTTATTGGTGCATTACAGCTCATTTCTAGACCGAAGGGCAAATATGAGGAAGAATATTTTGACAGTAGAGTACACTCTAGGAGTTTAAACATAAATCTCTTTATAATTTCCTGCTGGGAAAGGACAAATCGTAGGAGTCATGAAGACAACATTATGGAGTTATGATTATTGTCCATGGATTTTCCAGAAGGTGACAGCAAGATGCTTAAATAAAAAGCTTTTCAAAAGTGTGACACTGCAAACCAGGCACACAGGAGTTTAAGTCGATCATAGTACAAGATTTTAATAGACCTTGACTATGGGGTTAAAATCATAGTTTCTTAATAATCATCATCATCATCATTCATGCTTTGGTTCGAGGCCCTAAAGGTATGTTGATAAAATCACTTGCTTGATTGTTTCATTTCCCATTAAAATGTATGTGAGCGGTATAACAGTAGGAGTGGACTTCAGAGTATCCAACATGCATAATTTACAGCTGAAAACACTGTATACACCAGATGAATGTCCTCCATCGGCGTTTTAGCTGAAAATTTTACCAGCTTTAAAAAGAAAATAGAAATGTTAGTCTGACTATTTCACTGTAAGCTATACATCGTGTAGAGATGAAACAGGAAACTAAAAATGGGAATTCAAGTAGAGTTTAAGATCCTCTTTGGTGCATCTTTCTGTTTAGGAGTGTATATGGTACACCCTATTTAAGTTTTTCTTTTTTTTGTCAAACATTTGCTACACAAAGGCCTCAAAAGCTGCTACAAAGCAACAAAAGAAAAACGCAGATTAGGGAAAGTTAATTTATACACAGGCACTTTTATTAAATCAGACATTTTAAAATATTCATTCTTTATTTTGAGATGGTCAGTTTTTGTTCATGCTTAGTGTTTAACACAGAATTTTTTTGTTTTGCTTATCATACTGTAACTGTACTGACAATGTACCAGACTTTGACATCTGCCTAAATTCAGAGCTTTGTTTAGCGTTACAGCCCTACGTTTTCACATAACCAAAAAGCTGCTCTCTCATTTTTCAGCTTTTAACAAACACAGTCGTGTTTTAAGATGACGCCACCGACTTTATAACTACAAACATGGTGACAAATGTTCTGTGATATTCTGTTAGTCACCCTTTTCAACCTGTGTTGTCAACTTCATTTGTTCTCAGATGAATTTTTGATTAAATCACAAACTTCTCTTTGTGTTTCAGATTTTGTCGCTTTCTTTTGTCGTGAAACTGAAGTCAGAAAAGTGAAAGTGCTTCAGCTAAAAGGGGTCGAAATATTTTTAATCAACCAGGAACACAACTAGATCTGGGATGCTGACTGGTATTGGTGTTTATCTATCTTCAGCAGATGAGAGGTGAAGTACACCATTTACAGTTTACCAGTCTATTATAGAGCATTTGTCTAGTCATTATAAAGATATTTTTTTTCCTCAGGAAGAAATTGACTAACTTTTACTGAAATAGGAACACAAGCTACTGGCTGATGTATCAATACAAATGTGTTGTAATGTGTTTAGATGCTTAGTAGGTCAAGCTGTGGTTTGCATGCGAACAGAAACAGCAGATCACAAGATATTTATTGGGAGCGTCCTGTGTCTGAACCTCACCATGAATTTTTTGCCAAACTAAAGTTGAATCAGTTTCAACAAATGTTTTCTATAAAGCAGTACTTTATAAATTATGTGTGGATACTTCTTCTATTTAAACTGATTTTCTCATTTTAAAAGCCAATACCTAATGCTCCCTCCTACCCAGGAAATATCTTATTACTAAGGTATATTGTTTGACAGTCTGGGTTCTCCCCATTCTTTTTATAGTACAGACATTGAGCATCGACACTGGCTGATTTAAGAATAATCATTTAACAATTTTAAGGCTTACTGGCTGAGAAAAAAAGTGAGGAGAAAGAAAAAGAAAAGAAGCTACATGAATATCTTGTAAGTATATCAATAAAAATGTACAATTATTAAAAACATAAACCATTCAGAAGACAAAAATAGTGTAATCTAAGATCAAGTTAGTATTTTGTTGAAAAATCTACTTGAATCTTTGTTACTTCTTTAATGTTAATTCTGCTTGTTAAAGGTTTTCAGATTAAGATTAACCCTTATTCTTTTTTATTAAATAATAACCTAAATGTGAAGTTGCTGTCACATAGTTTTTTTACTTGCCATGTGCATTGACTTATGTGCAAACCTGGTTTTTGTGGGTTTAAATGTGGCAAAAATTAAGATGTTGTGGAACATAAAGTCCTTGTCACTTTTATTTTTTCCCTTTATGAATAATGCATGCATACTGAGATCATGAGTGTGTTTTGTTTCTTTCTATTTCTAGGGATGAACTGAACATCTGGAAAACAAATTTGGAAGCTGTAAGAGTGCACCCAAGTTGGCAGATAATTATTAGCTGAATTAATCAGAAATCAGGCCATGCTATTAGTTAGCAAGACAGTGATCAAATTATATATAATACATTATAAAATGTGGTGTATTTTCCTACAGGATTGAAAGGTAAACCTCCAAATGGTAGTATTATATTTTTATATCAATAGCCTTTGACCTCCCTCTCTGTACTAGTCTAGCTATAAAGGTCCTACTAAAGGAAAACAGCAAACAAAGATATTGACTTACTGTTGTAAGAAATGCACTTACAGTGCAAGTTTGTGCTTTAATCTCTACATAATGTTCAAAAGATTCAAATTACAGAATAGCTATCCATTTGTGAGATTAAAACCACTGAAGTGCCCAAGAGGCAGAAGTCTTCTAACTGGTCGTTCTGAAAGACTAAAGGCTGAGGGATGATATTTTTTAGGGGAAGACTGTTTGAGTGCTCTGTTCTCTAGCAAAAGACTTGCACTTGTTGCCAAAAGCCAAAGAATACCAAAATCAATATTCCCCCTGCTATTCCAGGAACAGCAACAAAGTGGGTGTATTGAGTTGTTCTGCATTTTTGATCCAAAGAAGATAAAACTAATGGGAGAAAAACCCAAAGTGTTTCCCAAGACTGCTTTTCCAAGGCTTTCTCCATATACATGATCAAAATAGCCTTGCTAAATTAAGACCCGATAGCCTTTGCATGCTTGCCATTAACGGCATCAATAACTGTGGTAAAAGTCCTCAATTACTGCCATAAACCTTCATGACCCTCTGTGACATCATCACTTTCAATACTTCAACAACATACTTAAAACTAGTACATTTAATATCACCACAGTCTTTTATGAGCTCTTAAGAGTGCTTTTGACTGTGTGTGTGTATATGGTGTGTGAGTATATGTGAGGGTGTGTGCTATTTTGAATCAATATTAGACTATGATTTTCCTTTTTCCTGTATTCTCATCTCATTTAATGTGGTGAACCAAAGTTTTCTGCTGCTACCATTCTGAAAGGATGGATAAGGTGTTCACAGCAGAGCACCACAATATATCTTACCTTATGGACCTGTGGCAAGAGTTGGAAATTACAGCCTGTAAGGATGTACTGGTATTAGGAATATGGGCTATGGCAGTCATATTTCTTTATATAGTGAACTTCCCATTGCTTTCTTTCTACATCATGCTGCTGGCAAGGCATGAGGTGATCTACTTTATTAGGCAGTGAGGTTAGGTGCATTCTATACACATACCCCTTCTTTGTTTCATAGCTCTGGGAGTAAAAGTCCCCATTTAGCTTAGCTCATTGAGCTTTATCTCTTACATATATCAAGCCTTACCTTAATCTTTCAGGGAGGATCCCATCATTTTGTATGCAGTTCAATTCTGTCTGGATGTGCAAGGATAGGCAGTCGTCGTAATAGAATAAAATCAAATATGTATCATGATTATAGGCGAGCACAGAAACTAGGAGGTGAAGCCTGTAACAATGAAGCTGAATGAACTCTTTGGGGGGACAGCATGGAACTACATATGGGGAAGTAATTTCAGGAGAGTTTACCCTCGAATCTGTTAAGATCCCAAACTTCAGCAAAACACCTTATCTACTGTATTACTGTGCTTCCAATCAATGTAGTACAAAACACATACAAAAATGTAAGCATGGGAAAGGAAGAGGTTGTTACTTAGCTGTAATGTAGACCTCATGCAAAATCATTTCTAATGAAAGATTGTCCAAATTATTATTTTTTTAATATTGAAATAAATCAATCAAATTCTGGTCCCATGAATGGTAAACAATTCCTTCTTAAATTTATAGTGCACCTGTAATTCTAGCTATCTATTATAATTTTGGCCATTTTAAATGGTAAATTTTTTTATTGTGTAAAAGAACAACTCTTTAAAAGTGCTTAATGCTGGTCCTTCAAATATGTATTAAAAATCTCTCACTTCAGTATCAAGACATATCTTACTATGAGCAATGTGCTGCACACTGCTTGACAGCTGGTTAATAGAAAGTTTGGCACACAGAGACAAATTTTCCTGATACAACTCAGGCTTCACTAAGCTGCACACACCTGCACTTAGAGCACTGAGCTTCGTTTGCAATGCTGATGTTTTGTTTCACTCTTGGTCATCATACTGTGAAAATCTCTAAATGCATTATGTCAAAGCCTGAAGAAAGACTGGCAGTGTCTGTTAAGATGCTACAAATTCTAGATGTGGTTTTTATGCATTGAAGATCTAACAAAAATTGACATTTGATTGCATCATAAGAAACACAGGATTCAGAGCTGTAAAAAATTAAGACCACAGATTGACTTTGAAGCTTGTTTTTTTGCATATCTTTTGAAAAATCCATTTTTGTTTGATTCTTAAACCCTTTTTTAAATCCAACGGTGCTCTTTAAACTGAAAATAAATACAATTTCTAAGATAGCATCATGAACTCATGTAACCACATTAAGGCCGTACATAAAGTGATACAACTGCAACATGAACTGTGTTTATATTTCAGTTTTAGTAGACGGCATCCAGTAGACAGATCACCCAGTCTTGAAGAACAAATTTCAAGAACGTGTTAAAAAGAAATTTTATCAACAAGATAGCTTAATAGAAGTCTCTCAAGCTGGAGTCAAAGCTGCTGAGTAATTAATCCCATAAAGTCTGTGTGGACACTCCATGAACTAAGCATTCAACCAAATTATGTAGGTTTCTGCCTGAGGAAAGTCTGCACTGAGTTTTATGAGGAGTAGTATTGATGTGCTCAGTAGATTATAACAGGGAATCGTTTGACTCACTCTTGATTAAGTAGAATAACTTCATGTGGGTTTATTGATGTAACTTACTGTATATCTCCTTTAAGTTCTGCCACTTGGGTGCCTCAAAAAGGCACCCAAGTCTGTAGACTACAGGCCTGTCAAAGAAACAGTTGCAAATATACAGTAGCCGCTCCCCTCAGTACTTGCATACTTACATCATGCAAGTACTGAGAGTTCACAGCGCACCAGAAGTCAAACCAAACCACTCAATGATCTTGTTTATACCAAGAAGATTTTATGTTTTACATAACATTGTATCTACCCTTTTGCCAACTGTGCTGTTTTGCTTTAAATTCAAAGTGATATAGAATGAATAAAATAGACCCTTCCAGCTCAGATAGAATGGCTTGAAACTGCCACAACTCCTTTATGCCAGCCTGATTTGCATAAAATGCTGCTTTAAACTGTCTTGTTAAATGATGGTATGCTTGTCAGAGTCAGCTGGAAACACGAGCGAAAGATAAACATTAGCAGTGACAAAGAAAAACACAGTTCCAGTTAGAAATATGACTTCCAGGCTGGCTGCATAAAATCAGGAGAGACATGTGTTTTATTTTAGTTTTTTTTTTTTTTTTTTCAGACTGATTACAAAGAAAGGGATTGCTTTTGGCTTCAGCTCCCTAATGCCTCAATCTCAGAGAGGAGTGTGTGTGGTCTATTACTGTTTACTCACAAGCATAAACTCAAGACTGTCGCCACTGTGTGTGGAAACCCAGTGAGGAGAGACACTGCAGGAAAGTGGAAAGTTGAAACATTCCAGAGCTAAAATCAACCCTCAAGGCACAAGGCACATGAGACGTTGGGAGGTCAAAGTACGTCAAACTGTCAGGATATAAAGCAGTGATTAAGGAGAGTCAGTCAGCAGCACAGAATTAGTTTCAAGAGAGGAATGAATTCAACTAAGGTGTTTGGATCTTTGGGTGACAGTGTGAAGGTGGAAAGAAGGAGAGACAGTTCAGAAAGTACACTTGAATGAAGAAGGATGTTTTCCTTTATGTACCTATTTTTGTTTATGTTTGTTTGCCACAACTAAACGTTTCAGATAATTAATCATATGTCGATATAAGACAAAAAAAACACTTTTAAAGATTTGCTTTATTAAAGTAAAGGTTTATTGAAAGTATTTACTTGGCTCTTGAATGATCTTTTATGAATCTTCAAAAGTATCTAAGAAAAATAAATAAATGCAGTGATTCCCATCACAAAATTTAGTTTAAAAGTCGGAAGATGCAATTTTCCAATATTTTTCATACACAAGGAAACACTGGTTCATCGACGGGGAAGTCACATTGTCAGCAGGCGCACACATATTTACACATTGGAATTAATAAGGCAACAATACCAGCTTAGGCCTCACTTAGGATAAATCCATGTATAGATGAAGCAAAGATGGAGAAATTCAATCTGCTGTCCCGACCTTTGCTGCCAAGGCTAACACAGGCTACACTTTCTTGCCCATTTAATTTGTGATCAATGCCCATCACACACAGGAGAGTTCAGCCAACACAGCTTCCATCAAGAGAGGGAGAGCAACCGAGCGGAAAAGTACCAAATCTGAATCTGTTCAAACCAGCTTAATAAGGCTTACACCGAAAACACCCCTCTAATGGCATTATAGTTTCGAATGGATGCATTAGCAATGAAACACAGCAAACAAGAAAAGGGGAAGAGAAAGAAGGAAAATAGAAAAACTGACTTTTATTTTGTCCTATGATAGAATGACAACTTGTCTGGGGTGTACCCCCACCTCTAGCAATGACTGCTGCAGATATGTGCAACTACACAATGGATATATGGTTGGATGGATGACTTTAATTTTATTTTGAAAAGCTGAATTTTAAAGGGAACTTAAGAGTCAAAGAGTGACCTACTATGTACTTTTGAACCTTTCAGATTTTGGGATTGTCATGTTACAATCCTAAACTCCAATTTGAATTTTATGTGGTAGACCGACACAAAAGCGGTCTAGTAAAAGACCGCTGTAAAGTAGAAGAAAAATAATAAAAGTCCCAGAAAAGCCTGGTGTGTATTTTTTGTAAATCTTGTTGGGGACTGCCAAAAAATTGTGGCTAGGGTAGCAATTCTATTTGCCAGAAGGACAAACCTAAACATACAGCCAGAGTTATGGTGTGGTAGATCAGAACATGTTTATGTTTTAGAATGACCCAATCCAAAACTAAACCAAACTGTGAGCTTGGTCAGATTTACTCTCTCTCAATTCGGATTTGTGTTGACATACTTTGCAAAGAAGGATGGACAAATGTTTCAGTTTCTAGGTCTTCAAAGACAGTACAGACTTACTCCACAAGACCTGTAAATGTAACTGCAGTGAAAAGTAGTTCTATAAAATATTGTCTCTTTCTAGAAAGTGCACAAACACTTTTTAGAGTTTTTTGTGAATAGTTTGAAAAACTATGAGTCAAGTGAAAATTTTGGTAATTTTCCTTCTACTTCTCAATATGCACTAATATTTTAATCAACAGACAGACTCAATGTCTCTGACCATGAAAATCTAATCTAGCAAATCCAAAATAAAAAATAGGGGCATGGTTATTTCAGAATGACAAATAAGAGTAAGAGTCACATGGATTGTGCTATTTTTCAGAGATTAGCTATAGAACCCTACATTCAGTAGGGTTGCAGTAGCTACATTTATCCACAGGAATGGGAAAGCCATTGAGATAGCCTTGTACATAGGGGATAAATAAAAGCAAAGGGATGTAATTTAAACACAGCCATGACATTTAAGACCATAAGAAGCTTAAGGTATTGTTGAAATGTTTACGTGAGAAAGCTTTCTTTTCTGGGAAGTCTTCCACAAACATCTGCCCACTCCAGGCCAAGAGGAACAACTAAGCCGCTGCATGTGTGCGTCTGTGTGTGGAAGGGATGTGTGTGCTCATAGATGAGTCCACAACACAAGTGCAGGTAAAGGTTTGTGCCACACTGCTTGCACAATCCACTACCATGGCATAATATTTTTTTTACCTTGCCTTACATATTTATTTTTCAATCTTATCTAATGTTTTTCACCTCACAAAACACCCTTTGTATGGACTCTCTGACAGTACAATCATTCCTGCTAAACAATGAGCATTTCATGGTTCTGGTGTCTACTTTGGAAACAAACTGTTGTATCTTTTGCTCTTTAGAAATCAATGATCCCTTAGGTCCATTTCAACACTTTCTTTTTACTGCTAACCCCCAGAAAAAAAGGCGTATGCCACCATGCATATCTATGGATGTGTATGCATGGTAACTGTTGCCTGGAGCTACCAAAGCTAAGAATAACTTGATTTTGGAGCAAGGGTTACAGCAAAAAAATAAAAAAATAAAATAAAAATCAAGAAACCTTTGCAGTTCAAGTTAATGGGTCTCAGCTTTTGTGCTCACAGTTAATTTTAATGTGATGCAGTCCTTCCCATTTACATAATGGCTGTGTTGCAACAAAATTAATAATGATTGTGGTGAGAATCAATCACTCCTAATTAGGATATCAGAAAGTCATTTGACCATTTGTTTTTATGTAAATATTGCTATTAATCTGAGGGGTGTTGACAGTTTAGGGCACTGAGTATTAAGGGCAAATGAAAGTTTCTTTATAGCCGTACATCATGTGAACCTTTATACTGTGCTTGCCAAATATCTTCTTTGTCCATTGTTTTACACCATGAACTTCAGTGTATTTTTCTTTGGAAATTTATTTGTGAAAGACTAACTGAATAGCCTGTCACATATAGAATATCTAGTTATAAAGAGGGAGGAAAATCACAAGGTTTTAAAAACTTGTGAAAACTCAGTAAAAAAAATGGTCGAGGCACTGCCTAATTTTAGTCAGTTTGAGCTTTTTGGCAAAGAGGTATTGGTAAAAATACTGCAGAAGACTAACAACTATAACCACATGCAAAGGTGGCTCTACAAAGTTTTGACTCCATTAGGCTAAATACATGTTTAGATGCATATTTGGCAAACAGAAAAAAGGAAAGGCATGCACTGATTTCCTTCCACTTCACATTTACGCACCATTTTGTGTTGGTCTGTCACGTATGACCACACAGAATTATTTGTGAAAGCTTTTAAGTGGTATGAATACTTTTGCCAGCCTCTAAACCTCTCAAACTGTTTTGTTAGCCTTTCAGTATAAAGCAAACAGGCTGTCTGGGAGTCACTGTGGCCTGCAGTCAGGAAATATCGTACACAGCCGTGGCAGCCGTTAAATGCCACAGCAGAAGTGGAACATATTTTACCCACTGGGACCTCATGTGACATATTCAAACTAAAGTCAAAAAAATGTTCCAATGAAAAGCCTCACGATAATGGGAGCTAACACACTAAAGTCCTTACTACTGTATATATACTTTAGAAGAGTATTTCCTTTTAGTAAACATTCAAAACAAGCTGTGTTGCAATCCTTTACATTGTATATGATGCGTTATCATAAATTAAACCCCTCTAAGTATTGATGGCTGTGGTGACCTTTTACCATCTGTCAATTTCTTTGACCTTGACTTCCCACCATAATTGCTTTCCTTCCCAGTTCTGTGAGTCTATGGTTGCATTGACCCAGACTTGTTTCAGTCCGCCACAGGACTTTGCGCGGACTCTGCGGTTTACCTGCCTCTCCTTGTGAATCCGTGGGGCTATCATTATCCTACGTCACTATGACAGAGCGTCTAACCGCCCTCTCTCTTCTTCCCTATCACACACTCACCCTCCTGGGAGCACCAATTAGGGAGGCATTAGGATAGTGAGTCAAACCACCTCCTGCTCTGACCTCCCCCAAAGGGAAATAATAGAGAGGAGGGCTGAAAAAGTGCCAGCATACAGCTGCAATCCTTTCTGAAAGGCTGTGACCGCTAAAAAAAAAAATAATAAATTCCCCTTATGAACATGCTGAGGAGTTGGCTGGAGAAAGAGGGAGAAATGTGTAAAACTGCAGTGTCCCGGTGTCCGATCCATAGCTGAAAGTGAATCTGGAAGTCAAAAGGTGAAACAAGTTAAACTGGCTGTCTGAGAGGAGACTGGCTCAAACAAAGTTGGCCAAATCTTACTGATATTTCTTATGGCTTTTCCTTTAATTTCAGCCGTTTAGGTTCATACAAATCCAGAAAAGATACAAACACAAAAAAAACTTATGGTCGTTCAGTTATCTGAGATTTTATATTATGTATATTTACTGTTAATAATCAAAATCTGCAAGAAAGCAATTTGTTAAACTGAACCTGTACAGGGAAGACTTTAACAAAAGCGTGCTGCAATCTCTGCATAAAAATGGCTTTGAAAGAAAGGAAACTGAACAGAATACTGAAAGGATGGTTTTCTGTATCATGAAGGACTTTAAGGTGAGAGGTTCATCTGCCATTAAGAAGAGTTTCCAGCAACTCTCAGGATTTTCTTCTCCAGAGGTTAGCGGTGCAGAATCAAGTTGTCATCAGTGCAGAGCTTGATCAAAATTGGCAATGAGTTAAAGTTTGTGCATCTGCATCACACTGAGGCAAAAACGACAGCAGCCTCTGACAAGAAGAGCATAAAAGAAACAACCTCTGCTCAAGGACAGACTGAGACTCTAAAGAAACCTTTTTCATAATATGCAATTAATTCTCAAAAACTGACAAAACAAGCCAAAACCCCTTTCAACTGCAACTACTTCACATAGCCTAGCTTTTCTAACTTTCTAACAAACACTAAAACGTTTAAATATTTTTGTTTATGCAATCAAACCATTATTATGATTTTAAAAATACAATAAAACCACAAAAAGGAGCATCTGTGTTACTGCCAAATTGTTAGGCCATAATTGCTGTGCACTTATAGCCCAGTTGCTTTCCAAAATCATTGAATAAATCAGAAAATAATGATCCATTAAGGAAACACTACTTTTTTCAAAACCGACAAACAGTTTCTAGGACTAACTTCATAATTTACCTTTGAATTAACTATCATTACTGATATACCTGAACGTTTTTTTTGCACCATGTAGTGTTGATAAGATATTAAACTATATTAAAGCAAATAAATAATTCAGAAGGAGCTGGCCTAAGTGATTGGGGAGAGGAAAATCTGGGGTTGTCTTAGGTTGCTGCCCCCATGACCTCATCCCGGATTTAGTGGATGACTGATGGATGGAAAATCATTTCAAAATCAATTTTAGAAACCAAACATCAAAAGGCATTTTAAATAGATTATTTTATTCCTAATGAAAAGGTGTAATCCCACATTTAGAGAAGCAAGCAGATTCATTATGCTCCTCAGATTAAGATGTTTTCATCGATCAAAAACATTGACACATCGCTTAAGGATTATAATCTGTTGTTTCATAATTGAAACTAGTACCAGACGCAAATTAGTCAATATTAATTCTTGAAGTTAACCTAATACCAAGCAAAATGAAAAACACACAACATTGAAACATAGTTCAGCACCTCCCACAGCACAGCAGCGTCTGTCACTCCACAGCTGAATGCACATACTGTAGTTTGGTTGATGTTTCACTCCAGATTCCCTTTCTGATGTAACTCTCCTGATTGTTCCTAGGTGGGCGGGAGCAGTGTTTGAACCGAGCCACTGCCATCAAATCTCTCCAAACAAGAGGCTGCATTGGCTATGGCAACGTCAATGTCAACTTTATTTCAATAGGATTTCTCAGATCTAGGTGTAAGAGGTTTGGCAATTACATTATGAAAGATCTAAGTGGAACAACCACTTTATGCCAAACGAACCTCATCAACCAGAAGAGATGTCGATCACGGTTTTACCAAAGAAATGAATGTAGAATTCCACTGGAGCTTGAATCACTAAAAATGTAATAGATATAAAAGTGCAAGTTATTCTGTCAGGAGCAGGTGAGAAAGTTACTATTCTACAACTGAATGTAGCCCTGAGGCTTATTTCCATCTTTACGTAGCTCAGCTTTCTGTTATTTGGACAGATTTTGAATAGAGGCCAGAAGTAATTACAGAGCACAGTTTTATTGTGACTGCTGAATTTTGTTTTTCTTTTTTTTGCGGTTTCTTCACAGGCATGCAGGACTTTTCTGTGACTAGTTTCAAATCACTTTATTACAATTGATTTTTCACATTTAAAACAATTGACTTTTCATATATAAACAACCCAGAACCTCATAAAAAGTATGCATTCATACATGTGATTCAACACCCCCATAATTCTTCTGAACTACTTGCTACATGTAGGAACACGTATAAACATGAACACTTGGCCCAGCCGTGTGCTCACATGCTGCCACATGATTCTAATCTAGTTATAATTTGACAATTTTCTTGGGCCGCTCAGGAGTTTCAGAACAGGTAACAAAAATGCAAACCAGCACAGAATTGAATATAAAGGCAAAAAGAGGCAAATAAAGAGTCAGATAAACAGGAAAATAAAGAACAAAGTAAAAGAGGAATGAAAAGTAGGACAGGTGGGAATAAGTGTAAAAATGATTGGAGAGCGGATAGAAGCGAGCAGAAGAGTGGGTACAGTAAAACCTCTCCTGTTGCTGGCATGCTGCCAGCTTGTGGACAGGGATGCAGCTCGCCGCTCTCCGCCTACTGACCGCCTCCTCATCTGAACGTTGACTCTGCATTAAGGGCTCCAATCAAATATTCATTCTCCAAAACCTGCACTTATATAACCAATACAAGTGTGTCTGCGCGCTGACCTGGCTGACAAGAACAACGTTTTACACCAAACACAGAGCAAACAATCATCCATACCGCAAGCAAAGGGGTCACCACTGCTGGCCCACACACAGCACATTATATTCTTGCACAGACGCAAACAGGCTTGTCTACACAGTTCTCAAGTGGAGGTAATTAATGAAGATACGTTACATATTTGATTTTATAATTAGAACAAAATACACACTGTACAATACGTTTGGGCATACAAGCAAAAAAAAAAAAATTTCCATGCACTATTGTGAAGAAAAAGAAACGTGTTTTATGGAGACAAATAATAAAAACTGATTTATTACAGTCTTAATGTAGACCACAATTTTAAATAAACTACTTCAACTCCACTTGATGCATGTCATAGTGTGGTTTAAACCTTTTAAGATGTCGGAGACGTTGCAAAGGTTTCAGTGTTTTCATAAAGGAATATTTCCCCATCTGTTGCTGAAAACTGCCAGTCAGTTTAATGGTGAAACAGTAAAAAAGAGTTAGGTCTTTCAGAACCACAGTAGATACTTTTATTTAAGTTCTGTGGAAATATGTCTTTTTTTAGAACGATCATCTTACATACAAGCTTCATGGCTCTTATTTTCACTTAATAATTTGGCTAATTTTTTGGGGGCATTACGTGATTACTAAAAAATATAATAAAACAAAACATGTTTTATTACTATACACTACTTTCTCATGGAGACATTGAGAAAGTAGTCTGTCACATTTCTTGATGCCCAAGCAGCTTGGGAATTTCTCCATGTAACATGTGTCACAAGTTGCTCAGTAATATCTCCCAACCAGCCTGCTACTAAGTCCAAATTGTAACCAAAGTTATGACTTGAATATTATGGATGTATGGATGTTGGTGATGATGGAAAGAAGGCCTTCCAACTTCAAAAACATGGAGCTCATCAACAAAGACAAAAAAAATAATAATAATAATTTGATGCCAATGATTTTTTACTGATTACCAAAGATTTTCCTCGCTTAGTAATATAAAAAAATAAACACATAAAACAGTATATATACATTGGTGTTGATATTTCTTTCACTGATCAGAAAGAGTGAATTCCTAATATTTGAAGTACTGACTTCAATTTTTTGTGGGAAAACAGAAGCTTACAATGGTAGATAGCCAAAACATTTTTAAAGGCTTTCCAGTTTGGAGGCACTTCGTGTTTGAAATTGTCATAAAAATATGATCCTCTGTGTGCTGTAAGGAAAGAGCAACTTGAATATGTTGTTTTAGCCCATTTGTGTGCATTTACAGGGACAGCCCTGGCTTCACAACTTTCAATGTGCCTGAATAGAGAAGGACTCAAGGTGTGCGTGCTCTGCGGGACATTAATGGAAGCCTTAGGAAGCACACAGAGGATTTTACACCTTCTAACGACGACACTGGGGCTAATTTAATCTTATCAACGTTTCAACAACTACGGCCAAGGCAGGACTCATCAAGGATTTAATAATTTACAACTAAGGGCCCATTACTTTTTGTTACCATGGTAACTAACCTTATCAGCAGAGACCACTGAACTCTTTGCTTTTATGTCAATAGCCATCAATTTTCTTTTTACAACAATATGACCTCTGTAGCAATGTCATCGCAGCAGAAAATAACAATGCAGTTCCAGCTGAACAAAACACCTTGTAATGTATCAAATTTCTACAACAGAGTAATTTTTCTTTTCTTCTAAATAACTGGGTGGGACAGCATAAGAATGAGCTCAGAAGCCATGTCTTTATTTTTACCCCTATATTGTCAAAGTTAATTCTTCATTCTTGTGGTTTTCCCCATCAGTTCTTAAGTAGTATAAATTCAGGATTGATATCGGGAAGTTAAATAACATTTGCCATCATTGTCTAATAACTGTGCATTTAAACAAACTGGCAAAGCCCAAATGCTGAGGTCATGGCTATTTTGATAGGATAATTCACAACGTCTGAGTTAAAACCAATACATACTCTGCAAGAACAGAGGAATGTGTTGTATCCCCAGGGCTACTATTACAAGAATAAAGTTTTTGGCCAGAACATTTCATACTTAACAAGAACTGAAGAGCAGAACTCCCAGGAAGTCATCTCGTTCCCACTGCAGCTCATCCACTTCCTTTTTATCAGTGAACAGTGAAGAAAGAAGTTCTGCCAAAAATGTGTGTCAGGAACAAGTTACAAGAGCCGCAGCGGTCCCCAAACCTGGTTCAGTTACATAAGGTCTGTCAGGAGGAATGGGTCAAACTTTTAACAAACTATTCTAAAAAGCTTATGGAAAGGAAAACATTATGCACTTTGAAATGCAACTCCACTAAATACTCACATGGATTTAAACTTCCTTGAGTCCCACACTAGAAAAGTGCTGAGAAGAATGTGAGCATCATTTAACCATGCAAAGTAAAATCTAATTCACTGCAAACCAAACAGAATATGATGTTGATGATCCTCCTTGTTTCAGTCGCCTCTGAAATCTCAAAGGTATCTGTACGAACAGACACGGATATCAAAATATCGCAATCAAAACTACCTCTTCAACTTTATTTAACTTATGATTAATTATATTGGAGAGTCAATTAAAGCTCAATATTTTCCTATGTAATATTTACAGCAGTCATTATCTTTATGCTACATTCAAGAGTCCCAGTAGAAGCAGTCTGCCTTAAAGAGCATTTCTTTGTTTTCTGTTTCAAACCCATGTCAGGAAGTGGATGAAACAGAGTGCCTTGCGTCAAGACTTTCATAACCTGGATGTTGGGATAAAGCCAAAACCTCAACTGTTAAGTGGTCAGTAATGGCAAAGTAATTCAATCCAACTAGGTTTTTCTCTTTCCACTCAAAACTTCCGGTACAATCTCTCTTCTGATATGTGGGTAGGAAGCTTTCCGGAAAACACTCCAAGGCCTTGTAGTGCCTCTGCCAACAAACTAATGATGCAAAGGCAATTAGACAACAATTATGGCTGCCATTGTTCTTTAATTTAACTGGATTAGTGATTTAAGAGGAAGCAAGAATGAAACATCTGGGACCTAACCTTAAACGTTAGACTTGAAAGCTATTTTTGTTTTTAAATCTCGCATTCTTTATGACAGAATTAGGCCCATGTGTGAAAAGCTTTGAGGCATTAGAGGAAAAAGAAAAAGAAAAAAACCCCAGCAATATTGGTAATAAGAAAATGATCACAGATTAGGAGACAATATTGGGATTATTTTGTTGTTGTTTCAAACAGTAATAGGATTGTTGTCAAACCAAACATTGTAAAATCAGCCCTCCACATTTATTAGCAGCGCTGAGAAAGGTAAGTATAAAAATGCTTTGAAATAAATTTGGACTTGTTTAGCAGAAGCACAATCTCACTGAAAAACTGATGGAGAAAACTGAACAACTAAGATTATTCTTTGCACTTTAACTAAAAATGTCACATCAAATTCATCTATTCTCCCATTCTTAGTAAACAAATATAAAAATTTTAGACCTTTGGTCTATGTTCAAGCTTTCACAGGAGGCCACTGAGGATTTGGGGGCCCACAGCTCACTTTTGCCCTAGGCCAGCTTTCTTGTCAGATTTCCTCCCTCATGCATAAATGTATTAAAATTAAAGGTCGGCTCTAGCAAAAATAAATTATGCTACTGCAGTAGAAACCGAGTTTATTTTGAGGCTTTTTGCACATCTTTGCACAATTGCTAACAAATGTACTGTATATCAAAATGTGCTGAATCTGTCAGTAAATGTATAATGTGTTCCATAAAATCTGGGTTTTGTGTCAGAATTTTGCTCTATTCCAAATCATTTTAGAATAGAGTTCTCACAACTAATCAGTCAGTGTTAACTAATTTATTTTTCACTCTGCCCCTGGTTTGTTCCTGGTCATTAAATAAACTGTTTCAAAATGTGAAATATTTTGTATTTTTCATATTCTGAGACTGTAGATTGGCATTCCCAAACTAGATGTAACATCTCCCTGGGATAAATCTGCAACAATTTGTTGTAAAGTGTAAGAACTTTTTATTTTCTTATAGAAATATTTAAACAATCCTAAATATTTTGTCATGTTTAAAATGACCAGATTTTTCTTTCCTTGAATTCAGTTGTAACAAAGTCAGGTGTTGTGTTTGAAACAGTAACACAGTGGAGGATCTTCTTTGCTTGTGAAAGTTCACAGTTCATCCCCACTTGTCATAAGAGAAGCTCTATTAGGTGTCAGAATGTCACAGCAGTCATGACTTTAGCAGCTCACCAAACTAAAGCATTCTGTAAATCTGCAAGAGGTGGTAGGATATCAAAGTTAGTGCCAGGAAAAGACTTTTCTGCATGACAACACTACCAGAAACAAGGTTGAAGGGACAAAACAAGCCCTCCTTCCCTTTGCTTTCTATAATTGCAGTCCTGTTTTGAGACACAAAAAAAATACAGATGTTTTATAATTGATCACCCAACCTTCCAGGAATCACAGCTTCTTTTATTGTGTAAAAAATGGTGCAAGGGTACCCAGTAACACACTTCAAAGCTTTCTTGTTTCTGTATTAAATGAACTCAAACACACAAGCTGATCCATAAGTATAAGAGTTTCTTCAGAAGCTTTGTCTTTTCCATTTCAAACTCAAGTTAATCTTTTCAGAATTACAACTTTTGCTTCATACATAAACACACCCAAATTTAATGTCTTATCACTTCTCAAATAAATAATTACATTTCTACTAGTCCTTTAATATTTATTCTGACTTTTTCATAAAATGCAGACAAAACAAAGTTTCCCTTAACAGTGCAAGTAAAATTAGTAGTAGACTTCACAAAGCACTTTAAAGAGCAATCAGAGAGGCTTTTTTTTTTTTACTGGACTTGTTTGTTTTTCAGTTGAACTGTTCAGTAGACAGTATATCTCACACTGATGGTGAAATGATTCATCACGGTCTGAAAACTTGGCATTTTCACAGGAGACTATAGACTTTTAAGCTCCATTGTAGGCATATAGATATTAACTAGTCAGTCAATTAAGGAAATTGGTTTTAAATTACTTTTGTATGCCATCTTTGGCCTAGTGTCAGAAGGGATTCTACACCCCCCAAACGACAATCTATCAATCAAAAGGCTTAAGCGTTGTTGCTGATGTGGTTGCAGCAAACAGTAAGGCAACCTGTGTCTAACTAAATAATCAAGATTCCCAATCTTTTGGTCTCAATGTGTCCTCGCTGTGATTCTTTCTTTTTCACTAAGTATTTTTGATAGAAGTATATGATGTACAGTCGTGACGAGAGAGGAGATGGATCTGTGGTGAGAAAGCTTTCCTTGGTAATGGGACTGATCTCTAAGAGCTTTTATCATATCTATTTCCCAGAACAGACTACAAGGAAAGCTTTTGTGTCAAACAATTAACAGTTTCTCAAGCATTATCACAATTCTTCAATAATGTCTCCAAAAACATTTCTGGCCAGTCAATGCACAATATGTAGACAAGACTAATGGCCAATTTGATATATTGAATGTATTCCCATTGCACAATTTGGTCAATAACTAGACGCTTTAAAAGGTTTCCTACAAAAATCTTCATATGGTTTGTTGAATCAGCTGAATTGCTCTATGAAAGACATTAATAAAATAAATGTGAAGTTCTACTATAAAACGGAATCAATGCATTTTCAGAGCAAGATTTATGAATGCAGGCAGTTGTACGGAGCGTACCTGACTCCATGCAAGCCGTATGAGGTTTTGAAAAAACAACAAAAAAAAAGAGTTATGAATCATTTTCATGTGGAAAAAGCCATGAATAAAACAGAGTTGGCTTCCACTGAGTCATATGGCTGTTCTGGTCAGCAGACTGGATCTGCAATTTGCTGCCAAGATGGACAACGGTGCCATGTTACGATGATTGCCTGCTCCTCTAATGTTCTGAAATGCGTCCCATCATAAGTCTCTATTTCAGCTAACAGATTCTTTCATGCAGTATCCCACCTGCTGTGTCACGTGTTGAACGGTCTGTTGCATCTTATATGTCACACCTCAGAAACACACACACACACACACACATGCTTGGATTCAACAGACACCTTGGATCTGGAAGTGCAGAAAGTCATCAAGTCCTTGGCACTCGCAAAAATAATTTCCCCCATAAAACTTCACACATTCATGCTCACTGTCTATCCAATCGCGATAAGAATCGTCAGGGATAATGGCCTTGTTAATGAAGTGAGACCTGGTTGTGACCAGCAGCTGAAGCAGTGGGTGGATCCGTCGGTGGTGCAGTAATAATGTCACATGGAGGTTTGTTGCTGTGTACTCAACCATGCTTCCCCAATCAACTTTATGCCTGCTGTTTTGGCTTACAAGGATCTAAGACTATTCATTCTCCTTAAACATTTCAGATTTGTCACACTACAGCCAGGAATGCCAACATATTTTAAATGGATTATGTAGTTATGAAAAGATCAACACATATGAATGCAAAATTGATTTTTCCTAATAAAAATCTGAAAAGTCTGGTGTGCTTTGTATGTTTTGCTCTTTTCCTTCAAACGCACTAAATAAATTCTACTGCAACTAATTGCCATCAGGAATCCCTCCACTAGTCTATACAATCTACCTGTCAAAAAGTTAATTTTCTTATGAATATGCATAATTTTTAAGATCTTGCAGGTTTATTAGGAAACGTAAGCGGACATGAATGTCTGGGAACATAACTGACAGGTAAATAAATAAGTTCTTAAAGTTTAGAGAAAGATTAAGTTATAAAACAGTTATTACTATGAACATGTGGCAAAGCTCTGTTCAATCTATTGAGTCGAAATGGAGTTTCGCACAACTACAAACCTACTCATCCATGGATATTACCCTGAGCTGACAAGGAGAACATTAATCAGAGAAGCAGACAAGAGGCCAATTGTAACTTTGGAGGATCTGCAGGTAGATTAAAGTCTTGACTCTGGATTGAATTTTCCACCGCTACACTTCCAGAATATTTTTAAACAAAATTTGCAAACCCTTATGTCCTTCCTCTTTACAAATATGTATAGCACTGAGTTTGCCTTTTACATAAAATCCCAATAAAACACATGAAGGTTTGTGGTATTTGTACTGTGTTTGTCAAATCTGAAAAACACGATTATGCGTGACAATTACATAATGGGCGTGTTCCTGTCTGACCGTGGACCTAATCTGTGACTGGATGCAACAGATCTCCAAACCTCTTCCTGTAATCAGCAACAAAGCATCTTTCAGCGGCTTGCGTTAATGACAGCTTTTATGTAGAGCACAACAAATTACAACATTCAGCTGTACTAGAAGAACCTGCCAAGGGCTCCTGACCATTATCAAGCTTGTCAAAGTCACATAAAAAGTATTTAACCCTAATCATTAGCAAACAACCACAGAGAGGACGTTACGTCTCTTAAAAGCCAGCAATTTGATGGCATGCAAGTGTGCACATCGCTCTATAATGTGTTGATTATTTCAAGCACAATAACTGAAGTTCATTACGTCTCTTTAACCTTCAGCACGCTTACAGAGCTCCTTTCAGCACTGGACATCAGGAACTGTTAAGGGAGAGTTTGTCATGAAAAAAGTCAATCAGTGCATTCATTAAAGCTAGGCTTTGAGCAGATCTTTTATCCAGCCATAAAAAGCCTTCAGCTGTGTCATGGTGTCATATAATCAGTTTGCATTAAATTAGGCCAAGGCTAATGTGACCCCAGCTGCAACATGGTGGCTAATTACTGTCATCCTTTCATCCCACGGAGATGGGAGGACACGCAGAGGGTCAGCAGAAACAGTTATTACTTTTCAAAGAAAACGTTCATCCGTCTGTCCACCCATCCATCCGTTTGTTGCTCTGATAAGACGTGTGTTTGCACCCACTTTTTATTCCCATCTATCACAAATGCTTCAAGCATTATGTCCATTACGTGTCATCCAAAAACAGGCATGGACACATCATTCGCCAAATGTTCTGCAGTTTCCGTCTGACAGAACAGGTGTAAGAAATCAGAAGAGGAGATATTGCAACAAGGAGGCGCGGAGAAAGGTTGTTGAAATAAAGACAGAAATGGAAAAGTAAAGAGGAAGAGATATGCATATGCTCATGAAGTCTATATTAATCAAAGGACTGCCGTGCACGTCCCATGTGACAAATGAAAGAGAATAATGGATTCTTGGCAGAGGAAGATGTGGCGTAGTGTCGTCATCATACTGTAACAGTTCCTCCACCTTTTCAGTCACACTCAAATTTAGCTGATATCAAATTAATATCGGCTAAAGAAGCCTACTCCAAGTCTGTGTCATCCTGCTCCAGGCCTAAATGACATCGTTGGGTGTACAACAGGACTGACAGTAGTGTGGGAGGGGAAGGAGAGGGAGACGGGGTAACTAGCACTTTTACTAGACCTCTTTTTAGTGGTAAGGTATTTATTTACTATATTCTTGTACCTTTTATGGATGTCTCCAGCTATACGATTTAATGCTGTGTGGATGTGAATTAATGTGTGAGCAACAGATAACCTCAATTTCTCTATGGGATTAATAAAATTTAACCTAACCTAACCTTACTGAGTGTCAGCTTATTTGCCAGTCTTCATTGCAATGGGTGTCTAACAAACTGTAACTGAATAATAAAAACAAAGCAACAATTTTTTTTTATTTCACTTAATTCTCAGGAAGCATGCAATAAAAGGTCTCAGAAATTCAGAATGAAAAATCTGCTTTGAAATAATCAAGGTTTGTAAATAATAAAATGATTTGGACAACATTGGAGGTGAAAAGTTTAAATAAAAATGCATTTATGATATTTATCTAAAACTAATTTTACCAGTTTATAATGCTTTAGGCATTATAAACCTTTTGACTCATGATACTTTTACTATGTAAAAATATGTTTTTCACATGCTAATGGATCAGAAGTTACAATATAACTATTTTATTAATAAACAGAAAGCAAGATTATTTCGAAAGTACTCTCTTACAAACTTGACAATATTTTTTGAATAACATCCCTGATGGTGAAAACCAACACAATACTACAAATAAGTACCTAAAACATTACCCATCTAAGTTGTTTTTGCTTTTCTGTCACACATTTAAATATGTAAGATCAGACAGAGAAGTCATGAAAAAAACAGTACAGTTTTCAGACAATAATTCAATTTACAAGAGATTTTAAGCACCTCAGGTAAGAATTGAGACCAAAACCTGCATTTTATTTTTTGGAGTTTTTCAGAGGTTGGACTTGCTAGTATTATTAGGATACTTTTAAGTTGGGAATTCAAAAAGTCTAAGAAATGACTTTGTATCTGTTTCCAGACTGATGGATGTCATTGACTTTGTTTCTCGTCTGCTCTATAATTTATTTGGTCTCAGACGATATGCTAATCTTTGAGATCTTAGTTTCCTTAGTGCTGTCAGATATGATCTATTTAGAGGACGTCTTGATTCTACAGGTTTGGCAATAATGAGTTTGATGAGGAGAGTAAATTTGAACTCTGCTTTTCAAAAAATAAAAATAAAAATTAATTCCTGAATTAAAAAAGAGGTCATATTGGTTTGGATAGAATTTAGTCCCATTAGTAAATGACACTTTTATTTGAAAATACTGGTTTGCATTTCATTTGATTGTTTTTCCTATTAAAATTTGTTAGATGATCTAAAACATATAAGTTTGATACCAGCAATCCCAAAAGAAATCTGAAATACTTTTCACAGCACTCTAAGTCATTAGAGTCCACTGAGGAGCTGGAAATGAGGTCCTCCCAATAATACTGGATATATAATAACAGATAAAAGCCATTCAGTCCTGGTAACCATCATAAGTGGATGCGGATGTCAATTTCATGTCTGCTAATTTGCTAATAATAACAGCAAAGTTTATTCAGTTTGTAAAAAATACGTAAGTTATTAAGTTTTTGAAGTTTAAATAATCATATGCCAGGTCTGTCAGCTTACAAGGCGAGTAATAAAAGTTAGATATTGGTTTAATACAGCTCACTGACTAAAACCCAAACACCATAGCATTTTTTTTTTCTTTTGTCATATAGATGTGCTCTTTCAGACAAGGCAAGCAGCAGATTGTTTTTCCTGGTCTTGAATTTAGTTTTACACAGAAACATTTCATATAAACATTCATTTTCTATGACCAGCACTATTGGCTGGAACCCAACTCAGCTTGCACATAATTAGCTGGCAGTCTATCTGGGGGGTAACACAGAGATAACCATGCTGCTCATGTTCACACCTGAGAGCAAATTGGAGTTACTAATAAAATTACCATGCATATTTTTTGCCAATTAGAGGAAGCGAGGCAGTCCGGAGGCAAAGGAACAAAATGAATCTCCACACAGAACAACTCAACTAACAAATAAGGTAAACAAACTGTGTCTAAAGTCTATGTCAACTTAGTATTATCTCTGAAGTCAAACAACTTCACAGGACTCCAGTCAAAAACAGTTCCTTACTTTATCAGTCTACATTTCAAGCTAATGGATAAAGATTCAAAAAGAAGTGAGACAGATTCAGGAAAAAAAAAACAATAAAAAAAGGCTCCATTGTGGTGCATATTTAGTAAAATGTCATTGAGTGTTTTTTAAAGGGGGTCTTAGTTTTTCAGTAGAGAATGCAGCACATTTTCTGTGCTGTCCTGGTGTCTAACTATTCTAAGGTCAAGCATTTCACTGTATTGTTTCTAGTTTCTCCTTGGAGATTTTGAGGAAATTGCATGAGTGGAAAAACAAAACAAACAAACAAACAAACACACACACAAAAAAAACAAGACAAAAAGTACCTGAAAGTCAAATTCTTTTAAAATGAAGAGAAAAATCCAGCAGACATATGACACGAGATCAGAGAGCAGAAGTACTTTTCAGTTGATCATTTATGGCAGCTTTTGAGCAAATCCTTCAAGTAAATGAACTGAAAGAAAATGATGCCTCTGGCATGCCCTAAAATACATCTCAAATCGCATTCTTTGCAAAGTTTTCACTGTTCACAGCCTACACACCTCTTCTGGAGTCTGGAGACTTTTTAAAGTCTGAATAATGAAAAGGTCAGTGCAAAGCAACAGAGCAAAAAGTGAAAGTTTTTTCTTACTAAGTATGGTATTAGACTAAAAATTACCCTTTAGTGTCCAAAAAACCCTTGAAACACCACAAAACGTTCAAGGAACTCTGGACTTTACAATCATATTGTACATTTTACAAGTTTGAATGAAATGGAAACCTCTTGGGGAGTTACAATTCATTTTGTTAAAAGAATATTTTCACAAGATAATGTTTAAATGCATCTGTTTTAATATGTTAATATTGACTGGATGTTTTTAGGTAAAATATGTATCTAAAGCTATTGTTTAGCTAGCTGCTAATCTTTAAATTGTTGCTTACATTGCGTGCCAACATTTGGAACCGATTTCCATACGAAATAAATTTACAATACTTGTATGCAAGCTAAGAGCAAAAAAATAAAGTAGATATGGAGTAATTTGTCAATAGTAAGTGAATACATTTGCTACGAGGAAATGTGCAGACAAGGGAAATTAATATTTAATTTGTTCCTCTTTACCTCCATGTGCTAAAGCAATTATAATACAGCAGACATAGAACTGCAAGCTCTCCTCACCATACAACTCATCCACATTTGTTCATAATTGATGGCCTCCATCAAATGGGAAGTTGAAGAGAATACAAAACATAGTCTGGTGTAGTAAATGAGCTTGGAGTTCATGGAACAACAAAGAGACAGAGGGGGAAGAAGAACATTGCAGGTTTTTTGTGAGATGAGGAAAAGAGAGATTTAACTTTAACCACATGATGAGTTCACAGCTTTAGGTTGCACCCTTTGGGTGTCTTTAGTTGAAATGTCAGGATTTTATGAGCTTTGGCAACATAAGATAATAAATGTTTGTCTGCCATGCAGAATGAGATCATGAAAAAGATCAAATATATATTTTTATATATTATATTTTAATATATATTTTACCATTTTATATAGTGGTCATAAATCCAATACATACCATCATTATTCTCTGTGGAAAATATTGTTGGCGCTTTCACATGTTTCTACATGAAGATTTGGGTATACACATATCTGTGCAGATATCAGAGTGTTTGCCAAGGCTATGTATGTAATATAGTTATTGTTCTCTGTGAAGTAAATACAAGAGATGGAAATAATAAGAAAAACAGCCTCTTAAGCTGCCCGGACCAATTTACCAAAAAGCATATGAATACTCCAAGTCCGAAAAACAATAAAAGAAAACAAATCCTTACTTTCCTTTTTTTTAAACGCTGATCCTTAGTGGTTGCTGCTTTACAATTTACAAAAAGAGAGAAGAAAAATAATTTAATAGGCCACAGTGATGGTCCAAATGCCTCAAAGTAAATAGTTATGCACATCCCCATAGCTTACCTCTGAGTGCTTCCTCAGTCCCACAGAAGTCCATTAGCTTGTCATTCGCTTTCTTTACAGTCATTCAGCTTTTGCACATGGCCCATGGCAGTATGCAGCAGCTTGCTCCACATGAATAACAATATCTGATTATTCAGACCGAAGCCAAGTGACTCAGCTGTCTCTACTGTATTCATCACCTCATCTCTTCTCCTGTTTTCCTTCTTCTTTCCCTTGCAATTCAATAAAATCACTTTTCTTTTTCTTCTTCCTTCTTCTTCCTTCATATTTTTTCCTTTTATTAATCTCACTGGTCATGGTTCACATCTTTCATTTCTCATGCATTTCTCTGGCATTTGTTTCTCTAGTTTGTTGTTCATCTATGCATGGGTGTGCATGTGTGTGAGTGTGTTTGTTCTCCTATGAAGCGGAAAGGCTAACTTTGCCAACGGCCATACGGGTTGCTGCTGTGTGGGAGGGACCCCAGAAGGATGAGGGGGAGTCTGACACATTCACAGGACAGGTAGAGCACAGTCAAGTCAATCCTGCTGTCAAGATACAAAAAATGAAGCTGAAAAAGAGTGCCGGTGGGGATAGCTCAAACAGTTTCTATCTTAAGATACAATTTCCCACCAGTTGGACATATTTAGATCAAACAGGTTAGATCTAAGAAGCAAATATTTTTCCATAGTAGTAAAACTCAATAAGAAAGAGGAAATAGATAGAACTTTAAAACAAAGCACCTTGTAATGTATGCTGGGTTATTTAAAAAGCCTAAATATGAAAAAAATATAAATAAGGTCCTTTCATGTTCAAGTACATGTGTTTGTTTTGATCCACTCTTGTTGTGAATAGTTCATATTTATTGGGATGAAGAGTGTGAAAATTCACACAGTATACACTGTAGGTGGGGATATGCCAGTTTTGCAATGATGTAACAACCTTGTTTAATTTGTTTTGAAAACTGTAATGTTTTTTCAATATGCAAAGGTGCTCCTAAGAGATTATTATTAACAAAATTAATTAGAAAGCAGGGCATGCCACTGGTTTCAAGAATCCAGAATGCTTTCTTCATCAGCAAAGATAGCACATTTTAATGTGAGATGCTATTGGGTCACTACAGTGTTATTCAAGTTCAAGGTTCCTGTAAGTTGCCCCTTTCAAAATTCATTTTTCATGTGAATATAGAAATTTGAAATTCATATAGTCCAATTTATATGGCACTAATTCACAAAACATATTGTCTTTAGGCACTTGAGGAAAAAGTAAATTCATTGGAATCATACACACCAATTCCAATACCTTCTGGACTAATCCTAGTTATCAGTTTAGAAGCATCTTGCTTTCCTACACCATTCAGCCAAATGGAATATTCACCATAGTTTGATGGGGGAATGAGAGTTCATTTTCTTCTTCTTCAGACACCTCAATGCAACTTGTTTTTGGCTTTCTAAAAAAGCAATAAAACTATGTTTTTCTCTGTAGAAAAATATTACAGAACAGTTTGCTGTCACTGCCAGCTCAGGTAAGAAAAACACTTCAGTTTGTGTCTGCCAGATGAACACAAATTAGCAGCAGCAGGGAAAATTTTGATTTGCATTTGAAGTAAGTACAGCTCTGACAGCTGTAAAGTTATGAGTGAAAAGTAGAGAGACATGATATGGAGGGTTTTTATGTCTATTTTAACTTGTTTTTCTTTATGGTTTTGTTTGCTCAGCTGAATACCTCTTTACTTAGACAATAAATTTGTTATACTTCCTTCTTATAAAATAAATAAAATACTGGCAATGATATATCAATAAGCTCCATCAAGATATACATTAAGGTACAAGAAGCACACCTATCTCTGAGACTGTTCCTTAGTAAAGGATATATCTAAGTTTTAACACATGTCTAACAACATCACTTATCTACCTGATTACTAAAGGTATTTGCTTTGACAATTTTTCTCAAAGTCAAAGCAAAGTTTGTCCTGTGAGGCTATATAAAATAGCACAGTAAGTGTAATCTACTAAATGTGAGTGCTGAAGTTTGGCATCCTTAATCCATACTCATTTTGAAGTGAGAAAGGAAGTTGTTCTTTAATATATAATAAAAATAATTTGTCACACATCGTCACACAATATAGAATAAAATCAGAGTTAGCTTTTGATTGCAAAATCATGAATAAGAGGTAAAGAATGTCTTTCATTTCATATTCAGTTGGGTACATTAGCTGGATCCTTTGAAACGAACTGGGAGTTTGCTTTCAAGAGGAAACGCATTACAGAAAACTGCAGAACTATCAAGGTGAGGGCGAAATGCAAGTTGAGCCTTTCAACAGAACCAAGCCAACTCTACATCAAACACCTGTGTCCTTTCCTTTGCCTTTCAATGCCACTCTTTCCCTTTTTATAATCTGTCACTTTCCGTTGCCTAAGGACACCTCTCTCTTTCGTTTTCCCTACATCAGCTAGTTTTTATTTCCATTGATGAAATGTAACCTTCTCATTCTATATTGTCATGCTGTGAGGTAAGAAAGCCTCAATATTAGCATAAATGCAAGGACAGATAATCCCTCCTACCCTTTCAATGCATACCCGTCCTCTGTGCATTTCTCCCTACAGGGCAGCTTTTCCCTAAGGCACTTTTCAACATAAAGTGTCTTTCACTTCACCTCCTCTGTAGCAGCAGGCCTGTCCACCTGAACCATAAAGCTTTAGCAGAGATGATGGAGCACTGCCTTGGGATCGCTGTGCTATTAACACAGGAGGAAATGCAGCTGCAGAAACTGAAAGAGACACGATACTCCAGGTGAGGAGTTTCCTAAAAGAGAGGAGTTTCCAAATGCTGAGTCAGGATGGATCTAATTAATACAGGTATAATAATAGATACTACATGGCTAAATGTTGCCCTATCCTCCCTTGGGCCCTGTTGGATAATTACCCTACTAATGAGAGTAAAGGGAGTTGTGAAAGGGAACAGTAGATCAAATCAGTGAAGAAAAAAATGTGAGTGAACTATAAAGATCAAAATGTTTCTCTGAATCTTTAATTTAGGATCTACAAATTTCATGGTTGGTGGCTGTATCTGTCAGATTCTAAATTTGACAGGCGACTGGCCAATTTAGAAGGAATTTAATATATATTTTTTTGTCCAGTCACTGAACACAGCATAGCACATTTTACTTTTGAGTTATTTCTAGGTCATGTTTATGGTAAATATGAACTGAGGATGACGAGATGAGATGGAATACAGAATTTCTCCCAATAGAAACAAATAAAGATTATTGATTTCTGACATGACATACTCAGAAAAGGCCCTAGTTGATCACAATTAGAGTACAAAGTACAGAGACAGAGGCCAAATTTAAAGGCATCAAATGCCACAGTCAAATTTATTTGAAGTCGCATTCAATATATACAGAATTTATATATTTAAGGTAACACAGCTACTTGATTGTACTATAAAATGGAAAACACAAAATACTGTTAATTTAAGTAGTTTTTACATATTTTTGAAAAATTGTTTTTGTTTTGAATATTATAAAAGGTTCCATTGTTCTTTAAATTAAACTTAATTACCTAGTGGTGAGAAAACCAACAGTGATCCAGTATTGATAAAATCCCATGTTGTGGCTCCACATACTGTAGCCCGGCAACAGACTGAGTGCAAATCTCTGCATGCAGGTAAAACAGACGTAAAATCTACAGTAGCCTGGAAAAAACCTTTTGAATAGAAATGTTATGTACTGTATGTAACTGAATGCCTTATAAAATGATCTTTTTTAAAATAAAACATACTGTATGTATTAAGACATTAAAAAACATATGTTTTAAGACATTAAACTTGTAGTGTTATGAAGGTAACTGCAATTAGGGAACTCCTGATTTACAAAGAATCACCAAAACACTTTTTAATTAATAATAAAATATCTTGTCAAAACAGAAACAATGGCAGGGAAAAAATACAAAAGATACATGAGTCAAATATCTTACGTTAAAAATACATTTAGGAAACCATTTTACTGTCATCAAGTTTGACAGTAATATGACAGACAAGCACAGCCTTCTTCTAAACCCCAAAATCCTGCTACAAGAGTCAACGGGTATTGCTTATTGAATAATCTGCCAGCTGAAATCAGTAGCCCTGCAATTCCCCTGGAAAAGGCCATCAATAATGTAAAGGACTTGACAGGAGATGAGACAAGATGAGACAACAAGAAAACGTAATTCTTTTGCATTAACCATGAGAAAGTCTCCCCCCTTTGTTTTGCTTCTGCTTATTTTTCATGGGAAATTCTAAAAAGACAGGATGGAAATCGATCCGGGTGAAAACAGACACTAGGTTCTTCGGCCTCGCAGAAAGGCTGGGGATTGATTGGGGTGGAGAGGACAGACTGTGGCATAAAAACCAAAGATTGGGCCAGGGGCCAAAGAAGTGGGGGCTTCACATTCTCCACCATCCAGAGGGCTGGTGAGGCAAAGCACCTCCACCTTGTGCTCTGCATGTCTAACACGCTTGATCTGCCAAGTGCTCCTTTTAATTAACTATGCTACACTTCTACATAATGGCTCCGCCAACCTCCCCTTATCAGTTGTTCGATCGTGCGTACCATATTTTTATACGCTTTCATTACCTGAATGAATCCTGTCACTGAAGCAAAAGACAACGCATAACTTTAATTTAACTTTTGGCAATGCCTACATTTAGTGTGCAGGATAAGTCAGTGGCATTGTTGACCATAGTCTTGCACACATATGACACGAGCAAGTATTACGAACAGACAAACTGCTGTTTACGCCATTTGTCGCACAGAGTTTTAGAGTTGCGTCTGCTTGGACATGCTCACCATCTGATGCGTTTTTTCCCCCCCTCTAATCACAATGGTGTATCACAGGAAGGAAGGAGAGACATAATTGCATGCTTTCTTTTAGATTCGCTCCAATCCAAAGAGAAGTGTGAAAGTATCTGTTGTTGTCTTGGTTACATCTTCCTTCTTGTCTTTTCTGACTATAAATAACACTGAGGCAGAGGAAGCCCCAGTGGTGTGAGTCAACAGTTAGAACACAGTGTGAGGCATGAAATAGTTGGATTGAATGAGAAAGTGTTTAAAAACATGCACTTTAACATTGTCAACAAGCCAGATCCAAATAACAAAGGTTCATATTATCGAATCTGTCACTGCACTAACCAAAATTCCTAAAGGTCAACACCGCCGTGTGTGTCAGAGAACAAAAATACAAGACAAACAATGCAGCGGCACGTGATTTCAGTGCTTTTGGTGGCGTGACCTTCTCTTGAGCTCAAGTTGAGAAATCTGGCACTGGAATAGACCTGATGTAAATTCCAGCGCATGGCAGATGATCCAGGCTGGTGGATCAGATTTAACACAGAATTTTAACAGCATTTTGTATTTAGAAACTATGCTTGGAGAGTAGGCGGCGATAGTTCACTCTGTTGAACAGAAACTGCACCTGCTTTCTGGTAAATATGTGCAATGACACATAACCAGTGTTGGTCAAAATGTCCATAACAAAATTTAAAAAAGACAAAAAAATAAATAAATTTAAATATTTAATTTCCACAAAAATCTTGGGATAAAGTCATCATCCCAAGGTTTGTGTTTTTTTCCTTGTTAAATAATGCAATAAATATGTGAAACAAATTGTGAACTGTCACTTAGAGTACACTTTATCTACTTAATGGAAACAGAGTCCCCAAGTGGTCAGCACAGAGTGTGAAAGGTACGTGTGAATACTGCAACTATGTGACCATACCTCAACTTTTCATCTACAAGTGAGGTATGACAACCTTATGTCTCACATTCTTACTCTTTTTATAGCAAATGACTCCTGAGTCTTGCTTAGGTTTTTAAATATAAGCAAGATTTTAAAACCTTAAAACCATAGATTTGTGTGATCTATGGTCCCACAAACCATAGATCATCCATGTATCAATCCCCCCTACATGTAAAGCTGTTCTGCCTTCTTTCAAATCAGTTCTTCACATTGGTTCTTTCAAAAAACACTTGCAGATGGAATGTAACTTCAAGTGTTTTGTGAAAGTGGATTCACATCTCAGCACACAGGCACATCAGGAAAGAAGTCAAACAAAGGGCAGTAGTCAGGAGAAATTTCAATTCAATTTCAAATTACAGAAATTCTACCTTGGGAATCCAAGTGAATGGCAGAAAGCCCAGACTGTGCTATATGTGAGATTTGAATCGAGCAGAAAGGTGCAGGAAAACAATGGCTAGGCTACTGGGATCCCAAAGACTTTTTTGAAAGCCTTTCTACACTGTCAGGTGTCAACAACTTAGTTTATCATCTCTTTTTGAATTTCTTTAGATCGGTGGAGGATGTTTTGCTTTTTGTGATATACAAGTTTACTTGATGTTGTCAGACATTTCAGTATTTCAAAAAAGCAAACATTTATGTAATCTGTAAGACGGCAAACCCTTTTTGTTGGCTCTGCTGGCGAAGAAGGTGAGATAAAATTGTGTGTTCATCACGCAAAGCACAGTGTTACTAAAACCACTGATGAACTCATTAATAACTAGAAGTAAAACTAACTCATTATAAAGAATGGTGAAAGTGTCTTTTTTCTGTTTTTTGTGGGGTTTTTTTACAGTCACTATATTTCCTAAAAGGTTACCAGCTATTGTGCTTGCCAGCTTAGAAGCATACAGGACATCATATTACATGATGTACCAGGATCACATGTGCAAAATGCAAAGCAGCAGAACAAACCACAGCGATTGCCGCATCCTGCAGACAGTACTCCCATCAGGCCCTCTGAGAGCGTTAACTGCCTGTCTTGGGATGGGCAGGTGATGTCACTGATGCTTTCCGGTGCGGTGCTCTTGTAATGGAGTCAATTTAGCTCCATGCTGAGCCATTTCGGCCCTCCCTTACCCCATGAAGGACACATTAGTGCCCCCCACCCTCCATTCTGCCACCTAATTTCTTTTTTTTTTCATGGCTCTTCCTTTGCTTTTCATACAGCGCTAGTCTCCACATTTGCACTTCAGTTTTTAGTGAAACAGTTTATTAGTTTGTACTCTGTCCATCTCTTCCTCTACCACATCTTTTCTAGACTGATAATGGTAATGTGTTCATGTTGATATGAATGTAATTATATTACAGAAAGCTGCAGCAAAAAGCCTTGATTGAAGGCTCATTAGCGAGACATTCAGTGGTAATAGTGCTTATGAAAGGCATACAAAGCCAAATCTAAAAGCATATAAAAAAAGAGAAAATATGTTTTCCAAATTCTCTCATGCCTGTAAATAAATCTTGTTATTAATTTCATTTAAAGGCTATCCTGATCCTACAGCTACCTCTCCATAAGATAATTTACAGATTATCCCCACTTAACATTCAGGTTTTTTCCCCTCAAGTCTCTGCCCTTTGTATAACACAGAGGGGATCAAATCATCTAGATAATAAAGGGACTTTTATACACTTGTTTGGCTGGGTTAAATGTGATTTGTAGCAGTAGAAGCTAAATTTGATGTAGTTCAATCTGTGTTCATGGCAGATTAACTCTGACACACTGCCAAATCACTTTATAATTTGCCTTAAATTGCCTTAAAGTGTGACATCAGATGAGATGCTGTGCTGACGTTTATTTTTACCTCTGTGAGGTTATTTGGGGTTGAAGGGAAAACTTTATTTAAAAAAAAAAAAAAGAGGCAACAAAATGTTTATAATATGAGTGCTTTTCCTGCAGTGCAAAAATACAAGATAAATACAAACCGTGGCATATTTATTTCAGTTTTTCCCAACATTTACAACATTGTTTATTAGAGATGGACACAGAAGAGATTTGCACTTGAAGTAAACATCTAATAATAATGATAATTATTTTCTGGAATATCTGCCAACAAAAACACAATTGTTGCTGATGTTCCCATATTTAGATTAAGTCTACAAGAATGGGAAAGATGCATAGTGTTTTTTTAAAACAACTATTTCTATCAAATTAAAGCAAAGTGGAATTTTTCAAATTGTGCAACATGAAGAAAGGGGTCTGAATCCTTTACATTCGAAAGAGGCATTTTTGCCCTCAGTCCAACTAAATAAAACCAGTTTAGAGCTTCAAATGTTACCGGACCTATTGAAAAAGAACAACTTATAACTTTTGATTAATATCTGAAATAAGAAATTTGTTAAGTATCACCAACTTTTATTCTTTTTGATAAAAGAAAAGGATAAAGTTTTTGCAAAAAGGAAGAAATGCATTTTCTTTTATTGGATGATGATATTTGTGGGAAATGAGGTTAAAAAAACACACAGTCTCCAACTTAATGATGAGGAAAAAGATCTAGAAATATTACTGGTACTTTTAGTGCCCTTCTGCTGCTTAAATTAAGTTTACGAGGGCCTTAAAAAACTGCAAACTGCTAAAACCTGAATGGGTTATTATACAGTATATTTTTAAAAAATAATAACTGTTTCTGTATCATTATCAGCAAAAGTTAAGAGTCGTTTTAAAAGGCCCAATTTATACTCAATGCAAACTGAGGTATGAACTATTGTAGTTTTTGTGATCTTGCAAAAATAATGAATACGACGTATACCTTACATATCCGAGCAATATATCTGAAGGGTGTGTTTGCACAACACACAAGGCAAATTTATTTTTTTTCTGCTGGATAAAAGGAACAGTAGGTGGGTAAGTAGGTGGAAGCATTTAAATGCCAAAAAAAGGGAAAAAAACACGTAGAAACAGTGTGCTTAAAAGAAGTGTAGAGAATGAGAAATAGAAAAAATAAGAAAAGAAAATTGTGAGTAATTGTTTTTGGACTAAAAATCAATAATTTAATAATCATGTGTGAGCTGTGATTACGTATGCTTATTAACATTATCCGTACATAATAATCATCTAACAACCAAACTGACTCAAATACTAAATTTGTTTTTACTTTGTGCCTACACAGCTTGTTGTTTATTACTTCTGTAAATCATACCCTGTTCACTTTCTGCACAATCAGCTAAATGCAAATATCTCACACAAGCACATGGGGCACAACTGACAAGCTAAGCTTCAATTTAGGAGAAGCCATAAAGGCTGGTCAGGCACGACAAAAATTAAGTCCAAACTATTACATTTGGGAAAAATCATGCACATCCTAAAAGTTGTAGGAGAAGCCAAAAGCAGAACTTGTGCTTTGACGTAGAGGTTAAACATGGTTGATCACTAAACATTTACCTGAATTTGCAGTCACTACCAGCACAACTTCATGTCATTTCACTGCAGTGAATGAAGACATAATTTAGAAAATCATTAAGAAGAAATGAATTTGAAACATTCAGGAGCGGAATTGTGCCTTCCAATGTGTAGTTGCAGGGGAGGAAACTTAAACACTCTGTGAGGTATTCTGCTGCAGGCAGAAGGAGATGAGTTATCAGAAAAATCATATGGAGCCCTGTTCCAGGCACAACCATAACCACTGTGAAGCTGTGACTACCACTCATCTTTATAATGGGCTTTTATTCCTCCACCTGCTGCAGTCTGTTACACTGTCATAGTGCTGCTCCTCTCTCTCTCTCTCTGGCGCCAGCATTTCCCTCTTATTTCTCAATTTTTCTTTTCCTTTTTTTTAGTCTTTCTCAATCTAAAGCCTCACTTCTCTGTCTGTGAGCACTTTGTTGCAATTCCGCTAAATGTTCCGCCTATCAATATTTCATATCAAACTACATCCCTCTTACTAACACCTCCTTGAAAATGGAGTTCTACTGGTGCTACCGGAAATAAATGAGAGCAAGGAGCAAATATGCAAAGTTTATAAGATTGGTTATTTCATTAGCGCACAATTCAAGGCAGAAGAAGGGAAAAGTTAGTGCAGCAAAAGTTCATTTTAATCTAGAACGTAAGAATTCAAGAATTAAGGGGAAATTTATTTGACATGTATCACGGATGTATTTTTTGTGTAATTTTTCTGAATGGTGAGCCATGTGTTCTCCAGAGCAACGTGCTTCGCATGGTGCTGTCCATGCAGTGTTCTACACAGCTGTCTGCGGTGATCTGCAGTTTCACTCCTACACAGGCACACACAGTTTACACACACATATAGCACATGCAGTGTGCCTTAAATTAATCTTTAGGCTGTGGAGTCTGCGTCTTTTAGCACAAGGGCCTGAGGCAACAAGTAGAAAGATTCTTCTACTACAGTGCAATGTCAGTTACTGCAGTTATTGAGGTTACATTATTTAAAGGAGGCAGAAATGTCTGCCTGTATTAACGGAAACACATCTGGTCATACACGCATACAAGTCTTTAAGGACAAAGCAGTTTGAAATATTAGACTATTACTGCTACATTTACACAAAGCAGTTATATTACTGATAAGTCTGTGGCTATGGCAAATTTAAGGCAGCAGCTTAGGAGCTTTTAGATTTTAATAAGGCCGGAAAAGCTTGTTGCATCTGTAATATAGCGTTTAATAACAAGCTCCTCCTTTTCATTCACTCTCAGTGTGACTGAACCATCTGCCAGCAGCTTATATTGTGGTGGTAAGATACAGATAGAAGCAACTCTTCCCTGCTTACTTCTCCACAGAATACAGCACACTTATGAATGTGGATGGGATGGTGTTTTATCACTGGAGCTTGTGTGAAGCTGCAGAGACATCAGACACATAAGTTCTCTGTGTGCATCCATTACATAACACTGATTTATCAAGCTTTCCAAAAAAAAAAAAAACGTTACAATTGAGGAGTTCAGGGAAATATAATTGATCTAAATCCAGTTGCAATGGCGCTTTGCATTCAAAAGGGCTTAAAAATATTTGGGGTAATAGAATAGTGACTGAGCTATGTGAGGATAAAAGATTAATTTGTGAATCCACTCTTGTAGTTCATAACTATGCTCTTGTATTAATTAGTTATACTTAAAGTTTATATGTACTCTTTGAACAAATGACAATTGTGTGATAAAATTTTTGAAAGATGTGCTGTACAGACGCGGGCGGCACAGAGATAGTGTCTTGAGTTTGTTTTGAACGCAAATATTTGTAAAGACTCGACTTTGAATTGAAGTTGGAGACTCAAGTCTCAAAAAATCTTAAAATAATAAATGTAGATCTTTTGTGTAAATTATTAAGTTAATAGATTTTATTATTTATTATTATTAAATAATAAATAAATACTTTATTATATATTGTTATTATTTATTCATTTATTGTTTTATTGTTACTGCCATTCTACATGTCTGCTTGTCATGCAACAAGCAATGTGAAGAAAGAGCAATAAAAACATCACTATTACTGGAGATGGTTCATAAATTTTTCTTTCATTGCATATATGGTGATAAGGACAATTGTTTTCTTTGTAAAAAAAAATTATTACAGCTGCTTTAAATTAATGGAAAAAAAACCCATTTCATATCCAGCTCATGCTATTCTTTTCATCTACTTAGATTGCTTGTTTAGAATAGAAAAAGAGAAGCCTATTGCTCCAGATTAAGTTTTGAGCCTCCACAATCCACCCCCACTCCCCGAATAAGCTTCTCCTTTGACCTCTATCGCAGTAACCAAACAAAAAGCATTTAATGAGCCCGCCTTTGGCCCTGTTTAGCCTTAATCAGATATATGTCAGCAATTCTAATTGATTCTCCGTGCCGTCATGAGCTTGCGGTTGCTGGAATGACAGACAGGCACTGCACGTTGCAGAGAGGACGCTGCGTAGCCGGACTGTTAATTTCTGTTCTCAGACTTTGTGGTGTCGTCAAAGGGGATTAGGGTAGCAGCACATCAGGTTGGAGGGTGTGTCTGTTTGTCAGATAGACAGGAGGTTGGGTTTATATCTCCCTTTGCCACAGTTAATCCTTTCAAGAAGACAGACTTGGGCTTTCAATTAGAAGAGACTAATATGTAGACTTTTTTTGCATCCAGTGACACGGACTTCACTACAGAGATTAAACTGCTGCATCTCTTGAGCATGTCAAAAATGTTAAACATTTTGAAATGAATATTTATTCAAGTTTTAAACTATTAAACCTTTTAAGATAAACAGCATTCCTATGACACAACTATCCACTGCAGAGGCATGTGACGCTTCGCCTGATGCGCTCTAACTCGGGGAAGAGTATAAAGGGATTTTCAGTGCTTTGCAAAAAAAAATAAAACTACATTTCAATGTTCTTGAACTGTTTCCACCTTTTGTCATTATACAAGCACAATTTGGCTTATTTGGCTTATTTGGTTCTACAAATAAAAATCAGAATGTTGTGTTGCTGCATTCAAATCCACCAGGTCAATACTTTGAAGAACCCGTTTTTGCTGCAGTGACAGCTGCAAACGGCTCAAGGGGAGTCAGACTGGAGGTATACTGTCTATAAAGATTAATATTCAAGTCTTACTACTGATTCTCGATTGGATTTAGGTCTGGACTGACTGGATCCTTCTAACACCTTAATCTACCTAAGTTTCTCTAAGGTTACTATGGACCATGGATTTTATTTGTAAGCACCAGAGAAAAGGGGACTGAATACACATTAGAGGCACATCTACTGGGTAGTCATGAAGACCAAGGTTGGTAATTTTATGTTTTTTTAAATATATGGTCAATGAGAAAATTGTCAAATATCACCATAATTGAAAATAAGAATAATTACAGTAATTGTCCTGTGTTGATATCATTTGTGTACTAAAGTAGCCTATTGATGAGTATGTATTTTTGTTTCTGTTTTGTTTTGAGGTTTTTTGTTGTTTTTTTTGGTTTAAGGTCGGGACTCGTGTTTATGGCCGACAACTCAGCCAAGAAAGTCTGTTTCATTTTTCAAAACCTTTCATAATCACCTCAATTTCCATCACAATAAATGCCTCAAAATACTGTGATTACAAATGTAAGTTTATACGACCTAAGGCACACCACACTATCTACACCAAAGAATGTACATACTTTTGTTAGGAATTGTGCTGCAAATACTGACATAAGAGCAAGGAGAAAAAGAAAACTAAACAAATATCATCAGGGATGAAACTGAACAACAGGCATCTTCAACTTTTATTATTCCTGTGGATTTATTACAAGTAGCTTATTCGTAGTGTTTGAAGGAAAACATGCTTACACAGGAGACGAACATGATGACTTTACAAACCCAATATGATCCTTGCTGAATTTTAAGATTATATTACTGTGACAAGTAAAAAAAAGGAGTGAATCAACTTTGAAGTAATAAGAGATGAGCCGCTGTGCCCAAGAGAGTATGATTTAATGCTCTATATCATAATTCGTATTAAGCTTTACCCCATCATACCCATCATAATTCAGATATATGGTTCAATGTAACCTTCTCATCTTGTTTAGACTAGCCAGTGAGAAAAATTGGGATTTACAGCTTTTACTATCTGTCTCATAAATGTTTGCTGTTTAGCCATGACCACAGTGATTACATAGTGTGCTGGGCTTGCAGACAAGACGACTTTTTAAGAGTTAAGCTTGTATTTTGAAGATACCTCACAGTAAGAATTTTAATACTGAGATTTACTAAGTCTGTCTGTAGCATAACATGTTCGTAATTGCAGCATTAACACAGTGTTAAAGAGATATTAGGACCATTTTAGTGGGATAAGCTGGAGGAAATAGCCACTTAAAACGACGAGAGCAGCAACACTGAAAAACGTGACAAAAGCATGGGCTCCTTTGTACCGTATCAACAGCCATCCATCAACATAAGTGTATTATTCGCATTCGGACACCTTATTCATTACATCGTAGCAGGAGGCAAAAGCTAAAGATGCTTAAGAGTCTCAGGTGGCCTTTAGATATTGTCACACTACTTAAGAGGGATTTATTACAAAACAAGTATGCTTCAAAAATCTTTATTTGAGTCCCAGCCAGAAACAGCTGCCAGCATCGGTGGTGTAAGTGTGGGTGCAGGACAAAACTCGTGCAGGGTTTGGACTGCCAATACAAAGCAAATGTAATGGAAAATAACTGGGACAGTCCAAATGCAGTTTACTTTAGAAGAGTGTATGATGTATGACTCACTTTCATTGTTTTTGTATACAGTATGAGATTTAATGCATTCAAGGCTTCTCTAAGTTTAACTTTCCCTCAGCAGAAAGGGTCATATGTTATCCAGGGCATTTATAAGAATTTAGTTTATTCTCAACTGCCTATCTGGAAAAAAAAAAGATTTAAAATACTCTACAAAGTACCCTCAAACTGTGCTATTAAAAATGGATGGAAAATGTTCAATAGCTGCTGTACCAATGGAGACCAAATATATCCCTCCAAATATAGTAGCATTCAAAAGAGCTGAACTATTGAGCTCTTTACAATTTGGTTTAACTGACCAAATCAGTGAGCTGAGAAATATTTCTACAGGCCTTTTCTATGCACATTGGTTGACTTTTGTGGAATTGTTGGGCTAGTTATTGCATCTCTCCATACAAAATTAAGCTTGTTTAATTTAATCTTTTAAAGGTTATAAAAGGCCTTGCATCGAAGGAACAAAGCAGTGTTTATTGCCTGAATGAATACTAATGAAGAATCCATTGTAGCAAAGATGGCCCAGTCTAATTAAGCACACAACAATCAAAGACCACTCTAAAATTTTAAATAAATGCTAGAAAACACTTAAATACTTAAAAGTAGAACACGAGCCTCTTTTACATAAAGTGTCTTACTTGAGCATGAATTTAACCCTCCATCTGTCCAATGAGAGGTTAATTGGACCCTGGGTTGCTACCCCAACCCCCACCAATGGATTGTATCACATTAATCCAGGGGCTCACAAAATGCTCTAGTATCGCTGTGTGGGAACAATTGCTTTAGTATTTAAATCCATACAATACAGAGACCCTGGCTTGAATTATTAATAGTAACCAGCCTTGTCACTTTGCACAACACTTGGCATATGCCACTGGTTTTTGTATACACTCTACCTATGGGTGACATGAGTCTCAGATCTGAGCCGCATCTTCCTAAACAACTAAAAAGTAGTAAAGAACTGATCTTCTTCTGCTCAATAATATTTATTGACGTTACATAACCCCGATTCTATGCTTACACTATGATTATATTGTAGAAAATCTCCTTAAAAGTTTGTCATCAAACCGAGTACAACAACAACAGAGCACAGATTCAAGACCTGGTATTACATAAAACAGACTGACAGGAAAAAAATATTCTTGCAGCTGCTTCTTCTCCAAAAATCAAGATTATTTGGAATGATCTCATGGTGCAGATAATTACAGGATGCCCTATCAGTGCAGTTTAATTTTGTTTTGTTTTTCTCATAAAAGACCCTTGGTGGGGAAAAGGTGCAGCAAGGCTGAATGACTACAGGTCAGAAAGGGGAGATGGAGAGAAGAGGAAAAAGGTTAAATGAGTGGGGTTTCCCCAAGAGATATACTGTAGATAATCAGAGAAAGGTGGAGAGAAGATAAACTCAACAGCAAGTCACCAAGGGTCAGACACAAACACGCCCAAAAGTACCAAAACAAAGTGAAAGTGGCACGTAGTTTATGGAGGGAAACAGCAAATACATGAAATGCACCCAAATGTGAGGTAGAAGTCAGTGGGAAAGGCCAAAGTGGCTTCTTGGTTAAAATAAAAAGAGACAGCTGGGCCTTTCAGCACACAGGTCAATACTTGTGTGTTGTGTTATCGATTGGCAAGGCTTCAACCAAATGTCAGTGCCCACAAGACTGGAATCCTTCATGATTTTCAAGTGATGGATTGCAGATTCCTTTTGAGAGGGTAACACCAAAGAAAAACAATTTATGCTCTAATGTCTCACACTACACCAATTATTCTTAATACAATAATAGATATACACAGGCTAACAAAATATGATACATTTGGCAACAGAATGTGGTTTGAAATCACATCTGCAAGTGAGCACTGATGTGAACCACAAAGCAGCGTGACATTTCAGGTGTGTCAAACGTTGATCCTTTGGCCCACTGCACGGCATCCTGACACTGTCATGGGTCACATGGTCTGAGTGCATGTCTTTGCCCCTGATTGCCCTCTGGCTAGTCAGGTCCTCTTCTAAGCTGATTACAATCGCACCAGTGAGCTAAAAGGACAGTATCACTGCGTCTTGTCACCTTGGCTGACTAGATGGATGACTTGACAGTTCAAGTTGGGGAAGCACTTATCAGACTTTAATTGGCACAGATGCACATAAGTTGATTCCATAAACAATCAGTTTTATTTAGTTTCATAATCTGCATCATAATCTATCAAAAAGCAGTTCTTATAAATCCCTTACCGGCTGAGGGGAATGATTCAATCCCACATTTAAAGAAGCAAAGAGGATCAGGATATTTACCAAAAATAAACATCCTGATCATCCTGATACTTCATCCATCAAAATAATTATATTATATTATTTGTTGCTCAAATGTCTATTCCTTCTGATTTCAGTAAAAACAAAACAAAAATACGCATTAACAGGCAATTATGTGGCCCACACTCCTTACCAGGTGGTGGTAAAACTTCCTATAGTTGTTTGCCATTAAAATGAAGAAAAAACTGGTCAGCAGGTCCACAGTTAAACCTGCTGAACCTGGCTCTTAAATACTCAGCTCTGCATCTGCTGGCTCTCCTCTCCACACAGAGAATAAACTGGACGGCCATAGCAAAAACAGCGTTCTGTCACTTTTGATCGCAACATTTCCTATCGTTAAAAAATATTCATGTATGTTTTCAAGATTCTTGGATGCCATCAGTAAAAAAAATGACAGTAAAATGGTACATGTAAAATAAATGTAAAATTGTACATTTACAATTTAAATGTATGTAAAAGGTCAACTCTTATGTGTCTATAGTTAATCCAGTTAAAATTAAAAATTTATAAAACTTATTGTAAATTTTTAAATAACTTAGGTCTGAACAGAAATGAAAAAAAGATTGAAGAATAAGTACTGTAGATGTCAGGCAGGGGGAAATATTAAGTGAAGGGCATTACTATATGTGTAAGTTGCCTTGGTCAGAAGTGAGGCCCTCTTGTGACTCAAGAGGAATCACGTTCCACAACAAAGAGCAGGAGATATAATAATTTACTCTGTCACTTCCTGGAGTGCGTGGAGACAGCAAACAGCTGGCAGTTCTGCCCACGGTGACGCCAACAGCATGATTACACAAGAAAAAACAAATGTGCTGAAAAACAAGAGAAACAAATGCTCCAGCAGAGAAGCTAAAAAAGGAAATTGATGAGTAAATGTGAGGACCAGAAGGTGGAGGTGTGTGGCAATTGGAAGCAAATGCAGTGACATACATTTCCTCTGTCACAGTTCCCCAGTATCATTCAGGATAACAAGTGTTCTTTCATATGTCCTGGGAGGCTCCTTCACACTGCAGAGGTTTTAATTAATCTGTTCAGTCCAACAAACCGAAGCCCTCATTCTGATCCACTTATTGGCCTAGAGAGCCGAGACACCAGAAAGGCCAATTTCCCTTCTTCATCATTTCTGTCACGGAATCTTTACAAGCGATGTCTGCTGGATCCGCTACACTAAAGACAACAGCTTGAACTCATCAAAACACCGCACCACTGACCAGGAACGACTCCCGTTTCAGTGTGTTTGAGAGCCATTTGTTATAAATGACATCACTAGAAGCCAACCAACTTTATAAAAAACATTAAAAACAGGCCATTCAATCACAGGCTTACCCACTGAAAGTACTGAGGAGACAGAGCTAAAGCGCTTCCCTTAAATTTGCATCCGGGGTTGGTTGTGGGGGCCGAGTTACCAGCTGCTTGCTGTACATATCACACAGCCAGTATGGAGAGGAAAAGCTCCCTGAGTGTCAACATGTCACCATAGCACATGGTTGCCACAGAAACCATAAAAGTGTAATATTTCGGGAATAAGAAAATAAAATTAAGTTGATAAACAGTCTCTAAAACGTGGAACGCTGAAACTAAATTATTTATTTGGTTGAATATACCCATGAGGGATACACCTTTAAACATGGGGATATTCAGCATGTAGTATGATGCCACTAAAGACTATATATGTATTTTGTCAATCAAAGTGTCACCTAATATTTATAAATTGATAATTTAAATAAGGCTGCTCCAAAATATATAATTTATTAATTTTTACAATAAACTTTCTCATGCCCTGCGACAGACTGGCGACCTGTCCAGGGTGAACCCCGCCTCTCGCCCGGAACGTAGCTGGAGATAGGCACCAGCAACCCTCCCGACCCCATTAGGGACAAGGGTGAACAGAAAATGGATGGATGGATGGATAAACTTTCTCAAGTTTTACAAACCACAATACAATTTAAAAATTTGCCCTTTAAAATATAAAATATATGTATAAAATGCAACCTGTAGCACAACGAAAATAATTAAAATTAAACCCCTACAAACGTATTTATAACTATTTAGTGAGGCTCTAAGGATTTTAATTAAAGGATATGTATGTAAAGGGTTTATTGCATGTTCTCTCTTCAGAACGTGTATTTGGCTTATTTTGCTAATGTTTGCTACAAAACCTTGCTGAGGTACTATAAATCACTTTGAACATTGAGAACTTCGAAAAACGTTTTGAACCCAGCTCTTTCAACAGTGAATCATATGCTTTATCAATCATATTTGTTTTAAACTGTTGATCAGAGAGAGTAGATAAGAGTGCACATTGTGCATAAGCTGAACATATTGATGTAAGTATATTATTAAAGTCAGGATCATTTATAACAGTGTTTGTGGGTTTTTCCACCATTGTTAGCCTGACCACTGCCTGCTGATGCAATTCAAACCCATTATCATCTCCATTCATTGCTCCGTCTGAGCACTGAAAATTTGTCCCATTAAGAAAATGTTCTCAAGGTGAATTTCATTCAGGCCAATGATTTTCTGCACTGGAAAGAACTGTATTCTGCCTATGGTTGTAGTTTGGAAGGTGGAGGATGAATGTTGAAGACATTTTACTGCTGGCAAAGACGTTGTGGCTAAAAAAACAAAAAGTCTGCCTTTGTCCTGATTATTTCAATTAAACACGAAATGAAAGCCAAACCTGGTCTTAAGTGATTTTTTAACATCTTTAGCCTATTATCAATTTAGCTATATTCATGATCATTTTCTTTTGTGTACTGATGTCGTTAATGTCAACCTTGCCACCACCTGTTGGTGAAGAATTGGTATTACAGCCTTTTGACCCTAATCACATATCAATGCTCTTGCCCCCTACTAGTATAGAATTATTACATTTATTTTATTTGGAATCCCATGGTTCTTGCAAAAACAGAGGAAAATATGAAATAGGCCAAAAATGATGATTATGAAATATTTTTAAAGATAAATAAAATGAAATAACATATCAAACTTTCAGAATAACACATGCTTCTAGCTGCAGAGAAGGTGATCAAGTGGCCACTGAAAAACTTCTCGATCCACTTGCGATCAAAGGCAAGACTGATGAGGAGTCAAATGTGAGAACCTGTCAATGAATATCAATGATCTCCCATGTCAGAGCTCTCAAGATAAAGCAGCAAAAAGTGCTTTAACTCAGTTTCCCAAAAAGTTGAAGACTGAAATCTGAAGGAAACAAAAAATACAGAGATGAGAGGTGGAAAAGGGAGTTGTTAGATGAAGTGGAGAACTGTCATTGAGGTGGTGGAAGTGAGGGTAAGGAATGATTGTGTGAGCACAAGGGGAGAATAAAAGTCAAGAAACTGGAGAATATAAAAACAGATACAGTATGGAGATAGGAAAAGGAAACACAGCATGGCGACGGATGCGATGTGGCACTTACAAAAAGTCAGTTCAGCAATATTCAAGGGTTTTCTGATGAAGAGGTTTGTGTGTTTCAGTGTGTCCTCAGTGAGTAGAAGCACCAGCGTGTGTACTATACACTGTAAAGGCATAATATATGTAATACTATATGAATGTGCATGGATGTGGAAGGCTGGCTGTGAGCTGAGAGAGTGTGAAGAGAGATTACTGAAGCATGTAATGGAGACCTGGTGTTCATAGCATTTAGAATGATGACTCCTTTAAACTCCCATCCCTCTCCTTTCCATCTCACGCTTTTCCCAATGCCTTCTGGGATGGGAAAACGGCAGCGAGCGAGATGAACGAACGTCCCTTGAGGCAGCAGCGGGAGCAATGATCAGGGGGACAGCAAGGAGACGAGTAGGGCAGGAGAAGGAAGGAACACATTAGCCTCTTACTCAGCGTGTCACTCAAATTGGTAGCAGCAGCCAGCACTGCTACTTGCTGTGGGTCCACACAGAGCCTCTGCTAGCCTTCAATGGGATTTATGTCTTATTCTGATGGCAGGTGGATCGAGAGCATTTGGTCCATTTGATCTACTTGACTACTTGCTAGCTGAATAAGTAAACCTCACAAACTAATGGAATCTGGATATGAAGGAGAGATTAAAATTAAAATAATCCTCGCTTAAAAGGGCTTTGACATTTTAACGTTATCAAATTTAATATTTTTATTGTCTAGTATCACTTTCAATGAAATGATGTACAAACAGCAATGTTCCAGTCAGGTTGGCTGGCCTTTGGGATCAGGCAAGCTGTAAAGCTCTGCTGGACGTCCAAGCCTTTACAAAATGAGATGGCGGACAGGTTGTGAACCGATACTTAGCATGTAAAGAAACTGAATCTTCCTTCTACTGTTGGTGGATTTTAATGAGTGACATAAAAAAGTCTATGCCCCGAACTAATTTGTTCGGTTTTTCCTTTTCTTCCGTAAATGTTTAAAATCATCAAACAAATTATAGTATCTCACAAAAAAATCCTGAGTAAATAAAACTAAATTCAAGTTTAGGAGTGACCCAGTCAACGCAAATCCAAATGAAATGCTGTGCTGTGAACAAGTCTGGCTAAATTCAAACAATTCTGCAGTGGGTAAAAAGCGTTCACAGTGATGGACAAAAAAAACAAAACATTGGTTATATTTTATTTAGTGGTAATCATACTTGCAAACCTAAAAACTTTCAGGTTGCAAAACAGCTACTGTGTCTACTGAATCAGAGTTTTAATAATCTGAAACGCTTAAGTGAAAAAAAAAAAATTATAAAAACAAAAGAAAACTGCAAAGGGGGACGGGGGGAGGAGGGCAAAAATGTTTTCAAACTCTGCAGTTTTCTGTTTTAATGTTTCAGATTGTATTTTTATTTCTTGACTACCCAGTATAAGAGTTATACAACCTCCACTGCCATTTTTTTATGGCCTGCAATAAACTAATTGTTGAAAAAGTTTCCAGTTACCATAAAACCGGTTGCAAGGATCTCATTGGATAACTATCACTGCATCAAGCTTTTTGTATGTTTGCTGGTTTGACCGTTTTGTAGCTGATTTTTTGGGTACTTCAAGAGCCAAAGCTCATTTCAAACAAATACTGATTTAATTTGAACACTCTCCAGGAATGTTTTGTATCTTCTTTGACTGATGATTTAAAGTAATTTTTCATAATTCCCTCATGAACTACACAAAGAAAATGTGGTAATATAAGTATTTTTTCTTAATAAATGAGTTGATCTGCATTTACTGAGTTTTTTTTCACCCTGGCAATAAATTCTCTAAAAATTAAGAAGGTAAAAACTTATGTGTATCATGCTTTTCTGGTTATTTTCATTCTATAGTAGATATGGGAAGCATTAGTGTCTCTGATCTATGCGTAGATAAAATATAAATCAATACAAAATTACTATTATTTGTTTTCCCATCTAAAATTTTATGAATATATTTATTTGCTTCTTCACTTCCCCATGAATTATATGTTGTTAGTTATTTTAAAGACTGTATTAAAGAAAAGCAAATCATGTGGGCTCTGAGACAGCTAAATCATCCATGAAAATGATTTTCGGGTTGTAATACTGGAGCAAAAGGCGTGTTTAGTTAGCAAATCCTCAGTAGTTATGCTCCAGTGATGACAGGTGCAATTACTCGTAGAACGTGGCCTCCAACACCATCTGGCCTCTCTCATTAGCCCTGGCATACACTGGTTGTGTTGTTTACAAAATAAACTTATGCTAGAATTTTCCTTCATCAGCATACTTGTTCTCCCTCCCCCACACGCATTTTGCTTCTTTAATCAATCAATCAATCAATCAATCTTTATTTCAGACACAAAAGAGGTCCATAGTAAAACAAAAAGAAAAGAAAAAAAAAACAAACAAAAAGAAACATGACAGTCACTGAGCCACAAATAAATGATGACGCCAATGTTTCCACAATCTTGAGAAAAATCTCGCTGTACTAAAAACAGGGTTTACTAAAATTGCTATTATATTATTGTATGACACGGGTAATCTACACATACATTTATACATTTAACAGTGAGGATATTTAAGATTAGCTGTACCTCGTGGATTTACCAAATGATGGCCCCATTTGTGAATCATAATGCACACAGTCAAGTGCAATAACCTCTAAGACAGCCCAGTGGGCTCCTTTGAGACACCTGAGATGCGTCTTGACGTTAATTCATCTGCATGCAAAATCCAACGTGGAATGATAATGCACAATGCCATGCATAGGTTTTGTTTATTTGTATAAAGAAAAGAGGAAAAGGTGACAGATTAGGGATTTTCCTTCTGTGTGCCATTTTAAGCCATGGACTACAATAAGATTAATAGAACAGAACATACTTTATTGATCTATTCTAGTTTGACATAAATAGTATGAACATTTTGGGCAAAAATGCGATGGTTTCACTGCATCACATCTATTTCCCATTTTAAATAATTATACTTTGACACAGACACAAATATGGAGAGTGAAAAAACAATGAAGTTGACTGTCACTCTGTTACAAATAAATGTAACATTTGAAATGACTGTCACAAGTACATGATTCATGTCTCTTTTAGCTAATGATATTATGATTACCAAGGATTAAATTATAACTCAATTGTAAGCTGTGATGGAAAATTTAAAGTCAAACTCTGTGAGTTTTTACTCAAAATATAGGATACAACACTCTCTCAATTTAGTTGCAATTTTAAATTAATCTACCTTCTTGCACAACACAAGGAGCAACAGGTAAGTAGTATAAATTAGCCAAGTAGCAGATGCTGTGTAAAGCTGAAAGCTGAAAGCTTTACATAGAATCCTTTTCTGCAATCTTTTGTAAACTATAAGATCTTCTTTCATGATTTTTTCGATAAAACTTAATCCTGACAAACTACGATTAATCTCTACTCTTTTTGAAAGCAATGTTGAAGTGTCTGGAAATGTGGAAAACGTTTTTTTTTTTTTTAAATAATTGTATCAGTAATTATAACACTATTTAAATTTTTGATTACCACAAAGGCAATTTGGTTTTGTTGTGGTAGGTATTCACAACAATATTAATGAATAACATTTTTTTTTTCATACCATTAATTCACAACAATGAAGGTATAATATGGAACAAAAAAAGCACCTTGTCACAACCGTTTGGAGGATAAAGCTAAAACCTGAGTGCTTATGTTTCTCTAAATTTAACCAAAACCTTACAGAAATTATCCAAACTTAAAGAAATCTCCACTTTACAGCTGACGTATATGGAGAAAATAAAGCCAGTTGTATATGAGGTACTGGGTTTTAAGTGTGTCCTGGAACATCCAGATGATAAATGCTGCTCCCTCAATTCCCATGCAGGAGCCATAAGAACTCATGCCACCTATAATCAAGGAGGTTCTCTCTTATCTGATTATGAATGCGAGTAAAGAGGATTTAGGTGCTAGTGCCTAAATGCTAGGCTGTGCTGATTAGAGGTCTGATGGTAGGTTTATGTAACCAGGAAACAACTGGGGGTGAAAGAAGGTGTGCTTCTCCTAAACTGTGCTCTTGTAATACATGAGGATGACTCGCTCCAGGCCAGAAAAGACTTCTCTGTACAGATAACTAAGTTTTAGTGAAATTCTATAAAGGATGATACGGAATCTGATTTGGACACATAAATGTTCAGAAAGATAGCAAAAAATAACAGAGAGCTATTTTTGAATGCTACTTGTATAAAAGTAAACATTCATAGTAACTTAATTTGCTAAAGATTATAAACAATTCATGTTGCACTGAAAAAAAAAACAGGTGGTGGAGCTACTTGAATTTAATTCTGAGACAGTTTGGCTCAAGGCGGACTAAAGGGCTCTTACATCTTTTCCCTTACACAACCTCTCCTCATCTTGGTCTCTTCCAGCTTCCACATCTACATCAGTGTACATACAAGCTTTGGCTCGGTGAATTTATGCGTGGAAGATAACAGTCAGTTGGAAGAAGGCAGCCCGTCGTGATCAGAAGCAAACGCCCCTGAGAAATGACACAAGAGCTTGCCAACAGTGTCTGTGGTTGGAGAGGCTTTGGCTGCGTCCAAGCACGGCAGAACCGAACAGCAAAAGGCTGCGGCCATACCGGCCCATTGCTTATTTCCACCAGCTAGACTGGCTTATTAGATAAAAAGGAGAGTAATGGAGCACGTCCACATTAAGGAGCAAGAACAAGGCTGGACACGGATGGTGTGTGTGGGGGTGTGTGGCTGGCTTACTCTGCAAGGAAGAAGCACTGATCTCTTTGAAATGCTTACAGATCCTTTGCTACTATTTCTTAGGGCAGCCTGATATCAATAAGGCGACCTAAAAATGTTTACAGCTCCGAATCTTGTCATGTAATTTATTAAGAACGTATGCTTTGCGCCACCAAAATCTTAATAGCTCTAACTGCAAAATGTAATTGCGTATTAAAACATATAGACAGCTTATCAGTAACTGCAGCCAACTGTAGCAAACATTTTTTTAAGTTCACAATATAGTTTGCATTCCTCCTGTCATCTCTGGCTCCATTCTTGTTGGCCAGCAAATACATGCCACATAAGCCAAAAAAGGACCAAAGTTTATTTCACATAAAAATAAAGAAGTTTCAGTTATTGAGGAATACACACAAACAAAATTATGTCAGTTTTACAGCAACGACACAATCTGTATATGGTCTCCTAAGCTTGATAAGTTTATGTACAACTGCTTCCTGTACTCATTGTAAAACAAAAGTCACAAATGTACAAGAGACAAAATATTCTATGTGAATATTATGAACTATAGCTCAAGGACCAAAGGCAATAAAACATAATTCCATATTCTTTTAAACAATTATCTTTGTGACTAATAAAAAAAGATAAATGTACTAATTCAGATATATATATTTTTTTCTTTTTATGAAATTCTTTGAACAAGTGTATTTAAAATAATTTGGGTATTAATTTTTGGACCTACATAATACAAAAAAATTAATTAAATAAAACCTTTTAATTTCCATCCCAAAACCTGGGATGGAAAACTCAAACTTGATAACTGTTAAAAAAGACTTTATGTGTAGATAAACTATTCTCCTTTCCCATTAATTCAAACTTTTCACAAAAAACAGACATTTGGTAGTTTTAGACACATTACTTTTTTAAATCCCAGGTCTTCTCCCAAAAGGAAAATAAAACACAGAGTTACACATAAAAACCACTGCATATTACTTTTTACCTTTTCATTTATAATTCATTGCTAAATGTTTGCAAACATCAAGCTCAGCAACCTGGGCAGAACGTACATGACTGCACCGGGTAAATCACTGAAAGCATTGTTCTGCCGGTTTCTTCTCCGAACCTCTTTCCACAGCTTCTAGCTACTAGATTTTATACGTATATTGGATATCTATCTTTTCAGTTTAAAAGCCAAGGCCATGTAAGCCTTGTTGAATGAAATCATGGCTTAATTTACCTTGTGAAAAAGGTCACCACTTTCATGCTTACCTTTCATTTAAGAGCCAAAAGGGTTACAGGTGGCATAAAGCACGAAAACTAGCACAAATGACTTAAGAAGACTGAGTAAAAGGAAAATAAAAGAAACTAGGAATGGGGAAATGTGTGTGCCAGAAGGCAAATTGTATTTGACAAAGAGTTTTGGTTGCCTGTATGAAATCACGTGGCACTGTAGTGAACTAGTAATGGCATTTCCTTAGTCAGGAGCTTTCAAGAGAGCTCACTGCACGACGTATGAGCCGTAAAAGGCTTCCCTGATCTCAGAGAGCTGCTGTAAGTATGCAGCCACACCACTGCACTTCCGTATGACTTTCTGCTGCCGATAGCCTGAGCTATTGGAGTCATGATCAGGCTCTCCACGTAGCCCTGTCAGCAGGATGTTAACACAATTTGATTTAGGATGGAATTTCTCTTCAATGAACTAAGGGCTTCCCCCATCATGATAGTGTACAAGTCAGCAATACACAGATGTGTCTAGAGTCAAAAAAAAAGAACTCCACTGAGGAGTAAATCACTTCAGACATCGTACAGCATAGCAAATTACTCAAGTGCTGTCACATGAGTTAGGCCCTAAATTAGATATCGGCAGTCTCTGTCTAATTAATTCATATGATACACGGCTTCCCTATAAAGGATGAATGCTGTAATCAAGCTGAGACAGGATCATTGTCAGTCACTGCCAATGGTTGATTCATAGAAAATAGGGAATATGCCAATAATGCTGGAAGTGGGAACACTCTGTATAATAGCCAATAAAAAGATAATTAATCTCCTTCCAATGAGAGGTGTCACATCTTTTCTTTTAACTCTTGACCAATGACTCAAAAGGTTTTTAATATCAGTTTGCCAAGTTGCACAGTCAAGAGAACTGTGCAACTTGTTCATTTTAAGAGAAAAGAGCAGGATCTAGAGATGCACCGATCAATAGGCAAGAGATTGAAATCACTCTGTTTTCCCTTAATCAGCTCTGATCACTAGTCAACAGATCAAAGACAAAAAAATACACATTGTATTTATTTTTTAATGTTATGGAAGAATGGAATAGAGCATTCTGTTATTGTGATTGTCTATGATCATCCAGTTTTCCCTGCTCATTAGATGCATCACAATAAAAAACTCCCTTCTTTTTACAAATAAACATAACATCTGACGAATCAGACCTAGTCTTCTTACACTTAGAGAAAATATCACATTCCAAAGGTTTAGAAAAAATCATCCAGATTTATATTTTTTATTCTATTCAGGGCTATCAAAACAGCCCTACAACAGAAGACAACCTGCTTTATTATTCTATATAGGCTGGCTACTTTTTTCCTCACAGTTTATTTTAGAGACGTATCTTGGCCACTAAACAAAATACACTAACCAGTGACATAAAGCCCCCCATAATTGGTCATCTTATTCTTGTTCAATAAATGCATTAAACTGAACAATCACACTTTTTTCCTCCCAGCAAAATGACAAACCTTGTTTTTGATGCACTTAGTGAGTTCAGTAAGAAATTGTAAAAAATAGAATGGAGACAGTAATCTTCTATCAAAAAAACTTGCAACATATTGTTTTCTTATGTGGTACAGTTCTTAGAATTTTCTTAGGGTGATGGTGTTGTAGTTGCACAGTTTCTAACTTTCACATGCAAACATCTACACAAAACTGCCGATTATAATGGCATACAAGCAATTCTCAAAACTGTACACTAAGAAGTTAGGTCTGCTATCCATAAATGGTTTTTTGGGGGGGGGGGTTTATCTGAACTGATGTATCAAATTTAACATTCTGTCTATAGGAAGAGAATTTGTAATTTCTTAAAATTAAATGAAAATTGAACCAACTAACAGTATTGTAGACAGAGAACCTTGGTTTTGAATAAAATCATATACTTTAACTCAAGTAAATGCTCAGAACAGCAATAATATACCTGTTAGAGTCCTGTTCTATCATCCAGCCACTAAGACTTACTCAAAACAATGTCGCATCAGAAGAGACATGAATCTCTTCTTGTGAAGGACATAAAGTTAAGTTGATTGACATGAAAATATTCTTGGCCTTCTGCATTTAGTCATATCATCATAAAAGCTTCTGTGTCATCTTAGCCACTGTTTCTACTGACCATATCAGATTCAAGCTGATGAACTCATGAGCATGTTTTGAAGCGCACGTGGGAGTTGGTCTTTAACAAGCATGCCTGCAATGTGTTATTATGCAACCAGAGTGTTTGGCTTTGATTGTGAGCAGGAAATGTGAGACTCAGGCAGTACAATCTCACTTTCTAGTCTTGGATTCTTACCTTGGCAGCCACTGAGGAGCTGGGCTTCTCCAGGAGATCCCACAGTTTCCTCCTCTTCTCCGGGCAGCAGGTGTTATCAAACTCTCCTTCTCCCTCTCTTTCCCTCATAGTCTCAGCCTCCCTCCGCAGCTCCTCGTTCATCTGCTCCTTCTTCTGGTGGTAGCGGGCCTGGCAACAGGACTCCAGGTAGATCTCGTCGATCCCCCAATAGTCCAGCTCTTGGCCAAACGAGAGGGCGCACATTTCCTCCATCATGTGCAGCTTGCCCGTGCGGTAGAAGTTCAGGATGGAGGTGAAGGCCCCCGGGTGCCGGTCAAAGAAGTACTCATTCTCGTTCAGGCTGTAGTCGTCGCAGATCTCCATGAGGGACTCATGGGTGTTGCAGTCTCGAAGCTTGCCAAGCCGGGTCCTGGGCAGGCGATCAAGGGTCCGCCACAAGACCTCGTGGTTCAGACCCCCAACATTAAGGCGGACCCTGCGTGATCTGGCCTTGGTGCGGATGATTTCAATGGGCTCGGGGGGCAGTGGTGGGGCAGTTCGGACGTTGTTGGGTTTAGGCCCCGCCGATCCAAGCTTCTCGGCCATGATAATGGAATTGGAAACTTCTTGGAAGATCTTACAATTGGCGAAGACTAAAACCAGGGAAAAAGTATAAAACTTTTGACTTAAGTTGGATCCTCTTTAGGCAAGTCCCTCCATGGCTGAAAAAATAAAAGAGAAGACTTCTTAGACAGAGAAGAAATGAAACGCATCCAACATAGAGTACCTCCCTTCAGGTTGCAGACATCCAGTCAAGCGTTATGACAGCTGCACAGTGTTATTGATCTCTTTCATCACATTTCTTAGAAAGCATTGTACCAAATCAATGATTCCACTTTACCAGTCAAGGTAGCTGCTTTGCTTTTTGATCCAGCGATGTTTCTTCGTAGTAAGGCTTCAATATCAAATCAGCATGACTCTTATAGCAGACCATAATAAAATTCAACCTTAGCTATTTATCTATAAGTATGGCAGAAACTTTGGAAGATTATCCATCTGTCATATGTTTTTTTTGTTGTTTTTTTAGCTTAGTTACATTTGGCCTTGGCCATTTTGAATAACAAATTTGAATCAGGACTTGTTGTTTCACAAGGTATATTATGTGTGTGGAAAAGAAAAACAATAAAAAAAACACACATGTATGTGTGTGTGTGTGTGTGTGTGTGTGTGTGTGTGTGTGTGTGTGTGTGTGTGTGTGTGTGTGTGTGTGTGTGTGTGTAGGGGTGTGCGTATACACTGCAGCATACCTGTTACACTGTAAGTGTTCAGTAGTCACTCTGAGCCCCCTCACAATCCACCACCTACCTCCCGTATCAGTTCTCTTACAGCTCACAAATTCCTTTTGGTCTCAGTGTAAAGTTACAACAGGCTAACAATGTTATTAATGTCGCATTAAATAGCCAGCCTCACCTTGCCGCTGTAAACCAGCCTTTTCATGCAAACTCCTCTGTGTCCTAAGGGAGCAGAGGTGGAAAAACGAGCCGGGATCCCCCTTCAGTTAGGCGGATACGACTGAGGGGAGCACTCCGCGCACACAACGGGCGTCCCACATTATGTGGGAAATTAGTGTGAGGAGAAAACACAGACAGATAGAGAAAGAGGTGGAGGGAGGAAAAACAAAAAGAAAGAAAGAAAGAAAAAAAAGGTTTTAATCCTTCTCTATGAACGACCACATGGACCGCTTCGCCATCGGAAAGCTGAGTGCCCTGCGCCTTTCCAGCACCTAAAAAGCTCTGAAGAAGACTGGCTCTCTCAAGCGCTGTCAATGCAGAGACGTCGAGCGCGTAAAAAGAAGGCAAGGGGAAGGAGCGGGATGAGCGAACTGCGGAGTGTCCCGCTGTGTACTATAGAAAGGAGGAGCGGAGAGACGCGCGCTGCACAGGCTGCACCGCAGCACAAAGGTGATGACCAAATCACACCCGGCAGCAGGTTGCTCTCCCGAAGTGAACTTAATAAAACAACGCTAAGCGAAAAATTATGCTTCGCATAATTGTTGCTTGTTGTTTTACTTTTATTGTTCGACATACAAGAACATCTAGACCGCGCATGTGTGATTAGAGCAGATATAGATGTGCGGAAACTAAGCGAAATAACAAACACACATCCTTCCGCGTGTGCCATAACGCAATGCCTCTTCATATCATGGAGGCGCATTTTGCCGCAGAAGACTTTTCAGTGTAATGACCATGAAACGTAGAGTTGCTCCTATTCGAAGTGCAGAATAAAGTCTGTTCCTGCTGCACAGCTGTGAAGGATCTTCTCTAAAACAAACGAAGACGTGTTTTATTTTGCTCTTTCTAATAACAGAATTCAGTTTAGATCCTCAACTTGTGTCTCCAAAACCCTTTAAAGACAATGGGAAGATAGAAAAACATGCAACAAGGTTTTTGGTGTATGTCACTTTCTAGATTGAAGTTTCTGCCTATTCTTGTTTGCATCAGTACAGTCAGATTGAATTGTTAGTGCAACACTTTTCAAGTCACTGATTATCAGTCGGGTTTTGCCATAAACTGCATTGTCTGGCTGTACGTTCAGTTACTTTCCATTCACCTTTCTTTCTACACTGACAGAGTTCTCTGTTTTTACTGAAGAAAAATATCCCCTACGCATGATGCTGCCACCATCGTTCTGTGAGGAAAGGTGCATCCATGGTAATGAACTTTACATCACTCAATGTGTGTTTTTTGGAATGTTGAACTAATATTTATTTGTTCTATCAACAGATTCTTCCATCCAAGCTGTGGATCTCTGCAGCTCCTCCAGAGTTACCATGAGGTGGTTCTCTAATGCCCCCGTTGCCTGGCTTGTCAGTTTCGGTGGACCGCCATAGATTTGTCTTGTATCATACACTTAAAAAAAAATCTAAGGTTCCCAAAGATTTGGATTTTGTTTTTATGCACCAAACATTATTTTGAACTTATCCACAACTTTACTCGTGGCTCATCTATTGTATTATTTGGTCTTTGTGATGCTGTTTCCTCAAAATGATGTGATTCTTTATGTTTGTCTGTCCCATTAACCCCCCCCAACTCTTTATATTCTATCTATGCATCTACGTTCTTCAGTTTGAATGGATACCAGCACATACAGTAGGTATCCTAGCATAAATGTCAACTGAAGATTTTTTTCCACACCTCAGCAGTTTTGCTGAAATTTGATTACACATTGCATATGTGTAATTGATTTGCCTTCCATGTTCCTTCTTTCCTTTGACAAACAATCAATAAGACTGCATTGACTAAACCAGCCCTTTGTATTCGTGATGTCCTAAACCCCACGGGCACTGCATGTTTGGAAGGTCACTATTTTGTGGCTCACGATCAGCTTCTGGTGATTAAAGGTCACCTACAGCATATGTAACTTTATTACTTATATTACCAGGTGTTAGAAAGAGATGTGATGTGGATATTAAATTTCCTCTGTGATCCGGAACATAATTTAACATGACAGCACCCAGTTCTAGGAAAAGGGTAGCCATCTCGACCCCCCGATAGTGAAATTTAAGATATTAACAAAACTGCTGATGAAACAGTTGTTCATTAGGCGACAGAGAGATTATTAGGGGTAATTGCTTGTGTCTATTCTCATTAATTTTCATTATCAACCTGGCAGCCAATCAGGCAATCCCCTGAGTCAGGATATACCAGATTGCTCTGATGTTTCACTGGAAATGATCACCAAAGTGAGCATGGCAGCCTCTGTTGCACTCGGAGCGTGCAGCGTGGGACATGCTTGCAGTAGATGCCTCCCTCCTCTGTGGATGTCAGCCTGCATGCACTGGTTCTCCAGAGAGTTGAAGGCAGCTTGCATCTTCTTTCCATGTGGGTGGAATAACTCTATTTACCAGCGTGATATCTATAATTAATATCTTAGCAATGGATCAGAATAATTGTAATATGTTGTTTTATTCCCAGAATGTTTGAAAGGATGAAGATGTTAATTTTTTTTGTCATTTCCATGTATTATGTGGGCATGTGAGCTTGAGTGGGTTGTTCTACAGCTACCCAAATAGTAGCATAATGTTCAAGAGGCAAATTTGACCGGAGAGCCAGATAAAGTTTAATATCCGGTTGGCTAAATCAGCTAGCCGACAGTTTCACAGTTATTCCGACTGATTTAGAATGACTGAATCAGCTGGGGGGTTTTTTTGTTTTCAATTAACCTCCAGTGGCCTCGTAAGTCCAACAAGTGTTAAAATCATTAAACTTAAGTTTAAATAGCATGAAAGTTCAATAAAGATGAGAATGTATGGATGGACATCGGTTCTGTACAACTTGCAATGCTTAGGCAGGGGGATTTAGATTAGGAATAGCTGTACAGTTACATTTAATATTGCTGATGAGGGCCGGCCGAGAGGAAAACTTTGAATGTGCAGAAGTGGTTCTGTGAGGGTTTTATTAACTGTCCGGCAACAGTGTTTTATCTGTAGTAGGCAACCAGCATGCTAAATGTGGAGGTGTGGCGTGAGCAATGTTCAAAATTAAAACTTGGTGACTGTCTTAAAGGACTAGTTTAGTTATTAGGGGAGACTAATTAACTTGTTTCCATTGTTGTAAAAAAAACAGAAAAGTTTAATGGACAAAATATTTCATTGTTATATCAAAGGCCATACACCATTCTTGTGAAACCTGGAACATTTTTTCCCGTGTTTTTTAATTTATTTCCCGTCTTCTTCCCCTTCCCCTCTTCTTCTTTTCTCTATGTTATTTTATGTATTTAAATTCACCTATTTAACTGTTTTTGTCAGTGTTGCCAGTTCCATTTTGATTTTGTGACCTCTGGTGTTCAGATGGTAATTTCTTCAATCAACTTGTTAACATAGAAAAGGGTCTTATGATATAAGAAAAAAATAACCCTAATGAAGGCCAAGCTTGCTTGCAGTCGTTAAAGGTCAAGGTTATTTTGTCTTGAATTGTTATACAATAGAAAATAATTGTAAATATTTTCCACTTCATTCATTTTGTCTATTGGATACGTTTTTGGCTACTTGCTTTTTTGTATTTACTGAATTTCTTTTTTCTTGCTGAAAATAGGAAGCCTCATACATTTGAGAGATGTTGGACTTTGACAGGAGTTCACTGTGAAGCATACTTGTTGTTTTAGAGCCAGTAGGCACAGCATATCTATCAAAATGCTCCTGACCATGCAGAAAGCAACCGGTCAATGTGAAACAGATCTCCTTTGCAAATGTCACACTTCTCTCTGGACCACAGCACCTAATCATAATTTTATCTCCCTTGTTTTTTTCTGTTTCTCTGACTCACTTTAGCAGTTCAAGTTTTATATCTGTCTTTTGAGAAAACAAAGCATTATTATTGCTTAATATTAGATCCAAGCTATACAAACAAACATTGCCATCATCTGCCAATTATAAACTGCCTGGTTTGGTGCCTGTGATCTAAATGACATAATATCTTAAGTTTGTTTGAAGTTATGTAAAATATGTACAGCTGAGTAGAAATCAGAAACATTTGGAACATGAACACTTTCATGATGTCCTTCTTGGTTCAGTGTGTTGTGCTCAGTGTGGTTCGTCTTAGCTGTGCTTGAGATCAGCCTGAGGCTCTTTACCTGGGGATTTTGCCTTTGGGTTTTTCTCCTACAGTTCTGTGTGTTGAAGCAATCTTTAAAGGTATTGTACAACCCTTTTCATTCCACTAGAAATTGGAACCAGGCTGTACCATTTCTGAGAAGTTTCTTGTTGATAGTTTTGGTTTTTACTGAAAGTTTAATGCTTGCAGAAAGTTGGAAAAACATATTTCCTTGGTCCGAACCATTTATATTAGGGGAAAAACAGCTGAAGTAATTAAGTGTTCAAACAACTCAGTGACAAATGATTGTTTTGTGTTTCTTATTTTACATAAAAGTATTTTTGATATCAGTACTAATGAGTACTATGTTCTTGTGTGAAGGTTGGTTTGTTTGGAGCAGGACCAAAATGGAGGCTGCGGGAGGGAATTGCTATGTGGGCCATGTTTAAATAAATAAAATTCTATTGAAAGTTGCCTATTAATGTTAAGACAAGATGAAGAAATGTTTTAATACAGAAATGCTTGCTTTTGCAACAATTGGGAACACTTGACCTGAAAGATGTCCGGCAATGATTGAGAACTGTCAAAAGGGACAGCCACAAATGGCTAGCCACAAACTGGCTGTTCACAAAGTGCTCTGTCCAGGCACATTAGTGGAAATAAAAAAACATGTGGTACTAAATGATCCCCAAGATGCAGGAATAACCACAGTCTTGACAGGACTGTGAAACAAGGATAATTCTTTCATGTTTTGTTGAAGGACCCAAAAGCTGTCAAAACAAGTAAAATGTGTATTTAATGGATAGCAGTCCAAAATGGAGCCACCGGGGGTTTCACAGAAACCAGGAATATTTGAAGAAAAATGGAAACCCACACTCTTTCCTTCCACCTAACTTTCTATTGGGCTACATCATCAGTGACCTTATGTAATTAGTTTTCTCTGTGAAAACTGTGACATCAGCTGATTTTTGTATTTTTATGATTTACGAGAGATAATCATCAAGATTAACTGGAATAATTGCTTGAAATATTTTACTCTGTGTGCCTTCTGTATGTTTAGAAAATATGTTTTATTTTATTATTATTTACAGAAATAGATAAACCGTTTCGTCAACATTTTAATGTGTTCACATGCACCTGAAAAGCTGCATTGGTCATTGATTGGGGTCTTAACCAGGTTTTTATTTGCTCATGACAAGAAATATAGTCCAAATAGTCCTGTATATAAAGTAAATTTGGAACAAAACAACTGAATGCTGGAATTAACTGTGAGCTTCTACAGGGGTGGAAGAGCAAAAGTCAAAGTGATTTAAATAACAAGTAGCATTCAATCGATGTGGAATACCATTCTATGAATGGAATACTTAAATTGATTTGAATGATTCTAATTAAAATAACACATGGTTGAAGAATATATTGATTTCCCTCACATGGAAATCCCATGCTGCCCTTTTTTTCATTAAATACTTTTGGTAAAATTAAAGTAAAAGTTTGCGTGCGTGCATGTATTGGTGTGTGTGTGTTGTAGTTCATAAGAGGGAGGAAATGCTCCACACACTATTTCTTTTGTTTGGCTATTTTTAGCTGCTGCCCATGTCAACACTGACATCCACACGCACACCCACACACACAGCTACCTACCCACCCACTGTGGGCGGCTTTAGTATAATGATCTGCGTCGCAACCATTAATCTTTGTCTTGTCTTCATTCATCCCACAAAGGCACCTGTTCCCCTCTGATGTTGCAAGCTTGGCGTATTGTGTCAAAAATACCCAGCACACAATAAGAACGCTTTGGTATTCGCCTGTGCAAAACGACAACTGTAGCATGCAGGGGTCCTCCTCAGGGGCGTAGGGGTCTTTGTGTGTACTGTGTTACCATGCAGCTACTAAACAGTGCTTTGAATCCAACTCAGGACCTTTGCAATATATCATCCCCCTCTGCATCTCCTCATGTTTATTATCTTTCCACTCTGCTATCAATCAAAGTGAGGGAACTATGTCCTGAAATATTCTTTAAAAAAAAAAAAAAAAAAACTTTTTCATGTGACTGTCCACAGCACTGTGGTGCAGCAGACGAACACAGATGTGATTGATTACCACTTCATCTGGCTGGTTATGTTTGCATAATACCTCCCAGCCCATGGATCACAAATGAAATGGATTTCGTTTGGTGTTTTTACTGTCACTGGCATCTCTGCAGGGGTAGTCTGTTCGATACTCTCGCAGTCATGTTGTCCAGAGCATGCACTCTTACCACAGTCAGACAGAAAAAACAAACAAAACACACGCACACACACACAAATGCAAATCTCTGCCCACCTCAGCGTTGTTGTTTACCAAAGAGGGAATGCTGTTTCTTTTGTTGCAGCTCAGCACAACCTCTGGATTTCAGGAGTTTGTAGCACACTCATCAGCATTCATCGGGGTGAATGGTACCTCCTCTCCGGGTAGACAAGATACAGATTGCTGCTCCTTAACCCAAAGGGCTTGTGGCAGCGTGGTGATATGAAAATAATGCAGTCAGGCTAATTGGAGCAAAAGCACCTGTGTTGGCATTTTTGACCTGCTGGTGCTTTTGGGGGTTATCTTATGAGAAAAGCTTTTTTGCAATCCGGGCATGTGTAACACCTCCAGCCTGTTCTAGTGATCACTGTGCGTTGTATTCGAAAGTGAAAGACAGACAGGAGAGGCCATGGGATGCATAGTAATGAGGTCATGGTGATGTTGCTGGCAGGTTAGTTGGACTGTATTGAATTGTTATTCCTTACCTTACATTTGTAACTCTTTTGAGCTCAACCTGTAATATTAATGTCTACTGCATTTGTAAGAAAATAGCTGGATATTTTGGATGTGCAGCATACATTAACCATCCTTCCCTATTTTAAAAGGGGAGTTTAATGAAAATGTTGCTTTTTTTCTTTTAGCTTTGTGTCATGTTACAATGTTATTTCCTAATCAACAAAACATTTCTAGAGTGTTGCTGTGATTCTTTCATGAATGTTTGAGGCATGTCACTTTATCACGTCTGGAAAACGACACATGGCTTCAACTTCTGATGAATAAAATAGGTTTATAGGATTGTCAGGAACAACAGTGCCATGTAGGGAAGTGAGTTTTTCATCACCATGGACTAAAATAGTGAAAGAAAGAAGACCTTGTCTCAAGCTGAAACATATAAACTTAATTGAAATTTCCAGCTATTAAACTGATAAGCATGGCGTTGGTGGTATAATCCTGGAGTCTGCTTTGCTGCCAGTGATACTGTTGTATTGGACAAGGAAAATAGATAAATGAAGATGGAGGACTACCTCTACTTCAAGATTACTACAAATTAGCAGCTCGATGACTGAAAGGTGGACACAGTTGGGGGGCTCTGGAAGCACAATGATCAAACATACATATGGTTTCTAAAATAGTCTATCCAAAACCTTGACCGTAACCATTCTCAACAGGAAACTAACTAATTTAAGTTTTTTTTTTTTTAGATTTTTGATATAGAGTGGCAAATATCTTGTCTCCAAATTGTGTTTGGTGGCTTTAAAATGTCTCTCGCTACAGAAACCAAGCAGATTGCATTGATTCACTTTCTTACAGCATTAAATCCGAATACTACGAGCACATAGTACTAGTATTATTGAGTGGTTTGTGCAGATTTGACCCTGTAAGCATACTTTCGACCCTGTTTGGACTGAAAAAAGTTGTGCACCAATGTTTTGTATATGAGATTAAAACTCCAACCTGAAAAGCCCACAGATCAAAGAAATCAATAAAAGCCCCAGATAAATATCACATTTATGGCCATAATGAGTGTTTGTAAATTTCAGACCAGATATGTGGACAGGGAAGCTTGGATGCTAATCACATTTATTTCATTCTAAGTTTAGAAAAATTGCGTGCTTACACTTCTATAAGTCAAGGAGTTGCGTCAATGCTGTTGTCGCTTGTGTAATTGGGTCCACAGGTAGTGCCGGGTGTTATGAGTCTCTTTGGAAAATAATGTGAATGATTAATCATTTGGACAGAAAACCCAAACTTTGTTCACTCCAGGGAGGGATAATAAGATGGCACGGTTTTTTCTCTCTCAGCACAGATAAAGCAGAAATGCTGGTGAATACCATTCAAACATGTAATGACAGATTGTGTTCAATACATAAAAGTATTTTATGTTAAAAGGGGATGGGAGCAGTGGTTGTCCCTAAAATGCTGGCATTATATTGCTGGTGTTCCAGCTTGGTGTAATATTAACGTAGTATTTAACGTCAAACGTACTTCTGGCCAGATCAGATGTATTTTGTGGGAGCATTTTGTCTTCAGTTTGATGACTTGTGCAACGTTTAAAGACTCCAGCAGGACAGTCAAATAAAGCAGGAATAGTTGTGACATAAAAATACTGCCAGATTCTTTGTACAAACTATGTTTCCCCCCCCACTTTAATCTGTCTTTTTTTAATCCTCAATGTTCAATGAATATTCAGTACTGCTGGCCTTGCATAAACAGTGCATGTGTGTGTGGTTGCCTCGTAAATTTGCATTAATCAATTTATCAAGTTTCTGTTTGCTACAGCATGGAGCTGAGTTGCTCGGTTGCTAGGAGAATCCAGTGATGACGTGTCAGCCTTTAAAAAGGTTACACCTTTTGAACCTTTGGTTCTGGAGAGGACAAAGCTCTCGAAAGCCTGTGGAACAGGCAATCTGTAGGTGGAAGAGATGAAACTAATGACTTTCATGATGTAGCTACTCCTTTACACATCATACAGTTAATGACCCCCCATCACAATAAGATATAAAAAGTGGTGCTCAGCACAATGTCACACAATGAAATCTAAATTATAGTTCCCTTTACTTATTCTGGGAAGTGAGAACCATCAGGAACTTATCCTGGAAGTCAGAATTCTTTGGAAAGTCAGGTTTTTCAATATCCTTTACTTCTGAATCCAAAGGGTTGGTCTCTCCCTCAATGCCAGAATATCCTGTTCTCTCGATGCCATCAAAGATCAGTGGAATCAGACCAACATGTTTTCGCTTGAGCTATCTTTTCCTTAGCTCTCATTCTTTAGATTATGCAGTAACATCCAGTGTGTTTTTAATATTAACCTAATCTTTGCAGTCTCTGAAATCAACTAGTCTTCATTCAGATGCACATTTCTTTCCTTTGAAAATCCTAAAAAAAAGTTACAATAAATGTTTAACAAATGACTGGCTTATATTTATCTTTTTATGTATGTTTTTACGCAAGTTTCTCAAAAAAAAGGGTAAGGGAGCAACAACTTCTTACTTTGCTGAACTCTGTATTATAATCACTAAAACAGTGGATATTACGTCACAAGCGAATAAAATTTAATGTTGAAAGAAAACTCATCATGGAATTGCAGAATGTCTGCATTATGATCCACCGATGCATATTCTGGCATTTATTTTTATTGTGTAAATGTAAACATACACATTTTAACTAGATATATACAGAAACCTCTATAATTGTTCATCTTTTTATTTGAGAATATTTTTTAGAAGTGGAAAAAGCTACATGTTAATAGCAAAAATAGATGTAACAGAAGCATTTAAAATTTTCATCATTACTTTTTTTTACTATTCAAATTGTCGAAAAAAGTTGAATTAGTGATGTATGACTCCCTGTTTCCTGTGGTGTGTGTATGATGTTTCTCCCAGACACTCAAAAACAACAACAACAACAACAGAACAGGTTATTCAAATATGGTACATAGTCATTATTCTTCATAACTAGGAAAACAATCAAGCAACTCAGCTAAGCTTGTCCATAAATGATGCAAACACTTAAATTGCGTTAACAAAGACATAACATTTCCTAAAGATGAACAGCAAGTTGTGACTTTGAAAAAAAAAACAAAAAACAGGAGACCAACTTTCAATGGGATCACATAAGCCACATAATAGGACAGTAATGACTGCTAAGTGCTCAAGGGTCAGAGTTTCAGCATGTTGATGGGTGGTGGTGGCTGGTGTCCTATAGCATATAATGAGATAGCCCGAAGGTACAAGAGCTTTTATTCATCTGATCATGTTCACCAGAAAGGCTCATACTTGATTTAGATCCCAATTTTTCACTTATTATTCATGATTCTTTTTGAAAACAGACCACCTCTGGCCCCCAAAACAACAATAATAATTTAAAAGACAAAGGTGCAACTAAAATAAATGATTTTTTTAAATCTAGTACATTGGGTTCATCTTTAGACATTTTTAACTTATGATTTTTATAATCATGCACAGCATAGTTCCATAGCAAAACTCGATATCTTAAAAATGTATCAGTTATCTCTTGTTCTAACTTATAATGGTGCAATGCTAGGTAGATTTCAGTAGATTGACGCTCTGTAATCCTCCCAGTATCCTGCTTGTTTTAACCTTATGTCTGCCATCTACGCAATTATAATCATCCCTATTCATTTACTTCATCTTTTTGTAAGATTTAACTAGCAAAGAAAACAGATTAAAAACGTATGCCAACTTACAACTGGTGCAGACACACAAAATGCATTGCATTCTGAGAAAAACACATCATTATGAAACATAACCATCACAGGGACATTTAAATCTGACATGTTATGCAGTTCATCATTGAACACGTGTTCCTAAAATACACAATTCCAGGCAATCTGTCCTAATTTTACAAGTTCACTTCTTACTACCATTTCCCCCACAACAGTAGACTGTGTATCCATTTATCTCACTTTTGTTGTCACTGTGAATAAAATCCAGTTTACTGAAGTTTTCATACATTTAAAGAAAAGCAAGAGAAGCGCGAGTTGTTGCTAGCTTTTTTGTGGGTGACACAGTTTTACTTTAGATGCCTCTCTTCAGCTCTGAACACAGAGACAAAAGACATAAATTGATACAGCAGAGACTCGAAACTCAGGAACAGTGAACAAATTCACATTAATAAGGTAGTTACAAGAAAACGCTTACATGCATACAAAAGCTGCGATGGGTGTGTCCCACGTCTCGCCCGTTGACTGCTGGGCACCATTTCATTGTAGCGCTCCTGTAATGAAACAGAGTGACAATACTTGAGAATTAATGCTCATACATTCTCTCCACATGATGTGTGTCTGACTAAGCTTGAGCTATTCTGTGAAGAAAAAAAAAAGAGTCAAAGCTGGAACAGACATACCCCAAATGACATTGCAACTTTAATTGCAGCAAAACTGAGTTCTACAAAGTGTAGACTCAGGGAAGGTGAATATAAACACATAGCACAACCTTTACACCAACTTCCAATAATGAATCACTTGACGTTGGTCCATCACATTGAATACCAGTAAAATACATACAATTCTGTGGTTGTAATGTGACAAAGTGTGAAAATCTTTTAGAGTTGTAAGCACTTGCATGGCATTGAAAATGATTTTCAATAGCAACTCAGTTTATTTCGGCTTCTTTTAGTTTTTAAAGAGCATACTATTTAAATAACCTGTTAGGTCTTCCAAAGTCAAAGTAAGCATTCAAAGATATGACATTATACAAGTTCTTTGCAGAAAATGTTAAAATGTCAGGGCCCAAAAGGCAAACAGCCAAAGCTTTGCATATTTTCTTCTTTCGTAAACATTGCAAGTCTCCCACAGTCTAGAATACCAAATAAGTATTGCATAAAATATTTAATCCTCCCCTCAATATGCAAATTAGGGGCAAGGTACTCAAGAATTTGTGAAATAAAAAGTAATGGGAACGGCAGGGCTGATAGATGCACTGCAGTTGTTTACTCAAGCACCTAAGCAAGAAACACACAAAAACACCTTCATTTCGGGGATTATTACAAACACCATTGATAAACGCATCGATTTCCTCTTTTTTGTCTTTAGTGCAAGTTCTCAAGAGGTTCATTTCAGAAAATTCTTTTCATTTTTTCTGAGAAGCAAATATTGTTACTACCTTTTCTGTGTGCTTTCCTGCTCTCGCTCTCTTTCAGTGACTCTCATATGCAAATACAAAAATAACAGCAGTCTATTTTGCATTTAATTGGCCAGAAAGAAAGGTGAACTAAATCTACTAGTGTAAAATTCCTCCATAGTTCTTCCTTATCTAAAGAAGACAATATTGTATGTATAAGTAGAAATTCTGTGTGTTCTGAAAATAGCCTCAGATGTGCATATTATGATTGCAGAACATACAATTTGTTTGTCTAATAACTGAATATTTCATTCTTCTTAAGGATGGTGTAATGATCATCGTGTCTGGCTAATGTCACACAGTTCTTTATTGCCCATCCCTGGAACAGAGTAAGCCATCAGTGGAAGCCAATAAGGTTTTTCTTGCCACTATAAATCTCAGGCTAGCCTTCTTTCCTAGCAGTGCCTTAAACAAAATAAAACATTATTTTGTCCCTGTTGCTTTATAACCTACCAAAGGTCCGTGTCGACCCATTACATTTTCTGTAGAAGAAAAGTAAAGTTTATCCCAGTCCTATGTGAGGTAATGTCCTTTTAGCTCAGAAACCGATTTAGGAAAACGCCGGCCACGATTGATTTTTTTTTCTTTTACTGTGCTTAAAAATCACACTCATACAAATCCCTATTGACAAGCCAAGTTCAGTGCTGATCCATCATGCAGCATGCTTTTGGCAGTCATGTGTATCTTATGCCCTCGTCCAAATGTGGAGTAATAATGAGACGTATCAAGATGAGATATTGCTGTCGCCTAAAAGGACAACCCCCAAGAGGACAAATGGCTGCTCTTTGGATCATTGCGCCCACATTAACCTTCTCGTGCAGGGATCACGCACAAGCTTATACTTTCATGTGGGAAGGTTATCAGAATACCATTTCTGGTGCCTCTGACAGCCCTTTCTGGGCCTTTCCGGAAGACAAGAGAGAAATGAAGCCTTCCAAAGAAATGCCGCACAAGCATTTGGCAGGAATGGAAATGGCATCCCTCTGGTACACCGTGTCTCTTGCCTGAGATAAAGGGTGGCACACAATTGAACTCTATCAATTTTATTACAGTGGAAAAGGAAAGAGTAACTAATTAAGTAAATTTTATTTTAATTAGTGATCCCTCAAAGTGAGACATTTGAAAAACCCAAAGGGATCATTGAGCAGCAGTTTCAAAGTGACTCTGGAGAATGTACCAACTCTGGAAACGTACCAGCTAGAAGTCAGCTGAGAAAATCAAGAACTACAGTCTGCAGTCGGTTTTCTATAAATCTGTGTAACTGTGACAAAGTGGTTCAGTTTCTGTTCACCACTTGTCCCTTACTCTTATTTCTGATTCACGTACTTCCTATAGTTGGTTATAATGCTTAAATTTAAACATTACTTTGCAACGTTGCTTCACTTAATCTCCTGGGTTTGTTTGTGTTAGCATTATGTTGGAGTTTCCATCTATTTATATGTTTAGGTTAAAGCTACTACTTCTGGACTATTGTTTGAATTTGTTTATTTTGCTTCAAAGTATATTCATGGTATTTGTTTTCCTTTTTACTCACCATTGTTTGTTCCTTGTAGATCTGCAGCAGGGCAGGAGTGTGGGAGGGGCCGGCCCAGTATTTCCTGCTTAAATGGTGGATGATGTCACTGATCACCTTGCTGGGTTCTACCAATTAGAGGGTTTTCTTTTGAGTATTTCTTTGTTTGTTTTTCTTTAAAGTAGCTTTTGAGTTATGTTGTATTACATGGTTTATTTTGCAGAACATTTCATTATGTAGATGGGTTTGTAAATTAGATTAATAATTTTATTCTTGTTTCTCTGTTTAGATTTTTTTTTTTTTTTTGACCCTTTTAATTGTGGCTTGGTCCACTCAAGTGCAGGTGTGTTGCCAATTGGCTATAAAAACAGTGAGTTCTTGGATGCTCAGTAGGGGGTTGTCAGAGTCAAAAGTAACAAATAAAAGTCATCAGAAGAATCTGGAACTGGTGGCTGATCCTGGTTTTTAATGTTCTTCTTACTGATCCTTGACCACACTACTTTACAGTAACCTAATCAGCTCCAGCCAGATTCCCTAGTCCTGCTACCTTTTAGGCATGAGGAACTAAAAGTAACATTACTCTGAAATTTTGTCCATTTCATTGCAGTCAAAAAAGCTAATTTTGTTAATTTAAGTCTGTTTAACTATTGTGAAGAGGACTCAATTGCATCGATGTGTTCTGGAGACTCACAGCAAAATGAGGTAGCTGAACATAATATGAGTAGGATATTGCAGGGCTTTGTAATGACTTTAAAAAGGACAAAAAACATTATAGGCCTACGCCATAGTTCACTTCTGATGGTGTTAGTGTGCTCGTCTTTAGGTGAAAAAGGTTGTGCAGCATTTTTACATTTGACATCTAGGAAGATTAAAAGAAATTACTTCTAACTCAAGCAAACTCAAATCAAAGTATACACAAAATACAATGTTCACTTTAATAGATAACTCTATTAATACAACGTCATGATGACGTCATTGCGGCATCACGTGACTCCCTCCCAGTGAACTTTAATCCGAAAACAGCTTTGTTTGAATATCTGAACCAGGAAAATGTTTGACACTGAAAATTACAAGCTAGGATGGATATAACAATTGAGGCGTGTGCACCCACGACACTACGAACCATGCCTGTTGGTGCTGAAACCAAAACGTAAGTTATGTCGAATGTGCGCGTGTTTGCCTCCTCCGTCACAATGATCTTTGAGATATACATTTGCACGGTAATTTGTATCCTACTTTTCAGTGACGTTATTGTTTAAATGTATGTTGTTTATCTGGTGTAGCAAACTTATAGCGTGTTTTCTTGTATCCTCTTGATCTGTCTTTCTCTCCTCTATCCTTCCTATCCCCTCATTTCCCTTTCAGGTATTTGTCCCTCCCCTCTCCCGTTCATTTTTCTCATTTTCCATTTCTTTTCCATCTCTGTGTCCACTGTATTTGAAATAAATGCAAAGCAATATCTAATGAAGATATTCTCTCTTTTTTTTTTTTACTTGTTTTTCCCAGCAGTGTGGCACGTCAAGGAAACGCCCAATGGATTTACTTTCACAAGTAAAGATCTGAGCTTATTTGTTTTGAGCACAATAATCTTAAAGCCATCATCCCTCATAATACAACAAACGAATTAGCTCAGTTCTGGACGGTGAATAATTTAAATCAAAAGCAAACATACTACTTTTATCTTTACATTAAGGGATGTACTCATAAACAAAGTCTATTCTTGAACATACAATTTTAACAATACACCTGAAGATTCACTCAAGCCTTCCTGCCGCTGGCTGCTTGTGTGTTTACGGTCTATTGAAATTGTATTAAATACTGTTGTTTTTAATTACTGCATTCATCAGTCTACGCTTTCAGTCCTTTGAAATACAGCTGAGCTGTCTTTACTCCAAGATGTTTAATTGTCCGCTCTCTATTGCCCTCTTTGTATTTTATCAAACTAATTTCTCTGCAACGAAAACCTACAGGATATCTGTCTGAAACTGCCAACTGGAGCTTGTCTGATAAGAGTAATTTTTAGACTAGTGTGAATATTAGGTCTATTTTAGGTCCTAACCTAGTAAATGAACCTAGATAATAATTCTTCTATCAGTCAAACTAAAGGGTTTAAAAAATGCGCAACAGAGTGAAGTCTCTAAGTCTGGGCTTAGCTAAAAGACGTTCGAAACTGCTACTCAGCCATGAATGAGACGACGCTGAAAGCACACTGATAAGGTCATAAATTCTGATCTCAATCTTGGTGTCCTAAACTAAATGATAGAGTGTTTTAGAGAAATCAATAGTCTGCCAGGCTAGAGGAAGAGACGATTTAAAACTGCTGAGATAAAAGTGGAACATCTGATAGAAGATGGAATAAAATTTGTAGAAAGGCAGTGGGGGGGAAAATGGTCTTTTTTCTTATTGCAAGGTCAGCTCTGTTGCTTCGCTTCTCTGGGGAAACCTCTGCCAAATTCACACAAACTCACACCGCAAACATCCCTGCAAATGTCTACCTACACAGTGATGAAATTCGGGAGGCTCTAAGTGGACTTGCAGCATGTTTGCTATGTACACCTTGTACATGAAGAATTATATTAAATTCACAATAAATATCATCTCAAGGTGATTTATATATTAAAAAAATATATTTCACTTCAGTCACACCTACATTCCAGTTGATCCTAGTTATAAAACAGTGCAATAAGTTAGTTTAAACACTGTAAGGAAACCCAGGAATTATTGGGGCCTGCCCATAGCAATGCATAAGGAGAGCAGTACTGACTTGCGAAGCAAGTCAGTACTGCCTCCATGCATTGTATGGCAGGCACCTATTATTCTACACCCAATAGAATGTCTCTTTATTTATTTATATCTTTATAGATTTATTTTTCTTCCATCACCGTTAATGCGGCTCGTACCGCTGCGTGAACCCCCACAAAAGTGGTATCAAAACGTGCGGCTCGATGCCGAGAAGGGAGCTATTATTTTTATAAGGAATTGGACTTACGATGGCGACGTAAAAAGCGAAAAACGAGCCAAATTTCCAACTGCCAAAACGCAGAGCATAACTGACACCAACTGCCACTTTTTTAGAGTGAGAAATGAAGAGAATTTTTGAGCCCAAAATAATTTTGAAATCGCCGTCACGCCCACAAATATCGCACGATTGGTATCAAACTCGGTCCTGACATTGATACGCCTGTCTGCTCCGGTAAAATGTTTTCGAAATTTCTCTAGGGCTTACGGTTTTCTGTCACGGTGCCTCAGAGCAAAGTCATGCGACAGGATTTTCTGTCGCTCTCTCAGGCTCTCTCCCATGTATTTTCATATATTTCTCAAAAATTTCAGATCTGGGCACACCATTTCTTTCTCTTATCGCTGTTAATACTGTGAGTGACGTAGAGATATGAATTGCGGGACTATCGGAGACGACAAATAGCCCTCTCATACGCTTCAAACGCTTTTCGAATATGTATTACGGTTCCCGAACGGGAAGGAGTTGTTTCCAATGCTTTTTTTAGTTCAAACTGGCTGGCTCAAACAGAGAATTGTTTCCACCTGCATGTCTCACTCACAGCTGACAGTTGGCAGAGAGAATTATTTACCATAGCAACGGAACTCAGGAGGCTATTGGCTGCTGGTTAGGACTACAAATACGCATCACTGTAGTTCTAACTATAGTGGAAGACCAGGAGGACTGAACTGGCCTTTACAACTACTTGCTGCTATGGGCTGTATTTAACTGATTTAACTCAGTCACCGTTACACATGGGATTAGTTTGGAACATTAAAATGAAGCATACTGAAAATTTCAAAATAAAAGCCTTGAATATTTTTACATCATGTTATTGCTCTTTTTGGCTTTATGTGACTTTTTTATCCAAAGCACTGATACACATGGGATTAGTTTGGCCTTTTGAAATGAAGCATAAAGAAAATTTCAAAATAAAAGCCTTGAATATTTTTACATCAACTACTTGTGTTTTGAGCATTATATAACTGATTTAACCCAATGACTATTACACATGGGATTAGTGTGGACCTTTGAAATTAAGCTTAACAAAAATTTCAAAATAAAAGCCTCAACATGCCCCTGAGGTTAGTGCACCGCCGCAGGCGGTGCAATAATATTATTCTGCATTATCTGTTTCTCTGAGGTTAGGGAACTGCCTTGCGCAGCAAGGCAGTTCATTAGCATTAGCATTTTAGCTTTAATAAGCTATTAGCTATTTATTTTACTTTTTAGCCATGTTTAGTATACTGAATGGAGTAAGTCCATTATAGAAAACATCCTAGTGATGTCCCATATGCTAGTGACAGCAATGATGCTAACATTAGCATTTTTGCTAATTTTAGCTGATACACTTACTTTATCATACTGAACGGTGCAAGTACATGTTAGTCAACATTCTTGTCATTGTCCTCATATGATTGCAGCTTTCTTTAGCATTGATGCTAATTTCTAGCATCATAACGCTGGGTCCAAACCGACGGGCACACTTTGGCAGGCCCCGGTTAAATTTCTTCAGGAATTTTCTAGTTGACTTATGTCATTCACTCCTCGACGACGAGCAAGTAGCAATAGCTTGCGTTGTGTCTAAAGAGGTGCATTGGTGCTGAAATGCAACTAGGGATTTTTTTTTCTGAGATTTGTACAGGTGACATTATAATTGTTATGAAAATTGCTATTGGAGAAGAGCAAATAGTCTTCTCTATGATCTTTATTTCGTGTTAACATTAGTGGAAATAACATGACTGGTAATGTTCACCGACATTTGTTCATGTTATTCTAGCTTCATAATGATGACCCATGATGATCAGAAGGTTATATTCACTTATCATCGGCGAAAATGTCATAGTAATTTGAAGCTTTTAATGATGGCTTTTCATGTCACCTGAAGGACAGATGGTCAAATATTGGAGTATGTATAAATGCTAGCCTGAATGTTTATTTGAGTTGAATATTTTATTATCAGTAAAATGTAAAAGAAAAAAAATATGGTTCAAGTTAGGAGTGTAACAATAAATTGTCTGAGATTTCCTTAATTTGGGATGATAGGTGATCGGCTGATACTTGCGCTTCGATCTTATTCATCAATCTTATCTACCTCAAGAAAGGTCTTAATACCAGCCTCTGTTCCCTTTCGCTTTGTCATGAGAGAGGGCTGACTGACAGAGCCGCTGCTGGTCACATCATGGTTGACAGTAGTCACAACAATGTTGCCAACTTAACGACTTTGTTGCTACATTTAGTCCCTTTCCAGAAGACAAAATCAGCATTTTCAAAATCGGAATCAGCAGGTCAGGATTTCTAAAGATCGGCGATCAGTCAGATAACTGACCAATCAGTGCACTCCTAGTTCAAATGCATAATTGACAACTCCAAACTAATTATGCCATTCTTGCAGACGATAACTGAATGTACTGTACATTTCTGACACTGGGAAGGAAGCGGAAGAAAATTTCACATTCTGTCTCTTAAAGCTTCTCACTATGCTGAAAGCTCAACATTTGCACTTCACACCGATTTGAAGGTGCCATGTTAGCTATATATGAGCCGACATGTACACTATATATGAGCTCATATAAATATCTCCAAAATGAATGTGACGCATGGAAACTAATTAAGTTTTTTTAGGATTATTTATTGTCCGCTGAGCCGACAAGTTGGGAGTAATTTATTTCCTCCCTGTCAAAAACATTTATGAGTCTGTTTCAGCAGTATGCTCTAAACCAGAAATCATAAATCCGCCACTGTATCCTTGTTTCTCTCCTTCTCTCTTCACCTCTTCCTCTTCCCTGCCTTTTTCCCCCCAGTGTAACCCCACATCAGCTGACTAAGTGCCCTGCATGGATTGAAAATTTGCCATCAGATCAGAATTCATCACTTGTGACTGGAGCATGACGGGGCGAGAAAGAGGGAGGTTAATGATGTGTAACTCTTTAAAGAGCGATGCAGAATACATATAAAAAAGCTAATGTCCTTGATTTTGTGTTCTGGGGGAAAACGTGGATTAATGATGTCCCCAAGGTTGGAAGAAAAAATTAAGATTAGTAAGGGTTGCAACAGTTTTCAGGACACTGCGCTCCAAAGGCATATTAGGGCATTTTTCTTATGAACAACTTCCCCTCTAATTAAAAATGCTATCAGCTTGCTGGCTTAAGCCAAACACAGTGTTGGTGAACACAAAAGTCAGCTTTCACAGCTTGCCTCCAAGTCAGAAATCTGTTTTGTCTCCACAAGGTGGTGTCATTTTCATTAGCTGAATGTTGCAGCTCATTTTGACAGCTGATCTGACTGCAGTGACACGCGTTATCTAGTTTTAGGATCTAATTCTACATCAAAAACTGAAAAGCACTTGTCATAGTTTTCTTAAAAGGGCTCCAAGAGCCTGCAAGTACTTTTTAATGTTTAGGATGACCAGTTAAAACTGTCAGGGGACCTTTATAACCCAGCAGGGTGAAACCCCAAGCCTGTCTCATTTCCTTGCAGAGAGCACTTCAGTGAAGAATGACAGCAAAGCCATTATCTCAATTTGAAGAGTAGCTGTCTTGACCCATCCACTGACCTTTAAAGCCACAGTTGCTGTGGTGTAGAGTGAGTTCATTATCCACAATTGCTGTCAGTCCACGAGCTTTAGTATCATCAATCATAAAATAAGAGAGAGTAAATAGAGCGTCCTGGAGTGGTGAGCGGACTCTCATCTCTATCTCCTGGCTGCCTCCGTTTTGTTTTGTTTTTTCTCCCTGCGCTTCAAACTTAATAATCTCTTCCTCTTTGTCTTGTTACTCATTATTCTCAAACATTACCATCAGCTGAACTTGCATGCACAAACTTGCAATGCAATTCAGGCTTGTCTAGTTTGTTAATATTGTTAATCTTCAAAAGTCCTTTGCTGCGTGCAAAGGTCAATGATGAGTGACTTCACATTTCAGTCACCGTTAACCGCTTTCATGTCTGGGGACATGCTGCGGAGATGGTCAGCTCTTCTTGTGACTGAGTGTACAGTACGAGTCAGTCAGAGTTAACAAGCTTTGTCCAGGTCAAACAAGTGGAACTAACCCTGACTCATGATCGGCTTACAAATGCACACCCTGTACTTGAAATGTCCAAGTAAAGTCGGAGAGTTGAACAATTTTCGGCCTGGAGGAGAAGCCATGTAAAGTTTTGGAGAACTTTAAAGGCCAGCAGTTTACAAATGCTAACTTTTACTTGGACTAGTCAACGTTAAGTGTTTGACCTTTTCCTGGCTAAATGCCTCTGTTACATGCAATTAATCCAGAGAAATACTAACCCTCTCAACCATACTTTTTTCATAGGTTTTTATTTGATATACTTAGTAGTGCCAAATTGTGGCCTAGAAAGTCGATTAGATTTACTGGGATGAGCGATTATAGGACGACTTAAATTAAGCTTTTCTTTCCAGAAGAAACTGAATATGCAGTATATCAAAAATAATACAGATTTGGGGTTTTTACTACTAAAGATCAGAAGCTATATAAATGACATGTCAATAACAAAAATTATTGATGCATTTCAGTGTGAAGAATAGCATTTGAGATAAATGTACTTTCTTAATGCCGGTGGTTTTCTGACTTCAAGCCAAAGTTATTTGTTTTGGGTCTCTGATATTGTGTGACTAAACAGAGGATGACCCTTCAGGTCACTCCCTGAAGTGTAAATGCGATGTTAACCATCTGCACAAGGCACAGCGCTGACAGATGGATGAATACTGTTAATGCGGATTATAAACCGACTTGGGAGAAAGTGGTCCTTCAGGTGCATCAAAGGATGTGCTGGAAAAGCAGCTGCAAGGCACATTGTTCTCTTCATCAGTCCTGACCCAGTATTTCTGTAAAGACAGATAAAGCAGCAATACGAATCGAATGAAATGAATGAATTACGAATGAAACCTGCCTCAATAAACCTTCTAGAACTGAATAATTATGAAAAGAAAAAAAACATATAAATTCAATTAGAAAACTTAAGAAAATGTATTCTAAGAATAAATAAAGATATTTGCAAAACTGCAGAGCACAAAGTGCTCCCAAGTGGGTGAGGGCACGGCCTTACAAACTGAACAGATGGCCTAGCTAGGATGGAATAAAAATGATACCGTCTCTGACAAGCAGTACAGTGGTGAGAGTGTGTGTGGTTTATGATTGTTTAATTTTTTTTCTTTTCTTTTTTTTTCAATTTCAGCTGTTCGAATCCACACAGATCATCACAGGGTCCAGAATGAAGGATTTAGGCCCCCTGGGGGTTCCAGCGGTTTTAATGCCCACAATAGTCTCCAGATAATGCAGTTGAGCCGGCCTCAGCTTTACTCAGAGCAGCCCAACAAATAGAAAACAAAGAAAAGGGAAGAAAAAAATGATCAAATAATAATCCCTAACACTTGAAAACTTTGTGTTTGTAGTTTTGATCACTCAAAGATTTTTTTTTTAAAGTTCATGATTTTCGTTATCAATTTTCAATCTTGCAGTAAGTTAGTTATCTGTTTAGTAAAGCTCACCTTATGTTCTTATTTTTTGTTCCATTCCTCGATTTGTTACCTGCTTTGTGCATTTTTTCTTTTCAGAACCTCTGAGGAAATATCCTTGTGTTGGGAATTACATCTGAGAGTCCTTTTCTGCACCTCCAGAAATGGAAATGTTTGCCAAATCTTCTTCACAATGTAAGTCAAGCTAATTCGGATTGGATGTAGAGTATCTGCAATCATACATTTTTTAAATCCTGACTAAGATTCTTTGATGGATTTTGGTCTGAGAAACCATAGCAACAAACAACATACATGCATACATAACAAAAACATCATTTAAAAGCACATTGTACTGAAAACCCTTTAGGCTCTGACTGAGTTTTCAGGATCTTCGTCCTGACGATGAAAAGTGGTGCATAAATTCAGTGTGTTGACATTTTACTTTCTTCTCCATTTATTGCTTTTCTTGCCCAGCCTGTTAGTTTACAAGGATGACCATATGTTGGTAGTTTGGAGTTGCACCATACACTTTCCAGTTTCAGATGATGGAATGAACAGTTTTGTAGGAGATGTTCAAAGCTTGCGGTCTTGCTTATAAACCTAATGTTGATTGAAACTTTTCCACAACTTTATCCTTAATCTGTCTGCACTGTTTCTTGGTCTTTATCTTCTTGGTCTTTCTTGGTATGCTTGGTCTTTATGATGTTGTTTGTTCACAAATGTTCTCTAACAAACTTCTGCAGATCCCACACACACTGGACACAAGCTGTTTAAACTCTTACTTTCAGTTCAGAGGGAATTCTACACAATGAGTACCTACACCCTGAGTAGTCAGCCACTCTGCTGCAAAACAAATTACAGTAAGCATTTTTGGACATCCACAGCCTGCCTTTTTTTCTGTTCTGTTGTTAAAAAAATGGTTGTTCATTTATAAATATGCACTGAGTGCCTGAAACTGAAGTAAAATTTCTTGTTTGTGCTCACAACCTTGGCCAATGAACATAATTCTGAGTGTGTTAGTATTCTACATTTGTTCCCTGTAAATCTATATGAAAATGTCTGCAATGCCATTCATTCAATAACTGAGAAATGCCTGAAAAGCTTGCTTTGAGCTCTTAATTATGTGCTTAGAAGAAACCTAATCCCCAGTATGACTAAAGAGATTCCCTGTGCAAACACATTTATATTCCAATTTGCATCCCCGTTTGAGAACTATTTGCATTGTCTGTCGAGCTCATCGCTGCCAAGCATGAAAATCTCTACAAGACAGAGACAGTAAGTGTTACACAAGGTTCGATTTGAAAGACAATTTTGTGTTTTTATTGGAATTCAGTGATGAATCAAATAAAAATACAACCTGCTGAGAGGCTTTCCAAAAGGGAATAGAGAGTCTGAAAGTGGAATCTGGCAATAGGCCTCCTGCTCTCTCCCCTCTAGAAGAAACTTTTAAAATAAATGATGGAATACCTATGCAGTGGCACACGTTACTGGGACTTCACACCTCCACACACACGCCCGCACACACAACGTATGCATTTAGTCTGCTGTGAACTTCTGACCGGCAGGTCTGAATTAATGCACTCTGAATATTGCTGTTCTCAGCCACTTTTATGTCCCACTTTTTACTTCTTTTTTTTTTTATTAAATAAATGAGTAACAGGGTTTTTTTTCTGCAAGCAAGACACATAATATAACATATTTCTTCTCTAAAATTCATGTACTGAAATCTCACTGCCTAAGAACTGCAGACTTGGACACCAAGCAGTTTGTAAAACGGGGCAAAAGTTTAAAGCTGGAAATGAATGAATGAACAAATAAATAATTGAATGAATGAATAATTTAATAATGCAGTACCTTCTGTCACAAAGCATAAAATATCTTCAGTCACTTTATGTTATTATTGTTAACAGACACAGCTGATGGACAGCTTGTAATAATTTTTGTGGACTGAGAACTCCACTCTGTTTCCTACAAAGAAATCTTCAGAGTTTATTTCCTTTATGTAAAAATAAACAATATGATGCATATTGCTAATTTTGAAACATTCCCCTATTTAACAAGTGGTACATTGATAAATCTACACAGTGTACTAAAATGGATATAAATTATTAATGATTTTTATTCAGTTTTTTGTTGCTGCATAAAAGTAGGTCCTCTGCATAGGGCACTACTGTAGTCCCGTAAGAGCTTTTCTAGTAGTTAAACTGATTTATTACCAAAGAAATTGTTCAGCAGGATCTGGACATCTCATCTGAATAGATAAGTGCACATACCCCCTTTCTGAATGACATGAAATTCAAAATAAATTATCATTAGATAGTCATTAGACAAATGGGCACATTAGTAAAGTCAACCCCTGAATCTAATTAAGTCACAACACTCGTTTTCTCATCACCCGTCTTTCCTCATCTCCCCTTCATCTCCTTTATGCCGTAATTTACCATCCAGTGCAAATTTACAGGACAAACACAATCGTATTGTTCTGGCAAATGTTTGTTTAACAAATGCAACCTGGCACTGGCAGCAATTCATGCGTCCCATGAAGCTTGGCAAAAAAAAATAATACTTAAAATGCTCCGTCATTCTGAATTAACACACGCGGCTGTACCACACATAACACTTGGAGAACTTCTCTGATGCCCTGAAAGAACAATAACTGAGCAAATATTAGCTTTGTGTCATAAATCGCTTGATAGGGCACCATGTCTGAATTATATCTATATATGTTCATTATGTTGGCTTGGTCATTGTTATCTTCCAGTAGAATAAATCTACCTAGATCTCTAATAAAAAAAAATAAAATAAAATAAATACTGTCTTATTTTCATTTCATAATTTGCCTGCTAGAAATCAGACTCCAGTGGGGAGAAGGTTATATTTGTTGCAATTTTATTTGTTGCAAAATAAATATAAAAAGTAGGTTTTTCTTAAGTTTGCAAGGCTTGTATGCCAAGGGTTTTATGGTAATCTTCAGTGTTTTGGGAAACTGATAGTCTTCATGTATCATAGTTCAATTATAGGAGGAGCTTTGTCCTACTGTTGTGGGAGAAATATATTTGTAATATATCAGCAATACTTAACTCTCCATTTGTCCATAGTCACTTTTGTATTCTGCATTTGATGCAACTTGTTTAAGGTTAACTAGAAAGCCAACTATGAATATATTATTGAATTAAATTATGATTTTGTTACCACAATTTCAAACTCAGCTAAACTTCAATAAATTTAGGCCACAGTTCATTTTTATCACAGCCCAGATATGGACCAAATATCTTGTTTACTTTTCAGCCCGCGTTTGAAACAACTGCATTTTGCTCTTCCCCTCTGTTTGGACAAATCTGGGCCAAAGCAAATCCCAACACAGAAAGCAACTGAAACTGTAAAAAGCAGAATCGCCCCAAGTCTTCTGGCTAGAGTAAACCTTATTTGACCGACATGTTGTTGTTTTCCAGTCCAAATACTGAATGAGATGTTTGTGCCAATTAGAGCTTTCTCTTTCCTGCATTAATAATAACAACCTCTCTCAGGATTTGTTTTCATTCATTTTCAGGAGGTGAACAAGATTAAATTAAAGCTTGAAATATGTGTGACAAACAAAATGATTGTTCTATACATATCAAATGAGGAGTATAATAAAAAAGCAAAACATGTTTACATATTTTACACATTTCTAAAGTTGTTTAAAGTACAGAAAATATTAACACTTTCTCTCATTTCTCAGCCAGATTTTTTTTCACATGCTTGTGTCCTATTCATCATTTCTTAAGCACTTTTCTCCTGATTCTTTTGAATCTCTTTAACGATTTAAAAAAGGAACATTTAAATCAATACTACACATCAATAAATAAAAAGAAAATTAGGGTGATCAGCAAACTCAATGATTACCCTAATCATTATTATTAGTATTATTTTATTTTTTTGTGTAATCACAGGAGGCTCAACTTGTGGCTCCATTGGTTTGTGCTGTACCCTGACTGAATGGGATGTATCCAGCAGTCAGTGTATTATTTTCATCTTTTACCAAACAATGAAGAATAAAGGTGAATGTGAAATCTGTCTAGCTTAAGGACGCTCTTGACAACCCAGTTTCCCTGGCCCAGCACTTAGACCGTACCTCCCTAAACCCTACTGCACTATCTCATTGCACATTTCCCTCTATGTATTCTACACTGTCACCTCTGACAGAGTAAAAATACATTGTCTAAATATACCACCATACCTGGGGTATTCTTTCTAAGTAGCTTATTGTAGCTTGAATATTAACTTCATAGGTATATCCTCATTTGGAAGTCGCATTAGATAAAAGAGTGGGCCAAATGCAGAAGTATAAACATTACTTCACACACACACCATCAGTTTATCAGTTTTGAACCAAAATGTTAATGGAAGCTAGAACAAGCAAGCATTGCCATTTTTTTAAATCCTAATTAAGGGATAAGGTTCAGCTTTTTTACTTTGTACAGTGGGTCTCCTACCAGCTACCTTCCTTCGTACTTGATGATTTTTATAAAATCTAGTACTAGCTGCAAGGCAGCTCTTACACACAATTTGTACAGTCTGAGACAGAACTACTATCAGATACTTATTCTCATGGCAGAAATGCTTGTATAATCCTTAGTTAATGATATACCTTATCTGATAATCCTGTCTGATAAAGATTCCCTGAGCAATATTCCCTAATCCTCCACATCAACAAGGAGGACTTAGAGCTTGACTTTATTGTGTCATGTCAGGAGAAAAAAACAGCATCAGAACAGGCCTGAGCACAAACGTCCTGAAGAAAGAAAGAAATGCAAAAGGATATTGTAAGTCAAATAAACCAGCTCACATCCCTATTTAAAATGGTAGTTTTTTCTGGCGTGAAAATATAAAAATTTATTTTTTTTAAAATGTTCCCACATATACAAATGTTGTGAAATGTAATCTGCACAATTTAAGTAAAAAAGCAACAAAATGATGTGGGTAGGTGCTAATATATTAAAGCATTCGCTCTTCTTTAGTTCACAAATGACATCAATAATATTAAATCTGACTTGACTGAAAGTTCAGCTGTTCCTCTTGGATTTTCCTCTACATTTATATCGCTTAGCTAAAGCCATTGTTTACTGAAAGGTTTTATTGGATCACAAAAATTTCACTGTGGGAAATGTATGAAAAATACCATGCAGATATACCATGAGATAAAAACTATGAAAAGCAGTAACACCGCATAAACATGTTCCTCAGAAATGAGTGAAAAGACAAGATACAAACTGATCAGGAAAGCTGACAAGAAGCAGAGAGCAACACTACAGGACCTGGAGAAGTTTCTAACAAGGACTGGTTGCAACAATCTCTCTGTTTTCTCCATATATCAGAATTAAAGGCAATGGAAGCTAGGTAGAAATCTTTTCTTCAAACGAGACATCAAGGTGTGGCTAAATTAACCCAAAACCTTGTAGAAGTGTTGTGGTGTGATGAAACTACACTTAAAATTTGTGGTCACAATTTCCAAATCTTTGGTTGATACAAAAAACGCCATTCCTGAAAGAACATCTTGCTCACAGGGAAATATGGTGGCAACATCATGATCTTGGCATGATCATGATGTGGAACTGAACGTGGATAAATATATTTTAATGCAGCACAATCATTATAATTTCTGTCCATCTTAAACCATGTAATACTGACTCAATGAGAGGAAAATTAAAGTGGGCTGATCAGAGTCCATAACTGAATCTGACAGTATGTCTGCAGTGTCACCTGAAGAGGGCAGCAGACTAGAGACGCCATCTTCTGCAAGGCAAAATAGACATTAAAACGAGACAAGCAGTTACTAATGAAAAACGAATGCTGAACTTAAATCAAATGGTGCTTCAACAAAGTCTGAGTTTAACAGAGGGAACACTTACACTTTCTTCCCTTGCTATAAATCTATTGGTGTCTTAGTTGTTTCTTCTTCTCTCTTTTTTAACCATAAGTGACATATTATTTATAGCAAATCTAATTTATAAGAGCTAAGACGTCTCTCTTGTCTAATCAGATCTCTCTTGTAAATGAGATCTTGGATCTTAATCAGAAAACCTGTGTTAATAAATAAATAAAAAAGAATATGACGTTTGTTTAATTTTCTGGATCACAATAATATGGCGTTTAGGTGTGTGCCACAAATATACAAGAAAAAAAAGAGCTTTCTCTTTAATTTATTAAAAATGTTAATACAGTCGTTGAAATTTGAATCATAGTGAAATTTGTCTTTTACTTAATAGATTCTATCCAGTTTACACGAAACTTCTTGAAGTCATTTAGTTAAATACTGGAAACTCGTGATTAAGCCAGTATCCAGTTTTCAGGAAGCTTCAGTAAAAGAAATGACAAAAACATAAAATGTATCACATTTAGTGTCTTACAGCATTGCTGCCAGTCAACTGCCCTATCAGGTTACCTCTCCACAGATATAAGAACGTCATGTGAGTGATTTGGTCACACGGGGGCAGAATATTGCCTGCATTAGTCGAGACACATGGAAATGGTTTGCTTCCCACAGTATTTAAAGCCTTTTTGTGGTGGTGAAGAGAGCATCCAGATTGACAAGACCAGCAGCAGCATCTCACATGTGCAGTAAGTGCCTCCTGTCTCAATGGATATCTTTCATTTTGTACTGAATGTATTTGATTAGAATGTAGTTCTACTGATATTTAAGATATTTTGCTTTTATTTAGAAAAAAATAGATTATACGGGCGTCATCTATATTTTCTTAGCAATTTGATTAATAATGTGCTATAGTTATAAATTATGTCTAACAAGTGTGGAATCTGAGTACAGAAAAGTTTCTCTCATTTCTTTATTAAGGATTATAATATTTTTTTTATTCCTTTATGGCTGATATTTTTAAATCATTTAGATAATTTGGACTGAGATGATTAGATGTTATGATTGTCTGATAACATATCTATTCTTTTATGCCTTGTAATGTCATTCTACATTTGACACTCTACTATTGGTCAGTTATTAATCTATTTAATACTCCTAGTTGTTGCTTTAGAGTAGCAAATGTATTATTATTTATATTTCATTTGTAATTAATTCTTACATATTTATTAAAATAAAAAAGGTCTAAATAGAAAATGGCAAATGAATATGTAAAGAAAAGAAGGAAGAAAAAAAACTGAAAATAATAATAAATTGTTTAAGGAAATCTTAAAAGTAGTTTTATCCCAATGCATATGGATCAGCAAACTTATCTTTGTAAGTCTATTAGATCCTAATGACATAAAATGAGACTTTACAGGGAAATCTTTGTTTTAGTGAAGCAGCCACATCCCCAATTTGTTTTCTTGTTTTGCTTTAGAAATTGCTGTGGAATAAAATAATTATTCACAGTGTGTTTACTTTGTCAAATAGTTTATTAAACCATTTACAGGATTATTATTACTTATAGGTGTTTGTTTTCTGCTAAGGCTGTCTTCATCACTTGCAGACAGAAACTGCAGCTCTTTACAGGAAACTGTTGAAACAGGAAAAAGGCCAAACCGCAGGCATTATTGCTCATTTTTAAGGTCTTCAAAGATTCTTGCTGCCTGATAACAGACAAGAATAAATAATTATCACACTTTCACAGGAAAACGGCCCCCATCTTTCCTGTACTTGTTGCTAGAACATCATGAGCAGGCAAACAGGAAAGAGGTTGTAGCTGTTCTTAATTATAGATCCACCTTGTGAGCTGTCTGAGTTTATTCCATTATATCTTTGTGTTAATTTGTGTTAGTTACATGTGTTAATTTTGTAAACCTCCTTGGGTATGTGTTAACACCCTCTGATATGTTCCTTTGATTTCTGAGGGGTGTATATGGATCAGGAATCACGATGTCTAGTTCGGAGTTTGTATGACAGTTTAACTGAATGCAATCTCTCCGCCTCAGCTAAGGTGTTTTATGTTTCAATAAAAAACTGTGTTTGTTCTTTCATTTGTATCCTTGTCTCACAGTTTTTCCCACTTATCATTGCTCAACCAGTACCCATTAGTGCACTTCCTGGACGCTTGGCTCCTTCAAGCAAATGTGTGACCGGATCAGTTGCCTGAACCCAATGACACACATTTACCACAGCTGCTGGGAAATGATGGGCATGATCACATTTTCTGGTCTCTTTATCAAATTAACAATATTAGAGAAAATCCCATTGCACAGACGGTTTTGGTGATTATTATAGAGTTGCCTGTGCTGCAGAGGATGTGCTAGAAAACATAGTTTGATCGGAGAATCAGGTAGAGTTGTTGTAATGCTTAAGTACAATGTTAAACCACATATAGTACAATGCTAAAATAGTTCTAAAATCACTGTTTAGGATGTTCTGACAATAAATAAGCAAATAGGTTACATCTACAAGGTGAAAATAACAAAGGAAACCATTTTAATAGACATTATCATTTCTGTTAATGCATAAACAGCACTTTTACTTTGAGTGTTTCTCATCGTTGGACCAGAACAACATTTTATTAGAATGCAGAGACTCCCAAAGAGAAGTGATTAAAACTGATGGCTTTGGTGACCACAGCTCGCTGAGCCTATAGTTAACCATCAAACTTTAATCAAAACTGACTCATTCTGTCAACCTTAATAGAAAAGTCCTTGTTAGAGTCAATGTTCAGGCCCATTGGTCCATGTTAGATTGCCTAAATGTTTGCTGTGAACTGTCACTGACTGTGCAGAAATGTGGTTTTAAATCAGCTGGGCAGCAGAAACAAAACATTTACACAATCTAACTTTTCAGCCAGACGAAGAAGAAACTCTAGCAGCCATGTTATCACATGAAACAGCAGCAGTTTCTGAAAACAAAGCTTCTGCAATATCTTAAGAGGATTCTTGCGAAATTTTACATAGTGAAAAGTAATTTATGATTTGACCTTTGGATGTGACTGATGGACTTTATGAAACACATTATAAGGTTTCTTTCAATCTTGCTCACCCAGGATCACCCTGTAGGCCACCTGGGACGGATCCAAACACACTACAAACAAGCTGTGAAGGACATTGTTGTTTTCTACAACTGAAAGGCTTCAGCCTCCAAAATACTCAGTGGATCTGAATGCCTTTCTAGGTAAAGACAAAGTCATATGCTTTCCCCTTTTGGCAACATAAGTGGTTGGCTAAATACAGGCTCTGAATGCCCCGTCAAAGACAAAATCTTTGTTCGTAGCCATGTTTAGCAAGGTTTTTGCATTTGGTCATAATACTTCACCGAGAGACTATATTGACTTGGTTTTCTGTTTCATGCATTCTCGATGTTTGACTGTTATAAATATGCAAATGTTGTAAGTATAAAGATGTCATTGCTCTCTCCATTGACAATACACGTGTCCTCCACTAAGTGATGAACTTCAGCAGAGATGTGGCACGCCAGACCAGTTGTTATACGTATGTCATAGAGGATGAAGATTCAGCCCTGGCAAGTCTAAATGCAGTTGAGGTGAGGATCGTTTTTTTCGAAAAACTCTAAACTCCTGTATTCTACATTGAAACATGAGTCGCAATAAAGGCATCAGACTTTACTTACATTTTTGCTACACAGACTCAAGACTAGACTCACACTAAAGGTCTAAGACTCTATTCTGATGCTCATAATTACTGACAAAGTAGATGTTTCTCAAACCTACATTGTGATTTACTTGATAAACATAAAAATGATGGTAAACATCTTTATACATAAATCTATCAACAATGTAATGAATGTCAATGCTTGGTTACAAGACTTAAAGAGATATAAAGCCTTCTCTCTTCTCATTCATCACATTTTTTTGTTATTACATGTATCCACAATTGTTACATCTTAGCATATCATTCATCTTCATTTATTAATTCAAAAATATAAGCTAATCATATTTTATGATTTATTTACTACAAAAATAAGTTGTTAAAATAAAGCCTTGTCCTTTTGCTATTCCCTAACACTTATTTCTCTTTATTTTCCCTCAGTGCACAGATTATAAATCTGTCATGTTTTTTTTCCAATTGGCAACAATCTTCTCTAACACAGAGAACTGAGCAAACAAATGGTTTGATGTCTCTGCCGTAAAAAGCCCTAGTTGCGTGCCTCGTCCTGTTGATTCTCGGTTTTTATTTAGATTGCTGTGATTATTAAATGTGGACTTAAATAATTAATTAGTTAGTTAATTATTTTTTTTCAGCTTGGGCAAAAAGTTATTTCTTATTTGTGGTGTTTTTGATGTATTTTGTGAGTGTTTCACTTCTTAAATCCATTAAAGCACAAAATTGTGGGTCTTCATGAAAGCTCTCATTTGTGCAATTAGAACCGACTGAAAATACTGGAAATGAGAACTGCAAACCAGTATTGCCATTTCTTGAAACGCTAATACTTTGGTTGCAGATGATGCCCAATTAATATTTTTTGTCCTTTTAATTATTTATTTGAAGCATTGTTTTGCAAAAGTAGATTCATAGTTTATCAATCGACAACTATGCAGGATTTCTTTCTATTCCATGCAGGGCCACAAATATGCATGCTGGCTCAAGTAAAAGTTGTGCAGACTTTTTTACAGTCATCACCAAGCTTGTGACTAGCTTACTCATTATGCTCATTATGCTTGCCTCATAATGACAACAGAAATATCAAAAGTCCATACACTGTGCAAAACCATGATGAGTTTAAAATACTTCCATCCATAACTATAATACTGGCATAACACACCACAGGTACTTCCATTTTTTTCTGTTTAAATTACAAAGAAACCTTGAGGTTTTTGTTGAAGACACTAGCCATTTTCTCTTGTTGGATCAAGCAATCAATTTCAACTAATTTATTGCTTTGTTTACATTGCAAACCCTAAGGGAGCAAAGCATTGAAGTTGCTAAATTTCCCAAGAAAACAAGCAATGAATGGGAGAGAATGTTTTCAAAGACAAAGCTTCTTTTCTCTATCAATACCTACGTATTTAGCTCAGATTGCACCAAAAAGCCAGCTTTTAGAGATCAAAGCCTATGGCTAATCATGAAAAAAGCACTCGATACACAAACTACGTGCCCCAGTGTGGATCAGTGTCATGATCATGCTATATATTGCAATCAATATTTCTGTGCAGTTGGCAGAGAAGGGGGACCTGACTCTTCTGGAGAACCTGGTGAGGAAGAGCCCAGAGGTCCTCAGTGAGAAAGATGAATGTGGAGCTAGTCCCCTCCATCATGCTGCTGCAGGGGGCCACGTCTCCCTCATTCAATTTATTACCTCTGTCATAGATCCACAAGGTAAGCATGATTCAGTTGTATAGTGCGCTGCTGCCTGCTCAATAGGAATTATCATAATCCTGTCTTTGGGTGCTTTAAGTAAATGGGTTTTTTGGGGGGGGGGTTTCTACTGTTGGTAATATGGGGCATAATAAAGAGATCAGGATTTATAAACATTTGCATGAATGTTTGTGTTTTCACTTGTGTTTGCGTGTCATGCACAGAACTGAACAGCTGTGATGACCAGGGCAATGTCCCTCTGCACTGGGCCGTGGAGAGGAACAAAGCAGAGAGCTGCAGGGCCCTTATGGACCTGGGAGCCAACCCCAACATCCTCAACAATGCTCTCCTGTCCCCCCTGCACCTGGCGGTCAGCCTCGGACACAACAGCCTGCTGGGGGTGAGAAGGCTGAGAGTGCACAGTTAATGTTACCGTTTAATTTTTTGTTGTTTTACATTCTTGACATTTCTTACTTTACAGCTCACACATATTTTATTTTTAGTGATTGTGAAATCAAAACCCCTGTTTTTAACTTTATTTCAATTTTATTTCAATTTATACATCATTATTTTAATTCATATGTCACCCTTCAGCTATTCAACAAGTGTTAGAATCTTTTTTTTTTTTACAACCAAATTGCATACACCATTGCAATGAGGGGTATAGTGGTAGAATAAGGGCTTTAAATTGTAAACAAGTGATCTCACTTACTGATTAGTAGAGCCTAGAAAACTGCTGGTTTTACACTTTAGAATTTTATTTAGGTGCTATTTGAGTAGTAGATGCTCTAAAATAAACGTGAGCCATATTTTTAAGATTTTTATTTCAATTTTTTTTTATTATAAAAAATAAGTTTTGTACTTTCTACTTACTGTCTAATTACGCATAAGTATTTTCTACATATACATTGCTTTGTGTTGGTCTACCACATAATATCGCAGTAAAACTAATCAAGGTCTATGGTTAAAATGTGATGGACTGTGAAGAAATTTAAGAAGTATGAGTACTTGCATGATGCATCATATCACCAAATTGCAATCAACTTTCTTGGGTCCTAAACGTAGCAATGTAACATTTGACTGATTTTAAGTCAAAATAAAAGAGTACATTTATTAACATATATCACATTTTCTCATACATTTTAAAAAGACTAGCTACGTTTTTCTATCTATATATTCCAATAAGAAATATGCAGGTGTTGGTCAATGCAGTCTTTGGCTCTTCTCCATAACCTGACACAGCATAGTGCAGAATGAAGGACGTAGGTATTAGTGGTAGGACACAAAATAATATCAAAGATTGCATGACGCTCTGTTTTTTTTTTAAATCCCTGCTCTTTTAGGTGCTTTTGTCCTACAGTGTGACAGACTGCAACCTACAAGGAGACCTTGATAACACCCCACTAATACTGGCCTGCTCTCTCAACAACTGTGAAGCTTTGAGCATACTGGTATGTTCCGTTTTCCATTAACCACCAGTATAGCATGTCAACAGAACTGTGCCTTACTGGAACACCAGGACAGATTTGTCTCCAACAAAACATGGTCTTTTTTTGTCCTTCTTTATAAAGCTAAAGCACGGGGCCATGCTCTGCACCCAGAACAAGCTAGGCCATTTTGCCATGCATGCTGCTGCCTTCGCGGGAGCAAAGAAAGCCATGGAAGTCATTCTGAAGGCTGGTACGAGAATTAAATAACATATGTCGACAAAATCCAGAAGTGCTGACAGTAATGAATGTTTCTTGCAAGGCCAAATGGCAAATTAGGTTGATAGATAACAAGAGTTCACCTTGCCACAAGAGCCTCCAGAGACATTTTCAGGAAAAATGCTTTGTATATTCAGTCCCTCAGTGACTCAGAGAGATTGTTTACCAAATGTGAGTTTGTTGGAGGAAGCTTACTTCCAGTACAAAATATTTATGAGCTTTCCAATAGTTTTTGTATTACAGTTTTGGATGGTTTGGATTATAACAGACAATTCATTTGGATGAACAAAATTACTCACATAAAAACAAAACATAAAAACAAAACAAAGTCAAAAAACAGACAAGCTGAATGGGAATTGCCAGTATGTTTGCAGTATACCCTCAACACTCAGTACAAAGCAACTCTTGATTTAATTCGTTGACAGGAGAAGAGCATGGCCACAATGCAGTGTCCCACATCAACTACCTAGACAAGTCCAGGAGCAGCCCTCTCCATCTGGCTGTGCGTGGAGGGAATTTCGATGCCATCCGTCTCTGCATTGCCACTGGGGCCAAAATAGACCAGCAACAGGTATGTGACCAACAGATAGTTTTGAAATGTCAAGAATGGTCTGCATAAAGTTAGACTTTCCATAAGTGTGTAAACCATCAATCAAAACACAGATGTTCATTTGCTTGTCACCACAGTTTTTCATATATTCAAGGATGATATTTTCATAAACACATCACAAATGGTCCAATTCGTCTTCCGTCTGTCAATTGCATGCTTTGTTAGATTTGCATTTGTTTTGCTTAGTTTTTTAATCTACAGCCAATTTGCCTACACCTGTACATTATTTTACTGGCAATTATGCTAGGACAAGTCAGTCTCATCCCTCTCATCCGGGAGTGCTTGTTATGTCTAGTTCAGGTTTAGTGCCCAGAGCCATGGCAGGGATAGAGGGTATAGTAATAGCTTCAGTTGGCTAAATTGATACAAATTACCTCCACTTACACTATGGAGCTGAGTTGGGCAATCACCAACCCCTCTTCTGTCAGTCCTCGTTATCTCATGAAAGGCTTGCACTAATGTCAGCCAGTATGTATAGGCCATACATTAGGGAGGTATAAAGTATGTGCAGGAAATGTTTATTTGACTTCTTATTCCTGCAGATACGTGTTACATTAAAGCATTGTTCATTCCTAATTCTGTGTTCAGTAATGCAGTGATATTTTTTAGAATGATCGCTGCACGCCTCTTCATTTGGCCTGCACTCAGGGTGCTATAGAGGTAGTGAAACTGATGCTGTCCACTGTGGACCAAGTGGAAGATGTTATCAACCTGACTGATGGGGCTTGCCAGACCCCTCTGCATAGGTGGGTGTTCTCCTGTCATCCCAGCCAGAATTAATGTCAACAGTTCGCCTTCACTGTGCTCTCTTCAGATGCTTGATCTATTTCACCAGAGTGTTATTTGTTAATTAGACTTGAGGAAAAAGTCAATGACATTGAACACGTGGGCTGCTTACAGTAGTGGAAAATAGATCATAAACCACCTTTAAGTTTGTTATTATTTGTGTTGCAATGTATTCAGTTTTTATTTTTTTTAAATAACATTTGGCTTCATCTCTGTTGAATAAGATCTATTACAACCTGATGAAGACCAGGTCCTTTAGATTTTAAAACTAAGAATGTAATTATATTCAACCATATTATCTATCTATCTATCTATCTATCTATCTATCTATCTATCTATCTATCTATCTATCTATCTATCTATCTATCTATCTATCTATCTATCTATCTATCTATTGTATGTATGTCAAAGGTCTTCATTGTAGGTTTGATGTCTAATCTGCAAACCTACTGCAACAGCTATGTTCCCTGCTGTCCTCAGATTCAGGGTTTATAGAAATGGGGATTAACAAGTATTTTTCCATCAGTCACACAGTTGTTAAAGAAAAATAAAGAATCATCTACTTTAGCCACTGCACATGCAGAATCCAACCAAACTGCAAGGAATTTGTGATTGATGTGCATCAACTGAGAGAACAACTGCAATCCAAGAGATAAAAGGCGAAATGACAAAGGAAAATCTAGTTATGTCACACTCTGACGAAACACAATTAGAGTTAGATCAGTCTTATTCAACACTTGACACCATGACTAAGGTTGCCAGCTCTTGCAGCTGTGTTTGTTGGTTTACAGCAACTGTGTTTGCTTTTCCAGGGCTACAATATTTGACCATGCGGAGCTGGCGGAGCACCTAATTTCTTTGGTAAATAAAGCACTACACAACAGTTATGAACACATTTAGCCTCAGATGAGAAATCATGTGATTAACCTATCTTCTCTTTGCAAGCTGTTGCTGCACTTTGACTTTTAATTTGGTGTCACTGCTCAGAACAGTCCAGCCAAATTACAAATGAATTTTTTAATCAATTTAATCATTTACTTTGTGTGCTTCCCCATGTTTGTTATTGAGCAATTAGGTTCACTCTACAGGGCTGAGTTCAAGGCGCTGCTGAGCAATACTTGTCCACCATCTGTTGCACATATACACTCTTTTATTAGAAGTTAATTGCTAGGAGAGAGGAAACACCTGAGTTTATTAATGTAAGCTCATTTTGTCGTAAAACAAAGGGACAGGATATCAACCTGAGCTCATTTAGGTCTAAAAATATACATTTCTGAGATGTAGCCAATATGAGGCAAGGTCAATCTCTCCTTGGTAGCTCAGATTTTGTACTTTAAGAAGTGCAAAATCATTGGATAAAATTGACACCCATAATAGTGAAGTGATTGTTTACCATATTTTAAAACTAACATCACACTGAATACACCATTTCCCCTATGAAACACAACGGTGGCAGCATCGTCCAAGGTGCACTGCCTCCTAATGTGTGTGTGACTTGAAATACCTTATTCTCTTGCAAATTTTTATGATTTATTGTTATTTGTGCAATATCAGCTTTTCTGTTCTATTTTTTTGAACAATATGTTTAAGGTAGTCTGGAAGCAAGAGTAATCCAGCAGTTTTTGAACTACAACTCCATTTATATCTTTAAGCCAAACCTCTTTTATGTGATCAGCTGACCTCTCCACACTGTGTCTAAATATGCTGTTGATGTCCCTTCACACTACAGCAACGGGAAGGATTCCAGCAAATAAAGCTGCATGTTTTAGGAAAAATGCAAGCCTGCCTCGAGATATAGAGAAAACATTGCACTGTAGGAGTTAATTTGTTTGTAATCTAATCCTTCCCCTTGTGTTACTATGAAGCAAAAGATTTTTGGAAAGAGAGGGCCTGCGAAATGCAACTTTACCCTTGTGCATATGGGGCAGAGTAAACATTTCTAGAACTCATTCAAGTGAGCTCTAGAAATGGATACAGTTACAAATGATTCATCTTTAAAAGGCAGAAGAGTTATAACTATAACGTTGTTTGATTTTATACATACTGTATTCATTCATATCCATGTTTCTTTTGGAAGGTCTTCAAAATTAATTGCAGTGAAAATGAGTTAGAAATGTTAATTCTTTTGTGTTCTCACTTCCTAGGGTTCTGACCTGAACAACACTGACTGTAAAGGAAACACTCCTTTGTTGTTGGCAACCAGCTGTGGAGCATGGAAAACTGTAGCTCTGCTGCTGTCCAAAGGTGAAATAAAATGCTGCTCACATCTACCAGAAGCACTTAAGATTTCCAACAATGTTGACTTGGAATAGGTTTTAAGTTTATGCTCATATCCTTTAAGGGGCCAATGTGAACTTGAAAGACAAACGTGGCTGTAACTTTCTTCACCTGGCCATCCTGCAGCCTAAGGGTCTGAAAAACCTCCCAGAAGAAGTGCTACAGGTATGCAAAAAAAAAAAAATCACAGTGTAGGAAGACATCAACATATTGGAATGTAATTATGGCACTGTCTTTAATCAATTTGTTTTGAGAGCTAAAGAAAAAGAGTATTTCTAATGTAAATTTCATTGAATGAACAATATCTTTACAGATTTCACAATGAACATTTATTACAATATGAAAGTGGAATTGATAATAATGGAAGAGGTTAAATGCATCTGATCTCAAACAAATGTACTCACAAATGATAATATCTCTCAGCCTTCCTTGAAAAGCTTACTCTGAATTTCAAGAAAGGATGGATGGATGTTTACTGTGTTTACCTTTTAGAATTTCAGTAGGTATTGTGGCAAAATTTGTAAAAAAGAAAATGCCCCAAATCATGGAAAAGCTGAAAATTCAAATTCAGTAAATAGTCTGAAATGTTATTTCAGCATTTCAGACTATGCTGAAATAACATTTCAGGGTTGTGGAGAGGTAGTCTCATTACCATTACCAACATACTTTTTGAATAGGACTTGAGTGTTATTAGTCCAACATGTCTATAATGTCTCTCACTTTAGCATAACAGCGTGAAAGCTTTGTTGAACTGCGAAGATAACGAGGGCTGCACGCCACTGCACTATGCCTGCAGACTGGGCATCCATGACTCAGTGAAGAACATGCTGGGCCTCTCAGGGCAAGTTGGCCTTGCATGCAAGTCCAAAGACAAGAAGTCTGCCCTTCACTTTGCTGCACAGTAAGAAAAACACTGACTTAACTGGAGCTTCATTCAAAATTGGTTAGTTTTTTGAAAAAAAAAAAAAAAAAAAACTAACCCACTTTGGTTAGGCAACAGGAAACTCCTGTTCCCTTGAGTTTCTAGAGAAGTCAATAGTGGCTCAGACCTTTACAATTGTGAATCCAATCCATCATATATTATGAGAGTGATTGTGTTATTCCTTTAATTTAGAAAAAACAGGTGTGAAAAGTTATCTGCTATTTGTTCTTTGAATATTGAAGATCCATCTAACTATGACTTTAAGTGATAAATGGTGGAACAAAGAAAACTGTACTTATAGTGATAAAACAGAGATTTTTACTAGGGCTCTACAATTAAACAAAAGGTAGACAGGTAATAAATTAATGTTTCAAGTTTCAACTCAACTAAAAATGTCACCAGATGTTTTAATCCAGTGAGTTGTTTTTTTTTAAATCATAACCTTTTTGTAAAGATTAATTGCAGCAACACACGATGATTCTTCACGAAGCTGAAGGTGCTGTCACAAGAACAGAATTCAATTACCTAGAAATGCGAATAAATGCAATAAATGTTGTGAATGAATGAACATGAGGCATTTATTCGCATTGATTTTTCAATCACTCACACCTACTTAATTAGAACTCAGGCAAAAGAAAACGACGTTATGATGTCATCCTATAAATCTTTGTGAAATCCCATTTTTAAACCCTGCTCAATTTATTGTGCTGATGCAAAGTCCTGCTCACCTTCTTAAAAATTTCAGAAGCAAAGAAGAATATTTATTAACAACACAGTAGCGCAATTTTCAGAGCTTTAAGGATGGTTGGCTCCAACTTTCACTGTAGGATTTTCACTATTGGTTGAAGTCTTGTTTGAAAAATGTCAGGGTGCTTTGGGGGATAATTAAAATCATATCCATATGATCGTGTTAGGTACACCATGTTTAAACTTTTTTTTTACTTGACACCAATGCTACACCAATGGATAGAAATTGGGTGCAGTTTTAGTCAGCTTAAATCATTCAACTTCCTTTTTTTGCATTTTTATTAAGAGTGTGTGGCACTTTGATACCTTCTGTCTAAGATGTAAAACGTATAGATGGGACATTCAGTTAGGGCTATTTTGGTTTTAAAAGGTGTATGTACTCAACTGTGAAGGTAGTTACATAGTGAAGTTTGAAAACAAAAATGCTGATTTTTGGAACACATTCCTTAAGCAAATAATTCTTTGTAAATTTTAATCCAAGCTAAAATATTTTGATGATGTTCCTAAATCAGCATGAGCTTTGTTCAAATCAGATGTTTTACTCTCCATTGTGCTTTACGTCATAATGTCAGACAGTCACTATACATGTTACAGCATATTAGTGTTTCTGCAGCACAATGCCTCTCTTCCTTCTCCTCATTTCTTTAAGATATGGGCGCATCAACACCTGCCACAGGTTGCTGGAGTCCATCACAGACTCTCGTCTGCTAAACGAAGGTGATGAGCGAGGCCTGACTCCGCTCCACTTGGCTTCGAAGGCTGGGCACACCAAGGTGGTTCAGTTGTTGCTGCGCAAAGGAGCTCTCTTTCACAGGTAGACCCAAATGCTGGATCGTGGCATTTACAGACAGCATGCATAGCATTTGCAAAACTAAAAACATGCGATGTTATTGATCTTGATATTTTAAGCCAAGACAATATGTTAGCAAGTAAATTTATGGCACACAAACCTGTGAACATTTGTTTCTCAGTGATTACAAAGGCTGGAGTTGTCTACACCATGCTGCCTCTGAAGGATACACACAAACTATGGATATACTGCTCTCTGCAAATCCCAAGTTATTGGATAAAACTGATGAGGATGGGGTATAAATTATGATTTCTGTGTAGAATGAACTTAAATTTTTACATAAACGAGTGTTTTGTTTTATTTTTAGAAAGAAATCTGCCTTTTCTTTGATAACAATTTTACCAGGCTGTACAGTCAGCTCTGTTATCAAGCATGTAATTGTTTGTTGTCACATTGACATGCCAGAACACTGCACTCCATATCGCTGCGAGATCTGGACATGTGGCTGCAGTCAGAATGATGCTGGTCAGAGGGGCTGAGATTGTTTTGAACAAGAATGACACTTCCTTTCTTCACGAAGCGCTGCAGAACGGGAGAAAAGAAGTGGCCAATGCTGTAATTGACAGTGAAAGGCAAGTTATCAAAAATTTTAAAAAAGGCTTGATCTTAAAGAAATAGGTAGTGTTGTTCAAATTCTTGATCTTATGTTCTAAATATAGAAACTCAACTAAGCTTTTACTCTTGCAGGATTGAGGAGGCTTTGCCACTGTTTGCTCCCGGTTCCACCCAACGATGCCCCATTCTTGACATGATTGAATTTCTGCCAGAGTGCTACAAGGTTTTGAAAAAAAAAAAAAAAAAAAACTTTTATCATGAATCTTTGTACCCATTCATCATACATAATTTCTGATTCATCATACATAATTTCTGTATACCATTTTCTGTTACGTAACTTGTTGTGACTAAGATTGGAGATCAGATTTAAAGTTCTCTCACTGTGACTCATTCCTACAGCATCTGCTTGACCGCTGCATGAGGGAGTCTGATGATGATCACAACAGCCCTGAATACCATGTAATTTATCTGCAACGTGCACTATGAATACATCAGCCAGAACATCATTATTGAAAAAGTTTAAAAAAGTTTTCTGTATGTGGTGTAGATTGAATATGATTTCAGATGGCTGCAGGCTCCCATTTCACAGACGTTGAGTGAGCAGGGCTATGCTCCTAAGCCACTAGCCGCAGTCAATGTAAGTTTCCTCATCTCAAGTCTAACTTTGATGTGGTCAAACGCAGGTGCTTCACATGTTTACCCACTCACTCCTCAAAGCACACCTGATCACGATTTCTGATTCTCTATCTTAGTAGATTTGCTGTGGGCTTTTGAGGCCACTCAAAGATTACAGAAAAAGCTTGGGCATGAATTTTATATTAATTTGGGGGGTCTTAGTGATCTATTTGAAATCATTACTTATGCAGTTAAAATTATGATACAATTTTAAACTCCAAACAGTTTTAAAACCAATAATTGCGTTTGAATGTGTTTTGGATTTAGCAGATAGTCAATACCAAAAAGTTGAGTCTAACCTTTTCATTTTTTTGAGTATTGGTCATTCTGTTGAGTGCTGTCAAATATTTTCTGGCAAACGGAAACTATTTCAATCATGATCACTGAAAAGATGTTATTTAGCTACATTTGTGTCAAGTTGTCCTCAAGAAACATTAGCAACCGTTCATAAGCAATTTGGCTAAATATGTGTGGACTGCTAAATATCTAGACTATTGTAAAACTTCCGGACCTGGTTCTTGGTCTTAAAAATCTTTTATATCGCATGTTATATCATCATTTTGCTGCTGAAGAAGAATGGTTAAATAAATGTAACCTGACCACAGATGTACTTACTGAGAATAGCAATTTACATCTTTTCTATGTTAAAAACCTTTTATTCACAATTTCTGCAGGCAATGGTGCAATATAACCGCATTGAGCTCCTCAACCACCCAGTCTGCAAAAAGTATCTGGGAATGAAATGGTGTGTATCAACAGTTTTACTCCCATAGGAGACTGAACTTTATTTCATTTCTCAAAATGTAAGTAGTGTTTTTGTCATATTTAATTTCAAAATGCTTTTTGTTTATTTTCCTCTCCACAGGGTTGCCTATGGGAGCAAAGCTCATGTGCTCAACATGTTTCTGTACCTGTTAGGGCTACTGCCCTTAACAAACCTAATAGTGACCCTTCGACCCTCTGTAAACACCACCGAGACAGGCGAACTCGACATCATCATGGTTCCCACTTCATTCACAGAGGTGGAATGCAGCATAAGCTAAGATATTCAAATAATAAATGTGTAATGACCTAACTCCACTTGTTTCAATCTTTTTTTTTTCCTAGCAAAGTATGTTCTTGTCATTCTGCATGGTGATGGTCTTGATCGCTAACATCTATTCTATTGGAAAAGAAGTGGTACAAATAACACAGCAGGTTGGAGTTACACTGTTATTCATATATCATTAAACTATTAAAGAAAATTATTCCATACATATATTTCTCTACTAACCCTAGCTAGTTTTGAGAGATGAATGTGAACTAAAATAGCAAAAATATCACCTTTACTGTTTGTTTTGCATGTTTCTAACACAAAAAAACTACTTTATTTGTCATAATCCATTGCTACCCCAAAGCGCTGGAGTTACTTCAAGGACGGTTCGAACCAGATTGACTGGATGTCGGCCATCTGCTCTCTTTTGTTCGTCATTCCCCTCATGGTCAACGCAGAAGGTTCTTGGCACTGGCAAGCAGGCGCAATAGCAGTTTTAAACTCCTGGATTGGGTTTCTCCTTTATCTCCAGAGGCATGTTGACTCCAACTGTTACATTGCATTTATTTTACCATCATGTCTTTCTAGCGTTGTTGAAGTTGTACAATTTTCCCACATTTTAGGTTTGAGGGTGTTGGCATTTATGTTGTGATGTTTGGGGAGATCATGAGGACATTGCTCCGTATTGTGATGCTGTTTGTGTATCTAATGTTGGCGTTCAGTTTGGCGTTCCACGCTCTGATGCTCAACCAGGTAAGTGAGAACACAAACACAAACTTAGCAAGTATATAGTATGTGACATGATTTTTTGGTTTGTTATGATCTACATATACACATTGTCACTTTGCTTTGTCAACAGAAAGAGTTTAACAGTGTGCCACTCTCTGTGATTCAAACCTTTGTGATGATGGTCGGAGAGTTGAACTACCAGAACAACTTCCTGGATGCTTATTTGAACAATGAGCTTCCATTTGGTTTCTTGACATATGCCATTTTCGTAAACTTTGTTCTGCTCATGCCAATCCTCTTGGTGAACCTGATGGTAAGCGTACTAGCATTTTTTATTATTTTTTTTTTATTATTGCAGTTGGGAAATGTTGGTTATTTCATATGCCCAAAATGTGCTTCAAAACATTAGTTATCAAACTGTTAGGATTTAAGATATAAAAATAGTGAATACAATTTGAATACATTCTAGATGATTTGCATTTTATTCTATATTTATTGGGGGGAATTTTATAGGTTTAACAGCTTTGAGACAACTAAATACATTGGTTAAATTGTAAACAGTTTTTAGTATGTGCATACTTAACTAAGCTAACTGGATCCCAACTTGTTATTACTAAATATTTATTTGAAGTAGCATAAAATATTATTGAAGTAATCAATCAATCAATCAATCAAATTTTATTTGTATAGCACATTTCAGCAGCAAGGCATTTCAAAGTGCTTTACATCATTACAAACACAGAATCACAATGCAATATAGAATCAATCATTAAGTCAAGTTACATCAATAAATTTGTAATTGATTACATTTCAAATACAATTCTAAACAAGTGGGTTTTTAGTTGAGATTTAAAAGAAGTCAATGTTTCAGCTGTTTTACAGTTTTCTGGAAGTTTGTTCCAAATTTGTGGTGCATAGATGCTGAAAGCTGCTTCTCCTCATTTGGTTCTGGTTCTGGGGATGCAGAGCAGACCAGAACCGGAAGACCTGAGAGGTCTGGAAGGTTGATACAATAAAAGCAGATCTTTAATGTATTGTGGTGCTAATCCGTTCAGTGATTTATAAACTAACAACAGTATTTTAAAGTCTATTCTTTGAGCTACAGAGAGCCAGTGGAGGGACTTTAAAACTGGTGTTATGTGCTCTATCTTCCTGGTTTTAGTGAGAACGCGAGCAGCAGCATTCTGGATCAGCTGCAGCTGTTTGATTTGTTGGACAGACCTGTGAAGACGCTATTGCAATAATCAATACGACTGAAGATGAATGCATGGATGAGTTTCTCTAGATCTGGCTGGGACATTAGTCCTTTAATCCTGGAAATGTTCTTCAGGTGATAGAAGGCCGACTTTGTAACTGTCTTTATGTGGCTCTGGAGGTTCAGGTCAGAGTCCATCACTACTCCCAGGTTTCGGGCCTGATCGCTGGTTTTCAGTTGTAATAACTGAAGCTGTGCATTGACTCTAGATCGTTCCTCTTTAGGTCCAAAAATAATAACTTCAGTTTTGTTTCTGTTCAGCTGGAGAAGGTTTTGGCACATCCACACATTTATCTGTTCTACGCATCTGTTCAGTGATTGGATGGGTTCTGAGTCACCTGGTGACATCGTAATGTAGAGCTGTGTGTCATCTGCATAGTTATGGTAGCTAATATTATTTCCTGTTATAACCTGAGCTAGTGGGAGCATATAAATATTGAATAAAAGGGGCCCTAGGATTGAACCTTGGGGTACCCCACATGTGACCTTTGACCTCTTTGATGAAAAGTTTTCAATTGAAACAAAGAAATCCCTGTTCTTTATGTAGGATTCAAACCAGTTAAGCACTGGACCGGAGAGTCCGACCCAACTCTCCAGTCGATTCAGTAATATGTCATGGTCAACAGTGTCAAAAGCTGCACTGAGGTCCAACAGAACCAGCACTGTGGTTCTGCCACAGTCCGTATTTATATGGATGTCATTGAACACTTTTACGAGGGCGGTCTCTGTGCTGTGGTGAGCACGAAAACCAGACTGGAAGGAGTCAAAGAGGTTGGTTATAGTTAGGAAGCTAGTTAATTGTTTACACACAGCTTTTTCAATAACTTTGCTGATGAATGGGAGGTTGGAGATCGGCCTGTAATTCTGCATTAGTGATTTGTCCAGATTGTTCTTTTTTATAAGTGGTTTGATTACTGCTGTTTTCAGAGCCTGGGGGAAAACGCCTGACGAGAGCAATGAGTTTACTATTTGGATCAGATCATTAACAATAACAGGCAGGACTTTCTTAAAGAAATGTGTGGGTAAAACATCCAGACAGCAGGAACTGGAGCTTAGTTGACCTGTAGGGTTTTATAATTAAGTAGTTGAAATTGGGTCATTTTTCCTGTATTTGTTTTGTTTGGACACAGCATTGGTACTGACTTTATAGTGGATGTACAGATTAATGCTCTGATTTTTTGAATTTTCTCTGAAAAGAAGCTGGAAAACTGGTTGCAGGCAGCAATACATTGGAATTCAGGCGGTAACGTCAGGAGGGTTTGTGATTCTGTCAACTGTTGCAAATAAAGCTCGAGCATTGTTAATGTTTTTGTTTATGACATCTGCAAAGAAAGCCTCTCTTGCATGTTTTAGCGTTAAATGATAGTTACGTAGTCTTTCTTTATATATGTCACAATGAACGTGGAGTTGAGTGTTACGCCATTTTCGTTCTGCCCTACGGCAGAGTTGTCTTGCAGATCTAACTGTTTGTGTATTTCTCCATGGAGATTTCTTTTTACCAGACACAACTTTCATTTTAATTGAGGCAATGGAATCAATGATATCTGAGACTTTAGACTGAAAATCATTTACCAACTTATCTACATCATTACAGCTTAAGGGTGAGGAAGAAGAGTAGATTTGATTAAAACTTTCTGCTGTGTTTTCTGTGAGAGAACGTTTTGTGATGGTTGCTGTTTGTCCAAGTGGGTTAAAAGATAAAGAACTTTTAAAGATAACAGCGAAGTGATCCGACAGGGTGACATCAGTTACAGAGACATTGGAAATATTCACACCCTTACTGATAACCAGGTCCAGTGTGTGTCCTTTAGTGTGTGTTGCTTGTTTGACATGTTGTGTTAGACCAAAAGTCTCTAAAATATTAGCAAGCTTTTTTGCCCCTCTGTCTTGGGGGTTGTCAACATAAATGTTGAAATCACCAACAATTATTAAACAATCATAATCAATACATATGAGAGATAGAAGTTCATTCAAGTCAGTAAAGAAATTTTCCACAAAAGTTGGAGTTTTGTATAGAGTTACAGTCAAAGTTCGTTTGCGGCCTTTAACCTCAATTCCAAGATACTCAAAAGAGGTGAAGTGACCCAAAGAGATTTTACTACAATTTATGGTATTCTTAAATATTGAAGCCACGCCTCCTCCTTTTTTGTGTTTTCTATTCTCACTGAAGAAATTGTAGTTAGGAGATGCAGATTCAATTAGTACGATCGATTCATTATTATCATTCAACCATGTTTCTGTCAGAAACATAACATCGATATTATGCTCAGTGATGAAATCATTAATTAATAGAGCTTTAGCACAGAGAGATCTTGTATTTAAAAGAGCTAGTTTAAGTGACTTGGAGGCCAAGAAATCTTCAGTCTGAGGTTTCAGAATGTTTTGAGGCTCGGGCTGGTCGCTCTGTCCTTGGGAGCGGGGTCGGTGGAACCGTTTTGGTTGCAGCTGCTTGTTTGTTTTTCTTTGGTGGAGCAGGTGTTGAGGTTGAAGGTGGGTTTCGGCTCAGAGCCGGCCACGCTGATTCGTCAAGGTGAGGGGTTCTCCCTGTCAGTCGCCTCATCGGATCTGCGGTGTGAGACTTTTGCTTCGGCTTGGCACCCAGAGCGTTCCAGGGTGAGCTGCTTGATGCGAGGCGTACAACCTCTCCATTGATTTGAGGAAGAGTTGTCTGATTTCCACAGTTAGCGTTGATTTCAAAGTTCACTTCCAGCTGTTTGATCTTCATTTCTATAGACTGAAGTCGTTGTATAATACTGCTAATGTCCTTGGGGTCGGCTGGAGGCATTTTGTCCTGGTTCAACTTGGAGATGAAGAAAAGTAAGGTAAAAATAAAAGTAAGAAAATCCCCCAGTCCTTAGGTTTGTAGTAATCCAGTTATGATGTTGAAAATGTGAATATTACTATAAAAACTGTCACTTTAAAAGTAGCTCAGGCAAAGTTATCAGTAAAGACGGGAGAGAGCAGGACAAGCTGTTCCTCCTTCAGCTGCCAGCTCTAAAATCTTACTATGTAAGAATAACATGTTTAAATTTAACTAGAATGGATATACATTTTTTTAGAAGTATAGCCTGGTAGCAAGTTTGACTTGTAGTGCTTCAGAAGCTGGTTAAAGCAAGGTAGAAAGCGTGAAAAATAAATTTTAACAAGGAGTATGGTGATTAAAATTTTCCTGATAATCATAGCTGAGGGACTGGTGGTTAAGAAGCTCAGTTTTCCTTCAGTATTTGCACGTACACTTAGACTTTTGTTCCAACACATGGACATTATGAAACACAATTCTTATGAGTTTCTAGCTTTAACTAAGTTGATATATTCATTCATATGGTAACCAATATACAGACATCAGCCATACTGATTTCTGCTACTCTAACAGACTTCTGACTTTAACAATAGTTAATGGTTTTAGAATTTAACCATAGCTGAAAATCTCTTGGGAAGTGAATATAGTTTATTGAAATTGCAATCATTTCATCATCTAACATTTGATGCCTTCCAAAAAAAATAAATAAAAATCTTGGTTTCTTGCATTAAGAGTAACATGAGCAGCTAAAAAGTTATCTGTTCAATATCAGTCTTTAGATTTTCTATTTAAGATGGATGGATGGATGGATGGATATTTTTTTCACACAAATAAGCAACAAAATAATTTGACATTGTTTACAATACATTATACATTTATACACTGTTTGATGATCCATTGATGACTCTGCCTTGCAGATTGGTTTAGCAGTCGGAGACATTGCTGAAGTTCAGAGAAATGCTTCCCTGAAACGAATAGCGATGCAGGTAAGTTTGGAGATGGTCTTCCTGACAATGTTTTATGTGCTGCAGCTTTTCCAACTTACTCTGATTTTGGACTGTCATGACAGTGCATTAAAGCCACCAGAATTGTAAATCAAGTGCACAGTTGATGTAACAACGTATTGTTATTGAGGCCTTTTTTAATAAGTTTGGGATCAAGTCCAAGTAACACTATAAGAAGCGGGAGATGATGAATTGTATGCTATCAATGCAAACTACAAAGTAAACTATTAATATCCTGCTCTAGCATGCCCAAAACAAACTCAGCAATGAGGCAATGCTATAAAACAATCAGTGTGGCAGATGTGTCTCAGAATGATTAACTACGTTTGTTTAGTTTTCTAATGTAGAGTTTATGTTTCCCCTCTGATCTAAGATTGATCTCCACACATCCCTCGAAGACAAGCTCCCTTACTGGTTTATGAAGCGAGTGGACAAACCCTCAGTCACTATCTACCCCAATCGCAAATGCTCCAAGGTATGTAGGCTCCATGCCTACATTTGTAATAAATCATGTAAGTTTCCCCTTTTGTAAATCTTCACTCTTTCTCACAGCACTTCCTAAAACAAATGATTTCTGGTGAGGACGAAAGAAGTGAAGTCTGGACTCGTCTGCAGTCCAAATCACAGAGCTGCACATTTGTAGAGAATGAGCTCAAAAGGCAGAAGACCAGGTAAGACACCTACAAGTAGCTGATCACAAGTAATCAATTTCTTTAATTGCCTAAAAGCTTAAAAGGATTACCTCGACTTGGGGATGTCAAAGAAAGCTTGAAATAATCATCATAAATACAGGACACAGTAATTCATTCCAACATACAGTATAGTACTGAAAGGTGGTAATTCTATGAGGCACAACAAACTTAATTTTTTATGTCTGAGCGTCCCCTAGTGGTGAATAATTGTAGCATTTGTTGTAAAAACGAACTCACAGTGCCTTGTGAAAGTATTCATATCCTTTGAGGTTTTCCACATTTTTCCTAATCTTTATTGTATTTTCATGGGGTTTTTTGTTTTTACAAAATCCCAAAGTAATGCATAGTTTTGGAGTTCAGGGAAAAATATGTCTGTGTTTTATTCTTTTATTCTGAAATGTATTGCATATATGCATGATCATTCTTTATATATCCTCCTTTCGCCACACCTACAAGTCTTTTTAGTTATGTCTACAAATCTTGCACTACTCAATACTGAAATTTTGCGACATTCTTATTCTCAAAATCAATCGATCTCAGTCAGATGGGATGGAGATATACATTTTTAAGCCTTGCCACACAGATCCTCACCCGGACAGTTGTTGCCATTGACAATTCTTTATTTTCATTTGCTTCGTTATTTTTGGCAGGATGAAAGAAATGTCAGGCATGTTGGAGAAGCAGCACTGCCTCCTAAAGCTCATCATCCAGAAGATGGAAATCTCCTCTGAGGCCGAGGAGTCCGATGGCCCTGTGACAGCCAAAGGCAGCATGTGGCCCAGCTTGGCTCATGGCAAAGCAAGAGGCCGCAGCACGTCACGCTGGGTGCCGCTGATTAAGGCCATCGAGGCCAAACACAAATAGGAGAGACCTACACAGCATGAACTTTTCTGATTTGCACAGTGAATTTCCACTAATACATGGGTGTAGTTGACATTTTAACATGTAAAACAATGTGTGTGGCTGTAATTGCTCATATCAAGATCAAATCCTAAATTACAATATTTGCTTTCTGAAAGATGGAAGGAAAGGAGGAAGGAAATATTGGATAAGTCAGGATGGAAATGAATGTAATCTTGTGTTGTTTATTGTTGCTTGTTTTTTTTTTTTTTGCAGTCGCTGTCTATGTAATGCTTTAATGCAGTGGTTCCCAAATCCGGTTCTCAAGCATCCCTGCCCTGCATGTTTAAGATGTTTCTCTGTTCTAGCACACCTGATTCAAATGACTGCATGACCTCTTGGCTGCCACTAATTGTTGCAGAAGTCTGTTAAATCAGCCACTGATTTAAGTCAGGTGTTCGGAAGTACGATTACACTTAAAACATGCAAGGCAGGGGTACTTGAGGAGCAGGTTTGGAAACCATTGCTTTATATGCCTTATCTACTCTCATAAAATATATTTCTTAATGTCTCTCACACTCCCTAATAAAGCATAACATTACCCTGTATAACATGACTGCAAGTTATTCTAAAAGTTTTCATCTAGCACATACGACACTGCATAAACAGTGAGAGGAATGAATAAATCAGACATCTGACTTTTGTTTTTTTGCCTTGAGTTCAGTGCTGCAAACTGCTTTGGTGAAGATCATGGGAATCACAAGACTCAAACAGAGTTCAGGCTCTGACATCATGAGCCCGCACCTGTCCCTCTGCTTCTTGAAGCAGACCTCTGGTGGAGGTCAAGCCCCCGTCAAAGTCTCTGCTGATGGAAAAATACATAGTCCGCCTTTAGATCCACTTTAAAGTGTTATTTATTACCACTGGCCTTGAATTTAATTATCCCCAGAGCAAGTAGAGCAACCATAAAGCCATCAATTACATAAAAGTTTGGGGCAATATTTTTTCTGTTTTACTCTAGGAAGTGTGTGCATAGAATGACCAATGAGCGCAGTGTTTCATCTCCGCCTGTTCTCCTTCCGACAGTGGATGAAGCACCAGGATGAATTATGTCATATGTCATACAGCTGATGCCTTTTTTGTGTCCGTCACAAAGAAAAAAAAAAGAAGATGACAGCTCATCAGATGATCGGTAAATCCGACAGCAGAATCCCTTAGCTTGCACCTTCATAGGTGTCAGTCAGGCCGTCCGCCTGCCTGACGGATGCGGTGACAGAGGATGGGGTTGGCAGACTGCCCGCACCTCTCGCTATGTTTCCGGCATAACTCAATATCTCAACGTCATGACTCACCCAAAAAAGCTGCATGGAAAAGCATCGGTGCAGGAATGAGTCCCTGCTTCAGGGAACATTGTTAGACTTAGAAAAGAAGGAAGACTGAGTCACAAACTCTCAATTATTTTAAAATGACTGACTTGCTTCATAAGACTAAACATTTAAGTTGATGAAAAACTAAGTCCAACTTGAAAACTATCTCCAGTTCTGTCAGGTTAAATGAAGAGTGCCTGCAAATGTCGTTTTTTAAAGTTTTGCCAAAGATTCATTTGACATCAATACACTTTAATCAAATCTGTTCCATTGCAGCTCCATTGTGATCAAAGTCTCAGTGGAATTTTTGTCCTATAGTCTCAAGTTTTTTGGAACCTCTAAAAATTTTCCTTGCTGTCTTTCTCTCTACTTAACTCCATCCATCTTTTCTTCACCTCTGCTCCTTTGTCCTTGCTGAATAAAACATTAATTATCAACACATTTCTGCATCTGTGCCACCAGCAATTTTCACTGTGGGAGGGGGGATGTGTTGAAGATTATTTGGATTTTTAGATTCCTGCCACATATTGGGATTACAGAGCAGCTCTGAAATATCATCCCGTCTAAGGGAGCACCTTCTTTTCTTGTAATCTGTACCAATTGCATCTGGCGTCTCATAGAACTGCCTTTTGACAAGGGATTTCTTCTTGCTACTCTTTAAGTATGATATATATGGAGGTACTGTGACAAATATGAAGGCAAGGTGCCATACCATTCTGCAAAGAACTGGAGTAGAGTACAGTTCAGATCCCAGTGTAGAAGAAAATATCATTATCTCTGTGATGTGTATAAACATTCAGTTTGTCACCTTTTCCTGTTCAGTTCATTGCTTCAGTAGAAAGGTCTCTAACGGTGCCTCTCCGCTTTCCCAACAGGTGTTACTCTTTTCTCTCCACACCAAATCTTTAAGCTGATTGTGACATGAGATCCTTTTGAGGACGCAAAACAAACACATTATCACCGCACGTTAAGCAGTAAAAAAAGAAACGCTGCTACATGTGAAAGAAGATGGGGCCTCTTTGCATCTGCCACACCCTTGTCATGCCAGCACTCCAGATGTCATGGGAACCTCTAACAGCTGGGGCTGGTGCACAAGGGCTGCGTGTGAAAGGCTGCTCCATCTGCAGAAACCCAATCCCTCTGTGAAACCAGCAAAGGATTAGGTGCTTTTGATAAGCTCCCTAAGACATTTCTATTAAAGCACATCTGTAGGAGCAACAAACTGCAAGGACATTTACTATATGTGTGCAGCAGCCACGTTTATAGTGGGAAGGTTGCAACCTCCTGTACAATACACCGGGGATCCTATGTTGCTTTTTTAACATCAATCCCCAGACAGTGACTAAGGATTAGCAAAAAGCAGCCATTAATTCATAGTGCTTAACCGAATTATTCGGCTGGAGATGTGCAAGTCGACTATTTAACAGTTTCCACAAAGAGACAGAGTTGCAATCTCACTGGGGTCATGAACGTTTGGAGAAAAGGGGAGGAGAAATGCAAAGAGGCCAAGTGCACGACACTTAAATTTGAGGGGTCCACATTCAGTTTTTGAAATGTAACTCATTACTTTGTAAGTCCATTGAATGCTGGCCTTCTGGCCCCCCCCCCAGCTACGTCATTAACACATGGATTTTTAAACTTATAAGGATCCAATCAGACTTTTTTTTTTTCATCTTTAAGAAAAAGAAACTCTGCTGCACTTTTAAAGCCAAAACGGAAAAGCCATGTCAACAGGCTCAACTCCAAGTGATCCTGAGGACGACGAGATATTCCACGGAAGTGTCTCTGCAAACATGAGGAACATTACTTACCTCAGTACCAGGCGGTATTTGGACAAAGATCTGGAAGATGAGGGTGTGGAGAGGAGGATCCAGCAGGACCACAGCAGGCTCTCCAAGGCACACCAGAAGGAGTCGAGGCAGTCTCAGAGGAATGCTGCCAACGCTAGGGAGAGGGCGAGGATGAGAGTGCTGAGCAAAGCTTTCTCCAGACTGAAAACAAGCCTACCCTGGGTTCCCGCAGACACCAAATTGTCAAAACTGGACACTCTGCGTCTCGCATCCAGCTACATCTGTCACCTCAGACAGATCCTGCAGGAGGACCGGCTGGAGGACAGCTTTGCACATCCAGTCAGTCTGGTACGAAACTTCTCCAACAGCCATTATTGGTAAAAAAAAAAAATACTTTAATGGGAAATAAAGTTCCATTTACTAAATAAACATGACCACATCTGTCTCATGTTAAAGCTTTCTTGATAATTTTAACACTTTGAGAGTAAGATTTGATCTAATTTCTTCTGTTATTGTTATGTATGAATTTTTCAGACATGGCCCTTTATGTCGACAGGAAGATCAGAGGAGGACATCTCATCTGCTGTAAGACTTTGTGGCGCTACGGCTTAGTCCGTCTCTTTTCAGTAAGCAGCTCACCTAAAAAGCACCTCCAGAACTGACTTTGAGATTTGCTTTCATGTTCAACTGTCTGCATATTATGGTTTTGTAGTTAAACAACTCTTGACTAGGAACTGCAATGTTTTATTGTGTACATGTGTTGTGTTTCGTTTATTAGCCTTTAGGTGTTTTTGAATTATATTTGAATTGGAGTTTTTTTGCAATGATATTGATCTGTTTGCTGAATCAGATTATCATTAAATAGCATGGGTTTGATTTAACATCAGTAACCAAACTGGTTTATGGCAAATACACGAAGCTTGCATAGTGCTATTCAAATCATATTGACAACATTTTAGCAATAACCTATGGTACACAATTTTTCCTATTTTCACAAATATATTAAAATTTAAGCCTATTTTGCTACTTTGGATTTACATTGGTATAATAATAAATACAGCAAAAAAACAACAAAAAAACAAGGGATTTCATTATTTCTTTGTTTGCTTCATAAAAGACAGATTTTGTATTTTATGTGCTAAAGCATTTTTATTTCAGTAATTCATTATGAGCTGATTGTGCAAATTGATAAAGCTCTTAGCCTCAGCTAACATAATTTTGCACAATAAGTAACGTAACAGCAGCCTGTTGTGAAAGTGTAGATGTTTGGTTTGAATCATTTTCTTTATTATTACGTGTTTCTACTTCACATCATAAGTCACTGAAAATGCCTTCTTTGAATTGCATTTCACAAAAACTTGGAGCTATCCCTTTAAGACAATAAAACATTATTGTGCATTTGGGCTTCACAATAGATTTTTATGGTTTTAAAAACAATCTGAAAACAAAAAAAGGCCTCTATTAGTCTTTGCATAATGAGTTGTATTTATAGTGACCTGCAATATTTACAGTCACCCCAGCTTAACTTTCTCAAATGCAAGGGAAGTGCAGCCTTCTTTCAGCCAGCTCATCTGCAGTGCAAAGCAACTTTTGAGGACGGCTCAGAGCTCCACTGCCCAATGCTTCAAACAGCTGGGAAAAAAAACTCTTTCTCTGGGAGTCACCTGATTGGTGACTGTGTTCAAAGTTGTCCCCTGTGGGACTTTGTGTTGGTGCTCTGATGGACTGATGATTTGTCCATCAGAGTTTACAGCCATTGCCTGTAAACTGTGTGGTTACAAACTGATGGATTGATATCATACACTGATCTTCTGCTGTTATTGTTTTGGTCCTGTTTTTCACTGTTTTATTTTTTCTGTCTGTTTTAGCCTTTTTAGAGCTGAAAAGATGTCTGCACCTGTCCCAAGGCCCTTAAAGACTTAGAAACAATTCTGATCCCCATGCTCAGCAATGACTTTGTTGGGATTGTTTTTGGAAGAAGGTCCGTCTGTGTGTAGAAATACTTTCAGCTGTTTTTGTTAACGTGTTTTCTTTGGCATATTTCTGTACTTCTTCTTTTTTTTTGCAGATATGGTTCATTCATGGATATTATAACCATTTTTAAAAATCTGTTGAAGCTTATGAATTAATCTTTAACTCATAGATTTCTGCGGTAAATGACAATAAACACAGACAAAGCTTACAATAAAATGAGAAGGACAAATGTGTCTGCCACTGCTGATGTTCTTTATATTCTGTAATATGTCAAATCAGGTGCAAACGTTCTTTTATTTCTTAGATAACTTCTAGAAAATGTTTAAAATAGTGACTGCTCATTAAGTATCAGGAAATACATCTTTAGCTATCTTGAGGAGCACATGCAGTATTTTCTCATTTGTTCGTTTTCAAAATCTGTCTGGAACTCACATCTGCCCGCAGGGGTCTTGAGAACTTGGACCACGTCTGTAAGATTGTAGGCTTTCAAATTTCAGTCAAAATAAAGCTAAAGGAGAAAAGCATCCTGTAGGTTTGATTTGGAAGTTCAGGAAGAAGGTGAAGGTCAATAGCAGAGCATCCAGTTCAGTCAGCCAAACTTGCAATTCCCAAATGTGCAAGCTTGCACTCAACAGCCTCCACTCTTAGTAGACAGAATGGATAATAGGGATCTCTTGATGCTGCAGCTCTTTCATCCAGTTAAACCCCACAATGATGGGAGCACAGATGGATTGAGATCTTTTCTGAGGCGGTCTACTGGGATGCCTGGACAAAACTGTTTAAACACAGAAAGAAACAGGGAGAAGAGAGGATGAGTTTTCATCAGGTTACTGCAGAGCTGCAGCTGTTGCCATCTTGGTGAGTTTCCCAGATCCTTAAACCGTTCTCCTGGGACATACCGGTCACTGCTGGACCTAAGCAGCTAATGAGCTGCCTTCTCACAGTCGGCCTTCCTCTGTTCTTGGACCGTTCCCTGCAGTTGGGGCTGAAAAAGTAAAAGTGACTTCTAAATGCCCGATGTGCAACTTGACTGCACTGAAAATGGGCTCCCATTAATCAAATCTGGCAAGACGTCAACAGAACTTGGAGTATAGCAGAGTTAGCATTTCTGTCACATGATCTGCATTTTCAAAGGATAAAGTATTTGTTTTTACAAATGATTTTCTAAAAATAATTTTTCATGACAAGGAAGATGCATGGTGAAGGACACTAAAACAAAGCTGCATTCTATGTACATTATATTGAAAGGGGCATTGAGGTTCATGTCTTTGACGCTACAAGTCTGCCACCTAGTGGTGACAAACAATGTCAAAATACATAATATGGTAATTTGGAAAGCTTTTAAGATGTAAATGTAATTTGCAAACATTAATTTGATGATTTGATGTAATATCTCCTCCTCATGTTGTCTTTGGGTTTATGCAACACTGATGGTCTCTTGCACCCAACAACGATTCCTCCACACACCAGAAAAAACAAATATTTACATTTATGCAGGTAGATCATAGTCAGATTGTTCAAAATGCACAAAGAAGAAACAGGAGCAAAGGACAGAAATCAAAATTAGCAAATTATTGCTCAAAAGAATAGTTTGTCAGGTAATAAATATATATATATTCAACAAACTTGAAGACACGTACAGTTTTCAAACAGAAATTAAGGTCTTTAATAATGCTGGCTATAGTCTAATAACCATAAGATGACATCAGCTAGAAAAGTACTTTAAGAATAAAAATGCCTCCTTGAAAATATTCATTTTGTCCATCTGGACTTTGCAAGAGAACAGCAGACATCTAGCACTGAAAGGTGGGAGAAGCTTTAATTGTGTAGCCACAGTAGCTATAAATTCACCAGGATGGATTCCCATCAAGCATGCCATCTCTTTCAAAATATTATTTTTCAGAAAAGTTTGGTCTACTCACAAAAGAGAATCCTTTTCAAAAGCATTTTTCTTATTTTGGGGTCATGGCTGGAGTTTGGTTATAAACGTCTTCTGGACTTATGCACAGCCTGTTCAAATTAAAATGTCCTCTAAGTTCATAACCTTCTATAATTTTTGGTCTCACACAACCTCATTGTGATACAACACAGTGAAATGTAGATACTTGTCATTTTATGCCAATTTTACCATTTTATTAGGGGAGGATGATCAGAAAAATGGGAACCAGTGTGACTATTATGAAACATGTGGGAGAAAGAGTATTCCACTGAAAAAAGTGCAGATTGTGTTCGATGAAACTGAGTTCTTCTGTTGCGTTTCAGTTTTCAAGAAGATTAATATCCTAAAGCAAGAAAGGCTGCAATGCATTTTTGGCAAAGTGTCAATTCTGATCCCTAACATTTGAGCAAAAGACACATCGACAATTAATCAAAACTGTTCAAACATTAAAACACATTTTTAGTGGAAAAATAATTGAACAGGAAGCTTTTCTCTTACTTATTGGTACTCTTAAGATCCAATTGCATGAAGACCGCATGTGACAGAATTAAATAACTATAACTTCATTATTACCTTAAAAAAAACTATAAACACTTGCAGTAACATAAACCGCTGAGAACACAAAGGAACAAAATCAGGAGAGAAGTGATGAGCAACAACTAGAGGACAAAGTAACAATAAAGAAGAAATGCATAAACTAAACAGGACAATTTGTCTAAACTAGGAGGCATTTATACTAGAGGAGGTTATTACATGATGGGGAAAAAAGGTGATTGATTACTGATGAGTAGCAGTCATGATGGAGGAGCAGGCTGGAGGCATCTGAGGACAACTAATGAAAGAAAACGACTAAATACAGGGACAGTTACAGAATACAGCAAGAAGACACAGGGGACACTCAGAAACTGATGAAACAGAGTACAACCAACACAAGACGGACTCAAAATGTAAACACTTGGATACAACAATAATTGATAGAAACGAACAAAAACAACCCCACTCCCTTCTACTCCCCCCTTCCAAAGACTTTGATATCACAAAGACAGACAGAACAGTTAATAAAATGTTTTAATTCATTTTCTTTCTTTTTTAGGTTTAGGTTTATTTTACTGCAGTGTCATTCAGATAGTTGAACACTGCAGCTGCCATATTTATTGGAACACCTGGTATAAATGTGTGTCATCTTGTCTTTGTAATTTTTAGAAGTAATTAATAGACATGGGCATCTGTACGTCATATGAATATTGTATTTCTTGCAAACATTCATGCATCCTAAATCTATACCTGCTACCGACTTTTTTCATATTGGTTCTAGGAAAACATTCAGTACCTTTATCACAGACAGCTACAAATTTCAAATGATATTGAGGAGAAATGGAGAAACACAAATGATCTCCTAATTTAGTTGCATTGTATTTATCAACATTTAAGAAAAACACCTATAAACAAATATTTCACAATGATGGTTCATGCAGTATTTTTTTTTTTTTTACCAAAGAACATTGAGTTATGTTATTGATACAATATCAGACTTCAGAGAACTGTAATTTTCTTGTCCAGCAGAGGTCAGTCTTTATTCACGTTTATCAACGTGATAGCGGCGTGCTATTTGCTCGGAATTAGGAAGCATCATACGAAGTTACGCTTTCCACAAAATTTTCAGAGCCAATCCAAAACATTTATATATTTTTTAACAACAAAGTAATTCCGAGCAAATGCATTTCTAAGTAATCGGTTTGAAAGATTTGGCACAGCTCCACTGTTTTCATACATCAAAAACATTTTTCATTTGGAAGATAATTTCCATGAACAGGAAGGTACTTTGTGTCCAAAGTCAACACGAGAAGTTCAGCGAGGCTACCTTTGTAGCTACACCCAAAAAAAACCCACTGAGTTTGCTCCCTAAAACTTGCAGGAATCAACCCCAAGTGCTCTGACTTGTCCTAGTCCGCTTTGTTACTTCATATCAACTCTAACTTGAACAGAATGATTTCAATTTCATACGTTTCAGTCATATTTGTTTGACGGACACATTGCTTTTTTGGAATATATATTACTTTTTCAGATAGTAACATTTTAACCTCTAATCTCTCATCTCACAAAACTTATATTAAAAAAGTTCTTTTTTTCATGCAACGTTTTTTTTTTGGATTTATTTGTAAAGTTTGCAAGCACTAAAGTTTAACAGTAATGTCCTATGAAATCAGGATCCAGAGCAACAAAGAAAGTTGCAGTCGAACCTGATACAAAAAAAAAAAAAGAACTTTTGTAATAATTTTGGAGCATTATGCATAGACCTAAGAATGACATATTTGTAATCACTGGGCCTTTGCCAATGCAACACAAGGTTTTACTGTTTGGATTTGTTCGGTCAGATATTGTCCACTGTATTTGCAGATTGACAAAAATGTAAACAACGCTCCAAGATAATTCATCTCAATGGAATAAGTGGAACAGTTGCTATGAGACATTGGTTGTAATCCTTTTAAATTATTATTGTATATCTTACGTTTTCTTTTTAGCTGAAGACAAAATGATCTCCAACATTTCCTTTCCAAGATGTTCTTTGCTGAAGTGTAAACACAATAAACTGTTGAGAATTAAACTGAATATCTGTGTACAATATTTGTGTAAAAAGGGAAGGTATTGTGGACCATGTCATCTGTTATTCATGGAGAAGACACTCTCCTTTATTCCACAGATGATTTGGTTGCAGCGAGTGACTGACGATCTTGCTCTCAGGGGAGGACTGGCACTCTTTGTGTCGTGATGAGCTGAGTTTTATGAAAAGAAAGTATAAAAAAGAGACCAGGTAAAGACTGGAAGGGAGATGTGAAAAGATGGAGGGATAAAAAGGTAGGAAAGCTTGACAAAACAGCATCCGCATCAGCCTTACGGGCATTCCTCCGTCTTATCTACCATTGTCTGAGTTTAACTTAGCGGGAGGACAGAGAACAGAAAATCAGTCCTGAGCTGCTTGGGTGGAGTCCTGATTTGTGCTTTGCTGCCAATAAGAGCCAAGAGGAAATAGATATTTGTGTTTGCTCTCAGGGTGTCATCCAGACAGCCCAGGCCTTGTTTACAAGAACTGGGCGGTGGCTGCAGGTCATTATCGCCTCCTAACCTTTCTGTGTCTCTAACGATGAAATTTACACCACAAGATTGTTTCTCTGGACTTGTTTTGGATGCTCACTTACTTTCACTTCAGAGGGCTTGATCAGAATTGAACATTGTAGACGGTTAAAATCTTACTTGCAGTAAATAATCTTACTTGCTTGGTTGCTTCATTAAGTAGAAATCAGGATTATTAGCAGGCATAGGCTGACTTGGACTCTTATCATCATAAACCGAGTTCAAACTCAAAGATATAATATTTTATGCAAAAACAATTTCATGAGCCTTTAAGCTGTTGTCTTGTTTGTACTGGGTGGAAAGCTACACAAAAGCTGATCAACATAACAGGAATGTTACATGTAAAGTATTTCTGTTCATAATAATTGTATGACAGAAAAATAAAATAAAATTTTAAAATAACATTTTTCTATGCTATACAGAGCCCCTGAGCTCCAAAATACTTTCATTTTTACTACATTAATGCTTTATAAGACATAAACTTTTGTTAGGTCAGTAATCCTAGAACTATTGAAACACTGGAGAGCGAAACTTACATCAGATCAGTGAAAATGCTCCCACTCCCCAGTATGTGCTTCACCCAGGAAGATCATTGCTGGCACATCATCTCCTGCCAACATTTGTCATCTAAATTGTCATTGGCTTTATTGTAAATAGCCATCAAATCCAAACAAGACAAACTTTTTAAAGATTCACAAATCAGCGTCCACATGATAGTAGAAGTCAACTTTGTTCTTGGCTCCTCTTGGAAACAGCCACTAGCTTTACTTACATTACACTGGATTAATATAAAATTAAGATGTCAAGAGAGACATGTGTTTCAAGTGAGATGCTCCTCGTAACATAAAAAAAATAAAATAAAATCCTGAAAAGATCCTGAACTATCCCTTTATGGTGTTATCTATGCATACATTTGTTAAGAAAAGACAAAAAATGAGAGAAAATGTTTGTATCTTGAATAGAAATGGATTTGGTCAAGGCTGATGTGTAATCTTAATGAAGTCAGGAGAATCTGTTTTGAGACAAGGATTTTGAGCAAAACCCTTTTAACCTGTCTGAATAGTTTCACACAGATGGACTTGGTTCCATCCCTGTGCTCTCCCCCTCTGGTGCCGTACTCTCCCCAAGTTCATCTTCTGATATTACAAAGACGACCACATCTTAACAATGGAGATGATATTTTCCTCCACAATGGCTCCCAGTATCCGCTCAGGGCGAAGCTCAGTAAGCAGCGCGGGTTTTCCCATCCCCGTCAGACGGCAGCCCAGCCCAATGGAGAAATGAGTCCCCTGGTTGCTCTAAGGCCCGACCTGTCAGCAGTCCAGAGGGATTAACCATTCACAGCCAACGTATTGTTCTCTGGGCCACAATAGGTTACGTGGGGCCCAATCCTTTGTCATCAAGTCTGTTGTGAACTTTTGCTGGGGCAACAACAGTGTAACACACCTGCAAAGTACGGATTAGACCTTTTTCCACATTCTTCTACCTGTTCTCTTGAGTCGTCTTCTTTTACTACCAGTGAGGAAGTTCCCTGTGGTGATGATGTCCATATTAAAAAGGAAACTTGGTTTGCTCAAGTGGTTCCTATTCGTTGTCACATTATTTGTTTTTATTTTCATCCATGTATCTCACTGAATCTTTGACTTTATTGAAACCATGTACGTGTTTTGAATGTTTGCACAAGTCCAAATTAATGTCAGGAAGGATATCTTTTCACATCATCTGTCTTATTTTGACATCCCAGGGTCACCTTTAACCTCAAAGAGAAAATATTCAGTCAAGGCTCTTTGGCTGCCACGACGAAGCAACTAAATCCCAAATCCAACCTTTTCCTCTAAGAGGCCTGAACTTTACGTGACCACAACCTGAAATCAAAGGGATTTCACGCTTATCACGCAGAACGTGACAACTTAAATGAAAAGTTTTAGAGGAAGGAAAAAATTTATTGAGATCCTTACTTGTTTATTGCAACTGAAGTCACCTTTATTTGCACAGGTGCAATGGAAAAATGCCTTTTTCCATTAGTTTGGTTTTGTAGAGTATAATTTTTCCATATTTTTTTTCCGATCTCATACATTTAAAATTTTAATGTAAATATTAGGAGTGTGTCAACTGTTTTTTGTGGAAGTAGTGAACCTGCTTTTTGGATAATTTAGATTTTTTTATTTTTCAAAAGAATAAAAAAATATAAATTCACATTTGAGATAGCAAGATATCATAGCTGGAGGGCATGTATGGACACAATTATGCAAAACCTATAAGAAGCAGTTCAAAAAAACCTCTTAAACAATTTGAGTATCAAAATACCTTAACTCGCAATCATTCACATAAAATTTGTAATTATTAGTCAGAGGTTTTCAGTCAGGCATGATATTTCAGGATTAGTTTTATGACGCATCCACAGTCAGCTTGGCGAGGAGGGGATTACCATTACAGCTCATGATGGTCTCTTTGGGCGAACCTTCGGGTCACTATCATACATAACACACGTCTGACAGCAACACTTGGCCAGTTAACGCTATGTGATGGATTACCTGTGCGTGTAAGCCTGGGAGAGTGTCTGCACAGACTTGCATGCGTATGTGTGTGTGTGTGTGTTCATGAGATAAACGTGTCTCAAAGCAAATGTGGGTGTGCACGTATGTGTGCCACCACCACCACCACCACCACCACCACCCCAGAGAGAGCCTCCATGGCTGGATGGTGTATCAGATGGCACGTTAATTACTCAGCCTTCAAAAGGGGGCTGTCCTGTGGCAGGAGTGAGTGGAGGACTGATGGCTGTGTGGTGGTCGGAGAGGTTGCCCATGGGGAAAAGACAGGGAGATGAAGGGCACATGTGGACGTCTAAATGCTTGTCACGCAGACATGCAAGCATGGAGTGTGCAGGTGTACAGCGTGGCTATCTCACTGAAAATGAAAACAAGCAGACGGACGCAAGCTCTACTTTAATTTTATTTAGAAAGTTTTGTCTCTTCTAATTTTACGGTGTAATTTATGTAAAGTCCAAAGAAAGCATGTCTTAAATAAGCATAAGTAGTCAATAAAAGTTTGCATGCACTACATATATGTAGATTTCAATATCTTCACTACTCTGTTTTTATGTGGAAGTCATGAGTGAAACAGCAAAAGACAACTACATGAATGAAATTCCCCCAAAATGTTGGAATTTATGTTTTTTACTAAACAAAATTAAAAAAACGTTTAAGGGACTTTCATTAAATTGATTGATTTCTAAATTCAGTTTCTACTCTGGTTTATATTGACTCAAACACTCAGGTACAATGAGAAATGTTTGCTATTTGACATATACTTAAAATACATGCTATTCATCAAATGGAAGTACAAAATAGAATAGTCTGTAGTTCACAAAGAGCGTAGTTGCATCAATCCGGAGTCATACCTAAACATACAATTTAGTAATTAAGTCCAATATTGTCCATACTTACAGCAGATTTAGGTTTTGAGGTATATTCTTTCATTTCAACAGCATACTTCTTCTGACTTAATGTAATATTATCATTTTGGACTAGTCCAGCAAGGGTCCCTATCTCACTTTAAATCAGACCACAAACGTATTGGTTAAAATATTTTAAAAATTCTAAATCTGCCATCGGTATGAATATTTGAAGCATAACAAAATATGCTGAACAACAATTTGCTGGATTGGAAATTTGACTTTACATTTGCTCCATGGCTAAACTAGCTAAACAAACTAACACAAACTTAAAATTTTGCTTCTACTTAAAAGCTGTCTCAACCACAAGGGATATTACTGTTCTAAACATTTGGTCAGTTTACTTATAATATAACATATAATAAATGTTTATTATCGTTACCATTATCTGCTGAACAACACACACAAAGCATAAGAGCATAGATAATAATTACCAGAACCAAGATTTTAGTAAAATTGTATTTCATATGTTTGCATCTGTATTGAACAAGCTTTACAAACTAAAATGTCTGATTAAAATGATAGTTATTTTCATGGCTAATATATGATAATCTACAAAAATGTGTGTCGGAATCTTTGTTCAATTTCAAGTAATTGAAAGTCAACCAGTCAACCCCCTTTTCATAATTTGACAACCATAATTCTTCTGTTCTTGTGCATAGATCAGGACAGCAATCATTTCATACATTTGTTAGAGGTTTTCTGAAATACTCCATAACCATGAACACTTAAATATTTTGTCAAGCATTTATGCAAAAGGGTTTTTTTTGGTTTTTTTATGAGTTGAAACAATCAGGTTACAAAGATCTTTACTTTTTGGTTCTTGCATTGGAGTCAAAACGAGTGAAACATAAAGAATTTGATATCAAACTGAGAATTTCTACAGTTTTGAATGTGTCCAAATGTGATTTTGTATCATTTTTCCCCCCAAGCTTTGGAGGGCAGTGAAGATGGACAATGGCCTTTGACCTCACCTGAATCCAACCATCCCCTCTGGCTTTCAGCCTGCCAACCCATCACACGCATACACAAAGCGTCGAGTTCCCAAAGGCCTCTCAGACCCCCTTCTTCTGTGTGTCAGATCAAAGCTCACTGGGGGTTGAGAGGGACCTGACCCGTGGGAGAGGTGGAGGATCCTGCTGTTTGGCTAGTCAGCGGTGTGGAAAGAGACAAACAGGCAGCTTCAAGGACAGCCAAAGAGCCCCATCACCCCACCCACCCAGGATCCCCAAACCCACAGAGGGTTCTCAAGGCCATGCATGGCAGAGAAGTCTTTTTGTTCTGCCGAGGTGTGTAGACACAAACGCATATGCAAGATACGCAGTGTGAGTTATACTGTTTTTCTGCGTTGCTTGAGAAGAGAGGCACTCTCTATCTCCCTCCTTCACTACATCACAGATGCTTTAACACACCCTGGGTCCTGCCCTTCACATCACTTTGATGACACAGTGACATTTTTCTTCATATTACTCCTACTTCTTACTCCACTCATTATTTTGTGCTCACAGAAATTGCCATCCAGTTGCTTGGACATCCTGATGTAGAGGAACTTTGAAGTATGTATTTGGTCATGTTGAGGTTACATTATTAAAATTATTTGGTCGGCCAAAAATAATCATATCCTTTGGATTGCGACATGTCACAACCAAGTACTTAACTTGGATATTAGGGGACAGACCAAGTAGAGGAACTGCATAATTATTAGGTCCAAGGAAAATGATAAGTTGTTCTCAACAAATAGAAATCTGAGAAGTGTGACAGTCAACCTGAAAATCTAGTTTGACCAAAGTCCTTTAGAAACCGCCTTATTAATATATGAAGCTTAACCTGAACTAAATATAAATGCAGCTGTTCTGTAAAGGCATCAAAGGTTTATTAGAGAACATTAGGTAATGGGAGAACATCACAAAAACGAAGAGACACATTAAGTGAAACATACATTGTGATTTATATAGTGGGATTAGGTTATAAACTGGATAGAGTATGTAACAACTACAAAGATAAAGACATTGCCATCTACATAAACTGACTGGGGCATGGTAATTCTGGAGGCGAGGCATATCAGGAGGGAAAATCTTCTGCCGTTCATGTAAGAAGAAAGTAAGCCATACCAAGTCCCATTCCCAGTTTCAAATGTGGAGAAAGGTACTCTGGTAATATAAGACCAAAACTACATGCAAGATGATCGCTGTTCCAGAGAAGGAATGTGGCATATCACCCAGAATACAACATCCTATCAGGATGCTGAGACATTCATCAGAGTTGAAGGAAAAATAGATAAAGCTAAGAATAGGTTGCTCCTAGATGAACATTTGGAAAGAACTTAAAACCTTCTAGAAGAACAATGATTCAAAACACATAACTAGAGCTACAACAGTACACTTTAGATTAAAGCATATTCCTGTGTTAGAATGCTCCCCATTCAGTCTGACTGAAATGTGAACATTTTCCAGAAAAGAGTGTGAGCAATCTTCCATCTCAGGAAGTGGAAATCTAGTGAAGACATACCTCACAACAAGGTAGTTACAGAAAGTTCTCATTCTGGGAGTCTTGACCTTGTTTGTGTTTGTTAGTAACATAAAATGACACATTGTGGACATAACTGAAGGTGCATGAATACTATTTCGAGGTGCTTTATGAAACCCAAATTTACCCCTGCAGGTACAACATGTGTATGTTTTTGACCTCATTGTGTATCTTTTCTTAAGCAGCCAGCTCCATTCGCTGGTGGAGTTGATTGAACTGTATGATAATGAAGACAGGCCTCAAATTCATGTGGGTGTGTAATTACTCTAATCATCTAATAATTATGTTGTATTCATAAGGACCGGATGCTTAATGATCCATTTACTCACTTTATCTGCACTTGATTAAATCTAATCACACTTCAGTAACGCAGGGTTGTTTTTATAACAATTACTTCACCCGCTAAATCTTCTGCACTGAAATATAAAGACTCTGTAGGCTTGTTTGCCTCCATATTACGAAAGAAGAAAACTAAATAATATCTAAAGTCAACAATCATGGGCTTGAATTTCACAGTCTCTCTTAGCCAAGGATCATAAATTATAGATTTCCACCATGAAATTTTCTTTGAAATCCCAGAGACACCTGATGCTTGTTTGAGCTACTTCATGCGTCGCACACCGTCCTCCTCCGCGTTTTTATTAAGCCCCCTGCAACACCAGACCCCACGTTCCCCTCTCCCCTCTGTGCGCCTCTGGTATCCAACAAAAAAGACCCATTCGTGGACTTTCTATTACATCCCAGTCCCTCCTTGTTGGTTTACAAGGTGACAAAGCTCGCCGCAGTGTCTCTGTGCAGCTGGCATCACCAGTAAACGAGGGGCTCCCATGTGGACTATCTGCATGGCGCTCATGTTATCTCCAGCGAGGGCATTTAAAGCTCTATGTCTTTTCCACATGTCCCAGACTAGTTTAATTACCCCGGCTTTGTCTCAGCTGGAACCGTTGAACGCCCACCCGCTCGTCTGACTGTGTGGGAACCAGGACGGAGGAGGACAGGGTCTAGGAAAGCTGCTTAATGCTAATTTGTTGGAATTAGTGTATGTCATATGTGAATATTGGGAGAGTTACAAGATCAAAAGCAATAAAACACCCTGCTTTCATCCTATAAATATTTAAAGACAATCTATAATGTGTGTGACACTTTCCTTACACTTGATCCAATTTTCAACAACACACAAGGTCAAATAACTATTTTTTCTTTAAGTTCTATTTAATCGTAAGATGTAAGTTCAGTCTCAAGTTTTGAAAGAGTTTTGAATGAGTGATTAGTTAGGTTCTTATTCCCTAAACTGAAAAACCCTGGCAGGGGCATCTCATCACACTCTGGAGTCCAGCAACCTAAGAAAGGATCTTTTAACGGTGTAAAATAAAAAAATAAAAAAATCAACATTCAAAATAATTGAGCAACATGCTTAGGCGATGTGGAAATGACAATATTTTTCAGTAAAAGTTGAGTTGGTTTCACAGTCTGCACTTTTGTTGCTAAGGTATTGTTGTAACACCGAGATACAAATCCCAGATGCAGAACAGTGAAAAAGTATTTGACGGCTGATTTCAGCGATAACACATTTATATGAGTACTTGAGTAAATACAAAGTCAGTGGTGAAAATTTATTTTATTTGTCAAGAGGAAAAATCTGTGCACCAAGCCTGTGTGGAAATAACAACTCCCATTGTTAAGCCATTAATTAACCAGATTTGTTGACAGGCTGGGTGTAGTTCCTTGAGCCACACCTGGGTCGCATAATGCCAGACTTAGAATCAAAAAATATTTTAAAAGAACTTATCTGACAACATGAAGTAGACTAAAGCATCTCAAATGGCAACATAGCCTTGGTCGAAAGAAATTCAAGAACAGATGAGAAACAAGGTCATTGACATGTTTCAGTCTGGAAAGGGTGTCCAGCCACTTTTAAGGGCTTGAGATTCCCGGGAAGACATTATCCAAAAATTAAGAAAACATGGGAACATGGTGAACCAAGAGTGCACTGATCAATTGTCAAGTAGGTCACAGGATTTAAGAACAACATGGAGTGAACTTCAGGCCTCATTTGCCTCAGTCAAGTTTCAACTGTCCTGCATTTACCTCCATCCACCCTACTTTCAGCTCAGACCAGCTTCCATGTCACTACAGGATGTGGCAATTGTTGTGACCATGGTTTCCTCAGGGTCATGTGCAATATTTGTTTTCCATCAAATAACATTTTGTATATAGAAAAAAAAGTCAGCCTTGGACTTAAATGACCACAGCATGTTATTCCAAATGCTTTCTGTGTTCTCTATAGGGTTTTGAGGCACACTGCAAATAGGAGGAGTCTTTCTGGCTTTCTTTCTGGATTTTTAAACAATGAGTAAAGAGGGTTGAGTACAAATACATGTTGTAACTGTACAAATGTTTTAAATATATCTGCTATTATACTTTCAATTCACATTTATATCCTATGTTGTCACATGAAATCCCAATAAATGACAATAAATTTTCAATTCATATTGTGACAAAAAGGTGAAAAAAACTCAAGGGGTGTAAAAACTTTTGCAAAACACTGTACTTTAGGAAGCAGGACAGCACAAAAATATCCATCTATCTATACATGTGTCAATCCGTACATACCTTAACTTTGCATACTACCAGAGCCAGGAGGAATGGTTCACTAATGTCAATCATCCTTGTATACATGCTGCTCAATGTGCTGATGGTGGAGAAACAACTTACAGTTACAGGAAAATTGTCTATGTGCCATCATTGGTAGCCATGCTAACTAGCCTGAGCATTCGTGGCAGGATCAGCTGTGGTGAACCAGCTGTAGTGTAGCAGAGAGAAATGGGGGAGGGTGTGAGCAGTGAAACACAAGCATGATTGACAGTGCTAAGACCCTCCTCCTGGCTCTGACTGATTGTTTCTGACCGAGCTGTGCGTTTCTGCAGATGACTGTAGGACCATAGGGGTAAGGAAGAGGAGGTCGATTTTTCACCTTGTTACAACGTAGTGACAGTTTCAACAAATTTATATAAAATAAAACTTTTATTTTTTTTGTAAAAGTTATATACTGCAGCTCTAATCTTTTAAGGACTGCTGGAGGACATGGTGCCAATCTTTGGTAGCCAATAAGCAATACTCAGTGCAAACTATGAACAGGTGAGTAGTGCATTGCGGAGACACATCACCATGCACACAAAGACTCACACTTAGATTTTTCAGTAGACCTACTATGAAATATTTTGGGCTGTGCACGAGAAACGAGATCAAGCAAAGACCAGTTGAGATTCAAACCCAGGGCCTTCCATAAAATAAATAACTACTGCTGAGTTGAAAATACTCTGCTCCATCCCTGTGCTCATTTAACATCACACTTGTGAGTTTATCATGGGCAAAGTCAAACAAATACTACTTTGTGCCACTTTTTTAATACACATAATCTCAATTCTGTATAACTTTGAAATTATAAATAAAAAAGGTTATAATTTAACAAATAAAATGTGATTTACCCTAACAAGAACTACTCACTTTTGTGTCTGTAAAATCTTTTCTGGCCTTGAGCCATGTAAAAAAAAAAAGAGAGCCACTGATAGGATCAGCTGACCTTTTCACTCCTGTCTTTCCTCACCCCAGCCATTCCCCCCACTCTTCCCCCATTTCCTCCTGGCACCATCGGCACAGGGTGGCACCCAAGAGCTGCCTGGGCCAGTGCACAGAGGGGGTTAGGGTTACAGCGACCAGAGGCGGCCGCTCACATGTTTTAACAATTTCCTACGTCCTCTGTGAAATTATGCAAATATTTTAGTCCAGTTTCCTTGAGTCTGGAACGCCAATTAGGAGTGTCTGTTTGGTTTTCAGGACAGCTGCTGCAGAGACTTGGAGACAGGCAGGTCTTGCCTTGTGCTGGAGGTGAAGGGCTCCCACCAAGCAGGCCTGGACCCAGATGTATGACACGCAGATACAGAGGCTGCGCACAAGGAGGCTCTGCTCCTTTTGTAGGGGGAGGTTAAAATGAGCCAAGCACTAGGATTAAGAGGTTAAAAATAAGTCCATGAGTTGGAAAAGAGATGGTGGCAAGGAGGAATATTAGAAAAGCAGATTGGTGACAAAATGAAAGTAGGAAAAGGAATATAGGAGTTTGAAAAAGAACAACTGGAAGAATTTGGCACAGAAAAAGAGGAATAAATGCAGCTACGTGCAAAAGCAATCATGCCTCTTGAACTTTAAGTCAGACAATCAAACTACTATGAACAGGAATATATACCATGCTTGTGAAGTCAAAGGATGCATAGCTTTCTTTTTATTCATAAATAACAAATATAGTAAAGTGTGTTGTGTATTTAGTCACTCTGAGTCAAACATGATGTGGGGTTGTTTTTCTTTTGCAGGAACTAGGAAACTCTTTCTGAAAAAGTTGGTTTACAGAAAGAAAACTTGTTATAGCCTGTGAAAGATGTGATACTTACTCTCCAGCAGTTGATGAACTGTAAATATACAGAAAGATATAAATACAATAATTTACATTCATGTGTTGGACTAGTTCAGCATCCACACCTGAATGCAAATGAGAATCTGTTGGAAGACTTGAAAATTAATGCTTGTAAATACTTTCTATCCAACTAAACTCAGCTTGAGCTATTTTGCAAACTATAATGTACAAAAACCGCAGTTGTTAGATTTACAAAGCTAGTGGAGACAACCCCTGAAAGATTTGCAGCTTTAATTTCAGCAAATGGTAGTTGATTCTATTCTTCCTCTACTTTACAATTATGCATTACTTGGTGTTGGTCTACCACATAAAATTCATATAAAATCTAACAAAATTGTAGAAGCTTAAATGTGACAAAATGTGGAAACATTAATTCAGACTCATCAGTCCACACTGGTAATTTTGCAGCTGATTTTGCAACAGTTAGAGTTATATACAACCATTATGTTGTTTTTGAATCAGAACCATTGCAGTAACAATGAAGATTATCAATCAAGCACCAATAAAATCAAATGTAAGGCTTAAGGAGTTTATGATGTCCAGATTCCTAGCATCTCTTGACATGTCAGGTTGGAGTCACAGAGTCCTGACTGTGCTGAAGAATTTGATCCAAGGGATTGCACTGTCTCGGTAAAAAGTACAGCACACATGAAGGGGGGAATGGATCTGAGGTCATGGCACTAAAAACTTGGCCCTTAGTTCAAAGGTGTGGAGGAACGTGAGTTCTGAGTCTCTACATCTTTGTTAGGAGAAAACCTCTTGAAAGCAAGGCATGTAATTGCACTATTGGGCGTGACAGACCATACCATTATTAAATGGTATTACTGAAGGAAATAGGAGAAAGGGGTCAAATTTGATGATGTGAACCTGCACCGATGCTGGTGATAGACATGAGGCTTGTTTTGATGAACTTATCCATCATTATAAATAATAGCCTGTAGGCAGGTGTCATTTTGAGAAATGATCCTAAGTGTTTGTTGAAAATTCTTAAAGTAGATCTGAAAAGACTCTTTCACTCCAACTTTCTCCAACTAATTCTCAGAATTTAAGGATTCAGGTCATTTCTTTGGGCTGATTGTAACACACAAAGGACAGAACGTGAGTCAGATGAACAGATATTATTTGTCTTTGAGCAATGAAGACGGTAGGATTTGTTGTCTGTGACTGTTTTTACATGAATACCTTTGTTGGGTAGCCCGCCTTCTCTGCCCATGCATATGACCAAAACTGAAGTTATTTAATTCTCAATTTTTAAAGAACTCTCTCTATTTTTCACAAATACACATTTCACAAATCCAAACTGCGTTTGAACCAGTGTAGCATATGTAAGTTCAATTTGACCTATTGACTGCATTCACTGTGCTTTTAAGACTTCTGTCAAATTAAGGTTCAGCTGAATCGCACTATTGGGTGTGACAGACCATACCATTATTAAGCGGTATTACTAAGGGAAATAGGAGAAATGGGTCAGATTTGATGATGTGAACCTGCACCGATCCTTTTATGTATTTCATGCCAAGATCCATAAAAAGATATTGTTTCAGTGGTTTTCACAATAAAAGGTTTTGTAACTCTTAAACTGTGCTATAAAAACTTTCTTTTCAGTGTTTCAAGTTTGATCAGTTTTGGCATGTTAGATGTTGAACTATGTGATAGAAAACTTAAATGCAGAGTCTTAGACATGATGAGTGTGGGTACAATGGTTGTCACAATACTAAAATTTCCAAGTCGATATAGATACTAAGAAAAGATCTCAAAATCCGACACCATTTTCTGTCCCATAAAACAACTGAGCTCAAAGATAGTGACATTACTTTCATACTCTGAGTACTTCCATACTCTGACTTAAATGGTAAAGTAATCAGTACAGACCTTGTTACAGTACATTTTAGCCTTGTTTAATCTGACTATGGTAACTCTCAAACAAAATGAGACATAAACATGAACCAACATAAGTTCATAAAGAAATATCCAGCTCTCCTTACGTGAGCAGTTATTAATTTTTAAGAAGTGTGTTTTGATTTTGTTGTTTTCAGAGACACTCGATGCTGGGCTGTAGTTGCCACTAAATACATCTTGTGTTTTTTAGTACAGTGTACTTTTCCATGGCATTCTACTTGTTAGTGTAACATAATGCATGTTTGTGTTGCCATGGTTTCTTTGGTTTTTTATTTTTTATTTTTCTGCAGGTGTGCAGAAAAAGAAGATTTCTAGGTTTTTCTTGTGTTCTCTTTAATTTTCTTTCTCTTTAAGCCTATTCCCCACATTTCTCCTTTTCTTTTTTCCCCATTTTCTTTTCCTAAATAAACCCAAAGCAATGTAATAATAATGTTTTACATATTTCACATATGCCAAGTGGCGCATAGTGATAGCCATAAGGCTCCACTCATGAAAATAAATCTATTGGGCTTCACAATGTCACTCACTGAGTAAATTATCATATTTTAAAAGACATAATCTAAATTAAGTAGAGATCTATATCAATACATTGCAAAATATGAATGTAGGTTTTTAGTATAGAAGTTGGTGAAATTAGATATAATTGGGCACAATGGCAACCACTAGATGATGGTAAAGTGCTGCCAAACAATCCTTGGTATGTACAGAATACGGATTACTTTGGGTGTGTCTTAGTTTGGAACAAATTCACAATAATCTTGTACAAAGAGTTACACAATTCACTAATACACAAGAACCCCAAATTCTTCTGTCATATCTTGCTGTTATTATAACATGGCTGATACAGCATGCTGGCTAATAAGTTTCTGAACCTGCAGACCTTGTATAACTCAATCAATCTGAAAATCAGCCAATTCCTTTACCTTGATCTTTATGTTGTTCCTTTAAACACAAATTGAAAGTTTTCTGAGGAAATGTATTTTATCATATAAAAAAATGCTGTTAATTTGACAAACCCAGGAAACCTAAAACTTCTTTATTCAGTTCGGTAAGAGTGAAGAAGTCAGAGTTCAGACGTGATTGCCACCTCATAAAAAAATAAAACGTCAAGATAAAACTCACGTGCTCAAGTAATTCAAAATTAATAACCCTTAAATTGAACTCACAAGGTGTCCAAAGCATTGCTTGTCAAAACAACCTACTGTGTACATTCAGATTCCACAAATCACCAGAGATGGCATGATGTTTTGTTTTACAAGAATAAGGCATATTTCTTCATCTCAAGGGAGTCTCGAGTGTCAAAGCAAGGAAGCAAATGTATCCGATAGAAAAAATCTGTTGGAACTTGTTGCAATATAGCCTACTATAAACATATTAAGGTCATTACTGATTCAGTTATAGATTATAGATTATTTTTTACAAAAGAAACTGATAATCTGGAGTAGATTATAGACCTAGCTGACACATTTTATTTTAACTCAGCTTTTTAAAGATCAAAAGAAGAATTGTGTTAAACTTAAAAAATAAAGGGGCTCTTTCATTCAGAGCAGACAGTTAAACTATTTCCAGCCCATTGCAATGTGACATTTATGTACATTTTTTTGATGGAGGCACATGTTCAACAAATAAACAAAAAATACTGATCAGTGGTTGGAGGTCAGAGTGTAGGCATTTCTTTATTTACCACTACGCCACTGGAAGTGCTCAACGTCCTAGAAAGAAAAAGGGAAAGAAAAAAAAAACTCCTTTTCCTCTCCGTTCCATATTCAGAGTTTTATTTACTCCTCATCCGGAGGGGAGAGTGTTGATAAATGACGGCACTGCGCCCTGGGACTCTCCTGTTTAAGGAGCGGTGGGGCGATTTATGGACGAGCTCTCACAGGCCTCACTGTGATTAATCGACGCCGTCCTTCGCGGACACAGGCGGGGTTGGGGAGGGGGGGCAGCCAACCCTCCACTGTTTGGATAGGCAGATAACATCAAAGGGGCCTGCTGCTTGTGTTAAGAAAATACTGCATTCTGGGTCAGCGCAAATGAATCCAGGAGGAGCCTGAAACTGTTTTTAATGGCATTCCCATCGATATATTATCACTGTGCTGAATTGGGAGTGCAGAGGTTGTCAAATGACGTTTTACAAATGGTACTGTTGCCTCAGCCACTTTCTTTAGGCCATAACTGACTTTGATCAGTGTAGATGTTTATATGAGGCCTCGTCTGTGTATGGGGAATGCGCGCATTTGTGGAATGAAAAATTAATAAATGTTGCAACATAAAAAACAAAAATTAAACTTAAAAAGCCTTGAAGAGACAGTTCAAGAACTTTGAACTGAGATTCTGTTAAAAGTTTAGAATCAGTTGGGGCATTGTGTGGTGTAACGGTGAAGCGGGTGCTCCATGTACGAATGCTATGATGTTGGAACATTTGCCACATGTCTTTCAACCTAGTCTCTCTCTGTCCGTTTCTGCTTTGGTGGCTATCAACAAAGGCCATTCATGCCAAAGAAATCTCCAAAAGATAAAGTTAGAAGCAGGTAGAAACTCCTTATAGTCTACAATTTCCCTGGTGTCTTGAGTAAGACATATAAAAAAAATAAACATGTCAAATTTTCAAAAGTATCCTAAATAATTTGTTTTTCTTACCAAAGCTGTATTTTGAATCCTGTAGTTCCTACTCTGGTTCAAACTTTCTTTTGTTTTGATCTGCCAAAGCCCACAAACGTTCCCCTAATGAGCTGTCCAAGTGTTAGCCTGCGAGATATTTACCTGGCCTTCTGCTCTCCTTCACACCTGCACCATTGATCATAGGTCACATTGAAGAGCTCGGTGCTCCAGGGCTCACACTGCTGTTCTTTTGATCTCTTCACAATGACCTGCTCATCCCCAGACCTTGAATCCTTCCTTCTCTTCTTTGGACAAAAAATTATATTTCTTCTGTTTACTGCATTCGTCCGCATGCAGATGTAAAGCAACTTGCTAAAACATTCATAGCCCTTTTGCCTCTTTATATTGCCTCACATTACAACCACAACCCACAGTGAACTTTATCAGGATGTTATGTGTTCAATTATCACAAAGTAAGAGATAATTGTCAAATAGATATGTGACATTCTTATGTGAAATTGATCTACTGACCCATGTAAGATGAGTAATACAAAGAAAATCAGTTTTTTTGCAATATAGGCCAAACAATTCAGTTTTATTCTCTGCTGTTTTTCTCAAACCACTGGGAGTATTTCTTTTTTAAATAAATGCTTTGAAAATGATTAACCAAAAAGGGAATTTCTCATTGTCAGAGAAACGAGATATTGAATACAAATGCACACCACATTATTCAAATTAAATCTTCCATAAATCCTTCTGTTCCCTTTTAAACCATGCATTACTGTGTGCTGATTAAAAAATAAACCAAATCCAGTGAGTTCAAGATTGTGATTTTAAAAAATGGGAAAAATTTTAAATATAGATGAATGGGCTATAAATACTTTTGCCAGGCAATGCAGCATTTCCTTGCAAATTAAGTGAAAATTTAGCCTAAAAGATAGACAGATTGATTTAATTAACCTCAATGCACTGTGTACATTACATTGGTGTTTTCTGCAAAGGTATGCAAGAAAGTAAAGCAATCCTGGACAAATTCCCTTTTTTCCTTATCTCATTTACACATCAAATAGTCCGTCTCCTTTCCCATTGTGAGAACACTCTGCTCCCTAAAGTCAACTGGGAATCATTGGGCGAATTTCCGCTCTCTATTTTCTACTCCCAACTGCTTCCCGGAGAGCCTAAAAGGATGTCAATTTAACTGAATTCAGACTGAGCTGAATGGAGCACTGTTACCTGTCCGCTGGGGTAGAACCTCTGTGGTGGCTGCCCTTTCCCATGCTTCCACCACAAGACCTCGACCACTGCCAGACAGAGGGGACACCTGTTCCCTCAGAGATGTTGGCCAGCATCTGAAATCTTAGTGTAGCCCCCGACTATTGGAAGTGGGCAGTGTGATAAGGCCGCCTCGCCATGATGGGGTGGAGGAAATCTGAGGAGAGAGCAGGAAAGGGGATGCCTGCAGCCAGATGAATCTGGTGCAATTTGCCAAAACACTGTGCGTCCCTATGCAAGGCCACTACCCACACTTGCAATAGAATCGCCATTGTGTGCAATGAGTATCCACTTATCTATTCTTTATCGTAATGCAGAGATTTAATAGCCTGCCTGTGCTGCTGTAAAGGACAAAGTTTAGTTCAAATGGAAAGAGGTGAAGTTCCTGTAGCTCCTGAGTCAGAATCGGGTATGTTTGTAGAAAAGAAAAGAAAACTTTAGCCTCTTTTTAATGTTCCTTGCCCTCTAAATCAGAAATTCTTTTATGTTCTTTAAACTATTTGGGTGTTTTTGGCTCCTCTCTCCTTGCACTCAACTCCTCCAGAAACAAAGGAGTGCCGATCATTTCAGACCTCACAGTGCCTACAAATGAAACACTGACTATGAGAACTTTTCAAACATATGGATAAATCAGTAAAAGAATGAAATATTTCAAGGTTTTGCTTATACTAACCTCATGTAACCCCCATAAACTATGCTGATCTGTCTGTATGTTTAATGTGTTTGTTTGTTAGTTCTTAGAATGTCCTGTAGGGGGCACTAGACCCACATTTCTCCTGTGTCGGTACGAGAAGAAGAGTAAAGAAGAAAAAAGAAATGGCAGACTAAGCACATTTCAGCAGAAGTAGAGAAGTTACTACGCATAAGTGCTGCTGTGATATGAAAGAAATCTGTTTATTTTGAACTGGATAATGTACATTCTGTTCTGAGATTTCTCCGGTGAGTCTGTTGTTTTATTTCAGCTGCTTACTTACGCAGAATGGCTACCTAGCTGGAGCTAATGTTGCTCAGTTCTTGTCGAACTGTAAAAAAAACCAACCGGAGTATAAAGTGTCGCTCTGTAAGCAGCATAGCTCTGTGAAATGAGACCGTTTATGGTGAAGTGATGTTTATTAAGTAATTTCTTTATTACTGAGCGGTTTTGGTTTATTTTAAACGGTAATTTGATTTTCACTGAGAAGTAATTGAAAGATTTCTCTGATTTCCGTATACCTGTATGATCGGTTAACGCTCTGCATGCAGGTTGTGGGGTTTTTTTGGACGACCGATACCTGAACGAGCCAGTGGTTCCAGAACCAGGAGGGTCCCGCCGCCATCTTTGTGACCCGGACTGAAGCCTGGAGAGACGGAGGGCCTGGTGCTGCTGGAGCTGGATGTTTTTGCGTGGACAACAGATAAGCTTATTGAACAAAAAGGGGCCCCCAAATCTTTTTTTTAATAACACAAACTATTTGTTCATGAACATTTTCATAACGGACAACGTATGTGCACATTGACTGAACTGACCGACTGAACTGTTATATTGAAAGACTAACTGGAATATGTAATTTCTTTTGTTGAAATAAGCTTTAAAGCTACTGTTTAAAAAAAACTACCCTCAATTTTCTATATATCAATAAGATATTTTTATATAAGGGTGGACAGTTTAAGTTTTATACTTAAATTTTATTAAGTTTTATACCTTAATTTTATTAAGGTAATTAGTGTTACCTGGATTATTATTTTTTTGTGGGGAAATAAAAATAAACTTGAGTTGTTAAAACTTGTATGCTTATCATCCTCCTGTGTGACCCTAGAACAAAAGTAACTTTCCTACTGAATTTATTGCTAATTAAATTAAGTAGTGGTTACACTCACAAAGTTTTTTCTGGTCCTGGAGGAAAACATGTAAAGTATAGCAAGGTACGGCAAGAGTTTGTTCAAGAGCTTCCAGCAGTAGGACCTTTACACCAGTTTCATTCCACCTCAATCCTTGTGCTGTATACCAGCCTGCCCCACTGGGACTGAGTCACTTTCACTATACCACTTTGCAGGTCTCAGAGCACAATTTGTTGTCTCTGTTAAATCTGCCCCATATATCTGATTATTTTATAGCATTGTCCTTACATTTATAAGCTTGAATCTCAAAAATTTAGTAGTGTGGATGGGTCTGACTCAAACAGGATAGAGTTGTAGATCTCTGCTGCTCCTCCAGAATTACTATTGACCTCTTTGTCTGATTAACATACTTGTTGAAAGGCCTGTCATTTCAATTAGATGGCCAAGGGTTTACAACTGTGCCATAGTCTTTCCCTTTTTGGATTATAGATGGAACAGTGCTCTAAGAGATGTTCAACAGCCTTACCATACTTTGAACATCAACTTAGTATTTGACCTGGGTTTCTTGGTTTTTATGATGCTATTTGCTTACTAATGTTTTCCAACAAACTAGATTTTATTTAGTGGGATCACATTAAAAGGAGCTAAATCCAAATACTCATCAGAATTCACGCATTTAAATTTGTAAGAAAATAAATAAACACACCCACCCCAGCTCCCCAAAACATTGTATCGCTTTTCTTGTTCAATAATCAACCAGTTTGTGTTACGTTTGAACATAAAATTCTAATAAAATGAGTAGAAAGTTTGCAGTTATAACCCTGAATAATGTTGAAACTTGCAAGATTGTGAACACAAGTTGCCTATTGTCCATTCTCAGAATAAAGTTTAAGGTCACAGTCCTACTTGACAAACTGCGGTATTATTTTCAACTCTCATCAAACTTGTTGAGACAGTGGAGGCAAGGATGAGCAGAGGACATTCCATTAAGCTGTCCTCACCTCTCCCACTGACCTGAGCAAGGTTGAGATGCTTTCTATCTGAGCCATCCTTACTGTTGGACAAGCAGAAGAGTGATTTACAGACCGTTGTTTTAAGAGACAAATGCAATGTGACATGCTAAGAATCTTCAATTTTGGGAATGACGAATGAGGGAGAATAAAGTCCTCACATACACAGAGAGAGACTGTGAGACAGGAGAAGAGAGTGCAGCAGTGAATTTGGCAGAGGCCATTAGCCTCTACCCCTCTTGTAGGAGAGCCCAAGCAATGATGGTTGCTCTCCTAGAGAAATAGATGGAGTGGAGCACAGGAGGGGGCTCTAATAGGATAACTCCCCCATTAACCCTGGGGAACAGCCTTTCAGAGATGCTATCACAGTGAGCACACGTCTCCCCGATGCTCGTCCATGTCGCCATGCCAAACAAAAAGGGGCAGCACCTGTCTGAGGTCTAATCAGAGCAACATATTGCCTAAGTCAAATTTAATGAGGATAGAGTAAAATTAGCTCTGCTTTTAAACTTTGTTATTATAAACAAAGAGCCAAAGCTGCAGAGGTGGTAATTGGCTGCAGACATTCGCTTCATTTCTGGGCTGACGTCACTCTAATATTCGCGATATGTTTACAGTTCAAACATCTGCCTGGAGTGGCTGAGCACTTATGGAATTTCGCTCCTAACAGGCAAAACGTGCACTTGTTTTCTTAAAGTAAACACCATCTCCATGGTGAGCGTGTTGTGTGGAAAAGGTAACTGACAGTGCCACCGCGTGCCCCAAGTCGAAATATGATGCAATCAGCCTCTAATTTGGTGTGTTTACTCTTCATTCACTCCTCTTGTGAGAAAGAGGCAAATCTGATTGCACAGAGTGGAGGAGAAAATGAAGGAAAGACTGAAACTGTTCAATCCAATTTACTGAACTGGTGTAGTACGTTAAACACAGGCTTTCATAAGCAAAATAACACAATAATGCCTACATGTCTTTAAAGACCTTGCAAATCCAGACAGGTTGCTTTGCCTCTTCAGCAGCGTACCTGCTTTCATTGGATAATTCCAGCACTTAATGCATGAAGAATGAGAGTGTCCGGATGCTGAGTGGATAACCATATGCTGTCACAGTAGAACAGACGCGCCTCATATTGAGAGCTCTGTTGACCTGGGAATTGTGTGGGAGGTGCAGAGCAGGGGCGGAGAGGGGGCACAGGGGACTTGTGAGAGTTTTGCGAGGTACAAATCAAGGATTTAACTACTCCGGCAACCCTGTGCAGCTCACAAGGTGCAGGCCAGTGTTGGGTTGGTGCTTTCTGATTGGTGACTCACAAAATACTGACATTTACAGAGCCTTTGGAAAAGTATTCACATCCCTTGACATTTTTCATGTTGTTTGGTTACAAACACAAAATTCAGTGTATATTTTACTGAATTTTTAAAAGTGCATCATTGCAAAATGGAAGAACTTCACTTTTTCTGACAAAAATAAGTCTTGTCTACGTCTCTTTCTAAAATATTGAGGTTGTTTAGATTGAATGGAAGCTATCTGAACATCAATTTTAAGGACTTCCAACTGATTCTTAGTTGAATTTACAATAGCTCTGAACTTAGACTAGACCATTCTAACACATGAATCTGTTTCTATCTAAAAAAAATCTATAGTATGTTTAGAGCTTTTCTCCTGCTGGGACGTGAGCCTCCATCAGTCAAGTCTATGGTTGCCTACACCAAGTTTTACTGTTGGATTGCCATGGATTTAGCAGTGGCAATCTCCTCAACTCTGACCAGCTTTCCGGTCTCTTTTGAGAAAAAGTAACCTTAAAGGTATGATCCCTTCACACACAGTATTGACCATGTAGGTCAAAATATTACGTTTTTGTCTCATCTGTCTACCAGACATTTTTCACAGTTTGAAAGCACTTGACAAGTAGTCCAGTCAACAAATTACCCTACCTGAGCTGTGGAATTTCAAAGGTCCTCTTGGCTACCTATTTCATTCATGCTCTTCTTGTCTGGCCTGTGAGTTTAGGTGAGATATACTTGTTCCATTATTTTGATTATGAATTAAACACTGCTCTGTGATATGTTTATGTCTTGGAATATAAGTTTACAACCTTACCCAGCTTTAAATGTTATAACTTGTTTTGTTCCTTGGTTGTGAAAAAGTTGTTTGTCTACTAATATTCCCTAACAAACCTTGTAGGCCTTCGTGGAACAGCTGTGTTTATATTGAGATTGTACTGCACACAGATGGACTCTCTTTACAAAGTTGATGACTTCTCAAAGCAATTTATCTCTCTTATATGTATTTGGGGCTATCAGAGTAAAGAAGTTTGAATACAAATACAGTCAATTTTTCAAATTTTTACTTGTGAAACCAACCATGCAGCAACTTACAGCCACATCATAAATATGTTGTACATTATTCTGATGTATCAAAGAAAATCCGTTGAGGTTTTTTGTTGTAATGTGACAAAATATAGATCAGTTCATTGGGGTCTAAATATTTTTTTAAGGGACTGTATACTACACAGAAAAGTCAGACAAAGCATATGAGTAGGGAAGATCTAAGAAAAATTGCAACACAAAAAGAGATTTTGCAGCTCTGTTATGGTTCTTTATTAGGCCACACATGAAATCAGAGGCAGATGTCCGCTCTCCGTCTGACCAAACCACATCAGCTGTCGCTCCCCTTGTTTGCTCCAGTCTCCCCAATTATTTCTCCAAGGAGGACGAACCAAAAACCAACTATCAGTAAACACACGGGCTCCGCTCAGATTCCATGAATGTCAAGCTGCACAGACAAGAAGTCAGACGGCCTCTGTTTTCATGATGGGGAAACCCCAAGTTGGTTCTGGCACAGAGCTATCACGCTAGTTTGGGGGAAGTGTTATTATGGTTAAACATGCCAGAAGTTCTGCCTCATCATGAAACAAACCCACCCATTTGTCAAACAACCGGTGGATCCTCTAAGATGCTCATCCTTTGCACTGTTATGAGGCTTCCTTATGACTCGATGCTGCCATAGTGGATGTATCCTAGCAATAACTCATAGTTCTTTGGTATTCAGAACGAGGAAGAAGTGAGGCACTCAATGAGACAGCCTTACAAAACAAATAGTTTAGATCAAATGCAATTCTACAAAACCTGTCTTAATACTTTGTGTTTATGCCATTATATTTAGCCAGTGATCTTTTAAAATGGTGCCCAATCAGTTTTTTTCCTATGTCAGAGACAGCTTCTGCCCTGATTACAATGAGTTGTGGGTATTTCCTGCCTCTAAGCCTCGCATATGGATCGAGTAAGGCAGTGGCTAAGGGGACTACCGTTTCTCTCCACAATGTTCCTCTTTCTTTTTTGTGCTCTTTTTTTTTTTTCTTGCAGGAAAGGAAAACACTATTGTAATTTCTGGCTGCGCTGTCAAAATACTAAGCTGGGCTCTGGCTCAACATCTGCACACATGTGGCCAGGAAAATCTCAAGAGGGAAGCGTGGCTGAATGCTGTTTAATCCAAGGCATGATCGCCATCTCAGCCACACCTATTGCTGACCTGCGACTCTTGAGGCGAGTTTTTATTTGACATTGTTCCTCCCTTAGATATACAGTACCCTGCAAAATTTTCATACTCCTTTAGCTTTTTTCGCATTTTGTCATGTTGTAACTACAAACATTTACATATTCTATTTGGACTTTATATGATTATATATGATATAATTATTTGTAAAATGTAAAGATCTGAAAGGTGTAGCATGAATTTGTATTCAGCTCACTTTTAATATAAAACCCCTAAAGAAAATACAGTACAGCTAACTGCTGTCACCAAATTTGGAAACACAGTTTGCCTGTGTGAGATTTAATCTCAGTATAATGCCGTTGTGTTAAGGTTTCTTAGAGAACACAAGTGAACAAACAGCAACACACCTCTCATGTTGATAAAAATAATTTATGAAAAAAAAAAGATCTAAATATTATGATGAGTCACGAGAGAATCTGGAGAACACCATGAGGAAAACAAGATGATTGACAGGCTGATTGCAAGACAACAGGTTGATGGGCAGGAACAAAAGGATCTATTGAGTAATGAAAAAAGAAACTAGCTTATAACTATTCGGGACGACCAGTGACATGTAGGAGGTGCTCCCAGATGTTTGAACATTTATAAGGAAGGCAAGTAGGTTACTTGGTGTGTCATCTGGAAAGAGTAAAGCAAGTAAGGAAACTTGGTAATGGCATACTGAAGTCTAGGAGCATATACAGAGAAAAACTCCGAGAGGACTGAGGAAAGTAGAAAAGAGTACAAGTAGATGTGAATGTTTAGTAAAGGTTGTTGACCTGTAATCTATGCTAGATTGGAGAGGGAAAAAGGAGAGCATTATTTGTGTAGGTTGGCAAGGTAGAGGGATAAAGGTGGAAAGGATATGCAGCAGGTTAGGTTGATTAAGGATAGAGATTGAAATATACTGCCAGTGCCAAGTGTGAGATGGAAAGATGGAAAGAGTACTTTGAAGTGCTGATGAATGAGAATAACAATAGAGAACATAAAGTAGAAGAGCTGGCTATTGTGGATCAGGAAGTAGCTAAAATTAGTAAGGATAATGAGAGGAAAGCTTTGAAGGAATGAAGACGAGAAAGCCAATTGGTCCTTATGACGTACCAATGGAAGTACGAACATTTCTAAGAGAGGTGGCAGTAGAGTTTTTGACAAGGTTGTTCAACAAGCTCTTGAGTGTCTGAGGAATGGAGGAAAAGTGTTCTGTTGGCAATTTGAAGAACAGAGATAATAAATTCTATCTGTAGTTGCGGCAAAAGGTAGTTCTGAAACGTATCGAGAGGCTAAAAACAAAATGCACACTGCGATATTCGGACAGTTTTTTTTATGGCGAAACGACAAATGTCTCAAAAACACAAGTTCCTTTGGAGGAGATGCACCTGTTTTTAAGGCAAACATCTTTCTAGGATCAGTTCAAAAAGCCAATGTGGATCTCAAAAAATCTGTGCGTATAAAATTAAGACTAAAATCCTCATGAAACATAACCTTTAGGAAAAAAGGCCACGTTAGCGACAAGATACACATAAATGCTTTTAAAGGCATAACCAGGATGTCAGGTGTAATGTTTGATATGTTTAACATTTTCATCAATTGGAAAATAATTCCTCAAAATCTACAAGTGATTGTATTAAAGCCACACATATGTAAGACAAACCTACCCGATAATGATGTTGGTTTAAAGGAAAGGAGTGAGATTTCAGAAGTTGGTTGCAGATGGCACATCAGCGGAATCACATTAAGTCCAAGAAGAGCCAGTAAGGTAACCCCTGCATAGTATTCCTTATGACTTTTTTAACCTTAAAACAAATTATTTCGTCCATTTCCACTGGAAGGTGAAGAGACATAGGTAAAATGATCATTTTAAAAATGGTAACATCTTTTTGGAGTACGGAAAGAGGGTCTATGATATGGCATCCTCCACATTTATTGGTAAATATCTGTAACAAGTCTTAAACTAAGTTATTTTTTGAACCAGTAGCAGAAGCAATAGCAGTAGCACTAGCACGTTTTTGTACACAATTGTACAACAGGGGTTCCTTAAACAGGCCATGAAAATATTTGTTTTTACCTTAATAAGCATCTGTGTTTATGATTCTTTTCCAGCCTTGTTCCACAATTTTCTTTTGTTGCGACTATAAAACTGGTCACATTTAGTTGAGTTTCTATTTTCTTGAAGTCACTTCCTCTACATGTTCTGATATAGTAAAATGGCCTGTCTATCTGGTCTAGAGGACTTTACAGCATTTTACACTACATTCACACATTCATTCAAGTGCTGATGGTGGTGAACTACATTGTAGCCCCCACTGCCTGGGGCAAAATGACATACAATTGGCATTACTGGGCCCTCTGACCCCCACCACCACCAGGCAAACCAGGTGAAGTGTCTTGCCCAAGGGTACAACTACAAAAAAGTATCAAGACATATGGACATGGGCTTCAAACTTGCAACCCACCGGTTAGAGGACAAACTCCCACCTCCAGAGCCAGAGTCACCACCCATATTGAACAATATGTTCTCTTTTCTTTCTTTAAGAGTGCTTATTAGAAATAGACTGGTACATTTACAATTCGGCTTCTCAGTGAAGTAGAATAGCAAATACACAATGGTAATCTAGTGGAATCAAGAAAAGCCTGTAATGACCAAAACAATTCTAATACTGGTTTTAATCCTGACCATTATCATGACATCCACAAAGTACCGTAATATACCCACAATCCTTTAAGAAAGCTATTATGCTATAATAAATATAATGACGTTAAAATATTGCAAGTGTTGCCTTTAAACCAGCCAATAAAAATGACAAGATTTGAATGCTAAAAGATTTGGCTTACCGAGAGTGTAAAATAGTGTGGTCAAGGAGCCACAAGGTGAACAAAAACGAACAGCACCAGCCACCAGTTTCCAGAGTCTTCTGATGAATTTTTATTTGCTTCTTCACACTCTGACAACCACCTTTTCTTTTGAGCTTCCCAAAAACACTCTTTTTATAGCCAATTGGCAACACACCTGCACATGAGTGGACCAAGCCACAATTAAATAGGTAAAAACACAACAACAAAAAAACAAAGTCTAAACAGAAACAAACATACAATTATTAATCTAATTTACAAACTCATCTACATAATGAAATAGTCTGCAAAATAAACCCTGTAAGATAACTCAAAAAGTTACTTTAAAGAAAAAACAAACAGATCAATATTCAAAGAAAACCCTCTAATTGGTAGAACCCAGCAAGGCAATCAGTGACATCATGTAGCCATTTAAGCAGGAAATACTGGGCCGGCCCCTCCCATACTCCTGCCCTGCTGCAGATCTACAAGGGACAAACAATGGTAGGTAAAAAGAAACACAAATACCATGAATATACTCTCAAACAAAATAAACAAGTTCAAGTAAAAATAAAAATTGGTGTATAAGCTTTGTCTTGGGGTGCGAATTAACATGGAGAGCACTGTAAGGGCGGTGCCAACTCTGGGAAGGTTAAAACCTAAACAGCAATAGTAATAAAAATGAATGTATGCTAGTTTTTATCATTTCATTTTGAAAAAAAAAATCCACTAAAAACAAACCCAATCCATTTAGGGGAACTTCTCCTGGCTGTAGATTTTGGGATTTGATACCCATGCTTCAATGTTTACATTAAACATATTTTTTAGAGTTAACTGCTCATTATTTCAAGCTCCACTTGCAAACTGCGACCATAATTTTTCCTAACCATAACCGCTGATAGTGGACACACTGAAGTGCATTTTTCTACATACCTACAGCCGTATTTTATTTGGCAACTGGACAGGCCTTCACCTCAAGGCCATATCACAAACCAGAGCAATGAATCAAAGTAATTTGGTTGTTACTTATACTTTTATATTCAGGGTTCTGGCAAGTCAAGCACATGCCGACTAATGGCAGTCACTTATTATTGTTGGAAAACGTGGGCCAAAGCTTATTGAAAACCTTTATTTGTCATTAAAAAATTTCAACCAAAATGATTCTCTAAATTACTGATCAGAGCCAGCTTGGAAACAAAAATCTTCCAAAAAACATTCTGGAGACCCTTATTACAACAACCATATCAATAAATTATCAGATTCCTGTTTTTTTAAAAAAAAAAAATTCATGCAGGAAAATTGTGACAATGCGTGAATTGTGTGATGTACGCAAAGTGCACAAAATGTTCCATGGTCCATATCATGTTTTAAAAGTGATTTGCTTGTCTCTGCTCTTTTCATGTCTCTCTCTCTTGCTTGCCCTCCTGTCCTGTGGCAAACAAAAGAGATAATGTGACAACTCCTGAATTACTGGAGCAGGGAATATGATTAATTGACTTGTTGTTGGCCTGCCGAACCTCTGGAATGCACCGTGTGTGAATTGTGCGTCAAACAAACACGCTGGTAGATTGCTTCTCGAGTTACCTGCCTGGCATGCTAGCTATTATAAATCTTAACATATATGGAAAAAAGGCACAAATGAATCTTTTTAAGTCTAGACTATCCAGTGCATTGTAAAAGTATTCACATTCATTTTTTTCTGTTACAACTACAAATCTATCTTTTTGGGAATTTATGTGAATGTATGTGTTTTTTCCCCCTTTTTTTTCTGATACTCCAAAATTAAATTCAGTGCCATCAATGGCCTTTAGAAGTCGCCAAATGAGTCAATACAGCAGATTACATCAAATGTAATTTAATCAGAGTAAAGTACAGCTGTTCTCTGATGGCCTTGGAGGTTTCAACAAACTTTGTCATGTATGTGACAGAACACGCAGGTCTGGGCTGAAGAAGAGTATGGTTGTGTTCAGCTATAAGGCAATATCCACGTCATCTTAAGATAGAACGAGTATGCCATAACTACAAACCTGTCAAGCCATGCCTGTCCACCTCAACTGACAGGTTAGGCAAAAAAAAAAAAAAAACATAAAGAAGAGTAACAGTCTAGAGCCCCTGGGTAAGTCTGGAGAAACTACAGGGATCCACTTTTCAGGTTAGATAATTATTATACAATCCACCAGTCTGGCTTTTTGTAGGAGGAAAATGTCAACAGTTAATGACGGAAATAAAGTTTTAAGGTTTGCCACAAGCTATGTTGGAGAATCAGCAAATGTGTAAAAGAAGGTGCGCTTGTCATATGAAACTCAAAAATTAACATACCCCCCCCCCCCCCCCCCCCCCACCCCCGTCCCCACCCCTGAGTGGCAGAAAACTCACAGACCATTCAAAAATGCAGTGCAATCCTGAAAGAAAACCTGGTACATAAAGCAAACTTGAAACTATGTTGGAGGTTCATCTTCCAGCAGGACTGTCTCCTAGGTTCACACCTGGTAGACACAACCCAAAATGCTTAACTCTAATCAGAGTAAAAAGAAGCCACACGTTTTGTAACTATTACACGTGTGTTCTTTTTTATTTTACAGTATGTACTGCTTTGTGTTGGTCTGTCACTAAAAAATAAAATGAAATACAGTGAATTTTGAAGATGAAACCTGATAAAGATTTAAAAGAATACATTTGCAAGACATTGTGTGCATGAGCTTTTCTGTAGGTGTGGACTGTATCATGTTATTTGGAATCGGATAGGGATGGAAAAAAAATCCGCCCTCAAGTTGTAATTCTGTGTAAAATAAAATAAAGCACATTGCCTGATTGGTTATGGTAATTCTTCATTTAGCCACAATAACCTAAGGCTCAGGCTATTCAAATCTATTGAAATCACCCAAAACAGATGTGGCTGATGTGAGGATTCAGATTGAAATGTGGAAAATGGAAAAACTCTCACAGATGAAAAAAATGTGTAGGAGGATATCCCCATGAAAACAAAGCATTGGTGCATTGTTATACTTTACTGTGTTCCATAAATCAGACATTATGGAGGTGCTGAGAATAAAAAGCAGCTGACACTTTTAGCGTAACAGTTCCGCCATTCCTGCATGTAAATGGCAGCGAGAGTTTTCTGACGCTTAGGCAGAGATCTCCACCGTTTAAGCACACATCCTGGAGGCTTTGTCCCGTGGCGGTGACCCGATCCAGCAGGAGGAAGCAACCAATCTGAAGGATATTAGATCAGCTCTAGGGGAGAAATTAATAAAATTCTCTCAAGTCTGCCTCACCTACCATACTGAACCGTGAGATTCAGATGCTTGCACTTTATACGCTTTCATTAGAGCGACTCCATTAAACTCCCCCCTCACCAGGTTCAAGTGATCTATGGACATCATGATACGCTTGTGCAAGGTGTTGTGTTCCTCACAGCTGATATCCAGACAAGGGTGGTCTGTGCAACCGGATCCTTTGACATAACGGAGAACATGAAAACATGAAACATAGTTATTGATCACAGAGTCCAGACTAATCAAATAGCACCCTGGTTTGTTTGAAGTTAAAAACGGTTACAGTGGGTGTTTACCGTTGCACTTCAGGACCCTTCAGCCGCACCCCCTCTCAAACATACACACAGAAAAGTGTTATTTGTGTTGTTAAATTTACATTAAGTCCATTTTAATTGCATCAAGCCCACTAAACACATCTTACAATAATGGGCCTGACAGAGAAAATTGCAATCATCTGTGAAGAGCCTGTGGCAGTATAATGGACAAACCTGATTAATTTAATCTCGTTGCACTCCATAATGGCTGCACTTTATCATTTCAACAGATGGAGCACCAAGAAATTAAAAAATGCTCTCAAGGATATGTGGCACCGTTCATCCACTTGCATTCTCCTTTTTTTCCGAAGGTGTATTGGCTGAGCTGAAATAAAGGCTTGGACTGGAACCTTCGGTTGAGTGCATCTTCAAAGCCAAATGAGATTACGGTGATTGTCAATTGATGCAACAAATCATCACAATTGCCTTGTGATGTATTGCTGGAGGCTGTTAGAGCCTGTCCATCCAATCATCCTGTCTGATTAATAAATGGAGATCATTCAAGCGAGCATGAATGACGGATCTACCTCAAAAGGACCATTTTTCACACAGTACTTTCTCAAAATCAGAATAGAATAGAAAATGGTTTTATTGTCATTGCATTCATACATCTATTTGCATGTATAAAAAGGAAAGTTTCAGGAGATGACAAACTAATCTTTAGGAGCCCATACAGTAATGCAAACCTGATTTGAAAGGGCAGTCCATCCCGAAGGATATAGTGCCTTACAGAAGGCATTCTTCCAGGATTTCCCTGTAAATCTTTGACTCTGACCAGCTTCCCTTTCCCTACTGAAGAAAATAATCTGAACAACATTTTATTGCCAACATCATGTGTTACCGCAGGAACTGTGTATTCACATTAAAAGTTACATTTCTTCCGAACAAGAATTTGGCACATGAGAGAAAAACGTTTTAAAACTTGGTAGGTTTGCAGATATGAAACACTTTCCATTTTCAAATGATAGATTGAACCTTGCTTCCAGAGATGGCCGGACCTGTCTGGTGTGTTAATAGGTCTGCACGATTTGGTTGCTAAATCATTTGGTTGGAACCGCTGAGGCCTTCACATAACGATTAATATTCAGTTGTATTCAGTCCAGTTGTATTCAAATGGATTATATTAAGAAAAGGTCACTTCTGAAAGCAACTGGTTTATTTGTTATATTGAGTTTTCCTTTTGGGTTTAGAGATAATAGATTACACATGTTAATTTTCAGATTTTAATCATTAAAAAATGGCAATCATAATATTCCTTTCACTTCAAATTGAGGTCCTTAGTTTATGTTGGTCTATTACACAAAACACAACAAGCTAACCTAATAAGATGAAAAGAAAAAGCTCAAGGGGTGTTGCAAGAAACGGTAAATACTAAAACAGCATATACATTTTTGCATTAAACTTTAAATAGTATATTATTTTTACAAGTGATTGGCAATTTTTTAACTTTCACTTCTGACACCATAATTTCACACATTGAATAATAAACTGAAATTATGTCTTTACACTGAAATTGACTACTTTTATAACACACAAGGCTTTGACAAAATATGTTTTCCTACTTTAAATTACAATGAGTTGAAAACAAACAAAAAAAAAAAGATTAACTTCCTCTAGAAAAGAACTAGTTTATGATTTTTTTTCTGGATGCCACAAGGTTTGTCCTGCTTTTTACATTATGAATTTTGACAAAAAGTTGGAATCATAAACTTTAGTTATCTAGAAATTTATACATAATAAATTCCATTAAGATTTGGCATTAAAAATATGGTTAAATTTGATGTTTGTATTTGTTTTTACTTTACTGCTGTCATTTCACTTTATCTGCTAATAACTTTATTGATATGCATGTGGGCCTATAGGTGGCGTTCTAAATCAAATTCAGTTATTACTGTTACAATAATAACTCAGTAGCATTGTGCCTTCCTTGTAACTATTGGTTCGATCTAATGTTACACTAATAAAATCTGCCAGAGTATTTTCTTATACTCACAATAAAGTTGTTGTAAAAAAAATAATAAATACGCTGTGTAGAAAAGCACATATATGGAAGAATAAAAGTGCGTTTCTTCAAATAATTATTCCGCTTACATCTGACACTCAGAGCGCGCGCGCACACACACTCGCACGCGGATATCTTTCCAATTCACAGTAACCTTCCTCCGACTCGGCTGCCAGAAGAACTTCGCAGTAAGCAATGATACGTTTTTTAAGGGTCATTTCCACTAGAGTTTTATACACACAGAGACTACTTCCAACCGGCAGCAGGGAGGAGGAAAAGGAGGCGTCTGTGACATTCTTGTTCATAGACAGGGAGACTTGTTGCATGTGGTGACAGGCAGCGGCTGTTTTTTGTGTAAAGGTAGGGAGGATTTGAAAGCACTTTTTCTTTCTTTTTTATTTTTATTTTTTGGTCTGTTATTTTCGGAGACGTCTCTCCGCTTTAACCATTGTGATTCTGGCAATTTGTCAAATTTGTGACTTTGAGTGACAGCGTATTATTGAGACGTTTTTCAAATGGGCGGAGACAGAGCTGTTGGAGCTGGTGGACAGCTACGACGCTGAGTTTGAAGTCGCGGAAGGATTTGTGACGAGCAAAAATAAACCAAGTAGCAAATTAAACGGAAACAGCTTTATTTAAGGCTCGTCTGCTGTTATTATGGGCTGTATAATAAAGGCCAAGATATTATTTATTAGGTGATACTAGAGGTCCTTACATAAAGTGATAGTGGGTATTACTGAGTATAAAAAACAACCTTAAACCCAAATGTCAATTTCCAAAATCCAGTTTTCATACTCCTTTAATTATTGTTCATATGAATGCAACTCTTATCCCTATAGAGGGGTTCTTGCACATTTTTCATACAATGTTCTGCAATTTTTAGGGAGGAATCTTCAATTTTACTTTAATGTTATGCAGTGCTTATTTATTTATATGGAAACTTAAAACATTGCAAAAATTATTCAGTCTGTTTTCTGAAAAATGTGGTCAGAAACTCAGAGGTACACTTAGCAACTCGTCTTAAACGGAGCAAAAGAAACGCTGGACTTTTGTACATGCCGTTCACAACACTTTGGTGTTTGGTGTGCATATTTTTGTATTTCTACTACCACCCTCTAGCTGCTGGGTGGTGAGGGGGCAGGAGGATGTAAATGCATCACCAGTTTTCAGCACAGGTGCTTTTGCAGTCAAACCAAAATGACTATGAGCAGGGTCCAGAACATTACACTGCACTTTTTGGACCATTTATTAAAATATGAAAGGAGGCTTTAGTGAAGCAATTTATCACCTCCTTGATAGGTGCTAGCAGTTTCTAACAGGGGATTTGATTGAAAAAGAATGGATGATACATTGTATTCTGAGTTTCTTTGTATTCTCAACTTTAAATCGTTTTTGAAGGGAGGCAGTGAAGGCAAGTGAGAAAAATGGCAGTTGCAGATCTATCTTCATTTGCTGATAGAAACGAATGAGTTTCCCTGTTTTAAATATAAATTGCATTGACAATATTAGTGTTGCTGTTGGTTGTCATGGAAACCATCTGCTACTCTTGTGAATCTAATTCAATAATAACACCTGTGCTTTTCTGCAAACTGTTGATGAAATGTATTGCAAATATGATATGACTTTATTGTTAGTAAGAATGACAAACAATGAAAAACAATATTAGGATATTGTAAAGAAACAAATCTGCTCACTTTCTGTCAGACCAGACAATTTGGCAGACCAAAAGTTTGATATTGTGCTACAGCGATGTCTCTGACAGGAAGCAAATAAATAGGCTGAATAGTGAGTTTGTGCCATCATGGAGAGTTTATGCAACATTTAATCATTTGTTTTTACTGTTTACTGTGGATGTAACATCCCAACAAAATCCCACCTCCAAAAATAGCACAGTGAATAGTTATTACATCTTTTAATTTTTCTGCATTGTGCTTCCAGCTATGCAAGTTTTTCTGGAGCCTTCTAAAGTGCCTCTATAGAAACTGCTTAAAGATTACAACTCTATTGGAATATCCTTGACCACATGTCACAAATTGCCCAATTCTAATAAAAATGGGCATTTGATGAGAATTTTGTTTGCAAAACAAACCCCTAAAATAATTGATGTGCTCTATGTATTTACATTCACCTTCTTGTAGCAATACTGAATGTTATAGAACCTTAGTAAATATCAAGAAAATGTTAAACTTGCCTGTGCATTATGTTATGGCTGTTCACTCACTTTAAATAACATGTTTTCACTCTGTGAAATGAAGAGCAGTTAGTACAAGTTTCATAAGAGACATTTGTCAAAATTTCATTTGCCTTAAGTTAACAGTTGTAGGTTTTGCTCTCATCCATTCTGCCTAAGATGGCAGTCATTTTTCTGTTTGATTATGTCCTTTTTTTTCTCTGCCTGCACACCACATTTGACAGTGATGGATAACAGGTTAAAAATGGATATTTTCTTCTCACGTGGTGTATGTTGGATTGACTCAAGCGTGCATGGCATTCTTCCCTTGGACCAAAGGTCCTTGGAAAGATTCTGTTCCTCTCTGCTTTTCCCATTCCATCATGATACACTTTGTCTTCATTTTACCCCGGCTTGGACTCATTTTCATGATGTATAGCTGAAGCACATTATAAAGACAGAAGTGTAGGTTATGTCAAAGATATGCCATCATGATTACAGTCTTTGCAGAGGCAGGCCCTCTCTGCTTGTTCTGCAGCACTGAACACACACAACTCACTGGATCCTCTGTTTAAAGCCAGTGTTTCCCCCCCATTTCACTTTTTTTCTTTTTCCTGCTAGGCAACATTGTCAGATATCAGTTGTTCTTTGGTATCTAAAAGTGAGTTCATCAAGCTGTCAAATTTGTACACCTTATTAAATGTTATGATGAGGTTTGCTGCTGCAGGTTGGCTTTCCTCTCAGTGGAGGCCATGCGAGAAGGTCTTCATGGTTATATAAACTGTGTGATGTAGCAATCACAACCTAAAAAAGTGGACCAGAATACGCTAATGATGTTTTCTTTGTCTGTATTATTCAGTCTCTGTTTTTCTAATGTAGTCCAGCAACCAGTGTCAAATAAGCAGTCTTAAGGTTATTTCAGGCAACATTTAAATCTAGCCTTCAAGTGTTTTTTTTTACTTAGTAGCAGCAATTTATTTTTTGTTTTAATTTGCTACTATTTTGTGTCTTAATAATTGAAGAAAAAAAAATAAGTTAAGTTGCACAAACAAAAATCCATAAAAATGTTGCAAATTTTAAGGTTGTGCATTCGCTTTAAGTGGCCTAAAGGTTAGGACCACTAACCAGATCTTAGCTGGTAAATAAGGGTTGGGTTGGTTAGCTGACCTGCACTGTGCTGCATTATGATTGGGCATACCTGCTGTTTCTCATGACACAATGTGTGCACACCCTGTCTGGAGGGCCAGTCTTCTGTCATTTTGACTAGTCACATACAACCAAATGTTAGTAACTTTCCGTGTGAAGAGCACCAGGGTGGAGTGTGCAAGAACATTTGTATTTTTACAAGTATATGCTAACAGAGGGGGAATACTTTTTTTCTAAATATTGCATACACTTTTAAAAATGCCTACAATTAGGACTTGTTAGGAGAAATTTTGCAGTCAGACTTGTATATTGGAAATTAACTTACTCTATAGTGAATTTCAAATGCCTATAGAGATAGACATTTGCATGGTTTTAATGACTGTTGCTTGGACTGTGATCATCTGTTTTGTGGGAATGTGGTCACAATCCCACACTGTGATTGACATATTTATTAATACTTGCGGTCAAAATATGCTATAGCTTTTTATTTTAATACCATGATCTCACATCCTTTGAATGCTGCATTTTATGGAAATATTTATTGACATTATGGAATATATAGTTTTAGCTTCAGAGCGTTATGCATCAAAAGTGAACAACTCGAGAAGGAAACTCAGTAATCAAAAGATTGCAGCTCAGAGCTAAGTCAGTTGTAAAAGCAGCGAAACTGCTTCGACTTATGTCTCAACAGAACGATTTTCATTCACACATGCACTATATTCCCTACTGTACACTACATGTGCTTCACGTTTGCTTTAAGACTTAACTTCAGAGGCGAGTTCTCCAGTCTATTCTCCTTACTTTTGAAGTTACATGCTCCTCCAATTACTGGGGGGGCATGCAGTCTCCCCCATGGTGTCCTTGGACAGCTCTTTGTGTGCCTGAAAATGTTGCGGACCATTAATTCTGGATTGTCTTCATCTGTTTGCATAATGTTCCCTCCGTAACCATTTTCCTTTCCCTATTTTCACAGTCTCTTTTCTCAGATTCATATTTTTTTCTCCTTCACAAATGTTTGTCGTCAAGATAGTTCAGTTTTATAACAGTTTTTTTTAATACCACTGACAGTTGTTAAACTTTCACATCAGGCTCTTTTATAGTACACAGGCGGTAAGCTGTGTACTGTACACAGCCTGTGTGTTTTATGGCCGCTGTGCTGATGGTGCCTATTGAAACTCTTCACCTGCCAACAGCTTGGTTTGCAGATGTATTGCATGATATTTTTATATGATAATATTAAAATTTTCCAGAACTAGGTGCAATCATAAACAAAGTAGGAGAGTGGTTAAACAAAAATCAGGTTGGTCTAAAGAAGAAGTCTATGTTTTCTTTAACCTGATATATTTTCTAGTTTTTTCTCCAGTTAGACTAATTTGCTGTCAGGCAGGAGGTTGTTTTTGCAACTCAGGCAGACTCCAGAAATTAATTTATCCAAATAACCAAGTCCTCCTGGGCCATGGAGGTTGGGACACTGAAATGGCCCTGGTAGGCTAAAGCCGTCTTTTGAAGTCTGGAATGTTTTGGCTGACTTAGAGCAGGCGACTGGAGTGGAGGGGGGATCGTTTTCACTGACCCATGGGATTTTTAACCATTTTCATATACTGAGAACAAAACAAAGTGAGGAAAAATGCCTGAACTGATTTGCATTGACTTTCCTATCAAAAAACAGAGAGGAACAATTTAAGTGAGGCTGAAAGTAGTTGACTTTTTTTACCCAAAATTTGTTCAGTAGAGGATGGATATACTGCATAGCAGTTTAATCATTTTGATCATCTTAAAAACACATGAAAGGACAATAGATATTAAAAATGTCTATTATGTGGTAGACCTTCTCTGGGTTATTTTTAGGGGTGTACCAAACACTCATTCAAAAATCAGACTCAGTCAATGTTTCTGCTATTGACATGTTACATGCAAAACATATGTTTTTCCCATTAATTAATTGCATTAAAACACCCTCCATTATCAGACTATAAAAGCATTGACCAAAAGCTTTAATGCACTATATTGTGTTTAGTAAAAATCAAATGGAAAAAACAACTTCATGCTTTTATGCATAAATTTGGACAATTCCTTATTTTTAATGATGAATTTAAAACCATTGCCTCTTTTCAAAAACTGCTGCAGCATTTTACAAATCTTTCATGTCCTATTGTTCTCAAATTTTTTTTGAATTAGCCAAAGTTGGTATCAGCAGATCAGATCTGAAACAAAACCATAGAAATCAGTTTTATTTTCCTTAGATTGAAAGGAATATATATATATATATATATATATATATATATATATATATATATATATATATATATATATATATATATATATATATATGTATTAAATATTTAATCTGCCTTCCTGTACGATTGAATGCTCTGTTGAATAAAACACCTGCAGTAGTCACCCTAGCAGATATAGGTCAGACTTTAATTGCAACAAGAAGATGATATGCTTTTAATAAACAGGCCCAAGGAAAGCAAAGTGCAGGAAACTAGGCAATCTTTGAGTAACGGGCCACTTGAGTTTCCAGCGTAATAAATAATTCACAAGTCCTGCGTGATGAGCTGCTGAGGACAGAAATCCCTAATGACAGCTTTTTATAACCTATGACTCAGCGGCCCATTATGCTTCTGACATCCCTACACTGACCACATCCCCTGTGCATGCTCGGGGTTTACTCTGTTCTCAGCCTGTACACTGCTGCATTTTATTGCTTCAGATTTATTTTATTTTAATTTATAAAAGGATTTTTTTTTAATCATTGACTGAACATTTTTGATGCTGAAAATCACTGTTATGAACTTATTCACTTTAATCCTTTGTAAGTAGTTTTTTTTTGTAATTGAAAATGTTTTTCTTTTCAAACAGGTTAAATTAAAACCAGTATATAGCTTTTTGTGTAATTTTATGTATTTTTAACCTATAAATTGTGCTTTTACTCTCTTACAATCTTGCCAAAGAGATCAAATAAATCAATGATAAAATGACTGTTTTCAACAGGGTTTCTAAGAGACCTTGTAAAAAAGAAAAAAAAAAATCTTGACAAGTTTAAAAATTCAGGAACAACTAGTGATGAGCCATTGATTTTTATGGTATTTCCTTACAACTTATAAGCAAAGGTAATGGTACGTTATGTTTATAACATTTTCTTTGTGACCATCTTTGTTCAAATTTGTTGGGCATAATGAGCACAATTCTTTTACACAAAATTTTATCTTAAAGTTGAACAAAACTGAATTAGTGTTAATAGCTCAACAGATAACTTCTTTTTGTGCTCATGAATATAGTAGCAATAAAATGAACTCAAAACACAACAAGATACTGGAACAAAACAACTGTTGTAAAATGGTTATAATTCAGAGAAAGTGAAAAATGGAAGTGAGATTCCTAAACATTTGTTCATTCCCCCCACTCCCCTGCTTTTTCTATTTTTTAAGTTTTTAATTTTCTTTCTCTCTGTGTGTATGTATATTTGCATGTTTAAGAATCTACTCTTATTGACTTTGGTTAAGAGTTTTGTGAATTTATGGATATGTTGTATTGCTATTTCTTGCTAGATGCTAGGAAAGAATTTCCAAGATTTATATTTATTGGACATGATTTGTGTCTTTTTGCTTCAACAGCTAGATTTCAGAAAGCTGCTGTAATGTTCTAACAACACTTCAGCTAAACTCTCAATGTTGCCACTTATTTCTAAAGAACTGCCTTACCCATTTTAAGGTTGCAGTAGATAACTTTTATAAAATATGTTTTCAACATATACTGTATGTTAAAAACTGTTGTGACAGTATAACATGAGACAAATATTCTTTAAAAAAAAATCAAGCTCCTCTGCTTTTTCCCTGTAATCCTATTGCCGTATGTAGAAATCCACTGCTCCTGATCAGAAGCAACCAAACAGAGCCAGGACGGAGGAAGTTAGGTCTTACCACTATCAATCATTAGCTAATGGAGGAGAAACAACTTACCGATACAGATGAACTGTTTATCGGTGGCATGCTAAGTAGCAGTCACATTCAAGGCAGGCTCCACTGGGAGGAAGCAGCTATAGCACAGTAGAAAGGAGGGAGTGTTGAGCAGTGTGTACGCAAAAGTGATTCACAGTTTTAAGACCTTCTTCGTGGCTTTGATTGATTGTTTCTGACCAAGCAACGTATGTCTGCAGATGGCAGTAGGACCACAGGGAAGAGGCTGAGGAGGTCGTTTTTTTCACTGATTATCTGCATCATAAATTGTCAGGATATAGTGACAGTTTTAAAAAAAATATGTAAAAACATATTTTTATAGCAGTTTCTTGCTGTAGTGATCACGTCTTGCTCTGTTGAGGATCTTTGTACAAGGATGCATTTAGTAAAGAGGTAGACTATCATGCTTCCTCTGAGTTTTGATATGACTTGTTAACAATTTGATGAATAACATGTCATGACTTGATGACTTTGTGGTTCATAATATTTTTTCATGGTTTTGTTGTTTTGGATGAGCTCTACAGAAAGTGTTGTTTTCCTGATCCAAAAATTAGGTGGTTGTTTGAAGATCATTTAATAAGAAGAATTATAGCACCACACTGCACTTTGCTCTATTGTGGCTCAGCTAAGACTGCCCCAATAAAGAGTGTACTGTGGACAGGGTTTGGATTGAGTCAAACCTATCTGAGAATTTTGAGAATCAGTGGTGGAAAGTGTCATTTTAAAATAATTTCATCTTAATTGTCTGATACATTTTTACATAATCATTTGCTGGAAATATGTAAAATAACAAAGCAAATATGGTATTTCAGGAAATTAAAAATGTGCATTTTTTTCTGCTTTAGGCGTACAAAGGGAGATCTGAGCTCATTTCAGTCCCTGTTGCTACTGGCGCGTATGTGTGAGGTAAGAAACACATTTTCACCATTCTGCCTTAGGGCTGTGACTTAAAGTGTTACAGTGTTTGATTGGCATAATGGCCCCATACCCCCCTAGGTAGGGTCATTCTGAGCAACATCTGGACCCATTGTGCTTTTTTGTACGTGCTTGTACTAAGAAGGCAAGGGCTCATATGGTTTTGGTTGATAACATTATTGCTATCTTTTCTAACCCCTCAGATGTCACTAAGAATAGGTGGTTAATTTTGCGTGCCAAAAAAGGTCTCCAATACCAAGGAACACTTACTCTTGTCCTCAAAGTTAAGTCTGAGAAATAAATCTGATGCATTGATGAAGTATCTGACAATAGAGTTAGCACACCACTAGTAGTTTATAGTAACACAGCGGACACGGGCAATTAGGCTCACCGAGTAATTTACAGTACTGCTTGCAGGTGGTGACCTGGAAAGAGCCAGGGACCACCTTAGCAACAAACTAGATCATTTAGCCAGGTAGAGTAGCAACTCTGTAGGATGTCCAAATGAAACAGAGCAATTAGAGATTGTAAAAAGCCTGACACATTTCAAACAGATTGTTATTTTTCTTTTTGTAAAATGAATAACCCTCTGCAAAAAAAAAAAAAAAAAAAAAGATTTTTTGGGGGGTTTGTAATTTTAAGGAGAGTGAATGATCACCTTTATGTGTTGTTGATCTTTTTACGTCAGTGCACAGTCCGCTTGTTGGAGCTACCTATTAATTATGAAATACTGTAGGTCTTGCCCATTTCATTTTACTGCGTCTTCCTGCTGAACTTGGTGTGAAAGGCTGCTGTTCTTAAATAGGTATATAAAAAGTAAGAACAGAGAAGGTTCCCTGTGCAGCAGCAGCTTTCTTCTGCATTATGTCACTAGTGTCAAAAAGGCAACACTGAAAAAACACATCATTTCACACATCCTAGAAACTAAAATACATGCTGAAAATTGGCTAATTTGTTTGCACTGTTGGTAGTAATATAGGTTTGTCGCTAATTAATTATACATCTTCTGTGAAATATGTCTCATGGCAAACATGAAACTCAACAAAACTTATTAGGGTTTTCTATAATGGAGTAGCACAAGCTGGAAAACATCACCCTTTTCTGTATGTCTGTCTCTGTCTTGCTCAATAATTTGTAAGGTCTCCCAGTAGTTTAAAATAGGAAGATAAGCAATACCACTATTTACATGGTTTGTCAGCCTTTAACATAGATCAGCTGATAAAATACCATCTTTGTTAGTTGATTTCTTATCACATAAACAGAGGTCCAAAAGACACTGCATTTTTAAAAACTATTTTAAATGCTCCTTACGTCTTTGTTTCGTGATTCTTAAAAGAAAAAAAAAAATCAAAACTAGTGCGACCCAGAGAACTCCCTAAGATTGAGTCAGATTTTAATCAGCAGATAATCATTGCTTTAAGAATATGTTAGTCCCATCAACGGCAGGGCCACAAGATTTTGGAGAACAGTTCACCTATTTTCATTCAGAGTCCCTACAAATAGCCATGGCCGCTAATTGGCAAAAACCTCCACGATGTGAGCGGAACCACAGCACTAACAGCTGTGTGTGGTCCACAAGTGCTGGCACAGCTATTTTCAAGCCTCAGACCTAGAGAAATACAAAGTATGTTTACTCTACACCTGTACTGTAACTTTGCCTTGAGGACAGACGTAAACCACAACATGTTCAGCTACTCTCATATTAGTGTTGTTAAGGTCAATTGTCAGTTGTTTTCATAGATCCATATTTTAAATGTGCCTCACTTATGGGTAACATCGACTACAAATGTAGGAAACATCCAAAGAAGGAACTATTAACCTGCTTCAGTGGCGTAGGACAATGTCCGCTTAACATTTTTGCTACTGATATTCAATCTTACAGTAGCTTTTAGATGACGTGAACGTGAATCAACCTCATTTATTTGCTTGGCAATCTGAGGCAGATTGAGTGACAGCCACAGAACATCACATCACTTATGTAAAGCTTCCCTCAGCCACCACGAAATTAGAGTGCCTGTTGCTACACACTGCTGCCTCCTTCTTCTGCACGAATGAAACGGCAGCCTCCCTGGTTCAGAAGTTCACATTTTGGATGCGTGCCGGAACTCCTCGCAGTCGGTGATGTTTGTCTACTGCGCAGGTGGTCAGAATGGCGTAAAATTTGGCCTGCTTTTATGGTCCTAAAATGTTGGGCCACTTTTAAAAAAAATATCACTGTGAGTTTGTGTTACTGAATTAAAAATTGAGAAAGGGACACCTTTTCCCACCTGCTGCAAGTGTATTAATATTTCTCCCCAAAACAAATAAATCACATACATGTGCACACATCTTTGACATGTCTCAAGGCTTGGCTGAGGAAGCTATTTATTCTCAGGCACAGTTAACTACTGGCACATATGCTTTAGAGTGGAATGCCATTCAGAATGCAGAAAATATATTTAGTTCTCGCCAACAGACAGCAAAAGGCACCAGTGGGTCTAGCCCCCGTGTGAGAACAGCTATTTCTGTCACAGTATAGACTTTCAATTACTGTAATCTGGTGCTTCACTCCTTCAAGAAAACCACTATTTAGATACATCAGATATGACATGTACAGTACAAGCCATAAAGACGGATAAATTAGCTGAGAAATTTAAAAAGTGTTATTTTGGGGTATAAAATCTACAGATACTGATCAGTGTAATTTCCCCCCTTGCCTTATTATCCGTCTTGTTCCCTTGGGCAATAGCATAGATATTAGCAATACTTTGCTTTGGAGGAAAATGAGGATATGGGATACCACCTAGTATTTGGTTTGACAGATGTAAGCTTTGCTTTTCAGTTTGTGTAAGCCCATTAATACATAGGTGCTTATAGATGGTGGAAATACCCCACAGCTGCAGTCTGCTTCTTGCCCCAAGAGTGACCCCCAAAAAACACTCAAGCTTCACAGCCGGGCAGCCCTTCTGCCACTTCCAGTCCTGCAAACATGTGTCTAACAAACCCACTGATCGTGATAAGTAGAGCTTTCGAACATCTCTACTAACCAGAATGTGGTCAGTAGATTGTTATCAAACAGCTTTGCTATCCTCACTTATATACGGCTTTATCATATTTTCCCTAAATGAGAACAAAGCACTTTAAGAGCAACAAAAATTAAGAATTTGTGAAATTTAGTCACTTTGTGTCCAGTCCAACTGTCATTTAATTAACACAAGCATGCGGTTCAGAAATACAGGCAGACTGTTTAGCGAAACTCAAAAAAGACAACACCTGGGTAACCTGCACTTTTTATTGGTAAAATAAGATTTTGAAGGTAAATGAAAACAATGATAAACTGTTTCATATGAGCTTGAGCACAGAACTACAATGAGTGGAAAACGCGTTATAGGATTAGATTAAATAACTAGCTTTTTTACACACTTTCCCCCTTTTTTAAATTTTAGGGTTAGGATAGGATAAGACTCGGTAAGACTCTATGTGGGGTGTAAGACCCATTAAGAGTCTTACACCCCACATAATTAATTCTTGCTGAGTTATCATATCTATATTGCCCTTGGCCTACACACCAATTATGAGTTGTTGTAAATTATCATTTTACTTGGTAAGTTGCATATTTTCTGAAATGGCACATAGCTAGTTATATAACCAGTTTAAAAATTCTTTAGTTTGTAAAAGGTTTTTTCAAGCTATGACAGTGACAGAAAAAAATATAATAATTTTGTTGTATAACAAACACAAGTATGACATATTTACAATCACAAACTATATTTTACTGTTGCTATAATATCATCAACCCAATAATATTATCAACCCTTCTGATTTTGATTGCGAGAAGCAAAAATATAGAATAGACACCTCCTAGATCGATCTCTCTTTGCATTTCTCCTCTTTAAAAAAGTAGCACCTGGAGTAAAACAAGCATTAATTGGGCTATCTGCTGAAGTAGAGATTAGCTGCGTAATCGACTTGCTATTCAAAGCTTCCCAACTGTATTTTATAAACAGTATTACGTTTAGAGTGATGGGTCGTTCTCCTTAACTCTTCATGCCATGACTATGTGTGTTTTTCACAACCGCAACTTTTTCTACAAGGCCAAATTTTTTGTAAACAAATGGACAATTTTTGATGACTTCTTTCATCCACCTTGCTAAATTTCAGCAGTAACAAGTGAGATAGGGACAGTGCTGCTTTAACTGCATACAACAGAAGAAAACTCCACTCACTTACACACTTCATCTGGCATTTCATTAAAATGACTTTAACCATCAGAATTTAGATATTCCATGTATGAAATTTTGTCCCTTTCACAGCCAAGCATCATAAAAACATTATGAGTTTAAAAATTCAATTCTGCTGAATGAGTTGGACTCAAACATGTTGCCTCAATTTGGCAAAAAACCTCAACATTATAAACCATCCGTACAAGGAGGTGACTGGTGAAATTGGAAATGTGTCCCATAAGCAACAAGTAAAAGCTTTTCTTTTACTCCACAGATTTTTTTAATCTATGGAAAACAGTTATTTAGAATAAGTTGAAATATAATGGTACTTTTTTTTTTTATTTGAGTCTGACGGTGAAAAAACTAAACTAAAGCGTAAAAGCAGTGCAATCTTACCTTACTGGTTTCAAAGTCTTTATAGTAGAATCTTGTGTTTGCTCTGAAGTCATGATGCAGATTGTTTTTTCTGTTTTCCTGCTTTACATTGACAGAATGTGTAAAATATTCAATATTGATGTTCTTTTGTCTTTGGCAAGTGAAACACTCAGATATAATACCCGTTCAACCAATTTTTAAATGAAGACATAGTACATTACAGTTGAAATACATGTATTTAAAAATACATGTATTTTTACATGTATTTACATGCATGCACTTGAAATGTAATCAAGTGCATTTCTAAGGGCAAATATGCAAGCAGGCCTTATAATTTATTATGATTGATATTATTCTGTGAAACTATAATCTTTCATAGTTTTAAGGCGACTTTTAGCATTCACAGCAGATTTTGATGCAGTGTTAGTCCATCTTGTTAAAAGCTTAATATAATAACAGTATATAATGCTCTTAAGTGGCTATCATAATGTATCAGCCTTTCAGTCATTTAATTAAAGTATTAAATAACTTTCAATGTGATACTATATTGCTTTCTATGCATGAATGAAGTGATTTACAGAACATATTGTATCTAAGCGAATGTGCTGTTTGTGGATTTTAAATTAAATACAAAAATGGATAACAGAAATGTAATTTTACATAAATTATTTGTTTCTTATAGAAGCTATTTATGCTTTCAGCCTTGGAGCAAAATTGGTCCCGCTTGACTAAGATAATATGAAATTAATTTGTAAGTCATGCCTATGGTTTGCTGCTATGAGTGAACAATACCTGCCTTCACTTAGTGCTCAAACTTTTTAAATGTCCTGGAGGAGTTCTGGTTTGAGTCCCAAACCTACTGAGATTTCCTAATGAAGGCTTTACCTTCCAGGCAAGCATATTTCTCCAAATGACAGTAATTTACATATGATGTATTTAGAGAAGAAGAGGGCAGGCTAATTCTATTTGGAGATTTTCCTTTGTTTTAGGAGTCATTAGCAGCTAGCTGAAATCTAATTTTTACAATTTCATCAGGCCATCTTGGAAAGCCTCTGTGAGCTCATCAGAGAGGAGCATTTATTGCTAAGTGTTCTCTATTGCATTAGCACACAATAAAGCGGCCAGGGACTGCTACAGACGTTTATGTGGAATCCAGTTAACACTCTGCCAATTCGTTTTTTATTGGGACACAATCAATTTTTATTCATTTTAAAGCCAGAATGCTTTCTTTCATTGTGTGCCTACTCCAGCTTATTATGCCTTAAACTAATTACCCAGTTGTTTTCACAAAATGCAGATGTTTATGTTAAAGATTTCCTCTCTGAAATGCAGACCTGATGTGCATATACATACACTTTCCACTGTGATTTAAGCAAAAATAATTGTATTCATCATTTAATTTCTATACGTCTGCAAACAGAGGAAGGTTTAAGTAGCAAACTGATTTTGAAAATGGTAAGAAACGTAATCAACTTTGGGCTAAATGTGTATTTTGCTTTCTTTTTGCTGTAACAATGTGAGTGTTTCTTTACTGAGATGTAACAAAACTTTTCATGTTTTAAAAGTGCATTTCACACAGCAGAAACAAAATTATTTTTACTTCTGGAAAAACAAGTTTGATCTGTTTCTTACCCTTTAACTATTAAGACAACTCACTGCATTATTTGACATTTACAGCTGAAGCCACTGTATTTTAAACAACTAAGAACAGCTGATATTCTTACATACACAGTAAGATTATTTAATACTTTTTCATGTGCACCCCGTTATGTAAAATGCCTTTTACATGGATATAGAGGTGAAAAAACTTATTTTAGTACCTGTGTTTCTAGTATGCTCTGATAAGATACTATACATGTCTATGGGATGAAAAGTATGAATTTAACAGTGTGCTACTGCCTACGGACAAAATAAGTTACTTTCTGCTGTGAAAATAGACATGTTCTTGTTCATTTTTACATACTTAGTCATTACCTGATTATCTTGGGCTGAAAGTTCTGTGCTCCACACATATTGAAGTTGCCTCAGAGGGCTGAGCTGAGTGAATCCTCATCAGTACATAGACAAAAGGTCTGCATGGCATAGCACGGGATTCAGTAATGGTATCATCCGATCTTATGCACATTTCAGAACCGTACTGCATTTGTGTGCTATTCATGGTGCATCTAAGTTGCAGCACTTATACCACATAGTTTTCAAGATGATTGCATCAAATCATTGACTTGCAATAATTCCTCATCTATCTGAAAGCATGTAATAAAAGGACTTATTCCTACACATGCTGGATGTACTCTGAACTCCTTTGTACATGTTTTGTACATGCTCAAACATGCTTTAATAGCATGTTTGATTATACAAATATTAGATTTTAAGAGCCAGTATTTTTATTATTGTTTATTACCTGATCTTTTAAAGCAGGTACTACACTGATTTGTAGTTGAACATTGTATTGTTTTGTTGTGTACTCATTATTTGCTAAGCTGCTTTTGTAGACAGCCAAGACACCTCGGCATGTGTAGAGGAAAAGTGGCTAAAGTCCTCTTAGTGTGAGTTATATGAGTGCCTCTTTACTGCAATGTAATAATTAGAGTGCTTAAGTGCTCCTTGAGCAAAGACAAACCTAGATACTCTCTTCCTCTTCAGCCCCTCCTCTCCTTCACTAAGAAGGTCTTTAATGGCTCCCATTTGACTCAGATATCATTTATTGTTTGGTATCAGGTGTACACCTTGTACCATTCACCATTCGTGCTGAAGCATTCTCGATGTTAATGGTTGTAATATGGGCAAAAGACTTAAAGGCTTACTCCTTACTCTTTATTTTATAACTTCTTGTTGCATTGTCATTTCTTAATACTAATCCTTGTATTCTCTCCTTAGGAGTGCCTATTACCACAAAAAAATCAAGAAATTGTCTTCTAAAAATAATGCAAAAATGTATTTGCTCATTGTTCAAAATGTTTTATCTGTGTGCAAAGATATCCTTGCTGTTTCTGTTGAGGGATTTACCTCGCAGTGGTCCCCAGAAGACTTCAACAGGCTAAAAAGATGACAGGTTATCATTGATCTGCCCATAGTGAAATCCATTAAAAAATGTATGGGCTGTTGTGCATTAACAGTGCACTCTACTGTTTTCGATCCATTAGAGGAGCAGGGCATGGGGCCCCTAGTGGCCTGTAGGCCCCACAGAGGTCCTTGAGCTTTCATTTAATTAAATTACCTTATAATGAAAACAGCCATAATGAGATTAATTTTAATTATTCATCAGTGGCCGATTTGAGGGAGAGACAACATTAATAATGCATTAAAGGGCTAAACATTTTTCAATTCAATGCCTTTTCCTTTTGTTAAAGGTGTAATTTATTAAGTGCTGTGCAGCTGCTAAATGTGTCAGTGGTGAAGACGTCCAGACGTAAAGGTCGGTTAGACTGGCTGTTGAACTGCTTCGTAATTATATTTAAATGTCTGTCATGGTAATAAATATGGACCAAATAATACAGCTATCCACATAGCTGTAAAAAAGCAGCATAGATATTTTTTAGTACACTTATTTTGAGTTGCTTAAAGCTAACTGGATTTTCAGTCAATACCTGAAGCAGAAAAGTAATCACAACTTGTTTCCCTTCTTTGTTGATTTTTGCATATTTCCATCAGATTAGTAGGTTGATTCCCCACGTGTGATCACATTAAACCACTTTGGTGTCTGGCCAACAGCATTGGGGAAGATTGTTACACTGTGTAAAACTAAAATTAGCTGGCTTGTTAATATGCTTTTTTTGCTTTCACTGGGCAGCCAGAATTGCACATTTGAGATCTGTAAGATGACACTGTGAAATTTATGGTTTAGGTAGCACATTTTACAATGAAAAGTGTCATGAACAGATAAGAGCTTAGAGGAAAGCTCTTGTAGTTTTCTTGTAGAAGTGACTTAATCTAGGAGACAAGGATGTCATTGGGATGGAGAGCTGGGTGCATTTATCAGGTCTTCATCAATACCTAATTAATAATTCAGGCACAGTCTGGGGCTTCTATAGGGCAGGGTTTCAACCAGCTTGTAATTTTGTAAATTGCTTAGTCATCATGCTGTGAATGGACCAGGGCCGTCTCCCTGAAGTTTAATCCAGATGTGCTTGTAATGTTGTCAGATATACTGTGAGGAAAAAGATGAAAGGTGAAAGAGGCCCTCATAGAAAGATTACTGCATAAAAACATGGAATGAGCAATCTATTGTAAGCAACAGGTAACTATATATGGGTATTTATACATAAAGTATACTTTACCAAGAGTAGTCTCTGTTTATCAGGAAAGCTTTGATACTGGGAGTAAAAGAAATTAACAAATTGATAATGTTCAATCATTCATTTTAGTTGTGCTATTTTGGCTACAAACTGAATCTCAGCAAACTTAGGTTTTATGCATATTAAATAAAAAGTACACTGTATGCACAGAAATAAAATTTAAATGTATATTTTTTTAATTTTCTATTTTACTTTGCCATATGTATTTATGTATTATTGAATGTCCTAATCTATACCTAATTGTATGCATTTGAAATCAATCGAATAATCAATCAATCAAATAGAGAAAAACAGAAGCCTTTTTCAAATAACATAGCAGAATATACAAAACAAAGTAGAATATAAATTAAAATGAAATAGAAATAGAAATAAAACAATTCAAATTGCCTATGAATTATTATATTTTTGAACACAACATGGACGTTATTGTTAGCAAACTGGATTTTCCTATGGATATAAGTCGCTGACAGATTTCAGAAAAGAAACAAACAGAACTAGCAGGCACTTTGTCCTTTCTTTCATTCAATTGTGAGCAGTTTAAAGTGTCAGAGCTGTATACCTAATAAATAAACAAATCTCTCAATTACCCCTTGCCAGCCCTCTGACAGCTTCCATTGAGAGAAAAATGTCTTCTAACTGGTCTGACTAGTTTTACCTGTTCTACCTACGAAATGTTCTATTCTTCCACCTAGTTTCTGTGGCAATAGAAGGTTTTTATTTATTTATTTATTTTTGGGCTATAAAAATTTTGTTCTCCAGTAAGTAATGTGAACTACTGCTACTGTTTGTTTCAATACAAGGCTGCTGAGCTGCTACTTTTGGACCTGTCTAGCTGGTAGACATGAGCTCAGAACGCTTTGCTAAGTCACATATTGAATGAAGACAATGTTTCTGCTGTTGTGGTTGAGCCAACTAGATGTTTTTAGAAATAAAACACCTGCTGTTTCGGTCATAAGATAACCTAATTAAAAGGATAAAAACTTCACAGTCCATTACAAAATTTCCCATTTTGTGCTTTATGCTTCTCATTGTAGAAATGGATCCCTGTAACAAATGCAGTGTTTATTTTGGAGTAATGGGCGATTCCCAGCATAAGCAGTCTTGTTGTGGCTTCATTTTTGATTTTAACAAAGACCTGCTGAATCGGGGATATATCAGCAGAGTTCACTAAAACATATCACATTTCTCTTCCAACAATGTAGTTTTAAAAGGAGAATTTATCTGTTTTCATCACATCATAAAATATGTATTTACTGTCTGAAGAGATTTACGGTCCAGATTTTAAGAAAAAAAATATTCCTAAAGGCAAAGGAGTTGAAAGTTTAACTCCAGTTCCAAAATATCTTATAGCACTTTCTTTTACTTTCTAGACAGCACATAAAGTAAATATCAGTCATTCTATTGTTGACTTGTACCAATGAACAGAGCTACATGATAGTAGGAAATGTTAAATTGAGATTTGTTATTGTTGAATATACCAAATATTCAGTTCTTTTTGATTGTACAGCTTTATTAAAATGTAAAACGTATCAAGAACTAGCTGAAAATTAGTGGCATAACAGGATTAAAATTGTAATGTATTTGATCAAAATTCCTTATTCCCCTTTTACACCAGACAAAGACTCACACCATGACATAAATCAGCCAGAACAGGGAAGATCTGTACAAGTCCAGGGACTGTTCTTTTGCAGTTTTTCCAGAACAAAATCCCTTTCCTCAATTAGTCTTCAATTAATAAATTGAAGACTTTTGTTAAATTGGAAACTCTTCAATTTAATAATCTCAATATAGGATCTTATCTAGAATTAAATATGGATGATTTACCATAAAATAGCAAATATTTAGTCATGTATTAAATTTGCAAATACATCCAATATGTGCATTTTTCTACAACTTTTTTTATTTAAAAAAATATGTTTGATGTATTCAACAGTACTGCGAATTGGCCCGAGGAATCTAAGTATTATCAAACTCTAAGAAAACAAACAACTCAGACAAAATTTACTCTTGGATGTTCAGTCTTTCTTAAAAGCGTGCAAAATAATTCTGCTGTTGTTGGTTGAATTAAATTGTGAGGCTTTTCGGGTGTGTTTTAAATGCACAAAGTACTTTTCATACTTTGAAGGAGAATTCTGACGATTGTATTTGGGACTATTGTAAGGATGAGAAGAAGAGTAATGAACTGGAAAGAAAGGAGCAACTGCTACTATTTTTGGATTTTGATTGGGAACAAGTTCCATGTTTAGACACCTTGTTTCCTCTGTAGCTTTATGGCAGGGCAATATATGGTGCTGTGATTTTAGCATGTTGTCGAAACTCACATGCGCTTTTGACCCTTAGCTTTCACCTCACTAGTTACCACTTCATTTGGAAAACAGTAACCCATCTCTGTATCTGATGAAATAAGTGCTTATTTAACACATTTTCTGCATCAGAAGTTGTGTTATACTGAACTGGTTAAGTAGCATGCACAGTACAGGGCTATCTGCCATTGTTTTTTACACCTGTGGACTATTTCACACCTCCACAGGGGGTGTACCACTATGAGAGACTCTAATCACTGTAGATGAATAAACGGGCAGCTGGACTGCAACAAATGGGTTCACTGAAAACTGGTTCTGTAAATGGGGCATAAAGCTAATGCCAGGATGGTATGTGCTCTGCTGCAACCCCCGACTCCCCCCCAAAAAACACTTGCGTTCTCTACTGCTTCTGAAAATCCTCACTACATATCAGCTTGTACTAAGCAGTTTAATCCAAATACTAACAAGAAAAACAACTTTTGTAAGCATATGCTTCTGAAGGATAATTTTCCATAAAGATTTTTTTTATGTATTTCCCACTATAGTGTTGCAAGCTAATTAAACCAAGAATATGTACTGTACAATACAAAGATAATTGATGATTTTTCTTTTTCAAATCAGTGAAAAAGACAGATATTTCGTTCATTCCATCCATCCATTATCCAACACACTTATCCCTTGTGAGGTCATGAGGGGTGCTGGTGCCTACCTCCAGAGGTCAATGGGCGAGAGGCAGGGTACATCCTGGCAGGACAACATAGAGAAGACAGCACAAACAAACATGCATGCACACACCCACACCTAAAGAGAGTTTAGAGAAATCAGTCAACCTGACAGTCATATTTTTGGACTGTGGGAGGAAGCCAGAATACTCAGAGAGAACCCAAGCATGCACAGGGAGAACATGGAACTCCATGCAGAAAGACCTCGGACCAGGTTTCGAACTCAAAACCTTCTTGCAAGGCCACAGTGGTACCAACTGCACCACTGTGCATGTGCGTGTCGATATTTCCTTACAAGAACAAAGACTAAGTGTTTTGTGGAGAGTTCATTGCAAATTCCATTTCCTCCAAGGGGAAGTCACCTTTTAGTAGGGAAACTGCTGCTGCAAACACCTCAAGAGGAAACAAATATTGCATATCATTAAGTTTTATTGGCATACCTCACAATGATATGTTTGTAAAAAAAAAAGTGCTGCATCAGGAAGTCTGTGCTCTCTGTGCAAAGGCAATATTAGTTATTATTTCATTTTTAGGAACATGTAGTTTTTTTGCTTTTGGTTTTGCTCACCTTTACCTCGAATGATAAAGTCTTGGTTATTTTTTCATATTCAAATTAACTGACAGCACGTCCTGTGTACTTGATGGTGGTAGCACAAAGATAGTGTTCAGGAAAAACAGTGAATGAAAGGCTGTCTTCTTTCCTAATTATGACTACAGTGAAAAGTAATAATAATAAAAGGAAGCCACCAGAACTTAGCATGTGGACTGGGCCTCCATTGAAATACTTCTTTATTATATTTTAGAGGCAGAAAATGGAAAAAAGTACAAAACATAAATAAATCACAAATGTTCTCTCTGTTGGTAAAGAAATAGTCCTCTAAATCAGATTCACATTTCCATATGTCCATGATAACATCCATTACGATAGCATCTGGAAGCCTGCCAATCAAATTTTTTTTTGCTGTAGGAAGAAAATGCATCGTATTCCTGCTAAAAAGATGACCTCAGCAGATGTTTTCTACTGACAGGACACAAAACGTAAGACCTATAGTACAAGGAAACCTAATAAACTTGATCAATTTGTGGGAATCTAGTTGTGGACTCCTAGCTCAAGATATCTTTCCAAACATAGACTGTGTTATTTCCTTATCCCTTAATTTTGGGTTATTACTTCCCTTAAATCCATGACTTAGATTGTTAAATAATACTGCATTTTTAAGAAAATTTTATTTTTAGTCGTTAAGCTCATGCTTTTCTGCCATGACGGTATCGGAAAATAAAGAGATCACAGTATCCTCTTTTGTGTCATGACTAAGTTGCTGCACATTCATTTGACATATGAATTAACACAACACTGTGAGGACAATTATTAGCCAAGTGAGTATTGTGATCACAAGATCATTTTTAAGCTTATTTTCTAAGTCTAAACTGGACAAACTTGAATGCTTAATAGATTTAACCAGTGCAGGTGACGCATATCTGTGTGTGATGTGATCTAAAAGATAAATACCCTAGATCAAGGTGTGATTATTTAGCATCTCCTTCTACTTATTCACTGACGCTTAAAAACTCAGTAATTACATAAAGTCTCTCAGAAGGAAGCAGCACTCTTGACCTCACTAAGATGTTGGGGTGTAATCAAACGCTTTGTTTCAAATAGTCAAAAGGGCCGCAAGAAATGTGACTGCAAGAAGTCTACATCTTCCAAAAGGTTATTTTTCATGCAGGACAAAACTTCATCACATGCATTCAATACTCCTCTTAGTGGTTAGCCAGTAACGACGGTAAAAATGAAAAGTTATGACATGGTCCCCTTTCCTCACCTGATCTGAACCCAAATGAGAACTTGTGGGCAGGTCTTCAACAGGAGATTAAAAGTGAAGAAAAACAGTTCACCTCTCCGAACAGTGTCTGGGAGGCTGGGATTGCTGCTGTATAAAAGGTTGATACTCAGTAGATCAAAAAAATGTCAGACGTCATGAATAAAATATTTATCACTGTTGTTGAAAAAGAATGGTCTTTATTTCAGAAATGTCTATTGGAAAGTTTTGACTTATTTATAATTCTCACTTGAACAGATAAAAACGAAAACATGCGAGAGGAAAATATATGTTTTTCGTTTAGTTACGTAATAATTTTGCACAGTAATAGTTGTCCAATAATTGTGCACACATGGATATTCTCCTAAGAAATCCCAAACTCCATTTTTACTTTCTAGCATTCTAGGTTTATTAGTATTTTGGATTAACTGAGAACACGCTAGTTGGTGATTAATAAAAATAATCCTCAAAAATAAGACTTGCCTAATAATTGTGCACACAGTGTGCTCTCTCCAAATGTTCCTCCTGTGTGTTTATCCTTGATAATTAGATGCACCTGCCATTGGTTTAGTTCTCCATGTCTGAGCAATGTGAATACAGATGCTGCAACTTCTCTTCTTTTATCCACTTAAAGTAGCTTTTTTAGGATCAAACAACATGTAGTTGAGTAGAAACTACATGTTTCACAAATGCTCAGTTTGAACAGCATGACTAATTGTGTCCTCTGAATTGTGCTACATTACTATAGCACAATTATGCCCTATTGAGTAAAATATGGGATTGATTATGTGTAGAAAAGTGATATTTTCATGAATCATTGCTCACCCCAAGAGGCTAAACTGTCTTTGTTCATCGGGGAAGCAGTTCTAGTGAGAACAGTAGTATTAATGTTAATGTCTGCCTAAATTATGCTAGAACTATTTTGTTTTTTGTTTCAGTTTTTATTTTATGTGATCATTTACCACTGTGATAAATTACAAGGAGACTTCGCTCACCACAGATTTAAGACTCCAATGTGTTAAATTTTGCCTGACTTTTTCACCAAATATATTTTGTCACTCTGCAGCTTCTGACGTTTGAGTTTTGCATCCCAAATGTACTGTTATTTTTCTTTCTTCTTTTATGTTTTTTATAAATACTTATGAGCTGGAATCCTATGTTTGAAATGAAAAAGTTACAAAAATGTTGTAAAATTTATCATATGCGAGTTATAAAGTCCCTCCAGCTTTATCCATGACTGGAAAGTTTCTATAGTTCTAATGGTAACTTTTGTGCATACTTTAAAGTTGTAATGCTCAGTATGTTTGCTGCTGTAGTTGGAAATAAATTACTCATGACCAAATAATCCATGCATAATTTTTTGCACTGCACGTACGTCTATAGCTAACCTCAGCTGTTAAGTCTGGAGTCCTTCTTAGAGCTAGTGTCCAGTGGGAGTTCCTATTAATCAAACTGTGCTCACTTCCACTTGCTTTTTTCGGACAAATGTGGATGTAGATTAAATATAAATGATCTCCCAGTTGTGTTGTGTCTGTTAAAGCCCTTTGAGTTAGATGGCTGTATAGTAATGTTCCTGGCTTTGATATAGTGGAAGCACATCTACTGTATATTGTCAGTAAGACAAACCCCAGCTTGCACAGCACTAAGTCTTTTGTAACTGGGTTTAGTCATTGGGGAGAATGGCGCAGACCCAGTCTAAGTGTCTTTCATCTGGCCAATTCAAACAGACGTTTGACCCCAGACATTTGCCTAATGTGTTTTTGTTATGTGGACTCCTGGCTTCACAAATGTCACAGTGGCTGGACTAGTGGGGGTTTGGATAAGTGAGTCAGAGAGGGGAGACACGGAGTCAGCCTGAGGGAGGGGGATTGCAAGGCCACAGTTATGTGTATAACCTCTGCATTTTGCACTCTAACCTACTGGGAGTTGGTGGTGTGCTGAACATAAGTTCTACTGATGACTGTGGCCTAGATCCCACTGCAAGCCGTCTGATCAGCAGCCTGGCTCCCTGCGCACCACTGACTTGGGCAGCTGTGGACGAGATGGGGAGTGCCACATTACTGGGCGCCTGGATCGTCCCAGTAAGAAGCCAATCTCAGACAGTTGGGGCGACCCTGACAAATGCTGCCATTAGGGGCAGTGTTGAAAATTTATTACCAAACATATTGGTATTTTAGGGTGCAGCTGATTTTGATTTAGAAGTGTTCCAGCTGAGGTTCTGTCTTCAAATCAGAATGTCAGATTATCACCACAGTACTCACTTACTGCCATTTTGGATAATACTTTTAAAACATCTAACACTGTTTGATCAGTTTGTGAGTGAAGATTACTTGCTTCTTGCATGTATACTCAAATTATAACTCTAGTGAAGCTTTATAAAACATGCTGGGCTTTTTTAGAATTTTTAAGTTTAAATTGTTAAAAATATTGTTAATTTTCAGTCTCTTCATCTGTTTTGAAATAAATTGAAAAGACCATCCACAGTATGTTTTTCTATTTAGTTTGAATTGTTGCTGTTTTTACAAAGATTAAACCTAGAATAATTTTAAGATCTTACATCTCCTTGTAATTTAATTACCAATTTTTGTCTTCTTTGTTTGGCTGAGCATTGATCAGGACCACATTTTTGAATTGTTGATTTATTCACCTCTAAAATCGATATATATATTTTTTAAAGCTGTGTTTAAATATAATTTCATGCCAAAACTATGACGTATTTTCTGTTCATTTTATTATAAAATCATAAAAAATAATATTAAGTTATACTTTTAAAAAGATGCCAGTGGTTACACAATTTAATTATCTTATATGTGTGATTAACGACTTTCATTTGGATATGTGTTCGCTGTGTAATGCCTTCAGTGGTACTTTGCCTCAGAAAGGTCTCTTTCTGAGTAATAGGTCTCCAAAGTGTGCTTGTTTTGCTCTTTTAGGGCCACTGGAGAGCAATAAAGTTTTGTCTGAGGATTTTCGAGGTCCTCTTAGACTTTCCCCAGGTGTGCTTCACTGGTCGTAAAGTGTTCTCTGTTCACATGGCATAGACAAATGTACCGGTATCCATAGAGAATTTTAACTACAGATTGGTTTGTATGCACCGTAACAACTGCAGAATATATTAATTCTTTTTGATAATTACATGAGCAAAAGTTTAAATTGATACAATTTTAATATGGTAGAAGAAAAAATATTTCACCTGATTCAGAAAAATATTGTGCTTGTTTTGTTTGGACCTGTAATAACTACGCAGAAAGGCCACTCTGTTATTTTTAGCTTTTGACGTTCCAAGAGGTTAACCATTTTCTTTGTTCCTGGCTGTCTGTGGAAGAAAACTCCCATGTATTTCCATGTTGAGGTATGCTGTGTTTACTTTCATCTCTACTCCTTAGAGAACGCAGGCCAACCTGATGTTTGTTTATGAAACGTTCAGAACTTTCATTCACCACTTGAAAGCACTCTACTTGCTACTAATTTACCTAAAGGGACTTCAAAATTATCTGTCTGCACTGTCAAAATCTTTTTTGTGGTCATAGCCTGTCATCCTGAAAGACTTCCTTTGGAGTTTAATGAAAGCTTCCTAGATGAGTGAATTTTTTGCTGTATATACTGTGCTGAAAGGCATTTTTATATATCACAGTAACTTGGTTTTGATCCTCAAAGTAGTTCTGGTTTTAGTTTATTTACTTTGCTTTATTTTATTTGTCACATGAGCTTAGGCATGAGATCCTGATGATATGAAAACGGAGTAAAAATATCACGGTTTTGTGGTATCACATTATATACACCAAAGTTTTTTCAGCTTGCTCTGCTAATTATAGTTATCCCTCCAACTGAGCGTGTCAATGAGAAAATCTGCTACTTTACATAAATGATGCCCATTGCTTTATAACTGTAATTTCACATTACCTTGATAAGGTTGAAAGATGACACCCAATTAGTTTCCACACCATTACTGTATTTGCTAACGGCTGGATTTTTAATTCTGTCAGCAAGACAAAGGTGTAGTACAGTACACTTCTTTCAGCCAACTGACCAGTAATAATCAGTAACATTTGGAGGAAGGTCAGTGCTGTATTCTCCCTATAGTGGGAGAAATCTGTGGTCACTAATGGTACACTGAACCGAAAAAACTGCATGATGAAAAAATGGACTTTTTAATGTTTCTATACCTTGATATTGGAAAGTGTCCTGTTCCTTTATGTTCTAACCAAGATTTTAAATAACATAGAACAGAGATTTGTTAGATGGCAGTAGGAAGAGAAAAAAGCTTTACTTCAAAATTTATTTGAACGGGTATTGCTTTTCACTTAACCACTATTGTTTTGGTTCCGTAAGGTACTGGATGTTCCAGTACCTCACAGTAACAGAGCTCTTCAACAAATTTACATCATGTAAACTTTGTCCCACATGACTCAGAGGCAATATTTAAAGCTTTTTAAACTAGGCATATATAATTAAGCTTTCTTTTTTCTTTGTACTTCCTTTTAAATCAACAGTTGAACACTTCAGTTGCTAATGACTGTAAAAATATATAAAACTGTTATTTTTTTCAAAGTTATCCTAAGTTCAGATTTCCCTTCTTGGGGTAAAGGTTTAAAATGTGTAATGCTCTGCTGAGACGTATGTCAAAGAAGGAACTTGATCCCCCCAATGTGTGATGCTGAATAAACATTGTAGTAGCTCTACCCAAACAATGTTGCAGCACATGCATATGAAAATATTGCAACTGTGTCACCAGAGTGTGAGCGTTTTGTTTCATCTGAACCATTTGATCCCTTGTCACAGTGTTCCTACCTCCTTCGAACTGTTTATATATTCTAAATCAAGATAAGTAAACTCATTTTATCAGATTGTTAAAAAAAAAAAAGAAGTCACTTAAAAAGTAGTAAGAGTCTATTTAAATTTGCATTAGCCCTTATCTTAGAAACAGAATCTGGAAATTGGAGTTAGATCTATTTTCATGTGTGTGAGTAGCTGAGGGGATAACCTATTGGCAGCGGAGGACAGTTCAGATCTCTCCTCACTCTAAATTGCAGACAGGCATCCTTGCAACCCCACATGAAGACCATTGAGTCCCATCAAGATAATCCTTAATAAAGAACGGCTTCACATTTAATCTTAGCTTGCTTCTCAAATTTCTTACTTGATATAGTTTTTGGCAAGTGCCGTTTTAGCGCTTATGTCAACTGGACCGTATCTGTGCATCTTCTGTTAAGCCTCCATTTGGCAGACACAAGGGAATTTAGGTTTTATTGTTGCACAAATTATAATTTTATTGTTTCTGCATCACACATCTCAGTTTTAAATTTGTCTACTTTTTTTAACATGTGCAAATGTTTAATTCTAGTTAGTAAACGCAATCACAATTTAAAATTTAAAGCATAATTTGCCCTTTAAATGAGATTGTTTGGGTTTGACAGCCTTTAATTTATTTCTTCGTCAGTCAAACTGTTGCGATGATTGGAGCTTTTATTCAAAACATGCCGCAGAGCACTGCATTCAGGAGGAAAATCTAAGTTTATTTAAGGCATAAACAATGCTGCATGATTATACCATGGAATTTGAAAATAACTCACTTGCAAAATTTCGTCTCCATCTAATTTTATACAGCTGCTTATTGACACAGAGAGAGAGAGCCAATGCCTGAATGCAACTACATAACTGGAATGTGTGCCTAACTGCTATTGAAATAGTTACCTGAGAGTCCCCCAGCATCTTTTATTAGTCAATTGAGTTATCAGCAACCTGCTCTATATGCAATATATTTCATGCTCTGATGCTATCATGTGATCATATAGCTTTACCTTTGGGCATTTGGGTTGGAAAATGAACCAGAGTGTTCTGTTTCAGACAGTGTCCATACTGTCACTGCTGTGTGTTTCAGTCAGGAAAGATGATTGATCTATTTTGTTCATTTCTTTATTGATTTCAGTTATGCTCATGTTGGCACAGTTTTGTTTGGCTGGATAAGTTACACCTGAGTTACTCAAAAAGAACTGACTAATTTATGACTTTAATAATCATTATAAATCACATTTAAAAGGTTGTCTTTCATTAACACTTTTTTAAATTCCTTAAGATGAGGTCGCTAGAGGTTCTCACAGTATGGTAATCAGTTTATTTTTTATTTATTATGTTATTTAAAAGAGATAAAAGTAGTGAATATTTCTTTACATTTTATATATCATGTATAGTGTTTTGTGGTCACAGCTAATTTACAACTAGTGTTCCTTGCCAGCTTAAAGAATTAAGGCATATATAATCAGCTGGAATTGCAAAACTACTGTCAATAAAAGTCTACAAAGATTTGCACAGCCTAAAGTAGAGGTAATGATCACATGCAATAATTAAATGGTTATGCCACGGTTTTAGAGTACATCCACACAAACTTTAGGAAAAAAATTACATTATAATCAGATACTTTTTATATTAAACACAGGGTCCAATAATCATCCTGCCCTTAAAGTAACATGTTAGTTATCATAGGTATTTTGTTATGTGTAAAACATATTTATGTTTGTTTTATTTTGGCGCTTGAAGTTAAGCATCAAGTTAACAAGCATTTGCAGAATAAAAAAATGCAAAATTTAGCACAATTCTTAAAGTAAAAGACTCCTTGTTTACAATATCCTCTTTATCTTTAGTTTCTTTGTAGAGTGACACTCTATTGTATAACACTCTGATATTAGCTGGTTAAATGCTCATCTAGCCAATTTGAAGTTGACCGACACAGACTGCTCCTGGATGAGTTTTAAAAAGTCATTCCTTTGCACAAAATGAAATATCAAAAAAGGAATTTCACTGCATTGTATTACAAATATAATCAAAATAGAGTGAATGGGATCAAACGTAAATCTGCCTATGTGAAAGTTTTTATTAGATTATATTTTTCTGTATACACCTTGGATCTGTTGGATCATGTAAAGTGCCAGAAGATGACATTTGTTATGAATTAATGCTATATAGCTGAATATATTTAAATTAATAATGCTGATGGCTGGTTCTCCTTTGGTCTCCATGCCATAGAAGCTGAAAATATTTCCAAACAACCAAATTTGTCTGTCCTGTATGCCTTCTTTCAACCAGCTGACCAGCAACGGGTTTGGGAGGGACAGTTTTGAGTCACTCTATGCTCCACCACACAACTTGGGAAAAAAAACCAAAAAAAACTCTGCTCACTCATATTAAAATTGTGGGGCCGGTAGGTTGGAAATTGTCCCTGGTTTTGAAACGTAATTGTTTTTCAAGGTTTTTAAAGCATTGGTGTACTTTGACATGGTTCAAATGCCAAATGTGATGGCATTTGAACCATGTCTAACTGCAGCTGCTAAAACAAGATAGTCAATATAAACTTGTTGTTGGTAGGTGTAAGTGTATTTACTCCACCTCTCTCCTTAAGCAACATAGTGTAGGTTTTTTCAGCAAGCTAACAGGCAGTGCACAGTAGCACTGTTTCTCCAAGCTTCAAACTATCCTAGAAAAATTAGATCACTCCAGCTCTATGTCATTAAAAGGACTTCAATCTGTATGAATAGTATCATGAAAATTCTAGTGGTTTTTAAAGCTAAACCTGTTTATAACCCTTGACATTAAGATTAGACATATCCCTATAGTGATGCTTACAAGGCTATTTTTTATACCAGATTAATTAGGTATAACAGAGTTCAGACAGAAATACAACAGGAGGGAACATTTATTTCAATGTTTATTTAAAATAATAATTAATTTAACCACTAGGGTTTTGCATGTTCATAGGAACTTTCAATATCTCTTTAAATGTACTTTAAAAGTAACCATAGGGACAGAATGATGGCAAATTTCAGCAGTTTTTAAAACAGTAACCTTTGAAATATTTCCATACCTTGATACCGGGAACCAGCCCATCTCTGTTACTTATTATAAAGAACTGACTAGGAGGTAACAGAATTTTAAAAGAAGTCCAGACTGAAACACAGCAGACTATTCTTCCAGCCGTGGGTGTTTTTTCTCTCTCACCACCTCCTTACCATAGTAAATGTATGATTTCCTCTTTCCTCATAATCATTTGTCAGTATTACATTTGGTTTTTCATCTGCAGGTTTTTTAAGGCATGGAAATTAAACAAATTTTTAATGGTTCACTGGTATTTTGACCAGTTTACACACAAATGATATCCTTAGAAATAATGTCATGACATTTTGCAGCTAAATCTGTTCAGGCCTCATCACCAGCTTGAATAAATCACCAGTTTCAGCTCATCGGTAGCACTGCGGCCCTGCGATGCAGCTTCGCTCAGTTGAAATAATAACCTGGAGCAGACAGAAGGCAATCATTACCTTGCACATAGACGCTGTGCGTATGTGTTGACGGAGGACTTCCACTAGAGTGCTGCGGAGACGGGCAGAGGCGAGACTCTCGGCCGTTGTTAAACCTCTGGCTCCCCATCACCTATAAGCTAATGACCTAGCCCTCTGTTTGCTCTCTGAAGTCCTTCTGTGTCAGAAAGAAATCCATCTTTGACCCTGAGCTCACAAGAGAAAGCAAAAACCAAAAAAAAAAAGATGTGGTTTGCGGTGGGGAGAAAAAATGAGCATACCAAAAACAAGAGAGAAAGAGGAGGGGGGTGAGGAGAAAAGTTTGAGCCCTCGGGCTATGTGAGCAGAGCCTGCTGTTGAGCATTGTCTTAGTCTGCACTGATACAATCTGGAGAGGACTCTTTTTCTTAAAGCTGGGAGTGAATGACATATGGAGGAGCTTGTGTGCGGCACAACTCCCCTGTGCCTCCTCCAGCCCCAAAGTCTTCCTGTGAGAGCGCCGAGCAACTTTTCAGCTTTTTCAAACAGCAGCAGCAGCCTCTCTCTCCCTCTAACTCATTCACCGCTTCCCTCCCTCCCTCCCTCTGTGTTGCCCTCACACACTCCCTCGCTCTCCTTTTTCCCCCCTCTTCTTCAGACACTCACCAGTCACTGCCTGAAGCAGTAATCGGACAACTCTGGTTCTCAATAAGACAGTCTCCTGAGATACCGAGCTGGGCTCAATGGGTTCCAACACCTAAAATGAGAAAGAAAAAAAGTAGTCCTGTAGTTTACATTTACTGCGCTACAGATTCTACCAACAGTCTGAGAGCTGTTTAAGACACCGTGTTGTCCTCTCTGCTGGACTGCCCGACCCTTTTTCCAGAAGATTTCTTTTTTAAAGGGGAAGATAAAAAGAGGGGATAAGCGCACAGGGATTCAACTGTAATAGTAGTGAGTATTACTTTAATTTCTTTCTCATGTTTGACATAACTAACTGTCCTGTCTTAACTTCTTTTGGCTTTTGGTGTGACTGACTCCGTAATTACTTATTTTATCACATAAATTACTATTACAGTATGTAATTCCCAATTACTGCAAATTTCCAGAAAATTTGTATTATTTATTCTCTGTATTTTTGGCCAAATCTTGTGATATGATTAAAATTTAAAGAAACCCTGCAAGATCGCAATTATTAAAGAAAAAAGAAAATCAAAAACCTAAGAGATTTTTGTCCATTTAGAAAATTAATTAACAACAAGTAAATAAAATAAAGTATTTACAAAAATACAAAGTTACTCAAACAAAAAAATTGAAGAGAAAATTACATGCAATATTTAATTTAAAAAAGGAATCTGGTAACACCATATAAAAATATTGTTACTTAGGTATTAATTTTCACCTGCATGTTAAATATTTGTAAAAAAGTTTACTTAATTTTTGCTGGCAATAATACATGTGACACACAAGGTTTAGAATGCATAAATAAATACATAAATAAAAATATATGTATTTAGATGTCTTCTAAAACCTATAACCTTTATTGTTTGTTAATAAAAATTAGAAATTAAAATTACTTAAGTGACATCAAATTTAACATCCTCATGTAAATATTTCCCAATTTAGTTTTTCTGTCTTTTTCCTTGGTGCAGTCTAGTTTCTTTTTTTTTTATTCGAGAAAGAAGGCGTATTTTACACTGCAGTAGTTAATTTTCTCCAAGCAGACTCAAGAAAACGAACACAGTCAAAGCAGCTGACATCCAATGCCATCTGCTGAGGCCAGGAATGCCGTGGGGAGACCCGAGAGCCTCCGCGCGTCTCACCACGACGACAGGCCTCGACTCCCGGCTGTGCGGCGTCTCCGCTCGCCATCATTTCACGTGCAGGGAAGATGATGATGATTCATCCGGCCGTAATCACCAGCCTCGCTAATTGAAGGACGTTCTGATTTAATGTTCTTGCCTTTGAGTCCTTGCTTACCTTGAAAGTAAAAAAAATAATAATTACAGTTCAGTGTATAAGTATGTGTGATAGGAACATATCTTTTAGAGGTTGGCCTTTATTTCTGTTGACTTTGTTCAGCATATAATTCCTTCTCTTTCTGTGTGTTAATGAAAGAGAGGAAATGAGCGTTAGTGAGGCAGCCTGCCTGTCCTCTGTGCCATGAAGACAAGCTTGACAGCGCGTGTGACTGCCTGCTGCTGCTATTCACACACAAACAATAACCGTATTTATTCAATTAACAGATAATGAGCAGGCTGATTTAAAGGCTGTTTACACTGCCTATTTGCTTTACACAGACAGAGATTAGGGTGCATGTCTAGCTGCAGTGTGCGCCGGTGACAGTGGCATTGTTTGCCTAGGGACTGATGTCTTTCGTATTGGATGCGTCTAGTCGGTCGGGCTCTTGGCCTGCAGATTGAAAACGGTGAAAGACACACAGCGCTAATTGATCCATCTTCATTCAGAAAGTAGAGAGGAACGATGGGGAGTTGAAAACAGGGCACAAGAGAAGGAAGAAGGTAATAGGGACCCTCTATTAAGTAGCCTGTAGTAGGTGATTAGTGGGCTGGGGGTGTTTACTAAATACCGTGGGGTGTTGTTTTCTTAACACGCCACTGTTTGGATCTGAAATATGTGGTTGAAAGAGCAGGAAATGAGCTTTTAGATGAAGGCCTTACAGATCTCTAATCACTAAAATCTTTCCTGTGTTTACTTGTAAATATCTTGATGTGAGGATCATTGTGAATTGGCCTATTGTCCAGGCACTATATATTGTATAATTTTAAACACAAACTGTTTGTGCTAGGTATTTTATCCTAATATTTCCTTCAAAATAAAAAAAAAACAAACATATTTCATAACTGAAAGGATTAAAAGTTCAAGTCAAAAGCACCACACATACAAAATCATTAACATTTGTCGCTTGACCTGCTTTCTGCTCTAGCTTGTAAAAAATATCTCCTGGCCCCTCAGTGGCCACAGTGGTTGGCAGGTTGTGATAAAATGTCCACCTTAAATCTTATTTGATAGCCTCTCGAAGGCAGAACCACCTTCTGGAAATAATTTTGAGGGTTGAAGAAGGTGGTATTAACAGATTTAACGTAGCTGCGGAAGGACCTGCTGAGGCACAATAGCAGATTAAATCCAAATTACAGCGACAAATTGCGCATCAGCACGCATCTGCTGACAGCTATGTTTTTATTCACAGACAAGAAAATAAAGTCACACTGTTGAATAAAATTTTTAAATAAAATTTAAACATGGAGCTGAACAAGTAAACTTTTTTAGTGGATATATATGTAATGGCCAATTTTCAAATTAAAATATGATAACACACAGTAAGTTCAGAAATATAACTTGTTAAAATATTAAATACAAATCCAAATATTTTAATGTTGAGTTTTTGGCACCTAGTATTTTTACGCAGAAAAATCACGAGTGAATCACAGCTTTTTGCAAACTGTACCCTAACATCTGTGTCCAATTGTTGTCTACATCTACATTCTTTTGCAAGTAGATTTATTTTTCCTGGGCTACCATGTGGATTCAGCTGACCAGTTTAAGTGGAGATTAGATGTTTTAAACTCAGTGTTTGATTAAAGAATTGTTTTGCAAATGTTATAACAAACCACACTTCAAGTATACACTTTAAAATATCTCATAGCATGTGTATTGTATTTTAGTCGTATTCTTTTTAATTTATGTAAAAAAATCAAATGAAAAAAAAAGAATTTGTTAAGTCCCCAGATTTTGCATTCAAAACAATACCATCAATGTGAATGAGAAGGGCATCGCATGCATCGTAACACAGGTCACACAGATCAAACGCCTTGCATGTTGTGATCATCTATGTTAAAAGCTTGGCTCGGGCTATATTTACCTTTGGCAATGCAGGTCTTGAAATAAGTAAAGCGAAACTAAAAGGCTAGCAAACCACCGTGAATGAAGCTTGTTGTGGCACTTTGTCTTCTTAATGACACTTCTACTGCTTCATCTAGCTGGTCTTTGTTCTTGCTAAGGCTTCAAAGACCTGGCAGTTCAGGTTGAAGCAAGATGAACATCAAAGATGCTGAATGTGGCCTTTTTTCTTTACACGATAAATATTTTGTGGTAAAGAAAAAAGGTTTCTTTTTTTAAAAATTATGCTTTCGTTCCTCTCCCCTTCGTTTTTACTTTCCTCATGTTTTCACCTGCTGGAGGTGGTAGAGACACCAGGAAGGTAATGGCTTTATTGGGCTGCACCATTCACCACTTAGAATACCACATTAGTCCACCACAGGAGCCCCCTCCCGACCTTGTGATCGCTGTTAATGTGCTGTGGCAGAATGTGTTTCTCTTTCTTCTTTATAGTTTTTAGCTCTGTGGATTTTACTTTGAGATTTATTTTTTCTTAAATATTGTTCTATTTTTATTCCCCTCAACAGAGATTGGTTTTGAATGAAAATATCCACTTTTTGGTGTTTTTTTAATGTTTAAATGTTAGAATGGAATATAATGGTTATGTTCTGTTGCTAGTTATGGGAGAGGAGGCAAATTGTAAAGATAGAATGGTATTCATGAAGACTTTGCTATGGTGTGAAGAGCAAAGCCTGTTTGAAAAAAAAACAAAAACTTAAGACCATCAAGCTCAGGTTACCTTGGCTCATGTAAATAGTGGGCTATTAAAAAAAAAACCCTGCTCCGATCTGGGGGGAAAAAAGAACATTATATCTCTCTTTTTTATTTCCCTGAACAGATGAATACCTTTGACCTTTTTCTGGACCATCTATTCCCATGGAGGGTCAGAGTCAAGTCTAATACAATGCCATAACCATGCAAGTATATGACCCCGCTTGATGTTCGTAGAGAGGCAGGCCCAAGCTGGACTGGACAGCAAAATGTAACTGTCAGCTAAAGGAGAGTAATAGAGGCATTCGCGGCATCATAGGAAACATATGTGGCTCCATATGCTCTCCATGTTCTTGTTTCCAGTCTGCTTCATTGTCTGAGATGCACCACTGATCTGGGGGCCTCTAAAGTGCCTTGCGTTGGTGTGTGTGAAAGAGAGTGAGAGATGTGTGTTGTCGTGTGGGTGGGTGTGTGTGTGTGTGTGTGTGTGTACATTTACACCACTCTGATCTGGGGGCCCTGAGTGCCCTGCGCAAGATATATGCAAGCAAACAGGCATGAGTTATGTGTCTTTGTTTGCAAAAGTAAAGCCATCGACACAAATAGTTGCGGTTAGCGTAATTATGCATAACAAGCTATGAGATTATCGCTTTTTAATAATTCCGGTCAAAATACCACACTTTTTGGAAAGTTCCACACAAATTTAATACAAAAAATTTATAAATTATGTAATTTAATGCATTTTACTACTGCCGTCCAAATAACATAATACTGATTATTACACTAATAATTTTAACTATCTTTTTATCTGTTAATTGTTTTCATATTCCCAAAAGGCATTGGTTGGTTACTGGTATCAAGACAGAGTATTGCTTTAAATAGTCCTAGTTTAAAAAATATCTTAAACATTATATTGTTTCTAATGAAATGCACTTTCCCTTGCTAAGAAAAAAGACAAAACTGGCATTTTAGAATTATTTTTGGTTGCAAAAAACACATAAACCAAAGGAGCACCACCTTTTGCTCTTACTAAGAAACTTTAATTTATAGCTAAAGGTGGCAAACTACAAATTGGAAGAACTCAACTTTTGTTCTATCATAATTAAACTGACAAATATTATGAAAACATCATTATACCTTGTAGTCTATTTATTACAATACTTTATGGCAGTAGAAATAGTTTTTGTTCCTTTACGTTTTAAATAAAAACAAGGGAATTATGTTGAACTGTTTTGGGGTTTTTTAAATATTTTTTGTAACATCATACTTTTAAACTGTAGTGATTTTACATTCTTATCACACTCCTCAAACCTTTCCTGTTAGCATTAGATTGTAGTAGCTCTCTTTCAGTCAGCTGACTGGAAGTGTGTAGCAACAGTTGGGTGAGGGGCACCGATGCGTTGCTCTTTGCCCTTCACTCCAACATGATCTCTGCCCTTTTGTTGTAAGGGTTTTGAACTACAGGAACATTATGACAGAAAATCTTAGCAGTCTTAAACTTTTTAAATTTTTGGTATGCCTTGATAGTGTGAGTGTGCATACTCATTCTGTGTGTTGTTTTGGGGGATTCAGAGCTAGGCTGTTTCATAGTTTCTTTCTGTGTAATAGCCACAAGCTGGGGCAGGCCTGTAGGAAGGGGCCCCATTGGTCATTAGGACTTGTCATTATGCCTGGAGGAGGAGTGCTGATAAATTCAGATAGTGTCAATTGCAGATGAAAGATTTGCTGAAGATGCTAGGGGTGTCACGGTCGACTAGCCTCTGCTCAACAAGTCCCATCTTCTTTCAGTCAGCAGGAAAGTAGAAAGACTCTCCCACACTCCGGTTCCCCTCAGCCCCTTGCACCCCCAGCCCCTCACCCTGCTGCCTACCTTCGCTTCTTTAGCCCCACTACACAGTTCCCCCCCACCCAGCCTTCCTGCTTACCTTGGCTAAGCTGCTTTGCATGTTGATTGGGGGAGGGCTAATCCAGTTTGCAGCTGTCGTAGACCAATGATGAATCACCTTTCCGTCATTTGGCCATGCTCCCCTTACTCAGGGAGGAGGGAGGACCTGGAGGAGGAAACAACAGTGGAGTAGGACTGCGGCTCAGAGACAGACAATGTGAGCCTCTGTTCCCTCGCCAGCCCTCTCTTCCCATTTTGCTCCAGAATAACAATAATGTTTTCTCTGATAAGCCTTTTTGTGTCATGGATGGCTCCGGACTGTGACATCAAGCTGCAGTAACAAGGACTGACATTGTTTCCTTCCTGGGGCAGGTGGAGGCAGAATAAAGAAAAGGGAGTGTGGTTTGAGAGGACTCAGAGCTGTCTAGGTCCAGGTAAGAGCAAAGTTGTGTCAGTTCCAGTAGTGCCAAAGAAATGTAGCTCTTTATGTGGCATCAGGGATTGCTTTAAAAATGGGCATTTCTCTGCTAAATTTGTTTCCTAACTCCAGTAGACTTTTAAGCTGGCAGTATGTGACTGCAAATGTTGACCCACATAGGAGAGTGCAGACTTTGCAGGAAAAGTTTTTACAAGGAAAAGATTTAGTGTCCCTTTATTTTCCTCAAGCTTGTAGAGTGTGATAATTTTAACATGAGTAAACTAGTATATCCGAGGAGAAAAATATATTCTTGTGCCCATAAGTAATTTATTTTTTCTGTTTTGTATTTTTCTTTAATTATTTCATGTTTTTACCCACCTTTTTTGAGTACACTCTGGTCCTTGGTAAAATGTTCAAAGCAATGAAGCAGAAAATTATTTAAACCCGTGGCAAATTATTGTCATTCAACCAAGAAACTATTATTTTTTTTGGTGATAGGAAATGAGACAGGCATCTCAAAAAATTATTAAAGAAGTACACATTTTTATAAACAACTTTTTTTTTAGAATTTTAGAGAGTTGGAGATAAATGATAAGTTATACCGTTATTAAGAAGTTTTGGAAAAATCCGTTATGGCACTACAGCATTCAAACCGTTTATATAATTGTTGAGCAGCAGTATATATGTTTCCACTGGTGTTCTGATAATTTCCCTGTGGTGATGAGCTCCTTGCCATCACCTTAATATATCTCCGTTCATAGATTTTTGATGAGACTACTTTTGGTCAGAATAAACATGTAGCAACCATGTAACTATTGCATTTATATTATATAAATATAATATGTGCATGTGTGGGGGTGTAGCGGTGTGTTGGTGGATGTACATACATATACATTTGTGTGGGTGTAGGCGTGTGTGTGTCAAAATGTAGTGTCTAATAGTTATAGTTTCATCTAGTTAAAATCAGGTTTTTGCCCCCGGTATTATTGTAACAAGCCCTTTATAGAAGCGTATTTGTTTATCAGCAGCAGACATACAGAAACTTTGAAAATTAATTGAAGCAAAAAAAAAAAAAATCCAAAACCGTTGCGATAAGAACAGTAGTTTTATTTTCTTGTCTTTTCTTCTTCTTTTTTTTCAAATCTCTTGTGCCTCCTATCTACACTGTTGTCTGTGGACGATCAAATCCTTTGAGTGCTCAGATGAGAAGATAGAATAATGTTTTCTGTGGCGTGGTCTTTTGTATAAACACAGAAACAATTAAGGAGCTTGCCAGAGCAAACACACGCCTCATGAACTTCTCATCCGCCCATCACTGAGGTATTGGCTCTTATAATCAGGCAGAATGCTGTGCTCCTAACACATTAAGCATTGCCTCAAACCAGCAAAACATCTGTTTGCACTCATCATCACCCCCAAAACGATATACACTTAAGATCATTTTAGCTGCATGAAACAGATTAATTAGACTGTAAACATTTCGTAAAACAACTTGTAAAATTATGACGAAACCATTGCAAACACACACACACAGTTACACATATTTTTTCATATATATAGCTAGTTTACACTAACTGTACTTTAAAAAAAAGAAAAAAATTTCATGCCAGAGTCTTGTGTTTTCACTGAAACTACAATGATTTGTGTAATTTGATTTGCTGTGTGTGTGTATGTGTGTCCTTTCAGGTCTATGGAAATGCAGGATCTAGCCAGTCCTCACAGCCGAGTAAGTGGAAGCAGCGAATCTCCTAATGGTCCCAGCCTTGACAACTCACATATCAGCAACAATTCCATGACACCCAATGGCACAGAAGGTGCGTTTGCTGTGTTTTAATCAGAAATTTTAGAATGTTATTATAGAAATTAGCTATTTGAATGTAAAGATATACGTATAAGAATGGAAGCAGCAAAATCTTTTTGAGACCAGGAAGTGTTCATGTAGCTTAAACGTGGTTGTTACTGTGAAGCTTTTAATTCTATTTTCTGCTGGTAAATGTGTATGTTGCACAGTAGTTGATTTCAGTGACTATTAGCTGTTTATTCAAGCATCCATGTAATTATTCAAAGCCCGCAGCATGGAAATGATTGCGTTTTGAATGTGGTCTCCTCTGTACATACTTATTTACTCAGGTGATTCGCCTGTGCTTTAAATCTGAGCCTTTGTTTAGTGAAGCAGTCACAACCCAACAAATTATTTAAATGATCCCTTGCCGTGTAATCTCCATGTTTTATATTAGCCCGGGGCTCAGAGTTTATGTTTCTCGCCTTGCAGACTGTCATGTGTCCCTTTTGCCATTCTGTCTTTCCCATAGGAGATAACATCACAATGCTTACCACTGCAGACTGGTTGTTAGGTTCTAACTTACAGTCTACAGCAGGTTTGTCTACTTTTAGTGACACAATGAAAGGACAATACTTGGTGTTTTTCCCAAACTCAAATAGAAGTACTCATTTTTCCCCAATTATCCCTCTTGGTAAAGTAATTTGTGTTCATCAAAATCTCCCTCAAATGCAAACTTCATTAGTTGCCAAAAGTACAAAACTGCCTCAACTATTGTGCCTTTCATTAAGAAACTCTTTGGATTTTCTGGTATTTTGTTTCAAGCATGGTTTAACACCATCTGGCCTTGAGTTCATTGTTACAAAGTGGTCAGATTGTGAACTTCTTGTTGGGATCCTCCATGCTGCCTCTTGAACATAGTGGTCATTGTTTGCTATGTGACCCCCAGTGTGTGCTAGTTTATGCATGCACTATGTGACCATATTTTTACCGTTGTGTTGTTCAAAGGTGTTACCCCTCATCAACATGTGTGCAAGCACTGCAGAAACATGTATAACATGACAGCAAATGGCTTCTTCAACCATGAGGGATTCTACTAAGCATGACTCCTTCGCCCACATTGTCAATTTGCTTTGCCACAAAAAAGAAAAAAGAAATCCCTTAGCCCGCCTGAAGTGAAATGGATTGATTTCAAAGATTCCTGAGCTGTCAGAGAGCTGTGAAATTGTCTTTGCAAATCTATTGCTGGGCTATATAATGGAGTCAAGGTCAAACCGTGTTAGCTACACTCTTAAAACGATTTTATATACTATATATTTTCTTGACACGTCAATTGAAGTTGCATGTCTTACACACGTTCTTTTTCTCTGTAGCTTTCAAATGCATCTCTTAGTCAAATATAACAGGTCGACTGTGCTCTTTCAGAACTGCAAAAATACAGTTTTATAGTTATTTCAAAACTTTGTATAAATAACTTGCAGTGATCGATCAGAATCAGCTCATTTTTACTCGAGTTGCTAAAACACTAACACATGAGAATTATACCTTCCATATTTACTGAAAAACAAATTTAAGTGCATCAACCAACGTTACATCCTTTTTTTATTTGATAAAAAACTAAAAAACAAAAAAGGAGCTAAAGGAATAGGCTTGGATACTCAATGCAAATACTCTTGTAATTTCCTAATTTTCTATTATACTGTAAACTACCACCTTATTTTTTATCCGTTACATGTTGCCCTCCTCACAAATAAATAATACTCTGAAGAGATTAAAAATCTGAATCGGTATATGAGACAAAAGAAACAAAAGTGGTTTTAGTCAGGAAAAGCCTTATCTGTGCATCTCTATTTATACATATGAGAAATTATGACAAACTAATATTAAAGGAATTTAAATTTGGCAATTTTGAAATTCAGAAGCAAGCTGTTGCTCTTTTTGTCCCTCTCAGATCTTTTCTGTTTTTTGTTGGGTTTTTTCGTTTTTTTATTTTAGTTTTTTTAGCGCTGAAGATAATGTCCATTTTTCATCCTAACTTGATTTGGTGACAATGTGACTCTTTATTTACAGTTAAAACAGAGCCAATGAGCAGCAGCGAAATCGCCTCTTCAGTCACAGACTCTGCTTTAGACAGCTTCTCAGGATCAGGTGAGGGGAAAACATTGTCTCATGTGAACGTTTTTAAGTATGCGTGAACTAACATACACAAACACACGCAAACTGATTATGTGATGAGTCTAGAGATGGGTGGCTGATAAGTCAGGCCTTAGTAAGTGTTCCAGCAGTCAGTCTAATCTAATGTGTGCGCTTGTATTTCTGTGCGTTTAGGCACAAAATACGTTTTCCTGACTTTGTCAGCAAATTTATATGCTGCGCTTGCTTACATGTGTGGGTGTAGTTGTTCACTCTGTTGGTTCCCATGTCAGTGAGGGCTGAATTATGACCTGCTGGGCCCAAAGTCTGTCTGTCCAGTGGAGTGACATGGCGTCCCAGTGGCCCTCACTCTCCATGGGCTGTTACCCTATCGTCAGAGCCAGTGTTTTCACACCTTCCTTTCAGTAAAGAAACATCATACAGACACACACACATAAACACATTGCTACCTAAGGCCGAAGCCGTCTTTCTTCCACCCTCTGTGATATCACTTTGCTGCAGAATGAGGCATTTTGTGCTAAAATTCATTAATAGAAGTGTGTGGTATTAACTTACTGCAAATTTTCCTGTATTTTCTCAACCATTTAACTAAGTATTTGATACTTAACGCTAGAACAGCATAAATCACTGCATGACTTTTGTCTCTGACAATATTAATGAAATTTAGTAATCTTATACCCTGTATCCTCCGTGGGGAAACCCAAAGCTCTGTTCAGAGGAGAAAGTGTTGTCCAGTGGCAGGTGCTGCCGATGTGGGAAAAGTGTTCAGTATTAATAACGTGTGTGAGGGGTTACAGAGGCATACAGTTTCATACAGTAAGCACTCCCCCGCAGCAAAATCCCTCATTTTACATGTCATGCCCAATTAGACAGATATTTCAAAACTTTGCCATGTCACTGCACCGACAAAAACTGCAGCATCCTGGAATCTTGATGAAGTTTTATAAATCAAAAATATTCTAATTTACCACTCTTTTTATGTATATAATCATGCAGGTTTTTTATTAATACTTAGGCTGATTTTTATTTATTTTTTATTAATAATATAATTATCTGTAAGCTAGTAACTGATATTTTGCAGGCTGAAATTCTTGTAATTTTAATAAATCATACTTTATTATTTTTACTTTTTTCTTATTTGTCCACAAGGAACATAGTGTTTTGGCAAAATCATTCAGTTAGTATTTAGAGAGCAACAGAAATATATATTTTTAAACAGTGTAAAAGTTTTAGAACAATATATAATAGTTAAAAAGCAAATTTGTGTTAATAATTTAACATGAAAAACATGCGTCTTTTTTTAAAATATGGATAAAACTGCAGTGAAAAAAGAGCACTGTGGAACTAGGTTAAAATTGTGCATTACCAATCAACCATCTGCATTCAGGGTTGTCATTTCCATTTTTCCTGAAAGCTTATAAATAGAGATGCACTGAGATTTGTGGTTTTATGTGAAAGATTTGCTCGTCAATTACTAGCCGATTACAATTTCTCTTCAAGAGTTTCAAGAAGATGAGGAACAACATAAAAAATTTCTTTCTAGCCTTTGTGTCATGGGTAATTATTAATTATTTTAATTAAGAGCAGAGGCGAAGTCAATTATTTAAAAAGACCTCAGCATGCTAAATTAGAAATGAGTACTTTTACTGTGGCTAGCAATGCTAAATCCAGTCTCTGTGTGAATTACTCAGATAATGTAGACCCTTAGCTCAACTCAAGGATTTCCAAAAGACTTCCAACATTTCCAAATTCAGCATATTCCAATACAGACAACTTAAAAGTTTAAAATGATACAACTGAGCTACATTGCTGTAGTTTGTTTAACCATTATGTTTTTCACTGCAAGTCTTGTTCTCTCACACTATCAAAACCTGAAGGACCTGCAGGCATGTCTTTATGTGTCATTAGTAATGATGTTTCCTTTTACATAACGTTTTACATCTCTCTGCTTCTTCTTACCTAATTTTTAAACCCCGAGTTGTCAGCGTGTGGAGTGATGCTTTGAAATGTTGCGTGCATTGATTGGAACAAGATTATTTATTTTTTTCATTTTCCAACCAGTTGATTAACGGTTGGAAAATGAAGCTAAAAATGGTTAAATCTTAGTCATCATCCAATCTCTTTGTGCATCTTTATGTGTAAGTGTTTTAAATTGCGGGCTGAGATTTAGACAGTTGTGTGGGTGTCATTGTGATTGAAGTGCCCCAGAAATACACACAGTTCTTACTTACCTAATTATTTGACTCCATTATTGCTCCCCTCTTCTTAACATTAAATAAGTTTACAACAATAAACAGAGGAGAGCGTTGTTATTACCCTTTTCTTGAAGACCAGCAGTTCTTTTTGGCAGAAGATAATATTTACCTTATTTCTTAATGTTTAAATATGTGCTTGCCTCTTTTCTTTTTCAACTCTCCTCAGCTATTGGAACCAGTGGCTTCAGCCCAAGACAAACTCACCAGTTCTCTCCACAGATTTACCCGTCCAAGTAAGGTTTCTTTTATTTTTCTTTTTAAAAAAATAAGCAGCATCCAGCTTCATTTGGCTCTTTAATCAGATCCGTCTGTTAGATTGAGGCTTTCTGACTGGCTTTGATTGCTTAAACGTCTTCAGTTTGTGCTTTCTGAATCTGTTGTAATTGTTATCGTGTAAAAATTTCCTTTCCCATTTATTGTTGTTTCTCTGTATGTGAGCTTTGGGACGCCATCAGTCTTATGAGTTGGCTAACTGTTTAGTTAAAGGACAACAAGTACAAGAAGTTGTCTGTTAGTAAAGTTGGAACTATAGCGTTAGGGATCTTCCTGTCATCTTTTTCCACTTTCATGTTTTGTTTCTGCCCTTTAATAGCAGGACATACCCACATATTCTGCCTACTCCTTCGTCTCAAAACATGGCTGCGTATGGGCAGACGCAGTACACCACAGGAATGCAGCAGGCCGCAGCATATGCTAGCTACCCTCAGCCAGGCCAGCCCTATGGCATCCCTGCTTATGGTGAGATTTACACACATCAGAAAACTTCTGCTACGTAGCATCAAACAATGAATTCTTTAAATAAGAGATTGTCATTTTTTTCTTTGCTGAAGGTCAGGAATAACACCTTGCTCCTAACAAACTCATGTTCCCACAATTTCTCCAGCAGAACAAGAGCAGTAGAGATGCTGAGTTGTTGTTTAGTGCCTGCATATTCGCAGTCAGTGCAAGATTTGCTTGTGAAGCTGTTCAGATAGATCAGAAAGATTAGTGACATAAATCTGAAAACAGAAACCGGTTTCCTCTGGCAATGTAAGAGAAAGCAAAGAATAAATGTTTTTATTTGTCTAAAGTCTTTGGAGCGTTTTGACCCCAGAAAATTCTGCAATATGTGGAGGAATTTACACTGTTTATTTGAGTGGAGCCCTGCAACCTACTGTTTCACAGAAACAACACTCTGTCTCATTCAGCCAAGGCAGTGGTCAGTGTAAGTCACAAACACAAGCCACATGTTTTATTACTTGTGCATTATTTCACTTATGACCTAAATGATAATATTATATTTTATTACTAAATAAAACAAGGATAGTCTAAATATGTCTTTGTTTTTACAGCCAAGTAGCTCCTTATGTGTGCGAGATAGTATTTCTAAACAGCAGAGCATAGTGAAAATCAGTTATCAGCTAATCTCTGTTCAGCCATTGTGATTAGTGTGTTATGCTAACAGACAGAGTCAGAGTCCCTTTGCTGTGTCCAATGTAATTTAAACCTGTGTTGACTGTTGTCTGTGCATCAAACCGATCTGGTGTCACTAACTGATTTAGGTCCATTGTGGGCAGGCATAAAGACCGAGGGGGGTCTGAACCAGTCCCAGTCCCCGGGACAGACGGGCTTCCTGAGCTACGGCTCTGGCTTCACCACACCACAGACGGGACAGGCCCCTTACAGTTACCAGATGCAGGGTGAGGACATCTTTTGTCACTTCTGTCTATATCTAGCTCTGTGTCTTCAGAGGAGAAAGCTTTGTTGTCAGGAGGTTAAAATAAGCATGTATAAAATGGTTAACATGATGACATCTGTGCAAAAACAGTTTTCTCCAAATATCGGAAGACATGGTGGCTTTAATTTCTTGTTGAATTAGTTTTTTCTCTAATTGGTCTATCTCTTTGGGCATCTGTAGTTTTTCAGTCCCTTGTATAAATATTCATCCCCCCGGTTGGCCAACTAAATTAGGTTTTCTGTATTGTTTTGAAAAGGATAAAAGAAACAGACCTCTGTTTCTGATTTCGTAGCACACACAGCCAGACTGAGTCAAGACACAGGCTTTGTCCTCACGCGGGACGATGGTTGCATCCCAGGAGTGCGGTGTGCAGCCGCAAAGACTGCCTCCCTGTTCTCTCCTCTTAAAAAAATCAACACAGATGGAAAAATGTCAGGCACTTAGGAGACATCAGCCATAGTGCTCTTCATCCTTTGTTTTTTTTCTCCCTGTGATCATATTTGTATTTGTTTAAGCGCTGAGACCAAGGAGATTTATAGCCTTGAAACCAATAACGATGAGTTGTGGCACTCTGTCCACCCCTTCTCTTTCCTCTTGCTGTCCAGTCATGCATTCTGTTTAAATGTAGATCGGTTCTTATGGGGATAGTTGAAGACTTCTGAAGCAGCATTCTGTTAAAAGGGTCGAAAAGAGTTTGTATTGAAGTTTTCACTTCATCTCATTAAGTTTGTTCTGAAGGCTGAGAACTGAACTTCTACCATCTCAGAACATCAGTATAGCAATATATGCAAATATTTTTGTACCACTTGCACTGGATGGCATCCAGTTAGAAATTGAAAATAGGAGATTTAAAATCTAAATGTAAACACCTACATAGTGATAGTCTTAATCTTTTTAATTTTATTTGAAGGCAACTTTTGTCGTTTCTCTTACCAAGCATTCCCATGTAGATCAATGTCAGCTTATGCTAAAAAGAGGGACTGACAAAAAGTTTTGAGTTTTTAACAATCCATGTGTTTCTTCCGAAATTCTCATTTTTTAATTGTCACAATTTATTTGTACAACTGCACTGTCCATTCACCATTTCACTTTCCATCTGTTTTCTAAATGACAAAAAACAACCAAAAAGCTTACACCAGATATAATATTAGCTAAATGTAACAATTTTATACAGACTCTGCTTGTCCTAATGAGGTAAACCGTCTCTCTTTCACTGTGCGGGAACAGTTAGCAAGCAGCTAGCTCCGTGTTTATTTTCTCTCCTGTGATATCTCTAAGTGTCACATTTGAAATATCTCTACATGTTGCTGAAAAGCCTCCAGAGCATTTCACAATACGTAACGCCAGCTCAGCAGCAGATGTCTTATGGAAAAACCTTGTTTCCACACCTCTTAAGCAAATACAGTTGGCCACAGTAAGAGTTTTGCAGTGTGCATCCAAGTAGCTAAAATTGGACTCAAGAGTGAGAACAAATACAGGGAAATACAAAAGTTGCCATATTGTTCTTGGCAATTTAACTTAAAATGACTTAAGTATGTGCTCATTCATCTGTTAAGTACTATGCTTCTCCTGTTTTTGTTTCCCTCACTCTCTCCAGCTATCTCTTACTGTTGCATGTTCTGTTAGTTTTAAGTGCACCAGTAATTGACAGGCATGTTAGATGACAGATTGGCCACTCTTCTGGCCCTTGGTTCTCTAACTGTGGCTCTGGCCTACTGCCACACCATCATCATTACTCTTTGTGGCCTATTGATCTGCCTGGGCGATGCGCCTCAGGCTTGGGTGTCCCAAACCAAAGACTTTTTCCACATCTGATACTCCCCTTTCTATCAATGTCTCTGCAACCAGCCAGCTGTCAACACACAAAATGATCAAATTAATGTTTCTAGCTCTTGCCTTTAGAAGTTTGTGCAATTCCAAAACCAACATTATATAAGGGACAAAGTCACTTTTGGAATCCTTTTTTTTTTCATATTGGGAATTTTAATGTCAATAAAAGGTTATAACCTAAGATTAGTTTAAAACAGCTACAGAAAGTAAGACCATGCAGATGCTAATTAGGTGAATAATTGGATTCCAGCATTCTTTCCCAAAGTCTGAGCAAACTGAAGAAGCTGAAGCCTCAGTTACCTTTTCTAAAAGTAAAACCCCATCTGGTCCTGATAGTCTATTCCCAAGTGGAGCATACAAACTTCTGCTACAAATATTGTGCACTGATGATAGACATAGCCTGTGGCAAAGGGACTGATCAAGCAAAGCAAATGGACTTCCAATTGTGGAGCCAGAAGGCAGGAGGGAAGAAGGATAGGAGGGAGGGATGGTGTCTGGTCTTGAGTGAGTGAACTAACTACAGCAGGACAGGGGGAGGGAGAGAAAACATGCCCCCCGGGAAACCGCAGCAGTCCCGCTTCCCTCCCTCTTTCTCCCCTTCCATAACCAGCACCACCCCTCCCAACAGCATGGGTTCATTCTCACTGGGTAGTAGGGGTCCCCGAAGCTTTCATGTGGCTCCTTAGTCTCCCTAGAGCAACCCTCAAACACTCCCAGTGAGAGTTTTTATGACTGTTTGAACTGTGTATTAGGCTAATTTGTTGTCCTTCACAGCATTACTCCTCCTTTTCTTGCTCTTATTGTTCTGGTGCACTTTCACTTGATTTTGAACTTTCAACGCAGATCAAAAATCTGTTCCTAATCCCCAGCTCATCTTGAACCAATTAAACAAAACAACACGGCGAGTGAAGCGTTTTGATAAAATTGCTGATAGAGACCAAACTCTTAACAGAGTTATCTCATGCTTAGACTCTAGCTGTTACTCACAAGGCCAAACACTACTGTGTCTTCTCTTTATGTTGCTATAAAAAACATTCAAGCCCTTGCTTCTATCCAGGCCAAAAAAATAAATAAAAAATCCAAAAGCATCCCCAAATCATTTCCTTCTTTCTGAAAGCTGCTTCACATTTGTCATGGTGTGGGAGGGCCCTTCTGATGGGGTCAATGACCAGAGGATGAAAGGAGCTCCCTCTGTTTGTCTCTGACAACAAAGGTGTAATTACGGCCTCATTTAGAAACAGTACCGTAAATTTATCTCCTGAATGGTTTTCACTGTAACTGTGGGATACCTTTTCTGCTACGATGAAACGGGAGAATGGTCTTTATAAAGTGCCTATTTTTGTCCCTCCTGGCTAAATGTCTATATGCCTTTATTTCTGTGCACAAGAATTAGAAGGAACAACCAAGCTCTGTGTGTTAGTCAGAACTTATTTGACTAAAGTTGCAACAGTTAGTTTTCTAGCCAATTTCTGACCTCATGTTGTTTTTATTTTTTTTCACCTGTAAGAAGCTCTCTTTAACAACTACAGTGTTAGATACAAAAATACTATTCAAAGTACTGGTTTCTATCTTTCCCGCCATGAGTGCTCATTATTCTATGTTACAAGAAAAGGTAATGTCACACTGTGTGAGAGAGGTTAATGCCTGTAAAACAGGGTTTAACTTTTATTTGAAACCAAAGACAAAATTGCTACAAAGTTATTTGAAATATTTCGCTAAAGTTTACTAAGTAGATATTTTGTCCCAAAAGCCTGACGTAGCTATTCTCTGTTTACCCGGTAGCTTCTGTATAATTAAGCCATTAGATTTTATCAACCCTTTTGAATGACTTAATTACCCAGGAGGACCACCCCTCAAGCAAGTGAAAAGAAAAGCCTACATATTCATTAGGACTAGATTTCAGTAGCAAACCCACTCAACCCCACTCATTTCAAGCTCAGACCTTCCTTGTTTTGTCCCCTTCTTCTTCATGCACACTCCCAGCATTTTCACCCTGTTTTCTTTTCACCCCACGCTACCCTTCAGTAGTTCACACACAACAGGCTCCTCTGTTCCTCGCATTGTGCGGGCTTCATAGCTGGTTTTGCACCCCCACCACCCACCCCGTCATTCATCAGACCTGATCCAATCACTGATAAGAAAGGAAGAGGAGAAAGATAAGTCCACTGTTAGATGCACTCCCTTAAGATTCCTTCTGTTCACGTTTTCAAATCGATGTTTCAAAAGAAAAAGGGAAAAAGCGGCATATTTTAACACTATGTCATTTTATATGTACAACTGCATTTCTCTCCAATTCTAACCATTCACATTGAGATGGCATATATGCCTGATTTTTTTTTTTTTCTTGTCCCTGAAGGTGGTTCTTTCACAACAACATCAGGGCTGTACGCAGGAAACAACTCTTTGACAAACTCGACAGGCTTTAACAGCACACAACAGGTATGTGTACACATCTTTCTTATCTTTCTTAGTATCTGACCTGGTCTGAAAATACAGCTAAGGTTTGTGTTTCAAACTTCCAACCTTGAAATCTTGAAACAAGCAAAGGCAGTATGTTACATTTCAGCCATGACTCAGTCATCATAAATCACTCAGAATGACAAAAGGATTATCTATTGTACCTCTTGAACATATGTATTATGCCACAGTGAAAAGAGAGAAAAAAACAAGAAATATCGTTGTCCAGATGTAGGGGCGAACCGACATGTGTTTGCATTTATTTTTTGGAATCTCCTCTGTAAAGTAGCAACACTGGTGCAGGGCATATCTCAGATTACGTTGCCAAACCACCCACTTATTTTTTTTCTTCTACTCTGCTACATTTTCTCTCTTTTTCTCCACCTTTTTGATTAAAAATCTTTACAAATACCCTTATCCTGAGATCCAAATTCCTCAATTTCTTATTGAACTGCTCAGATCGGGTCTAATATTTGAAGAATCAGATTTTATTTTGTTCTCTATGTACTAAATGTATCAAAACAAAGTCCTCCCAGCACAGAAGAAATAAAGAAGAGCAGCTTTATTTAGCCTCTTGTTTTCTGTTTAAGACGTACTCTCTTGCAGCCTAAAAATACTAAAGATTGCTTACCTGGACTAACATCTATTTTACAAAATACCTAGAATTTGACAAAATGCCAAGAAAGAAGAGCCTGAACTTTCATCTCACATTCACTTTTGTTCTAATCCAGATTTAAACTTTCTTATTCCTCTATTGTCTTGCTCCACAGGACTACCCCGGATATCCAGGCTTTGGCCAGGGCCAGTACGCTCAGTATTACAACAGTTCCCCGTATACCTCACCCTACATGACAAGTAATAACACCAGCCCCAGCACACCTTCCACCACCACCACATATACTCTCCAGGAACCTCCTGCTGGTATCACCAGTCAAGCTCTCACAGACAACCCTGCAGGTAACAATCATTCCCGATTCAGGCTCAGTGGTGCCAAGAATAGGATTGAAATAGCGGTACTAACGCTACATTTTAGGAAATAGAGAAGGTATTTCTGTGGTATGAAAAACTCTCAGTCTAAACTGAAATCAGATGTGGAATTCATTGTAATTTCATGTGACATTAATGCATGACCTGGCAATTAAGATTGCATCTGTGCCAGTCACTCCAAATTTTTTAACTGCATTTGAAATTGTCAGCAAACAACACAGACGACAGCCAGCTTTAACTTAACATCGTTTCACGCACTCATCCAATTAAGATAAAAGAAGTCCCTTCAATGTCTTTTTGTTCTGCACTCCGTTACCTCTTGTTTATTTAATCAGACCAGTGCACAATAGCTTTTCTGTTCCGTAACTGAATTATCATGTTATCTGCTTTTCTAAATCAGTTCTTTCTGAAAAATGTCTCACGCAGGATGCAGTCTGTCCTGCATAAAGACAAATGGTCAATCAGACATCTTTTCTAAGAGTGAATACCAGCTGATCTTTGATGTGCTCCCTTTTATAATCTCCTTCCTCGGCCTTTCCTTCCTTTCAGCAGAGTACAGCACCATCCACAGTCCATCAACCCCCATTAAAGATTCAGATTCGGATCGATTGCGCCGGGCCTCGGATGGAAAGTCACGTGGCCGTGGAAGAAGGAACAACAACCCATCACCACCGCCCGACTCTGACCTTGAGGTAGGATGAGCCCGCTACCTTGGCGACAGACGGCCTCGCCCTGTCTGAAGTGCATAGACGTTAATCCACTTACTTTATGGCTGCCACTTAAACTCTTGATGGGCATTAAATCTTAACGCTGTGTTCCTTAACTACCAATAAATTATTAAAAGCATTGTGGAATATATGACTCAACGCATATCATATATAACGTTCATGTGTATAACTTGTAAATAAACAACAAGGCTTTGTAATTCGATGAGTGATCACTCGGTGAGGAGAATATATGTTGTAGTCTCTGAGCTGCTTGCTACCTGATGGGGACAATATGTCAAAATGAACCCAGAATCATCTCATTAATACCTTATTAATTTGAATAAGGATAATAGCTGCTATTATAGCGCTGACATCATGGCGTGTTAACATATCTAGTTAATTAGTTTGTCAGTATTGATTAAGCTAATGTAAAGGGTAAGAGGGTGGAATGTGTGTAGTGGGGTGATGAGAGAAGTGTTGCGATGACCAGTCCAAGCAAATGGATCCCGGTCCCTGTGGCACACAAATACACACTCCTGGCCTATTGACCAGCAGGATCACCTTGCAACCCTACAGAGTGCACCATTGATTTTGTTTCTTTTCTCTCTATTTTGTTTTTGTGTCGTTCTCCCAACCCCACACCCCGCCTCATGATGCCATCTCTCTAGCGAGTTTTCATCTGGGACCTGGATGAAACAATCATCGTTTTCCATTCCTTGCTCACGGGGTCTTATGCCAACAGATATGGACGGGTGAGTGACATCAAGTCTGTGGCAGCGGCAGCAGTGCACTTTATCAGCAAAAATGTTTAAATATTGAAAGGAGAGAACAAGGTCCAGCAGGTGGAAATGGCCATTGAGCAGGGGGTAGAGTTCACTTTTGGTCTTAAGACGACAGAGCGGAACTCAATGTGCAGATAATTGTTTCCTTTTTTAATATGTCCAATGAGGCCTGGCAAGTATTTGACTGCTCTTTGCAGCTGTTGGAGCTATGCATGGCTGGTCAGGGCTTGGTTGTAGGAGCTCGCAACAGTTGCACTCTGACTGACTCTTGACACATCTCGAGTGTTTCTTTCTTCTTCAGAAATGCCACATTGTTAGTTTAATTAAGTGCTGCTCAATGCGTTCCTTTCAGGCAAGGATCTCCCTGGAGACCGTACAAGGCTGAGTCCAACAAACGGCTTTCATTCAAATTCAAATGGAGAGATTATCTTAAACCTGGCTTATTTCAACATCCAGGATGATAAATCCTAACAAATTTATTATTAGAAATGTATTAATTAATATTTTGTTGTTTGAGCTCCAAATTTTGTAATTCAGATGCAGATTTTTTTGTCAATTCCATTTCCTCTTTAGGAACTATAACATAAAAAGATATAAGATCAGCATTCAAGTATTTTGGGGGCCATTCTCTTGTGAGCAGAGTTATTTTGATTAAGAACAGATATGACTAATAAACATGAAATGTGTAAGACATCTGACAATATCAAACAAAATTTTAAACAATGGCAAAAGACTTATAATTTTGACATTTTAAAATGTCTTTAGCATGTTTATTTGCAATTAGCATGGTTAGCCAGTTGTGATACGGGAGCCCAAAGAAGACCTGAGTGTTGGAAGCGAGGGTTCAGACTAGACAGATAGGTCTTCTTTTTATTGAGTGGAAAAGTATGTTTGATACAAATTATTTTAGGACCTACCTATATCTGGACTTGGGGCAAAGAAAATGTATTTTCAGTTATTGACGGCTCATCAACTTTGTGGATTTTGAATTAATTCAAGTTAACTCACTAGGTTTATGCAAAATCTGCATAAAAGTTTTGCTCTCTCCTATTCTGACAGCCTAAATGAACCACAGACATTGCCTTAGCATATCCTAGAAAATACTTTCAATGTTTCCACTGACTTCATTTTAAACTCCTCTTTGCATCTGAAAATTTGCCAACATTGACTTTTCTTGACAGTATGTTCACCAATTTGAAAAAAAGAAAAGAAAAAAAAAGGAGAATATTGATTTTCCAAATACCCAGTGATCAGTCAGGCTGATCAAGCTAAAAATGATCATATTCTGGTCAGGAACTGATTTTATTTTGGTGCCTCTCTATTTATTGTAGAAGAAGAAGGTCATTTTCTTACCCAGGTCAATGTGGATTCTCATAAGATAAAGAATTTGCTTTTCCAGGCTTTGCTATTTGTTGTTTCATTTAAATTGCTTCTCTAAATTTAAACTTTCAAAACAAACTATTTGGGAAATAAGGCAGAATTATATTCTCATGGTTTTGTTAAGGTCACAGGTTATTTCTCTGCTTTTTCCTTGTACATGTAGAACACTAATAGAAATATTGTTTATGGTAAAGTCATCAATACATCCAAACTTGATGTGTTTTAGCCTGTGTACACCATCTCAAATTATCACCTGTTTTGGCTATGGATTTGACTGGTTTTGAAGTCAAGATGTGAAATATTACTACTCAAGTGTCAGAAAGCTTAGTGTCTGCAGCCAATGCTCTGTGCCTTTGTTCTGGTATTGAGGGGGTGTTTGATGGGGGCAGTGTTTTGTTTCTGGGGTGAAGGAGGACTGCCCCACGACCCTCCACTGTTTATTTACTTTATTCTCAGGCCTGCATGCTGGGTAAAGGGAGACCTAAAGCTCAGGAGCTTTGGCTCCATGATGAGGGGCACACACACCAAACACTCACACACCCAAACACACGAACAGACACGCAAAGACCCATAGGGTTCTCCAATGGGCTCCTCTGAAACAGGAAACACTCCTAACTCCATAAGGGCCCATTCCATCAGAGCTCATATGGGATGTGACAACCACTAAAGCCCCTCTCTCACTCCCTGTTTTTCCTTTTGTTCCCTCTTTTTCTCCTTCAAGCACAGTTTAGTCACTTTTTCACTTTTTTCGTCAGGCTCCAACTGGTTTTATGAATGTAAAACAAAGACAAAATGATTATGACATCTTATATTGGCAGTTATTGCAACCAAGAATACTAAAAGCACATTTTCTGTTTGTCTTCCTTTTACTTAACACTAAGACTTCCAAAAGTCTGCTGACATTTTCAACTCCTAATTTCTCAGTAAAGAAGATATTAGCTGTTCTAAAGGTTACTAGAAGTCGCTACATAAAATAATAAGCTAATTTGCACAATTAACCATTAGCACATAATTGTAATGAATGTTTTAGGATACTCGAATGAAATCATGGAAAAGGAAAACAAACGTGAGAAAAAAAACACCCTAAATGTATTTAGACCTTCATATTAGCTTTCCTTTTATGTCACAGTTAAAAACCTTCTTCATCTGAGCTAGGAGCAGTAGAAAGGGCCAAACAAAACACTCTGGTTGAGTTACTTTAGTTTTTAATTTTGTGTTTTTATTTAAGCTTTTAGCTCTTATTTTCAGCTAAGTCTTGTTTGATTTTAACTCTCATGATCAGGAACTTACAGTAGACAAGTCACAGTGAACGTGAACATCCTTATGTTTTTTGCAATCTATACAAAATAAACTGACCAAACAGGGCCAATAGAAAAAAGTATTAATGGTAACCTTGATTTATTTGTAGCCTAGACTTAGGGAGGTGAACATCTTATTTCTGAGAGCAGCTGGGATGTACGGCTTCACAAGGACTGAGCTGCCTGTGAGCTCTTTAGGATGGGGTGGAACCCACTGCAGTCCCCACTGCCCATTAATAACAGTAGTGCATCTGACGCACAAAGGTGATGTCAGATGCACTTTAAAATATATTGTTTTATTATTTTATACTATGAAACAATACACACCAGACGTCCAGTAATCTGATCTATTTTTGTGCGCTTTAGCACAACGAATCTGACGTGTTTTAGATTGCTGATGTTTCTACATTAATGAGTCAAGGCGTGGTGTGTGTTCTACTAAAAATTACACATGCTTTCATGTGCAAGTCTGTTATGTCAAAAAGTCCCTAATAAGACCAGCAAAAGTGGTTAGATTTAGTGCCAGTTGCCTTTTTAAGAGTTATTGGAAAGATCTGAGTCCTTGTCCCCAATTGACCTAGATGGGAACATGGTTCTTGCTCTTTGAAGCTCAAATAAACTATCTAGTAGAAATAACTTTTAAAGTCACTGAAAATAGCTAGTCTACTCAGTAGAAGACTACTGTTGGTAGTGCAGCCTAACAACATTTACTACAATGGTGGTTTTACTGATTTTTAACATACAACCACCTACAGACTAACAAGAAATGCATCAAATTCTATTCAACTGTTGATTTCTTGCTGCATCTCTACTCCCAACCACCACTTTGCTTCATCAACCTGCCTTTTCCCTCTTTGTCCTCCTGCATATCTGTCAGTCAAATTTATTTGACTGACAGATATCTTCGGGGTGTATACAAAAAAGTTACAAAGCAGTTTTTTTTCTGTTTGCTGCTCTGCACTTACTATAAATGGATGAGTATCTGAGCAAGTTGACATGCACACTTTCTCTTACTCACTGTGACCTCATAGCCACTCTCTCTAACTCTTCCCCTCCCTCCCACATGCACACATAAACAGACTGCTCTTTTTATCAGCCCTTTTAATTGGCATCAAGACACTCACCCCATAAAGCTGATGGCTGAGGCCAGCTGTGCTGCTATTGGGCAGGCTAGAGCTCAGGCTGAAAGTGGGTAAGAGTGGATGTGTGTGGGTGGGGGTGGTGTTATTGCTAAGGGGTTTGGAGGGAGTGGGGGTGGATATTGGCACCCCCCTGGAGGCAGTGACATCTCAGGACAGGTGGTCCTGCAGCACTGACAGCAGCAGCACTTTGGCCTTCTGGCCTGCTTGTATGCTTAACTCCCTCACTGACTGATTGTTTAGATTTAATTGGAAAGGATTCACTTGCGCCAGAGAGGATCGCCTTTTCCCACCGATCCCGTCCGTAACGCTAAATCTCCCAGCAGTGGCAGACGTTGGGAAGAGGGAGGTAGCTTGTTGATGTAAGGAGGGGGGTAATTGTTTTTGATGAATTCCTACTGAAAGATTGATTCAAACTGGGAGGCTGAGAGGAAGGAGAAAGCCTGGAGAAGTGGAGGATTGAGCTCTACTTGTGTGGTTTGCACTCTGTCATTTTAGTGAAAACATAAGGATTGTGGGGTGTGACAGCTAATCAGCGGAGAGCTCAGGTGTGTCTTTTGGTGGTTTAACTCGGTAATCCCTGCTTCTGGTCCTGCCTGGCCTGACTTAAAGGCAGATCTCATCCAGCTGCTTGGGAAGACAGCTATTGTCTTCCTTCATCCTTTACTTACTAAAAACAATTTGCTGATTAGAGTTAAGACAAAAACATGGTTTGAATAAGAAGCAGATCTCTGAAGTCATTCTTTTCTCGGATGTAAATCTTTAAAAAATAAATTACCTTTTTAAAAATAAAGATGCTCACATTGTCACAGTTTCAATAACTATTTAGGTAAATCTTTAAAAGGTCCTACCTCACAGGTGGTGGGATTATATTGCCATTTTAGCAATAAACAGATTACTAACATGTCATAATTTACGGTAATTAATTAAAATGAAAATTCTTGAAGTTTGTATTTTGTGTTCAGCTTATTTTCTCTGCCATACTTGGAACCTCCTACTTGTAAAATGTTTAAGCAAACAGAGTTATATCACCTACACATATAGTCAAATCATGCATTAGCACAAATATGTGGAGAACAAGGCTGTTTACGATTTTGGGTTATGACCTTGGCTCTTCTAAATCAACCAACCTTCCTGAGAAGACACATGCTTTTATGGCCTTCATTCAAGTCTGTGGCATTTCTGATGACTATTCTGGTCCTTTTGAGAGGGCCATAAAAAAGAGGCTGAAACTTTCAAGTCTTCTTTTATGGGAGAAGCCTGCAGTGGAATTTAAAGGGATTGTGTGTTAATTGAGTGACTCAGAGTGAAAATCGTAACTTACTGCATTTACCAGATCTGCCTAATTTGCTTTTTTGAACAAAGCACCAGAACACACTTCAAACCTAATAATTCTTTGTTTGATGTAGATATTTTTGTGTGTTTAAGGACCCTCCAACGTCTGTATCATTAGGACTAAGGATGGAAGAAATGATCTTCAACTTGGCAGACACACACTTATTCTTTAACGACTTAGAGGTGAGTTTCTCTGGTCCCATTTTACTCTCCTGTTGTTTGATAATGTACAAATCTCTTCCATTTACATTGAGTTGATTTTACTGGGTGTAAAGGCATAATCACATTTGGAAGGAAGCTGAATAAGTCCAATTGTAGTAATGGAAGCAACAACTGCAGTATTACATAGAGCTTTTCTCTCAGCTATCCCCCGTTGCAGTGAAGTATTACCTCAGTCCCTAAGGGATACAGTGAATTTCACATGTGCTGTCAGTCTCCTGGGTTGCCAGCCCTGCCCCCGCCTCCAGTTCGTTCCCACTCTAATGGCCGCCAGTGCAATTTGTCAGGCTCTAATGTTTCTGTTGCTCTCCTATCTGCCGGTGTGTCATGCTGTGTGCTTGGTGTCACTGGCTTTCTACTCCACAAACTCCACCATCACAGCACACAATCCCCTACCATCATCCCTCTCAGGGGTCTTTGCCTCACTGATTCATGTTGTGTAAGATTGTCCCCTGGGGGAAAATCAATACATGGGTCATGATAGGACCCATGATAGGTATATTGTATTCAGATTCATTGAACCTTTTCACTTTGTATTTCCAAACTTCTAGGTATTTCAATTGAAATGTATGTGGTAGACCAAAACAAAGTAGTGTACAATTATGTTGGGAGAAAATGATAAATGGTTTTCAAATCTTTTAATAAGCATCATGAAGACCAAAGAACACAGCAGAAAGGTCAGGGACAGTTGTGGAAAATTGTAAAGCTGATTTAGGTTGTGAAACAATATCCTAGTCTTTAAAAATACAAAACTGCAAACCTCCCAAGATGTGACTTTCCACGTAAACTGGGCAATCTGGGCAAGGAGAGCAATCTGAAGAAGGTAGCTGCAAGAGCTGCAGAAATTCAAAGCTCAGATGTGACAGTATGTGTACAGGATAATTATTAGTGATGCACTATTCAAATCAGACATTAATAAAGTGTCAAGAGTGTCAAGAAGAGAGCCTGTGTTGAGAAAAAGTTATAGAAGAAGAACATTTTACAGTTTCCCACAAACCATGTAAGGGAAATACAAAATAGCAAGGATGTGCTCTGGTGAGAAAAGAATAGTATTAAACAGTTTGGCCTACATGCAAAATACTGTGTGGTAGTCCACTAACACAGCACAGCTCCTTAAACACATTGTGGTATCAGTATCATCCTGTGGTGATGCTTATTTTCAGTAGGGACAGTGAAGCTAGTCAGTGTTGATAGGAAGAGAGACACACTGCAAGAAAACCTGCTACATGCTGTAGTGGAGAGAGGTTGCACTGACCAAAGGCCTGGATTCATATGCATAGCATACTTATAAGATTTTTATTAGTTAAAACTTTTGAAACCAAGGGTGCACCTGTTGATTACAATTTTGGTTGATACTGATTTTTTGTCTGAAATGTTGCTCAATATAGCAAGAAAGTTGCTGAGTTGGTAACAGTGGAGTGACTATTGTTTACTCCAAATAGAGAGTCATAACCTGGTGGGTGGGTCTGTCAGTTAAACCGCTCTCACCGCAGAGCAAAAGAGAACAGTAGCTGATTTTTAGATCTTTGTCGAGGTAGATAAGATTGTTGGATAAGAATTGATTCACATGAAAGTATCGGCTCATCACCAGTCTCCCAAAAGTAAGAAAATTGGGGCGTATTTATCGGCTGGTTGGCTTATCAGTGCACCTCTTTTGAAAACCATGTATTGAGTCCTATTCCCTCACAATGAATTGTAATTTTATGTTTGTTTGTCATATAAAATCCCATGAAAAATAAAATAAAGTGAGTAGTTTCGAGTTGATGAAATGTAAAAAGTATGGAAAATGCAGTGAATTCTTTTGCAAGGCTCTGTAATTTTGTGTGTTTTGGATATCTGAAATTTCTTTAATATAAATACTAAAGAAAACTTAGAGACTCAGTGACCTAAAGGGCATGGTGATTTGTATCAGAAAAAACTGCAGGCATCCGTTCAAAGATGTGGCATCCTTTTATTATAGCTCAACTTACAATTATTGATGCAACGAAACTAAAGGATCAGCAAATATCACACTTATAACTTATTTTTGATAATACAATTCCTAAACTATTGAACTACTGCAAGCCACTACTAAAAAAAAAAAAAACGTTCTGCCACACTCTAGAAAGTTCCAACACATTAAGGCTCTGATAGGTTGTTGTCGACCATGATTGACAGGCAGACTAGCGTGGTATTTTCCACACTAAGATACTCAGAGTGTACAGAAACGATATGTGGCAACATACCAGTATCACAGAAATGATATGTTGCATTTGTTGAAATGCGGATACACATTTTATCCGAACATTGTCCCTGCACCTGTCCGTTATCATTTTGTATACATAATTTAGCAGTAATTGATTCTGCTTTTGTTGCTTTAGAATTTTCTTAATTTTATCCAAATTTCTTCCGTCTTATCACAATGGCTCCTCTCTTTTCCTGAGTGTCCTGTTTTATTCTCACGTCACAAAAGAGTAAATGTTTTTCTTGATAATGAAGTGCGAAGAGATCTGTAGCCAGTTTGCCGAGTCTCATTGCTTACCGCCATGTTCGGCTTTGCTACACAAAGCATGTCCAGCAGTAAGAAAAAGAAAACTCCTCAAACAGAGAGTCAAGAGACAGGAAAATATGTGCAAACTCCCTTAGACGGACAAGTGACTGAGATTCCAAATGCAGTCATTGTGATCAAAGTTAATTGGCTCCAATTGGCTGGTTAAATATTTCCTTATGCTCTGGCTGTGTAGAATCCATCTAGCTGCACTTTATTTAATAGATGTGCCCCAATCATTTGAAAAAAAAAAAATGGCAGTTTGTGACAACTCTTAAATGTGGTTTTGCTCAACATCTGTCCCGTGTTTTGATTTCTTTTCATGTGCTCATAGATGAATTGGCAGCTCAGACTACTTAAAAATTATTTGAAAACCCTGCATGTGTATTTCTTCTGCTCTTTCTCAGGAACAAAACTGTTAGATTTTGTTTTGACACTTTAAAGATTCAGCGTTTTTTCCACTTTAAACTGTGATGACTGAAAATGATGTGGTCAGTTCAAGGAACGCGTTCCAGGATGACCAAACTCTACAAACGCTGCACTGATTGTCATTAATAATCATACCAGAGACGGGGTGACATTCTCTCAAAGGCATATTCATCCTCTCTCCTAAACTGAGCCCAGCCTATCTGAGTGTTAATTACCAGTTCTCAGCAATGCCTTACCAGTTGTGTTTCCTCTCTCCTGATTTACAGTCTACCATCTCAAACAGAGCTAAATAGAGTCCCACTATAAATACCGGAGCCAACAGCAGTTATGTATTTAAGCATGTGCAGAAATGCATTTGGTCCATCTAATTTAGTCTAAGCCATAAAGGGAGACCCCAGAGGCTGTGCAGGAACACAGGTGCAGAGTTAGTGGCCAAATAGTGTTTGAATGGTGCGTCCAAGTTTTAACACTGCCGGCCTTTGTACAAAGACATCAGATAAGGTTCTTAAATTTTGCACACAGTTTGAATTTTGCAATATTTTTTAAAGATAAATTATAGCTTTCAATTTTTCTGGAGACTTTTTTTTAACCGTTACCTTAAAGCATAAAAATGTCCCCAGTCTGCAGAGACCACAAAGGCACAATATTAGCTAATGTTCTACGTGTGTTCAAGTGTGGATGTGTGTGGGTGGAGGCCAGCCCGTGTTGATAGAGCTGGTGAGTGATGATTCGGGGGAAAGTCATAAAAAGAAAGAGGGCATGCCGAAGGGGTCAACAGGGATCAGTTTCACCTTTATGTCTCTCTTTCTCTCTCCCTGTATTTTCTTCAAACTTTTTCTGGATCGGCACACTTTTTTTAGGTTGCCTTTTTTTTTTTTCTTTAGGTGAGTCTTAGAAATACTACAGCTTCACCAAAAGACTCCTAATAAAGACTCCTAAAAATTCTGCACATTCCCCTGCAGATCTCTTATTGATTGTCTGGCACAAACCGTTTACCGCTCAGCCCTTTAAAGGACGGGTGTAGTATTATATGATCAACATTGTTTTTTGGGGGGGTTTACCATCAGAAATGCTCTCAGTGAAGCCATGAGAAAAGTAATTCAAGGCAATATGATCCTCATTGATGTGATTCCGTCTGTACTATTTTTACATCATCAAGGTTTGCATCACAGATGAGCAAAGCAAATTGCTTTGACAAAGCATCTATCAAACATATTTTTTTACAAAATCATAATAATGCTAACTTAATATGAACAATGTAGTTACAGTGTCTTATAAAATTATTTGTTCTACTTTATCTTTTTTATTTTGTTATGTTACAACCACAGATTTCACCATGTTATGTGACAGAACAACAGATAGTACCATATAACTTTGAAGTGGAGGGAAAATTATACTTGGTTTTAATTTTTTTGTTTGTTTTTATAAAAACCTGAAAGGTGTGACGTTAATATGAATTCAATCCCATTTACTCTAATACCATTAAATAAAATATAGTCACTCTCAGAAATCATCTAAATAGAAAATAGAGTCCACCTGCATATAGTTTAATTCCGCTATAAATACATTTTCTGGAGGCCTCAGACATTTGTAAGGAAAGCATCATGAAGACCAAGCCCAAAGATATCAGAAGTGGTTTTAAAAAATTAGCCCAGGAATGATGCTGTAACAAAGAGAGATCAACAGCTCAGGTCCGGGATTCACTGACAGCTACAGTTATGTGAACAAATTGGGACAAAAACAGCATGAATACTTTTGCACAACACTGTAATTGCCTCTATGTATGTATAACTGATTTATTTGAGGGGATTCTTAAGAGGATTTATTGTCCACATTGTGAAATCTATTAAAATCACCTAAACTGGAAAATCTGTGACACAGTGGAGTTAACTGATGGTCTGAAGTGATGTTTATAATGAAGCCCACTGAGATTGAGTTTGCTGGGAAGACTGACAGCTCTGCCATTGCTCAGGTCATTGGAGGGTGGAGGGTTTACTATAGGTGTGTTGCTGCAGCCAGGACTCCAGTGCCGAACAGTATGTGGGAACCGGGGGCCTCGTTCTAGCTTACCGAGCCCCCTGTGATCCCCTCTCAGTGGGGTACGAGGGCTGCCGAGAAAACAACCCTCCCTGTCTGGAAAAAAAAGGCCATGGGGGCAAAACACTCAGAGAGAGGGGGAAAGGGTAAGAGGTCTTTAAAGGTGGGAACATTTTAAATAGAATGTTCTATGTGCAACAGTTGCAGCACATGCCCTGAAAACATGTGGTGCTGCAAAGTCACATATGCAGACATGTACTTACTTTACACATGCTAGTGAACCCACCCACACAAACGCACACATATCTGTGTAGCAGTCCTATAACACTGTATGCTGACTCCCATTTATAGCTCCCAGTCTGCATTTGCAGGGCTGAAACCTCCTCTGTCACTCTCACCCAGAGGCTGACTGTTAATGAGGGATGCAGTGAAATGCACGGTTACCTTTGCCTCGTGGCTGAAATGGTCCTCCTGAGCCTCTTAGGTTGGAGCCGTTCTGTTAGTTTAACATCCCACTGCCAAGAGTCAAATCCTGTGCTTGCCATGCCATAAGAGTGGTAGCTTTAATTATGTTCTCCCATATGGTTTATTTTTCTGTGATTTTCTCTCCTCCTAAGATGGAACCTGATGCTTTTCTTTGAATTTGGATAATAAGTTGCTCTACTGATTAGCTACCTATAAGCACTTAAAACGGTACAGCCTTATTTATTTTTATTTTACAATGAAGACCAGTACCTTTTTCAAATCATTAAGATTTGCACCAGATAGGAGTCTGGAACATAGCATGGACGTTTCGTCTTCCAGCGTTGCTCTGAATCCAAAAACAGAACATAAGCTTTTCCAATTTTCTTACTTGCAAAAAAAAAAAAAAACATTTAAAAACAGTGTCTCCTTTTTCTTTCACTTTACAAACAAGCAGTTCTTTGTTTTTGGTCGGTCTCCAAATATTGGTTGTGATTTGACAAGATGTGAAGAGGTTGAGGGGTTACAAACATCTTTGCAAGGAGCTATGTGTTTTCAGATATACTCCAAACACTCATTTGAGTATTTGCCTGGCCACTGATGCAGGAATTCTGTCATACTCCTCCGTCAAGTCTCAAGGTTGTACCCCTGATGTGTTCTGGAAAGACTACAGACAGAAGGTGGAGGTTTTAAAGCCACCCTGTCAGTCATCACACTGCAGCGTTCCACTTCAAATCCACTCTGTAGCACCAATTCGCAGCCACACGCCAATCAGTGCTGAGGGTGTGTGGAAAATATTGCATTACTGTCTGATGACAAATTATATTTTAATATTTTCAAAAAAAGGGAGACAGAGCACCTGTTCAACATGGGTTTGATGGGAAAAATGAGCATTAACTTTCACAGATTTGTTCTACTTGGCAGGAAAAAAACTGTTTCACTGTTGTGAGGAGAAAATGCTGATGTGACTGAGATTTGATATAGCACTTAGTGCTGCTTGCCTTGAGGTGTGGTTTGGATGTAAAATGCCAAAATTAGGAAATAATGAGCAGCAGCTCATCTATCAGATGTAACTAATTTACTGCCTACCTGTGAGGCGTGGGGTCTTGTTCTTTTCCCAACTTCTCAGAAACAGGGCTTCAAAGACCCACTTTGTTAAAATACAGTTTTCCTCCCTGTATCCCCATGCCCAGCTGTGGGATTTCTCTCCCCCCCTCCTGTAAAACCAGCATAGACATCTCTGTACCTGTGCTTTGTTTGGCACTGCTGTTTGAATTCCATGACTGTTCAAGCAAAGATTGCAGACTGGAATGAAGAGGGTTTGAAGAACTCTCCCTTTGTTACCCACATCCTGTGTTTGACCCCCAGATAATCACAACCCTCCTCCACCCACCTCTGGACAGGATTCCCTGTGGTGGGAACGGACAAGGAAGTTGCTGGGGGTCATAGACAAGGGGCAGGAGAGGCGGGAGGGGGCTGGATGACAGCCTCTTGCCAGTAGAGTGGCAGTATTGAGAACCTGTGAACAATTGATGAGCCATGTTCACATGGCATTAGCCTGGAGGGTCACAATACCTTTTGCCATGATGGCTGCTGCTCCCCACCCCAACTCTGACAAAGTTGCAGCTCACCTGATAGACATAACAGAGGAAGAGAGGGTGCTATTTCTAAAAAGCTGACGCCATTGTATGTCATTGAGTGAAGTACGCCTTCAAGAAGTTAAAAAAACTCTCAAAGAAAATGAACATGGCCTTCCTTGTATGTATTTTGGCGGAGTTGCCCTGTCTTTCTTCTCCATGCCTATGACTGTTCCAGTCACCACTCTGAGCTCTTTCGAGAGCTACAGGAAGACTCGGGCCGTCATTGCTGATTGCTTAATGACAGATGCTGAGAGAACAAAGAGGGCTCTGATAGCCTCCTCCTCAGTGAAAGGCTTTCAGCACTCCAGTGGAAAGACAGAGATAGAAAAAGGAAGACAGTGAACATCCTGAGTTCTTATGGGATTTTTTGTTGGCGTTTTGGCTTTTTCTTTTTTTCTTGAGCTGCTTGAAAGTCAAATGAACATAGATAAAAGAAAATAATGTTGCTTATGTAAGGAACAAAGCTGCTCAGTGTTTGGATAGACCAGTAGCAATGGCTTCTGTTAGAGGGTCTTCACTATTTGGTACAGTAAGAACATCTGGTGTTAGTTAGTGATAATTGTAGAGCTTGGTGAGGAGCAACAAAGGGAATTCAATAGAAGAGCAATGCTCTAAACCTTCTAAGAAATTAAAGAAGATTGCCCCCTAACGTGCCACTATTATATAAACATATATTTTGATCGCACATAATGTACATAAGCAAAAGTATTGTCAACATTTTTTGGTGTGGATGCTGTTACTGAGAGAGGAACATTTTCTGCTATCTATTTTCAGTATCAGTGAGAGATTACTAAAGTCAGAGGACACACATTTCTAAGGTTTATTCAGGCAACCAGAGCGAGATTTAAAATAAAAAAAAAGCCTGTCTGTCACAGAACATTCTCAATTTTGAAATGTTTATAACCCTTTTCTAATTGTCAAGAAAAGCTCTTTTATTCCAGGAAATATATATTGTTACTCCCACAAATTCACTGCGCTATTGCAATCGCAAAGGACTGCCTGGATGCAGTACTGGTAAGATATTTGTAGTGTAAATTAAGCTTTTTTTATGCACATGGTCAGACATATTATATAATGTGACCACAATCAGCCTTCTCTGTGAACAGTTTACGACTCTAAAGTGTCTCACATCTGCAGAAGAACATAGACGTCACAAAGCAGCACAGTTTACAGAAGAAATAAAGGATCCGATTGTCAGTGAACTGATTTTAAAGAGTTGACAGTATTGTCACAAGATCTTGAAATGAAGGAAGCTCAACATCTTGATGAAAGAAGGTGATAAAAAAGTGATGGGCTTTTGTGGAGCATGCACTGCAATTTCTGTAGAGTAGTCTGTTTGGATGAGTAGTCATAACCAGGAATGGTGCACCATGGGATGTGATGTGCATCTCTGACAGACTTTTCATAATTTCATCATTTAAATTCTCAGCCATTGTTTAAATACGGATTTAACATGTCTGGTGTTTTCCGGTGCAGAATTATGATGCATGTCTCACATCAATGACTTAAAATCTGAGACGCCTTAAAAACTACCAGATATGTATCCTGTTTAGTACCACATATCAAAGTGGCACAAATCCTATATTCTTTTTGGGTGAAAAAATTCGAATTGGGTCTACAGTGAAAAAGTCATATATGGATCCCTACCCCTAAAAAATGGCTTTGGGTTGCATTTTCCTGCTGTGTGAACATACCGCTAGTTGGCCTTGATATCCCCACTTAATGTATATATTTGATCATTTAAATACTGAAGTTCATAGAAGCTTTGGGGACATTGTATGATGATAATAAAAACAAGAGTCAGTAGAATGAGGGTTTGCCCTATGGTTCTTAAGTCGTCTTATGTTGCTGATGAGAAATAAAAATAGGTTAAAATCATTATCAGTGTTGAACAAAGCTTTATAAAACCTGAATGAAAACTGACCACAAAATTCTCACCTGTGCATTTCTTCCAATAACTTTATCTGCATCAGACACTTTGCTACAAAAGGAATTCTGACTTTGTTCTCTCTACAATTTACAACATTAATTATACCTGCAGGTTCTCTACCAGGTGTTAATTTGTCAAATTCCAAATGATAGTCTGAACAGTAAAATTCACCACCTAACAGTATTTCTTTCAATTGCATCCGCTTCTTACAGCACCATTCATGGCTCTGTGGTGTTTACGAGGGCGTCAGAAGTGGCTCCTAATGAGTACGTGTAAGGGTTACTGTACAACATTCCCCGCAGCCACCTTCTCTATTAGCTTTTCCAGTCCTCACAGGGAGCTGGTGCAGAGGTTTATACCAGCACCAGCTGGGAATAGTAATTCCTGCAGTCTTGCTCATTCTTCCAGCAAGTTTCCCCAATTTTTCCCATGTGCACACAAACAGACAAAATTCTTTGTTGGAGGTCCCAAAACCATGTCCATCATTTAATTGGGCATTGTTTCATAGTTCAGATACTATAAACATACAAAAACAATGTAGTAGGGGAAAGGAGACACTCAAGTTGTAGGTTCAGGCTATTATATTGTTCTTGGCCTTTTGAGTCTTAAATGCTTTACATTTGTTGAGGTTTGCTATGTTTATTAGCTTTGAGTCCATAAAAAGTCATTCATAATCAGGCTGCAGTTATGGCGGCTGTGTTTGGCCTAATTACTGAGCCATATGTATGTGTTTGGGATTCTTTTGGCTGTAGGAACTTAAATGGGTCTATAATTAACACACAGAAAAACGTTGTTCTCAAATATCTGTTTTGATCCATGCTGGCTGTCACACTCTGAAAGAAACAAATTACATGGGGAGAACAAACATGGGCAGCTATTGTCAACAGGGTACAAGGAGACAGCGTGTAATTTTGGATCCAGTGCCAAATGAGTGGAAGTGAATGGCTCTGTTCCAACTCAGTGAAAGACGTGGTGGGAGCTGATTGTTGGAAGATTGTGTCTGATTCATCGCAGATAATTGCTTGATAATAGAAGCATTCCAGTCGCTTGCACCAGAATGGGGGGTAGTTTGAGGCATCCTCTATTGGAGGCTTAACTCAACGAGTTGTTTTTCTTTTTCTAAACAAAATGGTTTGCCTTCACAATCGAGGAATTGCGAACAACAACATCAAGGTTAGCTTTTGCTCAAGATGCTCAAGATGGGACCAACCACAACTTTCCTCAACTATTAACAATCTACAAGCGAGTGGAAACATGTTAGAACAACAGAGCAATGAGCCCCCGCCAGTGTTAGTTGGCAGTCCATCTTCTGGAACGCGGAGCTGTGTGCTGGCTCCATGTGAGGTCACCATGGACTCCTAGCATTTTACCCATTGCGCTCCTCTGTTTCTTCCTCTCAACCCTTGCTCCCCCCTTATCGGGGTGCCGGAGCCTCCGAGAGGAGGGGCTAGGGGTCACAGGGTCAAAGTCTTTTCCTCTTTGGATCTTAGGGCTTGCTGGGAGAGACTTGGCGAGAGAATGGCTGCATTAGAGCTGGGGTTGGGGGTCAAGATTTTAATTCTGTTAAAGAACAGCTGGTTTGAGTTTCTCCTCACGTCGCTATTCCCTCCCTCTCTCCACAAATCCAGGGAGATGAAAAATTTGTTCAGAGGGGAACCAGTAAAATAAAAAAGGTTTACGGTCCAAAGCCCTTACCCTTACCCTGCTCGAGCATTAGAGAGGAATGCAATAACGTCAGCATTTGGCCTCGCTTAGACTGACCTAAAACAAGGAAGTTCTTTTTGTGTTTGGGTGTCTTAACAACCGGATGAAACTTAATTAAAAAGCTCAAAAAATTGTAATGGATTTTTCATACTTTAAACCAGGGAAATTCTTTTGCTCAAGTATCAATTTCCATGAGAAATTATTATTTCTCACATAATGTTAAACAGGTAAAACTGACATGTTTGGCAGTTACTTTACCTTTTTAAAAGGCTGCAGATTTTTAGATAAATTGGAAAATAACCTGCATCGTTGTAATATCTAGTATTCTATCTGTTAATACAGCATTTGCCAGCTGCCAGAAACAAATTTAAATCATAATATTTCACAAATTTCCATCCTTCACAATTAACAAACACATTGCTCAACCTCCTGTTCTATTAACATGAGTTTTTTAAATTAACATTTAGCAAAAATAAATAGTTCAGCTATCCTGCACTACTTCTGCAAAACATGCAGTGTGTTGAACTGAATTTCAAGGCAGGATAACTTCGCATTTCAAACATGATGATGGTATTGAGAGAGTGGAAGTAGGGGATAGGCACTAAAGCACTCCTATAAATGGAAAACTAATAGGTTTTTTCTTCTGCTTGCTGCATCCTGGCCGGCCGGCTGGCTGGCTCACTAGCCCCGGGGCAGTGTTGGTGTGTGGCGCAGCAGCAATCAGAGGTCATAATTTCATTGGCGGTTAGCATCAGGTTCAATTTTTCTAGTAGGTTACATTTACCAGAAAGTCTGGATTGTGTTACTGTGTAACGGTGGAATCAGTGCAGAGCTGTAGGATCCCTCTACCTTTCCAAGACAAGCCAGGCAACCGCAAAGGAGAACTCCAGTATGCAAGACTTTAGAAAATGCACAGACAGAGACACATTCAGGCAGTCTATTAGTGTTAAGTTAATTAGTTTTATACCCCAAAACCCCTAAACCAGATTAACTATGAATCTTCTTTTAAAACATTTTGTACATAAATCTCTGTTTGTCTGCGGTTTACAACAGATGTTCATATGAAAGTTCTTTGTTTTAAAACCTCTCTCAAAGAATTACTCCTTTCAGAATAATGCTGATATAATTTTGAAAGAAATTAAAAATGCATAACATAGATTTTCTCAACAAAATTTACATATTGTTCTTTGCATATTGTTACAGGTTATTTGTAAATGCACCAGTCTTTACTAGTATTGACATACTGAAGGCAGAACAACTTTGTGAAGTCTCTTTTTATTTTATTGTTTTTTATTTGAAGTTTACTGAATGAAATCAGTATTTGTATCTATTAACAAACCATTTCATTCTCCGTACTTGACATTGCAGTTAAGATCAGTTTATTTCTCAGGATAGTTTATTAAACTATAGAGGTCAGTAACCATTAAAAGTTTTAAATCCTTAATTTTATATATCTTAATTATATCTTACTTTGTAATATTTAATACCTTGAGTTCAAAATTTTAGAAAGTTACCTTAAGTCTTTGGTTGTAACAATAAGAACAAAGCAGCCCAGGAGGACAAATTGGCAAATTGCTGTACAATACCTTCTGTGGAAAATGGCTCATTTTTGTACGTAAAAATGTCAAACAGGAAACTGCAAATGGTTACTTGCAGTCTTAAATGAGTTGGTTAAAAATGCTAGAAAGTGCCGGTCTTGCTTTCTAACAGCTGTTAGCTTAACTACCATGCTAGCATCTCACTCTACTTTAATAACTTGCGAGTACTCTGAAGCTACTTTCTGCTCAGGCATGTTTCACAAGTTCTTAACATTGCCAGAAAATGTTTCCTGTTTTCCACTCAAGCATATTTCTACTGAGCAGACAAAAAATAAAAAATTAAATAAAAAAACTCCTGCCACAACTTTCTGGGGAAGCCACATTAAAGTGTGGATTATGTAAACCGCTGGCAATCAAGAGTTAAGGTGCACCTAGTGACCTCAATACCAGCCAATCAGTTAAAAAAGGAAGACTTTGACACTTGAAATTTGATTGGGGCCACTTTGAGGATTCAGCAAAGAAATGCAAAGAGTGGTTTGAAAAAGGATAAAGCTTTTTTAGCTGAAGGAAAGACTTTTAAAGCCAAAGCACACTTTCCAGATAAAAAAAAAAATCTCTATCAAGTATTTTCACAAGAAAACAAAACTGTTTCCGATAAAAACAAAATCAAAAATGTATTGATAGTCTTATAATCTAAGATGAACGCTTTGTGTGTTTCAGGAATGTGACCAGGTACATATTGATGATGTGTCTTCGGATGATAATGGCCAGGATCTAAGGTTCATAATATCTGATGATTTGTCAAAAACAGTGGAGTAGCTAGAGCTAACACATCTCATCTTGGTTTTTATTTTAGTACGTATAACTTCAGCGCTGATGGTTTCCACGCAGCAGCTACGAGTGCCAACCTGTGTCTGGCCACAGGCGTTCGGGGAGGCGTGGACTGGATGAGAAAACTGGCCTTCCGCTACAGACGAGTAAAAGAAATCTACACCACCTACAAAAATAACGTTGGAGGTAATCCCCAACAAGCAGTGCTGCATGCACAGTTCTGCTGGGCAAAAATGAGTCTGCACATATGCGTGTGGGTGCTTGTGTGCCCTCTTTGTGTGGGCGTTTATGTGAGTGCCTGCGTATGTTTGGGGGGGTCAAATTTTGAAAATTTCAGTGGTATTCGGATGGCTGGTCCAACCCAAACATTGTTACCCTGTGTTTCAGGTCTGCTGGGCCCTGCCAAAAGGGAAGCCTGGTTGCAATTGCGAGCAGAAATTGAAGCCTTGACGGACTCCTGGTTAACACTGGCACTAAAAGCACTAACATTAATCCACTCAAGGTAGGACTCCAGAGAACAAAATAGTACCCAGATCCACAACGCACATCTATAAGCCTGTATATGGTGTAAATAAGCCAAGTGTGTCTGAGGCAATTTAAAAAAGAAAAGAAACTCTGCTGTGGATCTTTTTTTTTTTTTTTTTTGGACAGCCTGCCTATTCTAATTTTGACAAATAAGTGTGCTAAAAGATCTGAGCTGAAAAACGAGCCAATCCTTCAATGTAAGACATGTTTTGGGGACTTGATACATTGCTTTGTCTTTTATGCAGCACATTGTGTTTTCTTTTCTCCTCTCTCAAAGTGATTTGAAATGATGTCACCACTCCACTCTCCTCCTCAGGTCAAACTGTGTGAATATTCTTGTGACCACCACGCAGCTCATCCCAGCCCTGGCAAAGGTCTTGCTCTACGGCTTGGGAGTCGTCTTCCCCATAGAAAATATTTATAGCGCAACAAAAATAGGTAAAGTATGCTTTCCTTTATCTGCTTCACTATTTTGAGCCTTTTGCTTTGGGACATGCTTATTGTTTTAGCATTGTGAGTGTAAGCTTCCAAGAGACGCTCAGTGACAGGACTGCGGCTGGGGGGATTGGGTGGAAGGCGTGGATTTTTGTCACCGGAGAGGGTTGATGTTCTTCAGTGAGGGAATAGTCCTAATCAACCTGGGATTATTTTCTTGGAGCAGGACCTGTGCTGGGCCTCTGGTCCTCGCCTCTGCATATGAAACCACTTCTGCGCGTTTATGTCATTCTAGAGAAACAGAAGCCCCTCTCCTGCTCCTCCTCCTCTTATTCCTCCAATTTTCCTTCCACTTTCGCCCTGTTTCACTGTTTCAAATACAAAATAAACATCAAACTCCCCTGTTGGGAGGTTTTCCAATGTCTCTGGATCAATTCATGCTTTTGCAATTTCATATCCTGATTTTAGGCGTACAGTTTAAATGTGTCCTTTCCATTTTGAACACACCAACAAACTACTGTATGCTCATGTAGTTATGCACTCATGTAAATAGTTATTTTTCTTATTGTAGGTAATAAATGAGAGCTAAATGGTCATCAAGATGCTGAAACCTTACATATAATTAGAATTAAATTATAATTTAAAAACCTTATGTAGCGCTCTTTGTTTTTTTTTTTTACTTTTAATCACCATTTGGTTCAGTATTTGACCCCAGATTAAACCAAAAATAATCAAACTTTTAATTGAGTCATATAAACACATTTCCTAATAGTAGAAAATATGCAGAATCTAGCAAATTACTTTACACCATTGGTTGGCAAACCAGCTATGACACCCCTGGTGGGAATTAATTGACGCATGGTTGGTACATCGTGTACCAACCACGCAAAGGAGGTAAAATAGCCAGCATCATTTTTATGGAATATTGGAGCAGATTTGGGGGCTATTACACATTTTGCTCACAAGAAGGAAAAACTAAGCTGTTTTTTTCTGCGTGAGAAAAAACAGGCTGTCATGGGTTGAGCGCCACCCATCACATTGAAGTTAAGATTATTTTCATACTGCAGTTGGCAAGTAATGAATGGCTTCAATGTATCAATTAATAAAATTTTATTTATGTTTCAGATGTAGCAAAAAGTGCTTTACTCAGAAAAAGGAAAAAAAAATCTAGCAAATATTGATCAACAAAAAAACAAAATTGTAATCTATTTAATAAAATAACAAGTATTACTAACTAGAATGTAGTGCTCTAAAAAGGGTAACTAAGGAATAAACAATAAGGAGAAAAACAATATAAAACACTTAAAATCTCTGACATAGAAAATCTTTATTAACCATAAGACAAATGCATACTAATAATAAAACATACGCACAAACTTTAATTTATGTTGAGATCTAAAATAATAAACTGAAAAAATATACGAATAAAGTCATGTAAAGCATTTTTAATTACAAATGCAGTAGAATAAAAAATGTGTTCATGAGATTTGATCAACATAAAAAATGAAAGCTTAGCCTGGCTGTTACTGTTAGATTTACCAAACTTAAAGTAAAAGCCAGGTTAAAAAAATACATTTTCGGTTTGCATGTCTTTCAATGTGCTGGCAGACAAAAGTCCACCACATAAATGTTTGTTAAACTTGTGTTGCCTTATATAAATCAAAAAAACATTATTCTGTGCAATAAGGACTTGAAAACTCCTAATCTGCTATGATAAATATAAAAATAGATGTGTTTGACTTTCTGCTTCAATAGTAATAAGTGTTGCCTTTCTTTTTAAAATTAAAGCGGTTATGTCATGTCTTATATTTTCTTTTTATGTGAGCATTTTGCCCACGTCTAGCTGTGATCACCTCTTTCAGGACCAAACTCAAGAGTGGTTTAATCATTTGTCCCAAATTCTCATAGCAATGAGGCAACCTTAATGCTTTTAAGATTTTAGGGCTGATCTTATCACACCTATTTCCTGAGCTCAATGTTTACACTCTTCCTTGTTTTGTGAGTGTGGTGTTTTTAAAGGGGCTCTTGTCACACCGTGCCTTTAAATCAACTTGGGACTCGGTGGCCATTGCGGGAGTGGGTTTGTGCTTGCATCTATGCAACGCTCCACTAACATCCTGACTTTCTTCGCAGGGAAGGAAAGCTGCTTTGAGAGAGTAATTCAAAGATTCGGGAGGAAAGTTGTTTACATTGTTATCGGAGACGGGGTGGAAGAAGAGCAAGGCTCAAAAAAGGTGAGAGGCACAAAACAGCTTATTCCTTCAACTTTCCATTCCATAATGCCAGAAGCTTCTTATAGGCACTCAGAGAACACACAAAACATACCTGCCATACCACTCCAAAGAAAGTAATTAGCACTCCAGTTCTCCTTCACAATCTCATTCGTTTATCCTCTTATTAGGCGTCCAAGTACAAGAAGGAAAGTTGGTAGGCTGTAATCAGCGCTCTTCCTCCTCCATCTCAGGTTTACAGAGCCGGGGAGGAGGGAGATGGCATAATTATATATTCCTGCTCGCTGCTCGGAGCAGTGTGAAAGCTGCATGTGTAATGCTAGACAAGCCCTTTCAGGCATGTTGAAGGCGCATCGTAAATAGAGCGCACATAAAGAAGACTTAAATCATTGTTGATGAAATTAGAATATTTACTGCAATGACAGGCCTGTTAGCACGAGATGGATTGGGCTCAAAGCCGTTCGCGGAAACAACTTTTTTTTTTTTCTTCAGACGAGTCCGACTTGCCGTTTTTAAATGTTGCCAGCTGGCTTCTGCTCCTTCTGTTGTGTATTCAGCATTTCTGTCAAGTGTAGATGCAAATCAAAAGGCTGTTTGCTGCAAACTTACTTATTATGAAATTTATTAGCGGCTTTGAAGCATGTCTTCCTGACAGTTACCATGGAGCTCTTTGTCAGGCTGAAGACTCACATTTTCTTTGAAACGTCTCCAGCTCCTTGTCCCTTCACCTGTGTGTCAGGAAACCCTTAGCAGAAGCACAGGGGTAGATGGACAGTGATTAGAGAAGAGCAAACAACGTTTTACTGTGAGTTAAAGTGTAAAGCAATAGCTCTATATTATGAAAAGTGAACACACTCTGGGAATCCAATCTTGAGAAACGATTGTTGAAATAGATGCAAATACTTTTGCTCAGTCTTGAGTTGTTGGAGTGTGACATTGATGGAAGGATAAGGTGTTATTTTTCCCATATGAGTAGTGCGAGTCCCATGAGACGGCACAGAGTAAAAGGTTTCTGTGTCAACATCAGAGAGGACGTGGAATAACACGACAATTTCACCCGTCAGGAGGCGCATATCAGACGTGACACCGCGTGGAACTACAAAAGCAAAAGTCTCAAAGTCTTCATTCCTTCACCTTTTAAACAACAACAAAAAAATCCCCGAAACAATTCTGTCTTCAGTTATTACCATCGCCTGGGAGAAAAGGCTGAGATAACATCTCCAGCTTTTAAACTTAAAAGCAACGACAATTTACAAAACAAAAAGCAAAGAGCTTTTTAAGGGTCAGTGCAGGCTCTCCTAAGCGGAACATACGCCTGGGAGAGGCCATACCTTTAATAAGGGGAGGGTAATGGGCTCCACACACTGAAGAGCTGAGGACTCTACCTGACAAGCTCCTTTCATTCTCTGCGACTCAGGTTTCTCCTCCGTCCTTTGCTCGGGAACAACAGCTCATTTGCACTGTCCTAAAAACACACTGGCAAGCAGGAAGCTCAGTGAAAAGACACCATGGGGAGTTCACTTCTGTTATGCCTGAAAAAAGCTGCTGGCTTAGATCGGGGCTATAAAACAATTCACTGATGCTGCAGAAAAAGTAATTTTGAGGTATGATGTGTCTTAGAGTTACAACTGTTTTTCTGGGAAGTTGACAATATGGTCCTGGTTTATTTAATGGACAGCCTTAAATAAAAAAATGAAATCTACAATAAATACTTTCATGGTTTATAATTATACATCAGTATTGCTCGCTGTTTTCAAAAGTATTCACACCCCTGGAAGTCTTTTTATGTTTTGTCATGTTACAACTTCACCTTTGAAAGTGTTTAATTTGGGGTTTTATGTGATACAACAACACAAAGTACTGCTTAACTGTGAGGTCTCAGGGAAAGGGCACATTTTCAAAACATTTTACAAAAAAAATCTCAAATGTAATATCTCATAAAGCACTGTCCAGTCTGACATCTTAAAGGGCAAGGCGTATGACACAACTGCAAACTTAACATTAAAGAAGTAACCAAGAACACTGAGGGAGGTGCAACAATTCTCATTTCTGGAGTCGGATTCTGTTGATACAACAATCATTACTCACACACTCCCCGTACCTGGTTTTGATGAAAGAGTGGCAAGAGGAAGTCCCATTGAAGCTAGCTACCATCCATGTTAGGAAACTATCACTGCATATCACACTGAAGACACCACGGCATGTTGGTGGCAGCTTCATGCAGTGCAAAAAAAATGCTGATAAATCCTCAAAGTGCAACATGTTAGGCACTATGTTCACCATCCCCCTGTCCCCAATCTGAGTCTTTGTGAAGATAAAGCAAAAATGTGTGTCTATAGATGTATTCCTTCACAACTATGCACTACTTTGTCAGTCAACCACATAAAATCTCAATAAATTACATCCAATTGTTGTTCTTGTAATGTGACCAAATGTAAAGAAAACAAAAATCAAAGGCTATAAATACTTTTCAAGATTGAAAAGCTCAGTCCCAGCTTTTCAAAGCATTGGTTTTGGACAGTTATGTCTAGTATTAAACATTTCCCATAGCTCTTCAATGCTAATAGCTGATGATTTTCTATTCATTAGTGAGTCATGCATCATGACAGAATGTTTCGATGAGGTCCTAACATGATGCTTCTATTTGTCTCACAGCACAACATGCCCTTCTGGAGGATCTCCAGTCATTCGGACCTCATGGCCCTTCACCACGCTCTCGACCTGGAGTACTTGTAGCACTACACCAACACCACAGTAAACCCCTCTCTGCACATCAGGACATAGAGCGACCTTTCACCTTTGCCCTCTAGCCCCTATCCTTTGCTTTGCTGTGGCTTCCAGAGCTCAGAAAATAGGAAAAGCACCCCCACAATACTCTCACACACAAACCCCAGCTCTTCCTCATGTGCTGCCCGGCTGCCCGTCTGTCTTTCGCTACAATGAATGAAAAAGAAAAGAAGAGGCGAGTGGGAAAAAAAAAGAAGCACGCGGTTAATGTGCTGACATAAAGTCACGCATTGTCTTAACCCTGAAACTTTTCATTTCTCTTCTCTGCGACACAAAGAACGGGAGAGAGAGGTGAATTTATGGTGCAGCAGCTGCTCACCCTGGTTACTGTGAATCGGCTGCTCTCTGAAGCTGCCAAAGTGTTTTACGGCCCCTACACACCTTCCCGTTTGTGCCGGGGCTCCGTCAGGTTTCACACCTTAGAGGAGAGCAGAGCTACTGATGGCCTCGCCTTCCGCGCCGCAGAACTCAGCTTCAGCTGCCGGCCAAGCTTTCCGCCGTTTTCTCCACATACTTTGCTCTTTACCAGTTGTTCTTTCGATTCACCACCTTTTACGTCTCCTCTCTCTGTAAGCGGACCGACAGACTTGGGGTGATTTCTGTCAGCCTCAGCGTGGGAGTCCTGTGCTTCTTATTTATGAACAGACTTTGCAAGTGGCCCCCGCGCCACTGAGAAGGTACCTCGATAAGACTTGTGCCTTTTACAAAGAAACGGTGAGAGGAAGACATGTATGGAAGAATCAAAAAATAAAAATAAAAGGGGGTTTTCTAATAATTTAAGAAAATTAACAAAAAACTTATTTACAACGCTAAGACAATCGTGTACAGAGGAAATCCTTTTTTTCTGTGTGTAAGTTTGTAATCACTGGACTATTCCTTCCTATAATCATTTAGGTACATGTTCTTGAAAGGTGGCTTTGCTTTTTAATTGAAGTAAAACTATAAAGGAATTAAATTGCCCACAAGCTTGTGGAGGACACCTGAAAGTGTTGGACGTATTCAAGTTGAATTTTGTTAAAACGGTGTAGATATTGGGATTGTGTGATCAATTGTTCGTCAAGACCAAAATCGTTGATATCAAAGTGTCAAGGAGCTTTGTTTTGATTCTGAGTTGTGTCTCATCCTTGTCTCTTCTACTATATGTTCCATATTTGAAGGGGAAAAGGGTTTATTTTAGTCACTCAGAGAGGAAGCTCTCCACTTGTGTCCTCATGGCATTTCACCAGCTTGCAACCCTGATCTCAACATATTAAAAAGACAAAATTAACTCTGGTGAAGGTTTAAAGAATTGCAGCAAAAGGCAGTTTCCTGCCTCCTGAGGGGCATTTTAACTGCATTTCGGATAAATCTGATATTTAAAGAAGCAAGCTTGAATAGGTTTTATTATCTTTTATACAAGCACTATAAGAACTCTTGTACAGTGAGCGTAATTTTGTATGATGTAGTGTTTTTATTTCAACATTGACTTCGACGGGGTAATCATAATTAACAGTGAAAGAAAAGCCACTAACTTTAAGGGATTGGGGAACTTACAGGACATGTGCTATCAACTGTGAATTTCTTAAATAGAAACCGACTTGTTGTGTTTCTAATTTTTCCCTCCTTTGCACATGTTCACTCTTGGCCTTCGCATTTAACTTCAGATCCCTCTCTGCTCGAACAGAGCCCCCCTTTGTGTTGAAACAACCTCCACACACACGCCTACACGAGCACACAGACACACATACTGCTGCTAGATCAAGGTAAAGGTAGGTAAATAGAGAAAATGTTTTATAGATTCATACAGCACACTTTTTTTTTTATTATGTTCCAATCATAAATGCAAACTGGAAATAATTTACACTTCATGGGCCTCATCGTGAAAACGCAAAAGATTGTTGTGTCTGCAAAAATATGTGTACAGATGTTTTTGACATTATTATTTGATTGTGTTTAAATTAATAAAATTGATTTGTGAGCTGTTGCATGTCATCTGATTTCTTTGGTATGCAAAAGCGTATTTTTAGCATGTTCTAAAATAGAGGGGGGGGGGTTTTCTCTCATTTTTCAAATGTGAATTAATGTGGTTACAAGATTAAAAAGGTTCACTGATATCATTCTGGACTTCAGACTAAATCGGAGGGCCCAGAACTTAATCCAGTAATGCTTAGCAGCAAGCAATCATCCCATACACCATCAATTTATAAAGTCTGCACTCAAACCTGGATGTGGACCAAATAGCAAGTCAATCTAGACCCCCCTTATTTTTAAGACATGTTCAGCTGAGTCTTCACTGGCTGCTTCGTGTGACAAACCTGAGTGCAATGGATCATGCTACTGTAACAAGTAAGGCCAACAATATTGGCTTTTAATAGTGCTTAATTTATAAATCATGCAAGTAACTAAGTGTCGTCCACACAACTCATTGGAACCACCATTAAATGTTTTATGATCCAGATTATCAACAAGCCAAATCAAAATAAAACAAGCAAATGTTTACGTATCACCTCAGCAAACCTTCACCACCTTCAAAATGATTATTACTCATAATAATAAGTATTCGACACCTGTTCTGTTTTTATTGTAAAAAAAATTTTTCGTAGGTTTCTGACAGACTTTTTAACAGTTTTAGAAAAATTAATTTACAATGAATGTTTCTTTTCCTCCTTTCTGTTCTTTTCTTTTTTAATTGGGCCATTGAAATTTACACTCAAATATATGATCAAATATTTTTAGGACAAACATTTGTTAACTTTGTGAAACATTAAAAATTAAAAACCAAAATAAGTAATGAAGTTATCAAGGTAATTTTTTGTTTTTTAATTAGGCACAATCAAAAGACAAAAAAGTTGCTCTAGAAAATGTTTAGAGCAATTAGAGCAGCTTACTCTCATGAACAAACAATTGCACCAGGAATTAGGTGCCTTTTTGTCTTTACCTTTTTTTCATTTTAATGAAAAGGATTTTCTCCTCACTTGTTTTGTACCTCTGAACACTTCAAGAAATCTGAATTAGAAGGTCTGTTGTTTGAGCGCACTTGCCCTATGCTCAAAATGCTCAAATATACATCAACTACTCGAAATACAGCTTTGATCCACTGGATAGGCAACTTTATTAAAGTCCCACATCTGCTAACTGTATTTTTCATAAGGCCTAGAAGAAGCTGGGAAATACTCTGCCTAATATCCCTAATATATTAAAACCCAGGCAAGAAAATCACTGTTTATGTCTGGAGTCTTGTGTGCAAAATGGCCAAACCACTCAAATCCAAAGAGAGCTGAGTTGGTTAAAGTACTGTTTAAACAATATGAAAAGAAAATGCATATGCATGCGATGTAGGTTTTAATGAGGTGGTCATTGCTTAAAGGGTTCAGTATGTAACACAAGTCTTGATATGTAAGACTTGTGCTTCATACCTCCGGCCTCCTGAGCCACTACGAATGATTAAGAATGCATGGAATTTTATTACAGCCGCACAAACTGTCTAATATCCAGAGGAATTATGTTAACATATGAAGGAAGAGTGTTGGACATCTGCAAGACTGAGCCGAGCAAACTCTGGATCCTCTCATCAGAATCACAATGATTTTTAAATGTGCATTTCCAAATTCTGAACAGGTGAAAGTGTCTGAGATCCTGGCTTGCTTCTCCTTCTTGGAGAGAAGCACTGCTCTGTCGCAGACTAAATGTCTTCTCCCTCTGATAAGTTTTCCTGATGCTTGGAGATCTGGAAGAAATAGCCAGACAGGACCAGACCAGACATTTCTTTGAAAAGAGTGGGTGTCGATGCGCGCCAGCCAGCCAGCCGTTCTGGCTGTTTTAGCAGAACAGAGGGGAGCCAGATTCTTTCTGCTCAACTCGTCTCTTTTACCTTACTCTCAATTTCTCTGTCATAGCTTTGATTTTTGCTGAGATTTATCGTCGTAGATTTAATGTTTGTGGCTGCTGGATGGTTGAGTTTTATGCTTATTATTGGTGGTTTCTCCTGCGCATCTACATTTACAGAATAAAAATAAAGCATCTCTTCCCTCTTAAATCTTGATTTGGTCATTCCTCTCTGTGACGTCCCACCAAAGTGCCCACCCTCCATAAAACTGTACTGCAATAACAAACAATGCCATTGATGATTTACGACCTTGCCCAGACAGTGATTTCATGCAGATTTCCATAGAAGGGGCCCTCTGACGATGCATCGCAATTGAACTGATATCGTATTACACACGTATCAAAGTCGCCCCAAAAAACCTGATCCACATGCACATGAGCCACATCTCTTTTACGAGCGGGAAGCCTATTAATAGGGTTGTGTTCTTTTGGTGGCTAAAGTGTCTCAAGTTAGGGGAATTTGCATCTGTAGAGAGCAGCTGTCCACAGATTCAGACAATAGGCAAAAGAGGGAATTAAAAAAGAAGAATTAAACAAAAAGACCATCCTTAGAAGTTTCTGCTCAACCTGTGGGCTTCATTATCCTTTTCTTTATTCTTGTTTTTGACTCATCTTGCTTGTCTTGAAGCCGGGTAGACAAAGCCAAAGTGACTGACTGCAGTAACAAAAGAAAGGCTTCTTGGTCCTGTTGAGCAGATCCCAGTCCTTGGCTCGCTCACTCAGCCGTGGTAGGCAGTGAAGGTAGCAAACCTGTTGTCATGCTGTAGCAGTCGGTGGTGCTAAACTAGACTCTTTGTTTACCGTCTGTTTATTTCTCAGTTCCTGGGATTTGAACGACGGAGCTGGGCAGGGACAGCTGGTCATCAGGAAGCCGCGGATGCCAGGGATCTCAGCCAGGAGTGCCAGGTCCAAAGTGGGCCTGTGTCCACAGCTATGCCTGTTCAATGCAGACTGGGCATTCCCAAATGAGTTAGGATTGTCAAATGCTATTAATGTATTTTGGCAGAGGGTTTGATGGGGTCAACATCGCTGTGGTCTTTGGGGTTAATAGAGCCAGAGAGCCGGTTGAGCCGCCTAGGGGTCTTTAAGATTTGGCCACCCTACACATCCAGGGATCAACAAGATGAGAACTCTGTTACTGTACCTTTTTCACCACTAAAGTTCTATTACACGACATTAGTGACATCACACAATGCAAAAAAACATCACATTTGCCAGAAAGAGGGAGAATAAAACTAACCACTTACTCTCTTTCGACCAATTTATAGCATTGGTCTTGTTTCTTGTGCGTTCCTTGGTTTTAATGACGCTGCTGGTTCACTAAACCAGATCTCTAAAAAAAACTAATGGCGCCTTCACAGAACAGCTGTATTTTATTCAGAGAATAAATTTATCATGGATACAGAAATACTTATTAAGTCACATTCAATTGGTAACACTGTATCTTATTTACAGGTGACAAATTTAAGAGTGTGGCATGGGTTAAAACCATGCCACACTCTTAAAGTGTAAAGAAAAGATTTAATTACCATTAAAAGATCACAAATTCTGCGGTTAACTCGATTAACTCCTTTAAGAATTGTAATTAAGTCCCACTATCCCCAAAACTGTGCACTACTTTCGTTGGTCTACATAAGCTTTACATAAACTTAAAATTATTTGCATTAAAGTGTGTGGCCACGAAGTGTCAACATTTGAATTATAAGAAGGGATGAAACATTGTCTAACAAGGCTTTGTAATTTTATGACCTGGATCAGTAAAATCAGTTTTATTTGTGATTCAAATAAAGAATAGGTCTCACAATATGAGTAACGTCCATATTGGGGACGAATAAAGTCCCTTTGTCCAGTCTGTCCTCGTTTATAAAAAAAACTAGAGATGTTGGCGTTTCTGTTGATGCCTACTAAGTTTCCCCCCCTCTTCATGTACTTTGGAAATTAAAATTCCCCTCCAACTGCTCCTACAAAGTATTCCTTATACAGATGAAGGTACATCTCTGTCTGGACTCAAACTAATTGGCAGAACAAACTCAGCAACACTTTTATGTAACCTCTCCCCACAGTGCATAACCACTGTGAGGCTGCAGTGTTTGGGTTGTTACGAGATTGAGTGGCAACGCTCAGCCCAGAGTTGAACCGATGCTTGCCATCTACCCAACCACACCACAGCTCCACCTGCATCTGCGGTCAAACACACACACATACACCCCCTACTATTTACAGGGCCCACCGCACCGGTCCATCTAAAGGTGAGTGGCAAAGATTTATAAGGAGAGCTGAGGCCGCCCCACTACAGTGAGAACGTGTGTGTCGGTGTCCTCGTTCATGACTTCTGCAGCTAACTCATGAGCTGTGAGCTACGAGGTCCCTGCGGGTTTATAATTGCAATCTCCTTGGACCTCCCTGTGTTGAGGGCGTGAGCATGTGTGAGTATCTTTGTAACATTGTCCCTCTCTGTTGTTAATTTTAACACTGCTCCTTGGTCAAGCCTTGGTTCTGGGCCAGGCAGTCCCCCCTTCAAACCGGCATTTAAAGGAGCTGTTTTAATGTACCGTCACTAATGCACACGTGTTCCAGCTCAGTTTGTTTTTTGCTTAATAGATAAGCAGGAATATTGTCCATATTTTGGTTGAAATAGAAAAGAAACACTAGCTCTAGCTCTAAGGTGAACTCGCTGTGTTTGAATCGCATGTATTTCCTTGAAAGGCTTGGAACGGCTGCTGCTGTTTATTATCATAAAAAGGAAATTGAATTAGCTTCCTCTGAATTTGTCCAAGCACAGGTCCAAAGAGGCACATTTTTCCCCAATCCACGTACATACCATTATCTTCTACTTCAGCTAACACAATGTGTGTTTACACACTCCAGAATATTTTCATCTAGCTGCGCAATGCTATTAAAATGTTGTTGTTCTTTTTTTTCCCCACACTTCAATGTTTTTAGCTGATGACACAAAATTCACTATCAAAAGTCCTCCTCTCTTCAAATGACCAAAATACATTTGTTTCCACAGTAGGCCTCCTTATTTTAGATGTGAGGTTCTAAAACAGTGTTCTCTAACTCTGGTCCTCTGCAGTGTCCTGCAATTTTAGGGCTGACACACTCTCGACTTAATCAAGAGGTCTCTACAACCATTGATGACATTCTGAGGAGGTAATTCAATAATTTGAATCAGGTGTACTGGAGCAGAGACGCATCTAAAATTTGAAGGACTGTGGGCTCAGGGGACCCTGGTTGAGTACCACTGGTCTGAGCAGCCAATAAAATCCCAAAACATTTTCTACATAAAATCTTCTCAAACTGATTTTAATGAATCATTAGTCCTTTAGATGGACAGCTTGTTGGTGTCACCACTCCAACTTTAGTCAACTATCCAACAACAGGACTCCTCCTCTAAACATTTAACATCTCAGTACCTTTTTTTTTTTTTTTTTTTTACAAAGAACAGCAGAGGTTTTGTCTCATGGCTCAACCAGTTGACCAGCATTTTGCATATCTCCACTAGTTGGAGAGCCTCCTTGCCATCACCCTAATCATTAGCCTCCTCCGCAAATTTAAGTTGAGACTCTGGCAGAACTGCTTCAAAATGTAAATATTAATTTCACAAGAAATATGTTGACTTGTAGACTTTATAAACTTATATCAAGATGTATTTATCTTTTTGTCTCAGCTTTCAAAAGCATAAAAATCAGGAAGCACATTTTTTCCTACAGAGACAAACCATCTCTGTATTTCACTATATTTTTCCCCTGTCTGGCTTAGGTTGTCTTGACTGGTTTAGTAGGAATGTTAATGTTCCGTTCCAATTGGCTGAAAAAGGTTTGCTCTGCCTCTAGCTGGGCTGGGGACACAGAAGGGATGGAGGGGTCACTGGGGACAGGATAAAATATTCTATATCCTGGGTGACTCGGCTGTTCTTGGGGATTACAAAGGGTTTTACTGGCGGATGAAGGAGAGTAAAGTGGTAAGTGACATTTCTGGTCTGGGAATATAGCAATCAGCAGCATGGAGCCGCGCCAAGACCAACGGACCTGGCCAGAAAATGCTAAAAAGGTTTGGAGGAGAGTAAACAAACTGGTAGTGCTGGTTTGCGGAGTGGGAGGGTGTAAGGAAGGGAGAGGGAGTCCAGGGGGACAGATCTGTTAACCATCAGTGGCTGCGTTTCATCCCGCCGCCCGTCTCCAAAAACTTTCAAGGGAGGCTTTGTGTACCTGCTCTGTAGACAGGAGCTGGGAATTTGGGGAACAGGAAACCAAGGCTGCTTCCCCCCCTCCCCTTTCCCCTGTTCCCCACACTTCCCCCAGTCCCATTCCTCATGCCCCAAGCTGCCCTGCAATACACACCCCACTTTCACCAAATGTGGTGCCCTCTTTCTGTCATCACCCTATGCTAAACCCTTTCACTGATCATTTGTAGTTCTGTGAAAGAACACACAGTGGAATGTGTCATACAAAACACACATCCAGGCAGGGATGATAAGAGGATGGGCGGCTTGTTCCTCTACTTTTAACTGTGAAGGATGCATGCGTTGCATCATGACCTCACTTAAATAAACTGAGGAGTATTATACAGCAGATACTTGACTATATGCTCAGTGTATCTGCTGAACCACCAACACAGAAGACTGGAGCACTGACAATAGTCCACTATGCTAACTGGACCATGTTGTCCATGAGCTGCTCAAGACTGTACAGTCACACAACCTGCACCAGTTCACCTCAACTTATTCCTTAGTGGATCATTCATAATGGCAAAACGCGTTTTGGGCCAATTACAAATACAGTGTAATGTTAAGAATGTGAAGAAACTGTGGGAGAAGAAGAGGACAAGTAAAAGTACCATGAAAGTCATTAAGTAGTAGAAATGTAAGACCAGCAGAAATTTCTCTTTGATTGCATTTCCTCTTCTTATTTTGTTCTTATTATAAATGTTTTTGAGCTTGGGGTGGTTCCATGTTAATATTTTTGTCTATCTCCTCCCTTGTCTTCCTGTACCTCTGGTCTCCTTGGTGATGCTTGATGTTTTTAAGAAGCATCAGCTCACAGAGCAACAGGACCAGTGGGACTCTCCAACTCTACCAGACTGTAACCTCTTGATGTCAGTAGTCCAGTGTCAAAGTTGTTTTTTCCTTGTTTCCTTGTTAGAAGTTACTTCTAGTATTTTTTTATTACTTCTGGGTTTTTTCTCCTGATGTGCAGCAAACCAGCAATAATTACTCCATAAGTAATTATTGCTGGTTTGCTGCAATAAACCAGAGAAAAAGTCAACCTATTTACACTCACTTGAATGTTTACCCTTCCCTAGCAATATTCTAACAATAAAAATATTTTGGAACAAATACCATCATTTTGTTCAGTCGTTATACCCAGATCAGTGACCTACCTTCTGACGGATAAACCCCACCCAAGGACCACAGTCAAGGATTTTTGAGTGGCGTATTTTATTTCTAATACAAAATCATTGTAAGAGACAGAGACGGAAAAGTCTGAATCAAGGTAGTTTTTCATGAAGGTGACAGTGGTTTGTCCTGTAACTGGTGGGTGGTTGATTTGAACTCCCGCTCTGTCCATCTCAGTCTCTGATTCCTTGGGCCGGACACTTCCTCTGCCCTGCTTGCTGGAGGTAGTCAGATGGCCCAGTGGCAACGCAAATGCAGGTCACTGACCATGTTACTTACAAGAAAGTTTTTATTTATTCGTTCATTTTAAATAATTAATAACATAGACTTATTTGTCTACTTATTATGTTCAACTCGTCACTGATAGGTACATAAACTTAGACGTCTACAGTGGGTGGCATGAGAGTTTGAGTCTCACCTCACAAAATTGAGCGTTGGCTACCTTGGCCAAGCAACATCTTCAAGAATTTATTTGGATTTGAGACCAATCTTAGAGAAAGATATCTTCGAAATGTAAATGGTTTTACTGTCGATCAGGGTGTCCCATGTATAGCAACTCAATAAATCCATAATGAAACTTCTACCTAAACGTTGGTACTAAAGGCGCAAACAAAACAAAAAAACATTTTAAGAAGATTTACTGTCGTTTATCACTTACCAACAACAAGGACAAAAATTGGTCCAGATTTTCAACAATCATTTAGAATTTCACTTTTAAATGTACAGCTGGCAAATCATCATATTATCACCACCTATCAGACTAAACCTCCTGGAAACATATCCAGAAAGTAAGCACATAAAGTTAGAAATTACAACAAAGAACCAGCAGGATGGAAGTTGTCTTCTACGATCTAAGGTATTTCTAACAATTGATAGGATTTGTGTTAACAATTAACAGCATTAAAAACTCTTTTGAAATTCTAAAACAAACATAATTACAAATGAACATTTAATTTTGAGGAGATAAGAAAAAGTTACATCATCAAAAGGCGACTCTTTTCTTAAATACCCTCCAATCCAATTATTCTGTAAATAGTGTCTATAAAATAAATAAAATAGTTAAATAACAGTTAAAATAAATCAATTTGTATGTATTTTCTTTTCTATTTATTTCCAAGATTGAGCGCTAAATAATTTGAGTAACAGGTTATGAGGAGAGCTACTCATAGCTAGTACCGAGGTGACACGGATCATAAAGGCTTCATTGTTAATGCTGACTTGTCTCCCAGTATGCTAAATTAAAAAATGGATGTAACCTAACACGGGATGGTAGCAGCGATAAGATCTTGAGTCTGCCCGTGTCCCTGCAGGCCCTACTCCACCTCTGTGCAACAGCAGGGAAGGCAGCACATTACTGACAAGAGGCGTTCAGAGGAAAGTGAACATCCCCAGAATCAGCAGATATGTTTTTTTTTTTTTTTTTGGTGCATAAAATCATTCCTGATGCTTATATTACAGTCACCTTTCAAAGCCTCACAAAGCCACAGGCAATGTCTGTCTGGTGCAGTAGGAAGAGGAAATGCAAGACATGGTGTGAGCTGACAGTAGTTGCAAACAGTAAAAACGCATGTTTACATATTAGCTGATGTGGTCATGTATGACCCTGTTTCGTGTGTAACCATAGAGTGCTGAAGTCACTGTAAATAGCTGTCAGCTTGTGTGCTGCTTATGCATTACGACCGTGCTTGCTGGTTCACATGAGTATGTTGCAGCAGAGTCACAACGCAGTACCATGACAACGTTGGAGCTGTCTGATCCTTTCTGTCTAATTGTCTGTGACCTCGTAACTGGAGACGCACTCTGCAGGCAGGAGGAGGGCCTTTCACACGGCAATCACTACTGCATTTGTCCTCCACGCAACTCCTGAATACCACTGCCAGACAAAAAGGTGTCTTTTTGTGTGCTTACGAGTGCATGCATGTGCAGGTGGGGGTATCTTTTTAATTTACTACTCATATAGGAGAATGTATTGTATTGATTAGTAGGAGCATATTAGCCAAGTGACAGCACAACAAAGTCACACATTTTCAATGGAAAAAATTGTAAATTGTTCATAAAAATAAGCAAAAGCTAGAGCATATTTTAAAAGAATAAGAAAATAATTCTTAAAGTTATAAGTTATAAACAAAATTAAAAAACTCAAACAGAAGGAATAAACCTTTCTGTTATCTAAGATAAAAAAACAATGACCTATATATATATATATATATATATATATATATATATATATATATATATATATGTGTGTGTGTGTGTGTGTGTGTGTGTGTGTGTGTGTGTGCCTAGGTGGCGATAATGCTCTAAAATTCCAAAAGAAGAAGAAGCCATGCGGTAGTAGAGCAAGCTGCTAACAAGTAGCAGAGTACATCAGGTCTGTAAGGTCATTTGAAAAAACGGATTTATGACCATTAAAATTCTTCACGTTTCTTTTTAACCTCCATTAAAAATCAAGAAGAAGAAGAAATCAACATTAAAGGTCTATATCAGCCAGAGGAGGAATGATTGGCACAGTCTCATTGGATGTGAGTGTGAACTCTGTGTTGGATACATTTTGCAGGCCTTGATCCATTTCTTGCATTATTCCGGACTATATTTGGGTTTTGGAAATGTAATAAATTGTATTCCGCCCTCTACGCGCTCTGATCAACTTGCCATGACCATGGCAAGTTTGACCATGACTCGCCATGGTCATTTTCCTCAAAATCTTTTTGACTGCAGCGCAACCAACAGGTTGAGGGATGGTCAGTTCCAGATAAGGGGTGTGTACTTCGGGACAAAAAGCGACCACCGATTTGTCACTTGCTGACAAACCCATTAGAATGATTGACAGGTGGCATCATGTCAATACTTTACAAAACAACCCTTTTCCATAAATGTCTTGAGAAAACTAGAGGCTGTGCTCGATTAAGGTTAGGTATGTGTATTTGCACCAGTTATAGCCAATGGTGTTAATGTTATATCTACATTGAAGGTGCAATTTCAATTCGATCTGAGGAATTAGATTTGGTTATTGGAAGTAGTGGCAAAAAAGTGAAAAAAGAAACTGCTTTGCAGGCTGCACGCTTCAATAAAAAAGAAAAAGTCATTTTCTCCAGTCATAAGGTAGCCTACTGGATACCTGTAACATCACGGCGCTTTCTGTCTCTTAAAGCTGTTTTTTTTTTTCCGTTCCAATCACATACGATGTTCTTGTTCTGCAACGCTTTCTAGATGCATCCTTGCCAATGTATAACCTGTTTTTCTTCACGTTTTATGAAGACACCAGTCAGCCACTCTTGAGTGCTTCATTTTAAGTACAAAGTGATGGTGAAAGTAGTTTACTGCTGGAGGCTATTTGCAGTCTTTCCTTGCCGGAGAATGCATTCTCTTCCATCTCTGTCTTGCCTGTCTTACCTTCCATCTGTCTGCTAAGATCTGCCTGTCCTGACGTCTCTGTTGTGTTCCTCCGTATAGGGGTCTTAGTAATGGCCCCTGTCACACACAAAGGTATTAAGACCTCAAGCCTCTTTCTCTTTCTCTCCCGCTGCCGCTGGCAGCTGGATCAGGGGAATAATTTGATTTGGTATTTTATGCTGGAAAAGAGCCTTTCTTCCCAAGCCACATTTGTGCTTGGCTTCTCTTCAGCTCCACAGCCCTCTGAAAGACTTTACATGACATTAACACATTTCAGAGAGCATTATGGCTTGAAAAGAGATTTGTCTAGACAAAGACAGGGTTTATTTGTAGTTAGAGCTTCATTTCCTGTCTGTTCCTTCTGCTGCACTCTTTCCCTTGCACCTTTTTGCCCCCCTCCTTCCTCCGTGACTCCTGCCGGGTGCACAATGCTTGGCATCCTGACAGGTAAGAGGATTTCTATTAGTTTACCTCAGAATGGGCCCAGCAGAAACGTGATTAATGAAAGCAATTAGTCTTTGTCATGTCTTCAGCGCACTCCCGCTAAATCACCGGATTGCTCCTCCACTGACGCTAAGAGCAAATTACATCACCCGGATCCTCCACTCGCTGTCTCTTTATGAGCTCCCCACATCTCAATGAAGAGACTGACTGAAAGGGGAAGAATGGAGCCAAGCTGATACCCATGACTCAGTTTTTACCCCTTTAGAAGTTTATCCTGACAACATTTATTGTTTCCAAGGATTTAATAACAAATATTTAAGCTTAAGGACCCCAACTGAGATTTTGTTTCTTCTGGGAGACATTAGAAATCCTGATAAATGTTCTACGAATGTGTGTCACGAACTGACAGATAGTGTTGAGGAGAACGGTGTAAGTGTTTCCTAATGAACAGTAAACTGATCAGGGGCCTGTGTCTAGCTCCCTTGGTTCTAGCAATTGTCTACAAGTGATAGAAAGTTTAAGGTAACACCAAAAGTCTTGTTTTGAACTTCTGGACTTCTAAGTTTAGCATCATGGTTGTCTGCCTTGGAGACAAAAAAAAAAAAATCAGACTGAATAAAACAGAATTCACCAAGCCATAGATAATGTTTTGCTAGCTGCAGGCATGGTGGACCTCAGCCAACAGTAATCACTGCACACTAAGAGAGAAGCAGCCACCTCCCCACCCCCCAGCCCTCTGCTCCTGCTCCGCTCCATGCAGCTTCCTCCTCTCATAGATCTTCAGAGTGATACATTTACATCTTCATCTCCTGTGCCCCCTACACCCTTCTCTTTGCCACGCCTTCTCTTAATGCTTTCTGACTTCGTCTTTTGTCCTGAAACCTGTCAAATTCTTGCTGATGATTTAAATTTGATCAAAAATGTCAACAACAAAGATTTTAGTTTGAAAATAGGTCAATATTTTCCTTTATTGGGACTAAATTTTAACGTCAGACAAAAATATTTTGGTTACATACAAAATACCTTGTTCTGATAATAATTTCATTCAGGGCAAAAAATTAAACTGACCTGGTTCGATGTTAAAAAAAAAAAAAGGGAAGTTGTTTAGTTGTGTTGCTGTTGACAACAACTGGCTTCCAGTGTTTGTGACATTTGGTGATGAGTTTTATTTATCACTGGAATCTAGACACTTTATGAAATTGTTTTATAAAGTGCATGTTTAATTGTGATGCTGTGATTTGACCTTACATTTAGAGCCATACTTTAAATAGGCATTTATGACATCTTTGTTTTGTTTCTTTATTATTTTTTTTGCCATTCAGAGGTGGTCAGTTGGTGAATTCATTGCTCCGTCAAGTACAACAAGTCGTCCACTGAAGCAACTCCAGAACATCACCCCTTTGCCACACTGTTGAACTGTAAGCATGATATTCTTTTCCAGAAATGCTTTTTCAGTTTCACATCCTACTGGTAGTCTCAACATGCTGTTCACTCTACATGCTGGTGATTGGCCTAATGCTAACGTTAGTTTTGTACCTAAAATAAGCTTTTTAGCTAATTTACTAGCTATGTTTATCATTCTGAATGCTAAGATTATCTTAAATGTTGCTACTAACATTTAAGCTAACCATTTCATTTGGGCTAATTTTTGTTTATACAATAATGTTAGCATATTGAATGGAGCAAGTCCATGTTAATGAACACTATAATGATACTCCTCATGGTATTGACTACATTTTAGTTCACCTTAGCATTGTTGCTAATTGTTTCAACGCTGGGTTTCAACCGGCTCCTTTTAAATTTCTTGTTTACTTTTATAACTTATATTTAGTAATATTTTTTAAAGTAAACATTTTTATTGCTCAGACTAATGTAATTCTGCTATAATGCTGTTGAATAGTCTTGATTCAATACAAGTAGACTTTTGTGCTCGTTTGACTTGGTGTTGAATTCAGATCAACTTTAGTCAGATTTCAGTGACTAAAGTTTTTGAAAATGTGTTAGTCATAGTGTTCAGTCTGAGGTTCTTTGTTTACCATTCATAATACCTTTTATTTAAAAGTATTTGTGGGCATTTCTGACAAGTTGACTGAATTTTTTTTTTTATAATACAATCATGACAGTGATTTTTGCTCATTTGTACAACACATTTCTCATTACGTGCTATAAAACGGTTTCATCTGGACAAACACTAAAAGTGCTTGGTTTGTGTGTGGCCTTTGGAAACGTGTACTGAGGATGATAGCACTTGCATATTTTGGTGTGATCCTATTTCTTCATTTCCTGCACTGGCTGGGAACCAGGTTGCAGCACAGGCTTCAGCTAGACCATACCTTCCTCAGCTGCTGTGCTTCCTCTTCTTCTCTTGCTCTGTCATGAGATAGATACCTAGTTGGCAGATATGTTTCTTCTGGAAACAAGATGAACCAAGGCCCTTGGCATCCGTCCTGTCCTGTCTGCTCTTAACACATTAAAGAAAAGTCAATCTTGTAGCAGTATACTGTTATACTAAGACAAATTCCTGAACATGTCGATGTGTGTGTTGGTGTGCGACAGTATTGAATGTTTGCATCTGTGGCAGTCCACTCATGTGCCAGGGCTTGTGAACATCATGCTCCTTCTTGTGAAGCTTAAACTGAAGACTGCCTTGTCAAGCTGTCATGCATTAGGAGACTAATATCTCAGTTCACACACCCATGCCTCGTCTCATCAGTCAGAAATGGGAAAAGAAAATTGTTGCAGATACACAAGTTTTTCTCTCCTCAGCTGCCAGTTTCACTCTTTTTCACTGTCGTTGTCTAACATTTTTGCTGACAGCCAGCCAGAAACTAATTGTTTACAGCTCTTTCTGCTTCCAACACTTTGATATCTTTCCCAGGCTTCAAAAGAGCGTGACAACAATAGGCTTGTGATTGCCTAGGGTATGCTTAGGGTAGCCAAGTCTACATTACTTATCACATCTTTCTGTCAGTGGAATGGCTTGGAAACTTTTACTGGGTAAGAGATGGTGTTCAGAAAGGAAGCAGACTTGTTAGTGGTTTTGCAGGCAGCTTGTTTTAAGCCTAAGGCTATATCTTGGGGTGTGAGTGACTTTCCAATAGAAATTCAGGTGAATACCTGCATGTGTGTATTGTCAAAGATGAAAATGGTGCTGTCTCTGCTCTATTTTAAAAGCAATGTTGTGGTATGTATAATTGAAGCTGTCCTATTGCATCAGATGTTCACACATTGTTGCTTGGCTAACCACAAGCCTAAGTTTTTTGTTTAGGGTCTGAAGTGATCACAGTAGAAAAAAAACAGACAAGATTACGCAAGATATAGGGACTGATATCTAAGATTTATGGAATACTAATTTCTTTCTTATTGAAGAAAGCTGGAAGCCAGATATATATGGATTTTCTTTTTATTTAAAAAACATGTGCACATAAATGTATATACCTTTTTCTCATTGAATTAATCTTTCATACCCATAACAAATTTAGATGCCAGTTCATCATTGTTTTTTTGTCCAGTGTTAATCTGCACTGGCTAGATAAGATAATACTTTGTAATGGCCAAACATTTGCTGCATTGTATAGCAAATGTCACATTTTTGTGTTGAAATACTATTTTCTTTCTGGCAGTGCCAGTAGGATAAGGCAAGCCATCAATCTGTTGTCCCACTGACGTTAACAAAAAGACCACAGCTGAAAACCGGACAACCCAGTGTTTTATGTGACTTTTTCAGTTTCAGCTCATAGTTATACTTTATCTTCAATCACATACGTCCCACGACGCAACCCAAAAACATCCGTGTTGTTTCTTTTGCTTGTAATATAATTCCGTCAAGGGAGCTAGCACTTGACAACAATAAGCATTAGATTGCGTTACACTTTCTTGTGTTTTACTCCACATAACATTAGTTCACTTTTCACACAACAGTGATCCAATTTCTGTGTTTCTCTGTAACAAGTATTGTTTAGCGTGGAGGTTGCCAGCAGCAGGTTAGCACCTACTCAGCCCTGCTAACATGATATGCATTCACCTCCATTGGGGATATGCTGTGCATGTTCTATTTCTGGATGTTGAGTAAAATGACACTTCACCCTCAAAATGTGTTGTTGAAACAGGGGGGAAAAATGCATACCAGTTTCATATGTTACATGTGGGACATATTGGGACGAGACTTGCAGAAGCAGAAATCAGACTCAAGCTGTTCTTACGTACGTAACAGTGCTAAGCTATTCAAAATATTCACCCAGAGGAGATAAAAAGAGAATATTTGGAATATATATGGGAAAACATGCAAACTTTTGTAAAGTCATAAATACAGGAAGCCATTTTTGAAGTGTTGAACAGAAGTAGTCATCCTTATACAGATGTATTTTGTTTTCTACTTTTTTCTAGCCAGTAAACGTTGTCGGTTATTGTTAACGTTCAACATCCAACCCAAGAAAAATACTAATAGCAGTTTTTTTTTAAATTTAATACAGCTGTCCAAAAAAGCCTAGCCGTTTGTGAAAAATTTTTATTGTTAAATAAGTAATTCGCAGTGATTTGCCATGTTTTATTATTTAATATCCCCAGCCTACTATTAACTTGCAGAGTGAAAATCTCTTAAACAAACCTGTCTCCTACCATGAAATACGCTAAAAACTCCCGGTCCCGTCATTAGTCTGACTCCCGGTCCCGACGACCTTTGCCGCATGTCCTTCTTCATAAATGGCGCCGGCTCAGCTGGCTGCCTGCAGACGCAGCTCCTGTCGTGTGTGTGTTAATCTGTGTATAAAAAATTCTTGCTGTAACTGCGAAATAATTTCCCTGCTGGGATGAATAAAGTAATTCTTCTTCTTCTAAAAAGGGGTTCAACATGATGTCCTGATGTATCAAAATTACTCCAGGTGCACATCATAATTCATCCAACACAACGCAGAACAACAGCTAAAGCACAGCAGGCCTCATTTAAGATAAGTGTTCATGACTCAATAATAAGAAATAAACTGGGCAAAAACAGCAACTATGGTGTGTGTTATGGCAAAAAGTCGCTACTGACTAAAGACAAGATGAGGATTTCCTATCTTCTTAAACAATCACTAACGTTTTTTGGAAACATTTTCTGTGGACTCACAAAACAAAAGTATATAAAATATATAACCAGTCTACAAGGTTATTTTTTAATGTAATACAGCTGTCCAAAAATGCCTAGGGGTTAGGTAATGAACATCCCTTCCTTACCCTTCATTACCCTGTCTGTCCATTCTTAATATAAATGAAGTAACTGCAGACACTTTGGGAAAATAATTGCAGCATATTTTGGTTGAGACTCTTTTTTAACTCTGCAGGATGTCTTCAAATTTTCCAAGAGTCTTGTTAATCAACTTGAGCAAAAAAAAGTCACCTCCTTAACAAGCTGGCTTCTCGTTTGAAACCAGATGTAAACCCAGTTCTACAGAAAAAGCCATTTTTCCCTGAGATGAGCCAATTTTGGCCAATACCTCAGATGCTGACCCCTGAGAGTTTTCTGGCAGCAGCAGTCTATCAGACTGAAACCGTTATTCTCTTTTTCTTCCAGCTGCTGAAACCAATGGGAGTTACAGTCTGAGATCACCAGCGGGGACTGAGCTGATGGGAGTTCAGACTAGTTGCTTTTCATTCACCAGGAGCTCTGTTTTTTCAACATGCCAGCTATGACACTCTATATATACAGTATATACAGTGTATATATATATATATATATATATATATATGTTATCAGTACCAATTTAACATGAAGTATCTTTCCTTGTGATTATTTCAAAGTTCTGACTGAAAACTGGTAAACTATTTAATAAACATTATTTACTGGCTATTTGTATTTGCTACATTATGGTTATTTACTTTACTGATGCTTCAAAGTACAAAGTGAGGAAAGCAAATCCCTGAGCTATTTCTAATCAGAAACAAATGTATTGGGTAATTTTAAACACCGGCAGCAGTATGAGTAGTTTTAAACTTCACTTAAAGTCAGGTTAAAGCTTTTCTGTAGAAAGCTACTAACTCAGAGAATCCATCCTATGAATAGGTGGATGGTTCACTCTGTTCTTTGTTCTTCCTGGATTTATACCTGATAATAAACTTCCTTGCCTGTAAGTTTAGTATCTTTATTAAATATTCAAGTGTACGTCTGGCTCCACCTGTGTCCAACTGCCACACTTATTATGACAGTTTTGGATTCTGACGTAGCTCTTAAGTAACATACTTCATACATGAAGTATGTTACTTAAATGACTTACTATCAACTTAAAATGAAAACATTTTCTATATTAATAGAGGGTTTCTTGTCCAAACAAGTCACAGAAAAATTGTTGGATAGTTTTGTTTTCTGTAGGTTAGTGGAGCATAAAAACTGAATGTTGTTGCTCCAGGTTTGATTCTTTTTCTGGGTATAGACTTGAACTAGAAGACCTAGGTGGTCTGGAAGGTTGATACAACAAAAGATCCTTAATCTATTCTGGCGCTAAACCAGAATAGATTAGTGATTTATAAACCATCAAAAATCTTTTAGGGTGTTTTCTCACCTGAAAGTCCCGAAAACTCACTTGGTGCGGTTCACTTTCACACTGCAGTGTGTCAAATTAGCAAAACATTTAGAGCAACTTGTTTGCCCCTATGGTGGCGCTGCACCAAGAACTACTGAAGAAAGTACAACATTGTTGTTTTTTTTTTGTTTGTCTTAACCCAGAATGCAGTGTGCTATGGTCCTGTTCCTACTTTTGGAGCATTTTTTGTTCTGCTTGACATTTACAAATGCAAACGAACTGTGCTTTAGTTCACTTCATCTGAGTCAGAAGCTAGGTTTTTAGGTGAACCAGAGTTTGGCTATTTTGGTTCTCATCACAGATTGATTGTGCATTTAGAACAAACAAGCTGTTATTGGCTAACAAAGTAGGGTTTGATCAAAACAGACTAATCACGGCTATTGTGTTGCGAATGCACCTTTAAAATTTGTTTTCTGAGCTAAAGTCACTGTAATGACTTTAGAACCAAGCTGATGTGCTCTATTTTACTAGATTTAGTGGGAGCACATTCAACAACATTGTGTCCTGGAACTGTTCTTTAGGTGATTAAAGACTCACTTTGTTATTGCCTTTATGTGTCTGTTGGGGTTCAGGTCTGAGTCTGTGACTATTCCAAGATTTCAGTCCCGATCAGTAAGTTTCAGTTGTTATAGCTGAAGATGTGTGCTGACTCTTGACTGTTCCTCTTTTTGTCCCAAGATAATAACTTCAGTTTTGTTTCTATTGAGTTGAAGGCTTATCCAAGCATTTATTTGTTCTATGCATCTGCTCAGTGCTTCAGTGGTTTCATAGTCAACTGATGACATTTTATTATAGAGAACTTTGTCATCTGCAAAGTTAGGGTGACTGATCCTATTAACGGCAATAAGAGAAACAATTAGGGATAAATTATCTGTATAAACCACAGTTGTTATCATCATATTAAAAAAAAAGATTTATCAATCTGGTAATCAAGTCAATGGGTGTCAATGTGCTTTTAAAAGATTCTTCCAAGGAATTGTGAAACTTTCCACTGTAATGTGATAGAGTGGTAGGAGATTGTGGTGGTTATTCTTAGAATAGATAAGGATTCAGCCTGACATACATCATTCCCCACCATGTGGGCTACTTAGAAAAAAATGAGCATGGGTAATGATGTACCGTGAGATTAGACATAGCTGACAGAAGTATTACATTTTGGCCCAAAAAAATAAAATGTCATCATTAATCCTTCCAACTGAATTTCCTCTTCCCAGTGGGGTGGAGCCTGTCTCTCATTACACACAAATAATGTTAACCAAACTAAAATAACACAGAACATATGCATAATTTTTTCTGGCTCTTGCACATTCCTGTGATAAGCAGTATTTTTGATGTAAGTGGTATGCAGTCAGAATTGGCGCAGGAGCAGGTTTGATCCCTGACTCAGAGTTTTATTATGTAAGGGAAAGCAAACAGAAAGAAGACGGGTGAAGAGTGATTCCACTTCCTTTACATGTTTGTGCAATGCTATAGCTGAACCCAGACTTGCAAAGTGCAAAAACACAGTGCAAGTTGTTGAAGTTGCATACTGGTAAATGTGTGCAGTGTCAAACATATTACTTCCCTTCAATATTTTTACAATTTAGTCATATTACAAACACAAATTTGAGGGGGATTTTATCTGATAGACCGACATAAGATAGCACATAGCTGTTACGGAAATACAAAATTAAGCCTTGTTTTCAAAACGTCTTTGAAAATGAAAGTTTAAAAAGTGTCTCCTTTACTCTGCCATGCCTAAATAAGATCCGGTGCAACCAGTACCTTTTAAATACCACTAGTGTGTAATTTAATCTTTGTGTAAATCCAGCTGTTCTGTCAAGACATGGACATTGAACAAACACACAGACTATGCTGCATTGTGTTGTGTTGATCTGTCACATACACTCCTACTAAAACAGATTGTTTGTGGTTGTGACTTAAAATGTAGAAAAGTTTACACAGTATTCATACTTTTGCAAGGCAATAATTTATGATCATGAACAAAAAGAATAGTTAAGAAGTAAAACAACATAACAAACAGATGCCAAGGACAACATAAATTATGTACAAGGCACAACACTGTAAAACAGCTATCTATATAAAGAGATCTTTTGAATGCATGTGATTTAGCCAAGACCACTTTCACTGCACCATTTCCTCCTATCCTCTTCCTCCGGTGACAGCAAATGGATTTATGTGTATGTGGTTGGCCAGAAGAACCCACTACTGTACCCTCCCTGCAGAGCCTGTCACACTTGCTGATGTATGCCCCTCCACCCTGCTCCCTGGCCAAAGCTTTATGATGGAAACTGATACAAACACTGTGATAGGGTTTCGGGATAAATTATTCACGCTTCCAATGCTCTCTGCTGCTGTTTCAGTTCTTAGAGGACGTCCATTTTACAAATGGACCCTTTTTTTAGACCTCCTCCTTTTAATTGATCCGTAGCAAAGACAATACATGTGTGATTGAGGGCAAGGAAATCTGCACAGCAAAAGTTCAACTCAATCTGTGACACTGTTGTCAGGCTGGTGCGAGCTGATGGGTTGCCGCCTGCCTGTTCGGTGGGTGCATAGGTGCCATAAGATTTACTGCCTGGTAAATGAAATGGCTGTCCATTGGCTGCAGGGACTGCACATCAGCAGAGCCCTGGTCTAATGTCTCTACCATCTGGTAGGACAGGCCTTTAATTGAAAAGAATTTCTGGACTGAAAGGGAAGAGCTGGACCAAGTCTTGCAGTCCCCAAGAGAGAGGGGTAATGAAAAGAAAATAACTTCTCTCCTCTTTAGTGCCTATGGAACCCATAAAGAATAACAGGACATGGTGATATAACAGACGCGCTGCAGTAGTGAGTGGGTGAATAACTTTCATATTACACCCTACCATCTGCTAAGACTGTTTTGGAGTGAGGAAGCCAATTGGATTAAACGTTACGGCCACTTTGCTCACCGCGGCTTTTAGGACTACCTTCAGGTGGCAGTCCATAAAGCATTTCTTTGTCAGATTTATTTAGCCATGAAAGATGTGTTTTTACTTTTGTGTCAGACTCCGCGCTCCCATCTTGGAGCGGGATTTTTCTTAAAACAAACACAAGGGAGGGGAGGGGATGGCAGACATCCTGGAGGCCATAGAGGATAACTGATGAGTCTAGCAGGACCAAAGGCAGAATAACAACACTCACCTTTAATGTGGTTTCCCCCGATGCAATATTCGCCGCGTCCCAGACACGGGTGGAGTAAGTAAGATTGTGTGTGTTTGTATTTGAATAACACATGGATTTAAATTATGTCTAATAATTTCAGACATTACGCAAATCATTGATTGGATTGTTAGACTTTTGGGCAATTCTTCAAAGAGACTGTAAGTGAAGTCAAGCTTGAAAATGCTATAGAAGCAATTTTACCCTCTTTGATGAGTTGATTCCCAGGGTACTCTTGATAAGTTACAAGAGTCTCTAATGTAAAAAAACCCCCATTCTTTAAATAAATCAAAATTCCCTCAAGGAATTGATTATTTTTCAATAAAAAGGATAAAATGTCTAAAAGTTTAGCACACACTCAAGATTTTAAATAAATGATTTTAGAACCTAGGATTGTTAGGCCTAAAGACAATTTTTGTCTTGTTTACTTGAGAAGCCAAAATGCAAAAAATTCTGACTCAAACACTTCATATTTCACAAAAAAGTAACTGCAAAACCTCTGGAAAGCCTATAGGATCCATCCATTTCAGCATTAATCAAAGAGAAACATGCATAACAATCCAGTATCAAGAGTGTGATAAGTTCTGCCTCTGGCTTGACCAGGAACAGGATTTTTATGTGTCCAGTTCCTCATTCTCTCTGGGAGAGTCAGCCCCCCAGGAGCCGGAGCTTCAGAGGAGTTCATCCTGCCCATAAAGTACTGCAAATGTCATTCAGATTTGAGAGCCCCCTTGTGTTGAATAAATTAATAATTATGCCTGGCAGGATATGTTGGACTTGGAACCCATTGATAAATGCTAGCAGTTCTAATTTTTTCTTGCTCTATACTTTAGACTGTGTTCGTAATGGTGACAAACTATCCTTGTAAATAAAATTATGTCTTCTCGTTAGAGTAGTTTTTACATTCAAGGTTTTAAATACATTTCTTTTGAATGAAAAGATGTCCGCAATCCCAGTTTGACCCACAAATTTCCATTTTAAAGTTATCAATTACGCATGAAGTGTTATTTTAAAGCTGCCATACTTCTAAATTAGCAAAAAAACAAAGATAATTTATAAAATATAAATAATATAAAATTCACACCAGCATTTATCTACATGCTGCTTCTGATTGGAAGTAGAACTATCTTTTTGGTGAGGCCCTACCAGAGTCAAGACTTGAGAACTAAAGATTAGGATGATGGCAATCCAGCCTTCCATCCTCAAAGACTGGGAGTTTATCACCAAAGATAAACAGTCAAAAAGGAAATCCTTCAAAAAGCTTTCCACTCATAATAATATTGGTTTTATTACTACAATCCTAAAAAATATTTATCTTTTGAGAAACTTTCAATTCAGTTTTAAATGGAAACTAAATTCTTGGTTCTAAAATTACAAATACAAATAAACAGGCTTTTATTTTCAACATAGCTCTAGTTAAGTTTCTCACAATTTTTTACATCTGCTTTAATGAAGAATGCTCCAGCAAAATGTGCTGCATGGAGCTGTCGCACTCACATTTCAGTTGACAAGTGTCAAACTTGGATGGGGTCATTGGCAAAATCCTTTCAAGCTCCCAAAGGAATCCTCCATACCCCAGCTAAACAGATTTGTGTCCTAAAGATAAACATAAAAGAAAGTTTTCTGTAAGCCAACATAAATTACAGATACTGTATGACATCAACCGGAATAAAAACAAGCATCACCCGTAGTGGATTTCCATTCTCCTACTTATTTTGTAAATATTGTCAGTGCTGAAATCAGGTAGACATTCGAGCATTCGTCTGAAATGGCTCTTGTGTGTTTTTGGCATTTGCTGCATGCACAGCCCAGGACAGTATAAAAACACAGAAGAAGGAGATTTAAATTTTATACCAATTTTTTCAAATGACACTGTGTTCCAAGTGTTCATTATGTTATATTTCAAACATCAGACAAGCCAAGGACTGGCTGCGATACGTTACACCTTCCGGCCTTGATTTTGAGTCAACAGAACTACAGCAACATCCGTGGGGCTTCAAGCAAATACTACTGACAGAGCTTGAGTGTCTATGGGCTGCGATCTTATAGTAGGGAAAATAAAGTCAGATGTATTTTCAGTCAGAAAAGCAGCATTCAACAAACTGAGAGCAGATAAACAGTTTCATTAAAACAATAACCAGGAATAAGCAGGGTAACTAGTTTTCCCATTCACCCGTGTGTGTGTGTGTGTGTGTGTATGTGTGTGTGTGTGTGTGTGTGTGTGTGTGTGTGTGCGTGCGTGTGTGTGTGTGTATAAATGTGTGTGCAGACATAGCTTGTCCACCGACATGGACCCCAATAGATCAGATAACAGCACTTCATAACATTGACATATTCACAGCATGGGGTGCGCTATTTGAGAGTCCGAGGCACTGGTGATATACTGTACTCAGCTGACGTGTCATTGGCTAATTTTGAACCAGTGAACAGCCTCGGTCATGTGACAAAATTAAAGAAAGCTCAGCCTTGAGGAGATGTAAACCGAAGAAATAACACCCGTGAACTGAGAGAGATTAGATTCATTCTGATTGGCGCAAATTATTTAATTTCATATTTGATCAATCTTTTGTTAATCAATTATTTTTGATCACAGTACAAAATGCAAAATGAATAATTAATAAAAGTCACTTTAAGAGAACCATTTAAGTATGCACAGATATATTTGTGTACATACCTGGCACAGCACTCGTGCTGAAATATAACTGCGTATGTGACAATTTGCATCGTATTACGTGAGTGAGAAGAATTGAAATCAAAGTCTAATTTTGGTTGTAGATATTTTTTTTCTGTAGATTATTTTTCAACTCTTGTGTAATCGCCCACCTACACTGGTGTGAAAAAATCTTTGACCCTTCCTGATCTTTGTTTTTTCTTTTTTTTTTTGCATGGCTGTCAAAACTTAAGTGTGTCAAACATCAAACCATTTTAAATATTATTTAAAGACAACACAAGTAAACACAAAATACAGTTTTTAAATGCAGATGTTTATTGTCAAGGGAGAAAACGATCCCAACCCACATGGCCATGTTAAAACATAACTGGTTCATCACACCTGAGTTCACTCTCTCTAGCCACATCCACACACCTGTTCTCATTCAAGACCTCAGTTAAATATGAGCTGCCTGACAAGGAGAAGTACATCAAAAGATCCTCAAAAGGTAAAAAGCATGCCAAGATCCAAACAAATCCAGGAATAAATGAGAAAGAAAGTAATTAGGATCCATCAGTATGGAAAGGGTTACAAAGCCATTTCTAAAGGTTTTGGGCATCCTGTGAACCACAGTGAAAGCCATTATCGACAAATGGAGAAAACATGAAATAGTGGTCAATAGTGGTCCCATGAACAGGATGACGACTCATCCAGGAGGTCACAAAAGACCTCGCAACAACATCCAAAGAACTGCCAGCCTCACTTGCATCAGCTAAGGTCAAGGTTCATGTCTGTACCATAAGAGACTGGGCAAAAACGGCCTGCATGGCACAGTTCCAAGAGGAAAACCACTGCTGAGCAAAATGAATATTGAAGCACATCTCAATTTTTCCAGAACACATCTTGATGATCCCCAAGACTTTTGAGAAAACGTTCTGCGAACAAACTCTTGCATCCGACATAAACGTAGCTGATTTTTGGCCCAACAGTGAGACATGGTGGCGTTAGTGTGATGGTCTGGGGCTGTTTCGCTGCTTTCATATCTGGAAGACTTGCTGTTGGTTACCTCAGTCTGAAACCAGATTGGATTCTACAGTAGGACAATGAGCCAAAGTCCACCAGAAATTTCACCTCTGAATGGCTGAAGAAAAGCAAAACAGAGACTTTGGAATGTCCTAGTCAAAGTCCTGACCTGAATCTTATCCTTTCATCCTTGAAATCCAGGGTAGATTTTTCTATTTTTTTCTCCCTTAATAATAAATAGCTTCTTTTAAAATCTGCATTTTGTGTTTACTTGGACTGTCTTTGGCAAATTTTAATTAATTTGATGTTCTGAAACACTTAAAAAATAGGTGATCAAGAAGTGGGGGTAACCACCACTTTTGATTTTTAGGTCAGTTTTGTTCCCCAACTTAGCTGATGTCCATGTAAGTTTGTGGCACTAACACACATACTGTATCTAATTAGTGTGAGTTACTGATATATATTTTATTTTTTTTTTTAATTAATAATAAATACATTGTTAGAAAATCAAGCTGGTCTTAGCAAATCTGACCCTTTCAAAGTAATTTCTCTAAAGATACTCGGGACATATAACTTCATGTTTCTCTGACAATTAAAATCAGTGAATCAACCCTTTTTACATGTTCAGGGAAGGTCAGATTACTTCAGAATAATTTGCCCGTGTTTGGATGGTGAATGAGATAATTATGTTGTTGTGGCTCCAGAGATGATTCAAACCCAAGCTGAAGCCTCCTCAATTATATGTGTGAGGTAAAGTGGCCTCATTCAAAGCCAATGGGAGCTCTTGTGGCTCTCCTCGCCTCCTTGCTCTTAAACAAACAACCCAGTCAGACACCGATAGGAAGCGCCTCTGTTTGAGCATGCCTGACCTTTAGCCGCTGTCCCAGTGTGTGTCCGCCGAGACAAGACCTGCATGTTTGAGAAATAATCCCTAGTACCAACAAGAACAACTTTATAAACCCACAGGAGAATCTCTTCTGCTGCTGATCAGCCTGGATGCATTGCTTCAGAGCAGTAATCTAAATCAAAAGATGCTTCCAGACGAAAGCTAGAGCTCTGAGTTTGGTGCGGAGTATATTCATCTAATAGTTTTTTTTAATTGTTTTTATTATTTTATTATTTTTTGACAAATAATAATAAAGGTGGGGCATCTCATAGGGAGTCAGTGTTATGCCATACTCCTGGGGCCAGCTGGCAGGACCCAAAGCTGGCATGACAGAATGTGACAGAGGATCCGCAGAGTAGGGACCCGGGGAATCCCGACACAATAATGCGGACGGCAGAAGCCAAAGCCCAGATTTAATCACCGTCATCCCCCACCTGCCAATAGAAAATTACACAATGGATATCAATGGCAGCCTCCCCATAGTGTTGAGCCTCAAGCAGCGTTTCCAGGCTCGCCCCAGCTGTTCGTCAGTACGCTTTAACACGGAAGCGTCGGCGCAGGGAATGAATCTCAAGGAACCACAACAGGAAAATCAAGACTTCTGAAAAAATAAGAGTAAAAGAATCACTGCAACTGATGTGACAGTGTTTTGTCATTCATTGTACTGATAGCCAGTTGTTTCAGTCAGATCGCAGCTGACTTGACAAATTATAAATATAAAAAGTAGAATATGAAATTATATTACAGGAAAAATAATGATAATTATTCTTCATTTTCATGTGATTTGACTCCTTTCACTTGTTTGAAAATGTTTATTATTCATATAAAATATTTTGAATCTTCTGCTTGTTGTTAGATTTAAGAAGAAAATTATATTTAAAAATATATATTTCAAATATCAAAAGAAAAACTGAAATGCATAATTACATTCTTAAACCTTTTCAAATACTTCTTACAGATTATGCTTCTGTTTATTTCTTTGGAACAAAAACAAAAAACCTCAAAACGTATGCACACATTACGTTTAAATTTTCTATTTTTGATGCCATGTTTTTAAAGGAGTCTCTTTTTTTCTGATTTATGGAGACTCGCCCGTATTTTCAAATGCACACCTGCGAGAATTTAAATGTTATAACGATGTGTCAGTCCAGAGCAGAGTAGAGTCCCTGATTTTAACCAGAGCTTTTTTTTTTTTTTTTAATGTCCCATGCAGGCCTCAATTTCAATCAGATATAATCACGTACATACACACTAATTCGCACACGCACGCGCACACACACAGAGTCATCAGGTTAGTACTCACTTCTGGGACTTGACAGGTAACGGTCTTGTGGTTTGGATACCAATCAGTCTCTCAAAATGTTTACATTTTTCAGCGGTGCTGCGTGCTTTGACTCTCAGGTGCCCCTGTATTGATTGCTGCCCCATAATTAAGATCTGCCAAAATTAGAGCAATTTTATATGCCGAACACCCTCGCTCATGTCGACATATTTCATGTCGACATATTTCCTTTATGCAACCTTTTGTCTTTAGTTTTCAGATGGGTGAGTTTTGTTTAAAAATCTTTAGTGATCCTACATTAATTTGAAATTGTACTTGTTTGATGTCTCCTCACATTTTTACTTGTACTAAAATAAACAACCACTAGGGAAAAAAAAGGCTGGTATGATGCTGTCATTCAGGTGAATTTAGCTGGTCTTATGTTTGGGTGAATAGATATTTATGCTCCTGTTTTTTGGGGGGACATAACTAACACAGAACAGCTGTGTAAAGCGAAGGCTTTACACCATTGCATGTTCTGATATCTTCTTCGCGATGAAACAGAGAGGACCTCTGCTCCATGTTGCTCTCAGCCATGACTCCTCCAATGTTTACATGTTTACGCTCACAGTTTCCATCTGTTGTTTCTGGAACAATCAGCAGCAGGGGCCCAGAGAGAAGTCCGAGAAATGTCTGTAAGCCGCACTTAGCTGGGGTTTTGTGATTGGGAGGCTGGGCCTGATTATGCTTGACTAGGGTTAGGAGAAAGGAGTTGTTTTTTTTTTTCTTCAAGGCCCTCTCAAGGTTTTTGATGGAGGGCCGGGGGACTCCGGGGACCAGCACAAGCGCTGCCTCAGAGAGAAGCCTCACTAAGGGTGAGATCAGTCATTACAGGCCTGTAATCCCACTCATGATTCGAGGGCCAAACTCACTAATGGATTTCAGATATACTAAATCAGTCACAAAGGTTCAGATTTGGTTGATTAAGACAGAAACCTGTGTGTCTTACTGCCGTGAGGTCTCCAAGAGTGGAAATATTTCCTTCATGTTTTTTCTAAGTTGGTTCAAAATTATTTTTTTAACTTCTTTGAACAAATCTTCACACTACTGAATTGTTTTTTGTTTTTTTTACAGACAGTAAAAAGAACAGAAAGTAGTGCTTTTTGAGTGGAAATGTTGCAAGGATTTTATTGATTTATATGTAAAGTTTTGAATGTTGCGTTCCATGCGTATACAATCCCCTGAGTTTATAGCTAATTTAAAACTATAATTAAAATAGTGCCTCTGCCAAAATGCCCTGCTAGAAATGAACTACCAACCCCGTCGCAAGACCTTTGTAAGGTCTAACTAGATTTCTTTCACAATTGTCCTGTCTTTAGCTCCATCTATCTTTCCTTCTACTCTAACATGCTACACTGCTGAAGAAAAATCTTAGCCACCATCACACGATTATTTATCTTAGCATTTATACTTGTTTGTTCAAAATGCCTGACGGTCTTTGGCCTTCAATCCAGAGAATGCACATTTGGAACTCTCTTAGGTATTCACAGAACAAGCCAATTTATTCTGTGTGCAAAAATATACATCAGCGAAAACTGTTTAGTTATCATACAGGACTTAATTGATACTAAAGGATTTTTATTATTATTTTTGGTAGCCATACATCATTTGGTTTGTCACCTAAAATCCTCATAAAATACACCGACGTCACAATATGTAAAATGTATTGTATGACTATTAAACTTTTATGAAAGGTTGAATATCCACCATAATGGTCTTGACCTTATAAGCGTCAAATATTTGGAAAGGCATTACCTTCGAATATTTATCTTACATCATGTTTTCTCTACTGTTCAAATCAAAATTTTAATGAGATTTTATCAAAGTATCAACAAACCTGCTGCATAACGAATACTAAATAATCATTTTAGTAGTCAAAAGACAACTATTACTACTGAAAAGTAAAGCTAAACCCCTGAGGACAAGTGGGGGCTCTAAAAGAAAGGGTGATACTGATGACTGTGTGGATAGAGGGAGAAAGAAAGCAAAGAAACAGAGGCAGGATGAAAGGGTGTGTTAGTCCCTTGTGATGTGGCCGCAGACGTAGCGGGTCCCAGCGTCGGCCTGGCCCAGCGTCGGGTTTCCCCATGCCGGAAGTGGTGCGTTTCCCCTGGCGACAAGTTCTTCCTGCAAAATAAAGAAATCATTAGAAAGATGACAGCTGGGCCAAGCCAACACAAAACCCAGGGGGTAACTCGGCCTCAGAGAGCTGCCACCCAGCATTAGCTAGCTGCGCTCTGCTTCATCAGCATATCCTTGAGAGGGGAAACAATGCTGCCACCACAGCAGTGTCACAGTTTATCTCATTCTTAATTTTTCTTCATTTTTTAAAAATCTCTGATCTGAATATGCCTATTTTACATTCTTCATCTCTCTTAGTCACATCCTCCTGAGTTCTCCCAGTCCCCCCCAAGAATGGTAAGTGGGGGGTTTCAGCCTGCAGGCCGAGAAATATTCTGACATGTTAACCCCAAATCATACGTGATGAGTACAGAGCCGATGGCTCGAGGCTCAGGCAGTGACCCCTGGCAATCATGGCGTGTGGCAGCCACACTGGGGCCTCCGCAGCGGGGCCTTCTGGGAACACACCGCGCCACATTCCTGCCCCGAGTGCTCCCAAAGCATTTCCTCCGCAGACCATCGCTTACCTCTGTCTGCCAGCCAATGGTAGCAAAAGAGCCAAAGGACTTAAACCCGCATTAAGGGAGCTCTCCTAAAAACCATCAGCACTTGACCTCAGACGAAAAGATTACACTGTACGGAACATATTTGAAGCCAATCTCAAAAGATAGTTTCATCTTTAGCTTAAAGGACTTAAAAAAGGGATGGCTTGATACATCCCTTGTAGGAAATTATACTATTCTTTAGTTGCTTATTATGGAGGCAGATGATCAAATCCATTTTTTTTTCCTTATTCACCTAGCTGTGGAATATTAAGGAAATTACCTCTTTCTGTTTGTGCATAACTATTGTAATTATTATGCTAGCTTGGTATTAATTTTGGAAGCTAACAGTTAGCATTGTGAAGTCAGTATCCAGTTTGTATAAGAGAATTCTTTTGCTGATTGTCAGAATAATTTATTTTTTTGGTTGGAAAATACACTTACTTTCTGTAAAGTCAGAACTTCACATATCCTTTCATGTATAAACAATTTGCGAACCCTCATTGGGAAAGTTTTGAGTTTAATGGAGGCACACTTGTGGATATGTGCTAGGCAACACTTCAAACATACTATTTCCTCGCATGTATCATGGAAAACATTTAAAAATTCAGTCTAGAAGAGAATACTGGGCCTCCTCAGAATTCTCTTGATCATCTCCAGTACAATTTCCAGGTCTCTGAAGATGCTAGATTCATTTGTTCAAACATTTAGTCACTAGCATAAACACCAGGCAAACGTCCAGCCTTTATTCTGTCCATGAAGAAGGATCTGAGTCCTGCAGATGTTTTCGTGTGAAATGTTTGTTTTAACCACAGAAAGAGTCAACATTTATACTCACTAAGTCTTGTACATACATGGACCAAATTTCCATAGGAGATGAAGTATTTTTCTTTTCCAATGGCAACATTAAAGACCAAATTTGGAAATGCACTCAGGAATGAAGGACTTATTTTTTTATGTGTTTTTCCTGTAGTATGTAATTGCCTTGACAGAGAAAAAAAGTAATATTTTGGAAAAGCCAGAACTGAAGACTGCAGAAGGGTCCACCTTAAGACGACTGTGAACAAAAGATGTCTTCAAAATCTGGGAGATTTGGAGAACTCTGCAAGGGAGCGGGTACAACATATTTGTTAATGGAGTCGGATTAAAGAAGACTGAAAGCTGTTTGTGAATCAAACAATACATTAAGAAAGTATTCTTTTGAAAGTGTCTAATTGGGTATTTGAAACTTTTGAATTTTACTAATAGTTAATTTGTTGTTCAGTTGAATATTACACCATATGTGTCACGTTTAATGTCCTAATTCTTTAAATTAGAAAACCTGATCACTTAAGAAAGGTACTAAAACTTTTTAGCAAATTAGTTTTTACTAAAAAAGTGTTTTGCTTACAAAAAATGACCACATTGTCAGTGCTCACATTTAAAGTTTTTCTCAAAGTTGTGCAGCTATTCGTTTTTTTGTTTTTAATTGCCTGCTTAATGCTAAAAGAGTCACATGCAAGTTATATAAATGCTAACAGTGCAATAAACATGTCTGTGTCTGATGTGGGTGGAAGTGATGATCAAAACGTGACACAACCTCGCAGACACCTCCAGGTGCCACGACTCGGTTGCTATGAGGATTAGGAGTGACATAGGTTAACACCTGCTAGCGCTCACTCATGGAGATTAATGTGGCTGCTAGAGAAAGACACACAAAAGCACACACACCAACACACCCATGCTAGACTGCTGTCCCCTCTAATGGGGACTGATAAAAGACAGGCTCCATCTCTTAGGAACAGGAGTGACTGGGCTGCTGGAGGTCAGCTCCACTGCAACCATTATCCTGCTGCTACATATTTGGCCAGCAGGCTCGGAACTCTCAAACAGGAGGATTTCGCTCACCGAGTTGCTTTCAATACTCAAATCTCAAAACTGTCTCAGAAAATTGGTGGCTGCATGGTTTTATCTGTGGTGGCTGGTTATGAAAATATTTTTCAGTGAATCACTTTAGCTGACAGTGAAACAGATGTTGGCTGCGTCTGCTACAAGTTCAACTCGCTAAAGCCAAATCAAAACTCAGACAAATGACATGCTAAAATGGCGGACATCAAGTCATACTTTGAGTACTTTGACTAAACAGAAGATACTGCATGACGGACAGATGAGCAGGCTGATAAAAACTGCTCTGTGGCCTGTTGACACGCTATAGCTCATTTCCATTGCTGATGTCTGAGCCAAAGGCCTTTGCGGTCACATCTCAGACTTATTTACACACACAAATGAGGCTGAAGGCAGAGGCAGACGTTGCTCCGATTGGAAGATTGCCAGGATCTACATTCGACAGAAGCCTCCTTCCCTGTGTCTTTTCTGGACTTCTGTATTCATTTCATAGAAAAGAAAGAAAGAAGATTTCTTACTTAACAAAATTCTAACCACAAAAAAAAATACATATATATACACAAAAGTATTTTCAATAATAAATAATTAAAATATATATTTACTAAGTCTATGTCAATTTTGCACAATCTTTTAAATTATAAATGTACCACATAGCAATGTGGTATTGTTTACTGCTATACCTAAAGTAAGAGATGGTTTGATCCAAAAAGGGTGTTGGGGATTGATTGAAATCTTAAAAATAGTCTGGAAGTAATTTGATTGATAATCCATCCACCATTGAGTTTGCTTCAGGCACAGACTGTGGAGTATAAAGGATTTAGCTTCCAACTGTCGAACGTAAAGTGGATACAAATGCATTCAGTGCTAATGTAAAAATTTCCAAAGTGCTACACCCCTGCTGCTGACTTGACAGAACAACTCTGTGGCAGCAATAGATTACTGTTTTTTGCAATTGAGGTCTCTCAAAGAAAAAAAAAAAAACAGCAATTCAAATTTTATTATTGGAAATAGTTATGTTTATTCAAATTGATTTCATTAAACAAACTTTAATATCAGACATACTTATATCTCTGGAATGAATACAAAATACACATTTCAAATTAGGGTTATATTTATTATGCACACACACAAACACGCATCCTGAAACGCTGAGGTAATTTTCCATTTGCACTGGACCAATTAGTGCTAAACCTAATTGGTCTAAACCTGTAGAATTGAGAAATCATTTCATAGAACCTAACTGGCAACACAAAACAGCACATCACCTTCTAATCTGAATAAATTTAAGAACAGATTGCAACCAAAGTCATTGCCATGTATCTGGAAAGAACTACGACAGAGCTTTTGAAACTCCAGTGAATAAAATAATGTAATGTAATGTACATGTAATTACATGTAATGTAATGATAATGTAAAAACAGAACATAGCAGCATTCCTTCTCAGGAGTGTATGGTCTAACAAAATTACATCAAGGATCTGGAGGTAAATGGCCATAATTCAACGATAAGAAAAGAACTGAGCAAAATTTGTATCTGTAGAAGAGTTCCGAATCCAAAACTACAGCTGACCAAAAAGACCCTTCTTAGGTTTTCCACTAAACATTCTGTTGAAAATACTCTGTTGACTGACCAGACAAAAGTACAGCTTTTTGAAAGATTACACTTACATAAAGCATCAAAAATACATAGCATTTAAGGAAAAAAAAACATCATACTAGCAACAAACTTAAAGAGCAAATCAAAGTGAAGACATTGGAGTGGCCTAGTCAAATTCCAAAGTTAAATATAATTGAGATGCAATAGCATGACTTTACATGGATTAGGTTTGACAGATCATTTCCCTATGAATTCCTCTACCAGTGTGTGTCCCAGAACTCTGACTATCAAATAAATTTTGGATTTTAAGCTGAGAAGAGTATGATGAATTAAGGCAGGCAACCCCGACTGCTTCAAACTCTTATGGATTCTAGACGGTCAAAACCCCTGTTCAGACGATTCCAAAGCACTCACATGGTAGTATTTATGTAGTTTGTTCCAGACTTACTGTGGGGATAAACCAACCTTCGGAAAGTTTTCCTCCTTTATATTCTCTTCTTTTTTCAGGTTCTTATGGCGATTTGTTTATATGCGCTATTAGCGGGTATTTATTGTTTAGTTTTTGCTCGCATAAAAGCGGCAATCTGTTTACTGGGCTCTAAATGTTTGGGATTTGAAAAACCTTGTCATCACAGTTAAACCCAGGAAAAGGATACAATGAACTTAATAGCAATGAATAAAGATCCATAGATACGCTTCATGGGCATAATGTTGGATGGAATCAAAGCCAGCTTTGAATACTAGAGCTAATTTGCGGGTTGGCATGATCTTCTGTGGAACGCATTTACTGCAGAATTTAAGGAAGTGCATTATTTTCTAATGACTTCGAGTAGGTCGAAAAACATAGGTCGTCTGCCGGAGGATCTTTGGTCTTCTGCAGTGCTGTATGTTTATTTTAGAGAGGTGATCTGATTTCAGCTTAATGTAAAAGACCAAACCGCTCATGCCATAGTTATGAAAATAAGCTCATTCTGGTCATAATGGACAGTAATGCTTCTTTTTGTTTTCTTCTTTTTTTGTGGAAAACTTCCTTCCATCAGCTAAATCAAGAACTGAGGAGCAACGTAATATTAACAAGGGTTTTGTTCTTGTTAATATTATAAATTGTTTTGTTTTGTCATAATATTATGACAAACCAAAACAATGGTTTTGTTCTGTCTTTTATAGAACAATGACAGAACTTTCTGCTATTGGCAATAATTATCCCTATGATTAAAATGAATGTTATTGTCACTGAAAGGAAGTCTTGCCACAGTGCAGCTGTGCTATGGATGCCTCCACAATGGCAAAAAAACAATAATGAAGCTTTCCTTTATGGAACAGTCCTATGGGTCTTGTGCACTTATTCCAGAGTTCCTTCTTTGTGCCTTTGAATTTTTCACATTGCACAAGAAGCACGAGGAGGGAAGACGAGACAAAGATTGGAGGTGGAAAAATGCCCTTAAGGCCTTAGGATGCATTGTTTTGTTCTCAATAAAAAAGGGAGGAGTGAGCGGAGCTGAGGCTGGGAATCACCCTTAGGGGTGAGGGTGGAGAGGCGCAGGGATGTTAAGGAACAAAGTCCAGGAGACATTCAGGTGTCGGTGTCACCTATTTAGGGGACAGAGCAGCCGGATCAGCAACACAAAATGCTGCGGGCTCTTGGACTCTGTCTGTGGTGGTGTGATCCTTATAGGGAGGAGCAGAGTCAGAGACTTTAAGAAGACAATGTGCATTGGGTAGATGTCCCTACCTATTGTGAAATGCTGGTGGTTCTTATAGTTGATTAATCTGATGGTGCTCTGGAATAACCCAGTTCTGTGTGTGTGAAAAAAATGGATCTCTATTCCTTTCTTTATTAAGAAATGTTTACACATCAGTGTATAAAAAAATATTCCTGGAATACAAACTGATTTAATAATAAAAAAAAATAGACACCTAAGGTTAACATTGTTTTACGAATTTTTCTAAATACAGCAGCAATTACTTCAATGAGACACAACAAAGCCCCCTCAAATCATGATGCCTCCACCTAATTGCCCTTCACAGTTTGTATGAAGGTCATTTCCAGGAATGCCATATGTTGTTTAAAGCTGAGGTATTTAGCTTTTACCAAAAATATGTTTTCTTAAATATTTGTCAAAACGGTCATTATGTTGTGACAGTACAGGGTGAGACTGAGTATATGTGAAAAAAATTAAGCTCTTCTGCCTTCTTCCAGTGCTAACTACGGAAATACACAGCTCAGTCAGAAACAACCAATTAGAGCCAGGAGGGGAATCTTAGCATTGTCAATCATGCTCATGTATCCACTGCTCATGTATCCACTGCTCACGTCCTCCTTCTTGCTCTCTGCTATGCTACAGCTTCTTCCCGACAGCAGAGCTCAGACTATTTAGCATGGCCACTGATGATGGCAAATAAATGGTAGGTTGTTTCCCTGTCATTAGCACATTAAGCAGCACATCCACAAGCATGACTGACAGCACTAAGACACTCCTCCTGGCTCTGATTGGTTGTTTAAGATTGGGAATGTTGCATTTCTTCAGAGTGCAGTAGAAGCACTGGGAGGAAACAGAGGAGCTTTATTTTTTTCACAGATTATCTGGTTATTATCCTGTAACAACATTGTGACAGTTTTAATAAACATGTAAAAAAACAAAAAAACAACTTGTTTTAAAATAAAAGTTACTTATCCCAGCTTTAAGGCTGTCATGTCCACAGTTTTGTTGTTTGTCAGTCAGTTTTAGACTCATCTGTCCAAAGAACATTGCTCCAGAACTCATGGTGTTTTTCTATATTGGCAAAGTTTAGTCTGGCTTTTCTGTTTTTCCTAGAGAGCAAAGGTGTTCTCCTCAACAAAAGTTAAGCGTGTTTCTGATTAAGCATCTTGGCAATGTGTTGAATGTACTTCACTTGTAGAACATTTTCTGAACATACTGGTTATTTACTTTTCACATGACTTATTAGAAAAACCTTTCTTAAGTCAGATGGACTTTATGTAACACTAGGATGCATTTTTTTTCTTATATATAGTTGTTTTTTCAGCCAACGTAAGCAAGAAAACGCTTTGTGATACATTGTTTTAATGGTGCTGTTTTTGGATTTTCCGCAGTACAGAAATCAGCACCCTGAAATTATCTCTGGATTTATTTTTATCATGCACCATTACACAACCATTGACAGGTTAAACTTGCTCCAAAATGGATGCCAACTTGACATGCAGTAAGCCTAGTTATTTTATCCTTTCTTCATTCTTGCTTGGAGGTGACTTACATCTGAGTTAATTTTACAGCAGTAATTCTTGTCTTTATCTCAATTTGTTTGGTGTTCTGCATTGGCACACCTCATATCTCTATTTCCACATGCCTGTTGTTAATCTGGATTTCCTTCAGTTCATGAGAGCACTGAGATCTTGAAGGTTGGAGTGGTGATACAAGATTGCGCCTGTTGAATAAACTCATCTCTTCATTGAGACAGTCTCCACCTCACACTAGCATGCTTCCAACAGTTGTTTGGTATTGGTAGGTCTTTCATGGGTGAAACACAAATATTCAACTGAGCCCAATCCACAAATAGACAGCCTTTTTATAATGTGGATGATTTATTGCCAAAGAGCATTTTTACAAAAATCAAAGACATTAACCAAAAAACAAAAAACAAGTTTTTGTCCTAAGTCTATTCAAACACTCAGTGACTTCAGTTGAAGTATGTTGCACCCATTAAAAACATATTTTAGGATTGTCTCCAAAAATAATATTGGTGCATCATAAGCATTCTCCACATTTTCAAGTGAAAAGATATAGGCTGGAAAGGACATTGTAACTATTTGATCTGGACTATGATGAGCAGCAGATAATTGATTCAGATTACAATTTGCAGCCCTACTTTTGCCTCTTGTCTCCCTCAGGTGTGACTCTTTTTTGTTTTGAGGTCTTGGCTAAGCCTTCTCCCATTTGCTATGGTGGTCGAGCATTTTCCGATGACGAAGTGGGGTCTAGAGTAATGGATCCATTTAGCAGTAATATTTCTTAATGGAAACAGCCTAATTACGACCGCAAATAACCACAAGCCTTCACAAAGGATTAAATATACAACCGAGGAAAAAAGACAGGGACACATTTTCCAAACGATGAAAAAGACAAAACAAAAAAAAACATCTGCAGTTGCTAAATTTAAAAAAAAGAAAAGAAAGTCAGGCCAAAGGCTTATTGGGAGAGAGAAAAATGCTTTGTCACTTTAGATTTCACAGGACTGGTTTGAGCAACAATGTTGCTGGTTTGGATTTCAAAGCCCTCAGGTTCCACAGAGCAAAAACAAAAACAAATATTTGTTTTGTGGTTTATTGTGTTTTAATATGGCAGCGAGATGAGACGCAAGCTGAAACCTGGAAAAAGTCAAAAGCAGCTGCGGAAGTCAACAAAAAAGTCCACTGTCTTTGACAATTACGAATAAGCCATGACTTAATCGTACTTTAGGAAAGATTTGTGATTTTGATTACTGATCAGGGCTGGTTATTTCACTTTTAATCTTTTGATTGTGTTACTCAGATACAGATTTCAGAGGGAAAATGGGAGTTTCATCTTTTTTTCCCCTCAAAGGATTTACTCCACTTAGCTTGCTCTGTCTTTTCTAATCCTTTCTTTACGGGACAGATGACCTCAGCCATCGAGCACAAACTGCCACTTCCAAAACAAATAATTGCATTTATCCTGTTGGTAATTTCACTTGAGGTCTAAATAGAAAACCAAATCCAGGGTTATTATTTCTGGGTATGGCTGCTGGCAGGCCACCGTTAGTGGTAGGTATAGTGAAATGAGGCCACTGGGGACTCCTCATTGTGAATGAAGGCCTGCAATCATCACTCACCATCAGCCGTTACACGCCTGCCGCTGCTCTTACTTAGCACTACTGACTGCTATTGCTGATTCTTGAGTCGTGGCCTATTTTTGTTCAAGCAACAGGTGATATGTTTGGCACCAACATGTTTTCGTACCCCCACACCACCCCCTGGGGGCTGTTAAGAAGTGCGACAACAGGATAGTTTTCTAAGAAAAGATGCCAAAGTAGAGATGGTCCTCTATTTCTACATCACAAGTTGATACCTTAACAGGACATTTCACAAGTCACACCCAGTCCTAATTAGTGCTAAACTTGTACAATCAAAAATATCCCTTAAAGAGAACAACATGACAAGGTGAATTAGCACATTATGCCTTAATTCAAAGAAATTCAAGATCAGATTAGAAACAGAGTAGTTAAGATCTATCAGTCCTGAGAAGGCTGGAAGAGCATTCCATAGCGAGAGACATTGTCCACAAATGGAGGAAATATGGAAAAAAGGTGAGCCCTCCTTGGAGTTTCCAAACAACCAAACTTACTCCAAGAGAGCCTTGATGACTTGTCTAGGATGTTACAAAAGAATCCAGAACATCCAAAGCACTGCAGCCTCTATTTGCCTCAAAGTTAGATCAGTATTTTTAATTAACCCATAAGAAAGAGCTGGGGGACAAAACAAGACCACTGCTTAACAGAAGGGACTCAAAAGTCCTTCTCACACTTGTGGAAAAGCAGCTTGATTATCCCCGAGACTTTTGGGGATAAAGTCTGCAGAAAATATTCTGCAGACTGGTGAAACAAAGATGGAACCATCTAACATAAAACTTACAAGTTTTTTCAGAAATGACCGTTACACCGACAGTCAAGCATAGTGTTTGTAGTTTGATCGTATGGGACTTCTTCAGGACTTATCACAACTAATGAAACCAAAGAGTCCACTCTCTACCAGGAAATCTGGAAGTAAAATGCTCAGCTGTCGTTTTGTGACTTTCAGCTCAATTGCAAGCCCTGCAATGTTGCTGAATTAAAACAATTCTGCAAAGAAGATGGATCCAAAATTCCTCCACAACAATATAAAAGACTCATTAATAGTTATTGCAAAGACCGAATAGCAGTTATGGTTCAGTCAAAAATTTGCCGAGGGTAGGCTCAGCCATCTCCTCTTAATCAGTTAAATCATTATTTAAAAACAGACTTATGTTTTTACTCTGGTTATATTTGTCTGATGTTAAAATAAATTTCAAGATTTTAAACACTTAAGTGTGACCAAAAAACAAACAATGTATATGCGGCACAACTTTGGTGTTAGAATATTATTTTTAACTCTGGCGTTTAACGTTCACATGATCATCTCAATAAAAGACATTCGTCTCTGATTTTGTTTGGTAAAATGAATCCAGGCTGGACGGCCGGCGGTAATCAATCCAGCACTGTTTAATTTGCTGTCAGTTTGCGTAGCACAGAGCTGTCTGTCTCGCTTTGCTGGCTTTTGTTGACAAATGCTCGGCTGACTTAAAAAAAAAAATAAAATAAAAAGGATCCATTCAAATTAGGCAAATCCCTCTTTCCTTGGGTCGTCTGATGAGAGTTGTGCTGCAAAAATAAAACTCGGCAAAGGAGCATGAATATTTCAGTCACCTTAAATTATATATCACCGGTGTCTATAAACAAAAGGCTAGCAGCATCACAGACTGGGTTTGGGTCTTTGTCCTTCTCAGCACACCTGGACTTGTTTCTGCTCTGCACCTGCCTGACTGCTTTCACAGTAAACTTCTGCCGACCTGTCATTTACATGTGGGCCACATCCTATTCAAATGCCTCCGTCTGAGCAGAGGAGCATTTCAAAACAGACACCCCGCTGACCTGGAATTATGCACCGATTTGGATGAGGTCTGAGCAGATGCAAAAATTATAATAATCAAATTAATGCCGCTGCAAGTAAACTTTCATTAGCAGCTTCCTGCAACTCCTGCCACTTTTTCATGGTTTATGTTTTGAGCACTGCTCCAGCCCAGTGAAAAAAGGTTGTGAATCAACTTCCATCTCTTGCCAAAGATTCTTGGTTGGATTAATATATGGACTTAGACTGGGCCATTCTAACATGTGACTACACTTTTCTCTTAACCAGGGGGGCCCAAAGTCGGTCCTGCACGTTTTAGTTCTCTCTCTGGTGGCGTTTACAACCTTTTCAGCAAGTCAATGTTCTTCTTAGCCCTTCTAATGAGCCATCAAGTGCGTTAAACCAGGGAGAGAACTAAAACATGCGGGATGCCGGCCCTCGAGGAGCGACGTTGGGCACCACTGCTCTAAACCATTCTGTAATAGATCCGGTTGTACATTTAGCATTGTGGTCCTGCTGGAAAGTGAACACTTACAGTCCAGTAGAGTTTCCAGCAACATTCAGCTTCCTTGATAATTTAAAGTATCCCCACAGCATAATGCTGCCATGACTATGTTTCACTTTTGTAATGTGTATTTTAAGACATCTGTCACACACAGCTTTTGCATGTAAGCAAAAATAAATAAATAAAACACCTTCTTCTACAAGTTAGCAAGTTCAAAGTTTAGGATACTGTTTTACAAAGTAATCCCACCTGTGAAGTTCTCCCTTAACTGGTTCAGTGCATTCCTCAGTTCTGGTGGTTCTGCTTGATCATTGTAGAAACCTTGTGAGGTATTTTACAGAACACCTTGACTAACTGGGTAATTTACACTTGACTAATTAGGTAACTTCTGAAATCATTTGGATGCACTAAATTCAGAAGCAAGTATTAAGGGGGTGAATACAAATGCATGTCACACTTTTCAGATTTTCTTTCTATTTTGTATTAATTTTGGTTGATCTCATAATATTGAATTAAAGTACAATGAAGTTTGTGGTTGTGGTGTGACAAAATGGGGGGGGAAGTTAAAGGACTATGAATACTTTTCCAAGCCACTGTGTACACTGATGTGGCAGAACAGTTTTTGCCTTGGAGTCTAAGTCTTTATTAGAGTCTTATTCTTTATTTTCCACCATGTGGGAGATTACAGTGGAAGCAGCACAAATGGACAAACAAATCATACTCCAATCCAGGATGCTTAGACTATAATACCATCATGCTTAACTACAAACCCAAGCAAGAACAACAAATGAGTCACAGGAGCTGTGCATTATCTGGGTTAAACATTTCCAGGTAAAGGTATTTTACAATGCTGAGAAATCAAATATACTTTGAAGCTACAACTTTATTCAAAGAAATGAACTGTTTATATTAAGCACAACTAGTACAGTGGCCGCTCTCTCCTGTGAAAGTGATCACATCTTTACGGCTCCTGTCGCTGCTCTTTACAGATCTGTTTCCCAGAGGTATTTGATGAGGAGAGCCAAAGCAGGAGGAAGTGTGGGTCTACAGCCTGCATGTTAACAATGGCTCCCCTCAGACCCCCGGCCCAAGCCCAGCCAGTCATGCAACACCATGGAGATGTTATTGACCTCAAGGTTAACTCTCCTCAGGTAAGCCTGGGAGATAATGGACAAAGAGCAGTTCTTTTACAGGTGGAGTGACACGGCATATCCGCGCCGCGTAGCTCCTCTCGCATTGACAGATTTTCTAATTCACTGCAGATTCCCATAAAACTGGGTGGCCAGGGCCTGCCCTGTCCAACAGAAGGCCCATTCATGCTGGGTGGGATAAGGGGCTTGGCCAAATTAACCTGGATTAATTTAACAGAGCAAAAGGTCTTTACATCCAAATAAAATGAAGATCAATAAATTAAATGTCTGGGTCAGAATGTCAAGTTGCAGCTATGATCAGCTTGCATACGGGGAGTTACGTTCCTTGGGCTCATACAGGGCTCCCAAAAAAAAAAAGAATCCATGAGAGAGCCTTAATTACTTTATTCTGAGGAAGAGAAGTGCTTCCATGCCTCTCTCTTTACATGCTAGAGTTGTGCTTCTATAAACATACTCATGTCAGTAAAGAATGCTCATTTTTTTCTCTCATTTGGCCTTAGGATTAGTTACTGCAAAAGAAAAGTCACCAAAGAAACCACTCGGAGATGTTTGTATTCCACACTAAGAATAATTACTTAAATGTATGATTTATGTCTGTCAGGATTTTACACAATTTCCTTCAGTTTTTATTCAAATTGAAGGCACTTAAGAAAAGGTTTCATATTTGCTACCAATATCATTCTGCATTTGCGTTCCAACGGCACGAACTAAACCTGAACCGCATCGTGTCATTCATTACACAATCAATTATCCAGTAAGGTCAGGCTTGTACAGAGGCCATCTCATCACGCAGCCATTAATATCTAAACAGTGTCTGCCTGGAGATGACATGCAGGACAATGGAAAGAGGGCCTCAGAAATGACCAAGTAGTCTTACCTCTAGCTGTTAGCAAATTAAAGATTTAAAGACACAGGGGTCCAAAATTTCCATTACAGAATGTCAAGCAGGTGAGACAGAGTTTCTTTGAGGTTTGTTGTATTTTTAAGTCAATATACAACATAGTCATTCATTTTGAACTAAAATTTTTGATGTTAGTTTTAGTGAGATTTAACATGTACAATGCTTGTCTTGATTTTGGACCTTATTCTTCTCAGTCACTGAGATTTCATTGGAAGGAAACATCTTGTGTTGGTTTGTTCTCAAAAAAACCCCCATATATATATATATAGATATATATAGATATTTTATTTATTTATTTTTTTTACCAGATAACGACTTTATAAACTATACTTTTAAAATTTACAAAACTTTGCTTTTATACAGTGTAGCATTATTACTTTGAAATTAAATGGACGTCATTAGAGATGCAATGTCTAGCTATTTAGTGCGTATGTAAAACACAAAATAAGATTACTTTTTAATGTAATTAAACATTTTTATCAATAAAAAAACTAATATGGTGATAGAAAAATTCAATTTATACAAATTCCATTTGTATGTTGGTCTATGACAACTAACCTTGTGCACATGCTCTTTTAAGGCCTTCCTTCCTTCATTAGCTTGACTCCTCATGAGAATTTATCCCAAATCTCCAAACTGAGATCTCTCTCAACACTGTCCTTGGTAAGAAAGTAGTTGTAATTTCAGCACCTATCCCAAAGTCAAAGAAATACCCAACTATTTTCTTTTTTAATGTATCTTTTAAAAGTATGAGTGTTTTTACACACATTTTTTCATTAACAGTGTATTTAGCTTGATGAAGACAGTCTGTAGAGTTTTCTCTCATTTTTGTAAATCTATAGAATTATTTTTAATTGTTTAATGTTGTTTTTAAAATTTGAAAAGAAAAAAAAATCTAAAGAGAATTTGCTTTGTGTTGATCTTTCCCCTCAACTATCAGTCTTGCGATGCCCACGGTGACTTCGTAAATGAAATACCAAAGTGGTTGCTGCCAGCAGGATACTTCCTCAGATTAGCAAGGCTGTTTACACAGTCCCCTGGTAATCTGGGCCACAGGGGACATACCTGTACTGTGTCAGAGGCTGAGCTAGAGTTACAGAGTGTAACCAACCAGCCATAACGGCCATCACCAGAATAAGATCTAGAGAGTCCGGGGGAACTGGCCGGGATCCAGTAGGGTTGGTACTGGGTACTACCAGTCTTCTCCCCCCTTGGCAGAAAAAGAGGAGGAAAGGAGAAGTGCTGTGTGTTTTGTTTTCTAAGAGATATTTTTGCTTGTTAGCTTTGGATCTACGTATAGGGAAAATACATTTATGCGCACAAAGACAAAACTTTCCATCAGGTTAAAAACAAATAACCATGATTTATGATCTTGGACAATTACTGCACACAGGTAGGCCAAGCCTCTTTGTGTGGGGGAAGGATGTGAATTTAATGGATCTGAAGGGAATAATAGTAAAAGGTAGCTGCCATGTTTGAACTGCATGTATTATAATTGGACACACATGCACACAAATACAAACACACGCCTACGTGTACACACACTCCCATATGTTTGTGAGCATATATTCCCCAGTTTTTTTCTTGGTCCCTCCCTCTCTCTCTTTTCCTCTCTCTCGCTCTCTCTGTCTTTCTTTCTCTCTTTATCCTTCAGCTGCTTCCCTCTACAAACATAAGTCTGGGAACAATGAACAGGGATGCTGACCATCTGTTCACCTGCAAACAAACACACAAGATGCCACTTTTAACTCAGGTGCATTTGGAAAACTATGTCTAGGTTAAAACCCAACTGATGAACTCTATCAGTAGGTAAATCATTGCAGCTCAGCATAGGCTAAGCACCTGAGTTGATTGGCTCCCTTCCTCCATATGTTGTCAAAGGTAGAATATGGAAAATTAAATTAACTTAGGTCAATATTCCTTAAAGCAAACATTAAAATCTCTTTCTCAGTGTTCCTCTAGGGCAGGGGTCTCAAACTCCAGTCCTCGAGGGCCGCAGTCCTGCAACTTTTAGATGTGCCTCTGCTGCACCACACCTGAATAGAATAATTAGGTCATTAGCAAGGCTCTGGAGAACTGATCTACACAAGGAGAAGGTAATTAAGCCATTTCATTCCAGTGTTTTGTACCTGTGGCACATCTAAAAACTGTAGGTCTGCGGCCCTCGAGGACTGGAGTTTGAGATCCCTGCTCTAGGGGCTTAGTGCACCAAGATTTTCAAATAATTTAATCTTAAATCAACACAAAGATAATTTATTGCAACAAAATAATCACACTTCTTCAAAAGTTGAAAACAATCTAATATATGCGTGCAAAAACCTAATTAGTTTGTTGAGTAGTTGTTGTTTTTTGGGTTTTTTTAAGAAACACGGATCTATCAAAGATGCAAACTTTTCTTCATAACCGTATTTAAGTCTGCTCAGTCCACTTAATTTGGATTTTGTAAGACAGAGGCAAAAAATCCTGTTTCCTTCTTCACATCACTGTGAAGGAGGAGAAAAGATTGATGTTTTTTCTAGAAATAAAACTCTGAAGAATGTGAAGTGCCAATCCCTTGTAAAACCAGCCTTCGCTGTAAGTAGACTCACAAATATTACATGTCGTTTCTCTATTGGTTGGCTGTGAACAAAAAGTGTCACACCCATTGTTTTTCAGGAAATAGCTCAACTTCAGATTAGATGGAGGGTGTCTGTGAACAGCAGTTTTCAAGTGTGGATTCTCAGTTGGACTGAATTGAATTTCATTAGAAATATATTAACCAAAAGTGGTTGTGTAATTTACTTTCCCTGTTGTGTATTTTATATTTATTTATTTATTTGTTTATTTATTTATTTGTTTTTGCATTTGTAACAAGAAGTTGTTGGGGGTTTCACCATTAGTTATCAATTATGCCTACAAAAAAATCAACGCTTGGAAGCATTTACCACACTGCTGCAGCTGAACAACAGAGAGCAGAGACATAAGCAATGTGTAGTAATACTGCTAATGACAAAGATAATGATGCCATCGCATCTCCGCCCGCCCAACTTCTTCATAATGGGAGAGCAGAGAAGGGCGTGTTCAACAAGCTGGAGAGGCTGGAGGATGATTCTGGAGTAAATCACTTGTGGAAAGGTGAAATGTGGCCAGCACGAGTCGACCTAATCCATGCCAGACATGTGCAGAACACCAGAGGAGCAGGTGCAAACAATTGAAGCAGCTGTCAGTGAGCTGCCGTGATCTCTTTTGATATCTTAATTGTTAGTCAATCCAACAGCAATTTTGGCAGCGTTGCCGTCAGCCCCAGGACTTGCCCTCGCTCAGCTCCCATCTGTCAGGGGGCTTGCGGAGCTCTGGTTGTTTTGTAACGGAGGGTCCATCTCCTCTGGATGTGTGTGTCCAGGCCGTCGAGCATCTCGGAGGGAAATCGGGCTTGATTGCTGCCATTTCCGCTTGCTTTGGTGGTTTGGGTCGGGGTGCAGGCTTATGCTGATAATTGCCATGTTTCAGGACTACTGGAATTCGTCGAGCCTCCAAGCTGAACCGAATCCCCCCTAACCCCTTGTCTGTTCAATACACCCAAAACATTGTGATTAGCATAAGAGCAGAGTGTGTGTCAGTACAGATTTAGGCCTACAACCTGAGACTCTCCAGAAACTTCCCTACCATAGAGTCATAAGGACAGCGGTGAGTAGCAGCAAAGGCGCTCAATCTCCACAACAGTGGGATCGCGCAATCATACAGGATACAGCTCCATAAGGAGTATATGGGCTAATAGAGTTCCCAGGCAAAGGGAACCTCAAGAAAAGGTCAAAAACGTTTTCTCATGATAAAATGCAAGACTACCATTCACATGTACAAACACACATTCACAGACATCCAAGAGGCGTCATTATGAAGAGATAACTCACAATCCAGCGACAGTGTGGGACCTGCCGCTGCTCATTCAAAGCGAGATGAGTCTTTACTCTCTGCCCTGCCTGACCCTCTCAATGATTTATGTGGCCCCGTAAGCCGCTTCTATTTGAGGGGGCCCTGGGAGGAATGAAAGTGTTAACAGTGGGGTGTTGAGGACGCTTGGGTGCGATGGGGAGAGTTATGAGTTTTCTCAGCTGAGCGTCCAGCTTTAGGTTTCTGACATTGTTTTTATCTTGGTGAGGGCGGGAAGAGCAGGACTAGTAAAATGTTGTGAGGAGGCAGGGAGTGGGGAAGAGGTGAACAAGAGGATTGGAGGTGGGGATGGGGGTGTTTCCACAGGGCCTGCAGGCTTGAACTCCACAGCTGAACCACTGACCCTAACCATCCATCAGTGCTGGAGTGAGACAAGGCGGGGGTAAGGGTATGCGACAGGAGGGAGTAGAGTCAAGTCTAGGGCTGGTGACTGGGGCCGAAGGGGCTGTAGTGGGTGTTACTTCATTGGAGGGACAAGTCACACAAAAAGTAAAAGTCAGTCTACTGTAAAAAAATGGAGACAGTAAAGTCCAAGTTCTTTGTTTAGAGTTTAACCATTACATTTGAGCAAGATTTAAGACTGTATCTAGCTTACATTCTTAATCAATTGTTCTTATTATTTCAGTAACACTTTATGCCTCATTAAGGGTTAGCGACAGTGCTAATGCTGAAGTCCAACTGGCTAGCAAGCTGAGCTTCTGGACTTTGAGGATGTCATTGAGAATGAACAACACAAATTAGCTCCAGTTGTCAAGGAAAGCATTTAGGTTTTCAGAATTTTTCTAAGGTTTATTACTATTTCAGTCTTTTTTGTGTTAAATGGTACAAGAACAGTGTTAATGCTGAAATCCACCATGCTAGTAAGCTGAGCTTCTTAACCCCAAAGCGGTCTTTGCCAATGCATGAGTCCTATATGCTGGGGCTGTCAGGGATAAAGTTTGTATCCCATTGTTTTCAAACTGATTTCAAAAACGTATTCCCATTTCCATAAAATTGTATGCCTTAAAGCTACGGCAGCTAACTTTTATAAAAAAAATAATATATTTCTTGCATATCTGTTAAAATTGTCACTATATCCCAACAGTAGAACATGATACAGATAATCTGTAGAGAAAAAAAAATTAAGTCTCTCTGGCTCCTCCCGGTAGACCTACAGCCATTTTCAGAAATGCATTGCTTCGGTCAAAAACAATCAGAACCAGGAGGGAGGACTGTCTTTGCAGTGTCAATCATGCTCATGTATATTGCTCACACTCTTCCAACATTCAGCTCATATCGCTGTGTAAGCTAAAGATTGCCGGTGTACTGCAACTGTGCCAATGGTGGAAAAACAAGCTAACATGGCAGGAAAACTGTTGATTTCTCAAGTTCTTGGTAGTTCTTGTGGAGGGAGGGCTGTGGCACAGCAGAGTAAAGAGGAGGGACCTGTATGCTTGTTCAAAATTTCAGTCTAAGTTCATGGTTTTTTTCAGAGCTCCCTGCTGCAGTTTTAGCTATTTTAGCGACAGCACTAATGCCAAAGTCAAAGTTGCTAGTGTTTACTATTGAACAGCACATCTTCCCTCCAAATAGAGGATTTTCACTGACATCTTTTTTGTGGCTGGTTAAATAACAAAGAAAATGTGTTAACATTTTTGACTTTGTAGCATGAACAGTAACCCTGTAAGTCATGCTGGCCAGCTTCCAACTAAAGTCGGACATTAGTTGACATCTTTATATGTATGTTGTCTTTAATACGTATATCAACTGAAGAAAATTTTGCTTTAGGAATTAGCTAAAGCAATTTTTTTTATATAGTTATCTATTAAAAAAAAAAGCACACTACGATATATTCTAGTTAGTTTCTCAGAGTGACGGAAATAGATAAAAAAGGTGTTTTTGAATCAAAATTCATTCACTTCAAAACAGTGAATGAATTTCACTGTTGAGTACAGGTTTGGACTCAACTGTATTTTTATTTAAAATTAAGACAGAACAAGTGGCGGAAACACTACTTGGTTTTTGAGTGCTTCATTTAGCAGATCTAAATTCAAAAACCACCTGTCTAAGAAAACAAAATATGATTTGATTTTATTTTTTTCCGGTCCAGAATTTTGTCTGAGCTCAAAGAGCAACTACAACCCTCCCCCCAGCTGAGCTTTCAGCTGTTGCCCACCACTCACTGTCACTTTGTTCCACACACCCACACACACAATGCAAAGCCAAAGGTAGACTGGACCCCGACATTCATCCCTCAGAGGAGACCTGGCCCAAAGCCAACAAAGCCTGAACTGGGGGCCCCCGTCGCAATGACAGACTAAAAGGAGCACTAATGGTTAACTATGTGGAAGAGTTCACGGATGACCGTTTTAATATTATCCAGTTTGGAACTCCGTGACACATATTCCAGTTTCACAAGGAGCCAAACACGGAGCCTTGTGTCAGTGGCATTAGCAGTTAAAGCGGTGACTGTGTTTGTCTGCTTCACACTGTGTAAAGACAGCTCAGAGGATGAAGACGTGCTGCGGGATGAAGAAGTGGCAGGAGGGGGAAGCGAGATGGGAACCAAAAGAGTTTATGGCCCCCCCAGTTAGGATATGGCACTGCAGCACGGACAAATCCATGAGCAAGCGAAACCACTGTTTTAAATAGCAGGTATCTGGTGTCAGCCTGCCCTGAGAGAGGCCTTCTCTATCAATATGTTCCTTTGCCCTTGTCTGCTCCTGATATCTTTATCTTGTCAGGACCTCTCCTGTATGTTCCACCTCAATGGCTTCCGTCTGTGCAGATGGAACCCTGCTGGTCGTTCCACCATAGTTGCTCGAGGCTGGGCCCGGACCAGGACAGAGTTCGGCCGCTGGTGGGGGGGGGGAGTAAGATGCTGCGGGGGTGAGCTGAAGGCAGTCTCATGTCAACCTGTTGTCTGCAGGGGCCTCATTACACAGACGCCAATGGAGAAGCTTTTAGAGGGTAATTAGACCATTATAGATAGTCAGGGGAATAAATCAGCACTCGCTACATCCTCCAAATAAATGAGATGTCAAGAAGAGCAGCTATTCTGCTCAGTTACTGTGCACAAATGCTTCCTTTTTGTCTTTATCTGGCAAATCCATAATTTTGCTTTGTATGTCTAAACAAAAACAGATTTTTCATGCACTTTTTTCATCTTGAAGATTTCTGTCCGTACATTTCTAACATGTTGACACTAACTGGTACAAAAGCCTGGTGGCGAGAGGAAGCCTCCGTCACTATTTCCTGTAATTTCAAGCTTACCCTGAGATGAAAATGGGAGCGGGATTGTGGGAAATGACAGATGCGGCTCGGGAGGGCCATTGAAGAGGTCATGTGTCATCACGGGGTCGCACATGTCCTTTGAGGAGAAGCCGATGGGGAGGGGCTTAGGGGAGGTTTACCTTCCCACACTAACCTGGCGGGACAAAGCCTGGGAACGGGGACGAGGCAGGCATCACCAACAACATCATCAGAAACCTCTGTCACTTCCCCGACTCTCGGCATAATCTCTGCCTTCAACTAAAGACGTCTCATATGTTACACCAATAAATCATGGCCATCATATGTTGTACCGGCCAGTTTTTTTTTTTTTTTGACAGACAGGCGCCTGCTCTGTGTTTCATCCCTTTCTCCCTCTTGCCTTCTCTTTCAGTCTCTTACAATAATTTGTAAGATGTGTGTGCGCACAGGTGTGTATGCTTGTGTCAGTGGGAGGAAGAGGGAAACCTATGTGTGATTTTAATAGCCATCAGTTACTTACCTGCTCACATATGATACCCCTGCAGCCTGCTTGGACAGATGGCTATTACTTTCCAGTTGTGAAAATCAAGCCTATATAAACACAGGCAAGACTGAGATGCACTGGACCAAGTGCAAGGTCCCTCTGATAGATAGTATTCGGCGGTGTGTGTGCGGGGGTGTGTGATGGGGTGTGAGGATGAGGGTTGATTCTCTGGCGTCTGTCATGCACGGCCTATCCTGTGGAAATCATTAAGTAGGAGCATTAGGCCGTCACTTCCTGGCAAAGCATGCAAGTGAGATGAGTGGCTTTATCACTTTCCAGGACAGGTGGGAACTTTATTGGAGGCAGGGCAGAATTGGAGTCTGATCAGAAGGAAAAGTGAAAACAGATATTCAGCCTTGATTGCTCTGTGTTTAATTGAAGCACTTTTCTTTTGTGGACTTTTACAAGTTCGAAGCCAACGTTTTAATTCCATTAAACCGAATAACGCATAAGTCTGTTGGCATCCTGGTAAAAATGTGCAAAAAGCCTCATGATAAATTGATCTGGAGGACAATCGCATGTTAATCTGTGACAATTTTTTAAAGCATAACCCAACCTTTAATTTGAGAAGATTAACTTTGGAGGTATAATCCCATAAGTAACTGGGAGCACAATTGTTGTTACCCCTGCTGGTGATTATTTTTATCACCTTTTCCCAAGAATAATGCAGCTTTTTCCATTAGAATGGAGCAGACAGACAGAAGGATATTTGATCATTCCTCTTTGCCCAACTTCTGATCGTCCACAGTCTGATCCTCTCTTCTTTTCAGCTAATGCTTAGATTTATTTTTATTTTTTTTAAAGTTTTTATTGTGTCTAGTGGCCTTTATTTGAGAGGAGGTCAGAATGGAAATTGGGCAATGAGACAGGGGGAAGACATGCAGCAAATGTCATCAGGCCAGGGACTCGAACCCATGACAGTCGCATTGAGGACCAAAGCCTTCATACATGGATCGTGCTTTACCCCTGAGACACCACAGCCACAGGTTTTTATAATATTTGTGTCTGGAAACTGAGATCACCATGAGGAAAATAGACTATTTCTGTGTTAATTTAGCAATATGCTTTTCGCCATTATTCTGACAGATTTTCAGCTTACCAGCAGACAGTAAGTTTATCTTACTTAAATGTATTTTGTATTTAGTACAAGATGCTGTGCAAGAAAACAAGCCCACATCATCACACATCCTCCAGCACATTTAATAGCAGGCACACGGTTATTTTCCACTTATTCAGTCTTTGCTACATGCCAAAGAAGCAAAGAGTGTTCGCTGCCACAGCACACCGTTCCTTTTAACGTGATACAAACAATATCCACATTTAAAATATACTTGAGTACTGTGCGATTTTTTTTCTTTTAAATTTATTTCCAGTGCCAGATTGAAGAGTTTATATATATATATATATATATATATATATATATATATATATATATATATATATATATATATATAGCAACTTTTCCCTCCCAAAATAAAATATATATGTAGTTACAAATACTAAAATCCACAGCCTTACAGGGGCAACTCTGACGTGCAGACATCCTTCTGTAATTTTGGTGTCATTAATTGTGGCCACCTCATGTTGGGCTGAAACACAAGCCGCTCCGCGTCTTGAAACTCTAGATTCCTTTTAGTGTCAAGGTTGGCCCCGCCGTGTTGCCTCTCTCATGGAATCTGCAGTCATGTGACTCGAACTGCAGCGTCCCAAAACTGCCGAGATTATTGATCACGGCTCGGCTCGCTGCGGGACATTTACTGTATAGCCCACTTTACCGCACACCAGAGGGCTGTGTGCGGGGATCATATCTTCTGCTGCAGCCCACAGTCGATCAATGATAATCTGGTAAATAATTCACAACGGGATGGCCTGAATAATGTTACATTTATTATTATTATTATTATTATTATTATTATTATTATTATTATTATTATCGTCATCAATTAAATATTTATTTTCATATGATACAATATTTTTCTATTTCTTTTTAAAAAATGTCGGGGGTTTCTATTTTTGTATATTTTATAGCATAGAATATGCTAGTACAGAATATTAAGGAAATTAAATCATTTTACTTTTGCCGAAAAAAGTAGAAATTACACTAAACTTGTTCACCACACACTTATTTCACCACTAGATTAGTGTTTATTACATAAAGTTGTCTATTTATTTTTACATGATGACAATACATATTAAAACATGTATTTTAGTTTTATTATTATTTATTATTATTATTAGTAGTAGTAGTAGTATTCTTTTAGTAGTATTAAATTGTCTTAGTATCAAAAAATAACCGCAGCATTAATTTGTGAACATTCATCATTCAAATATATTTCATTCTTTTCTTTCTTTTTTTTTTCTTACTTTTTCCCTTTTTCTCATCTTTTATGCTGTGAGCGATGAGTATTCATTTACTACAGTAATCCTGTTCTGTCGATATTATAAGCTTGCTGTGGTTGGGGGGGGAAAAAAAGACGTTCGTCACGAGCTGAAAGGTTTTCATTAAAATCCTAATTTGGCAAAGGACTGTTTGTTTGAGACTATCTGAAGCTGTCCCCTCGGTTAATTGGTGAGGAGAGCATATGAGGGCAGTGAGGCCGATCAGGTGTCCCTCTGTGGCTGCTGGCCTCCGCTTTGTACAGCGGCACTCGGGAAGTCCTGTCCTGGAAGGCCGAGGCCGCGCAAGTCTGGAGAACGCGTGCATGTACACCTATCGCCATCTCGTGGACACGCAGAGAAGCAGACAGCGTCGAGCTCACTGAGCTCAAACGGCAAAATTATTTCACATCATTTTTGCAGTTGCGAGAAAAAACTAATACGAGTCAGGCCAAGCAACTCACTTCTACTTTTGAGAAATTACATTGATCTCATCAGGTCTGGCGACAGAGACATTCTTGTTGCAGTTGTGCTTTTTTAAAATATTTTCTGCAACAATTTAATTTACAGCCAGTGAACAAACTTTATAATTAGCTATAATTTGTGAAATAATATTTAGCAAAAACGTTATGTCTAAATTATTACTTCTAACATGAGATTGGATGAGGCCACCAGGTTGAACGAGGGTTGGGGCCTCATGTCCAAATAAGCCCATAAGCCAACACAACACCGGTGATATTGGTTTTAAATTGCCAAAGCGTGATTGTGTTTTGCACTTGACACTCCTCATGATTTGCTATTAGGCCAACAATTAAATAGAATTAATTACAGAATGATTTACAATATGCTGCACTTTTAGTTTTAACTGAATGTTCATTCTAATGTTTTTTTCTTCTTAGCCTCTTTTCGTAGATGCTGCATTTTCAGTTAATTATTCTCCTCTTGTTCCCTCGAGTCTTCGCAGTGTGAATTATATCTCTTACCTGCTGCTCCTGGTTTTATTTGTGCTACAGTTTTCAGATTCTCTGCTGCTTTCTTTCTTTACAGTTTCGGCTTTGCACTCAGACTTTTATTGAACTTCCTCTTTCTCCTGTTTAGTTTGGGTCCAATCAAAAAAAACTGATGGTATGGGATTTATTCCATCTTTAAATTATAACTTCACATTAATTATTAATTAAACAGGATTTTTATAAATTATGGTATCCCTGTCTTATTTATCTTCTGACTTGTGTTGTTTCAGTGTAGATGAGGTAGAGCTGGGATAGAGAGGCAAGTCAAGTTAACTAGCATATTTTATTTGATTCACATTAAAAGCCTGTATGAAATATGATTCTAACTTGGAAACAAGTAGCAGGAGTATTTAAAGAACAAAGAAATTTGAACATGAAATTATTACTTTCAAAATAATCATATAACACTATAATCTTAATAAAAAGAGGAAATAAGAATACACATTTCCAAAGTATTCTTATTTGTTGTTCATTTTGAACAACTTTGCCTACATGTAAAATCCAAATCATATCCTAGGAAAAATTCTAATGTAGAAAAATGTATGACCTACAAAATAATGAGAAAGACTTTGAACTTGTCAGTTGTCCAGCAGACTATTATTGACATCCTTCATTTAGATAGTAAACCACAGAGAGTTACTGCTAAAGAAAATTGTTTCCCAGAGTTCTCCAAATTATTGTAGAATATTATTAGCATATTATTAGGAAGTTGTCCTTTCAACTGTGGGCAACGGGAATGCAGAGGAGGTGAATGTTGCTCTGCTACAATGTTGCAGTAATTCATGCAGCAGGAACCCCAACAAAGTACTGCATTTTATGCACTGTATAGACATGTACAGACCACCAGAAGGGAAAAAAAGCATTTCTTTTGTTTTTGTAAAATATTCCAACTTTTTAATGAACAAAGCCTTGAAATTTAACTGGAAAAATAAGTAAAGGATCTACAGTTATTAAATGAGGAAAATAAAGTGCAGTGGAATTCTAATTGACTAGGATGCAGCTTTATGATTATAGGAAATACATTATATTATGAGACACTTTTTATTCTGAAAGGTTATTGAACTATGTTTTAAAACTGTTGGATGATATTATTTTTGAAAGGTCGTTTTAATCTGACAAATGAACCTTATTGGTACTCGTATTCTAATTTATTAAAAATGACTACAGGCTATGAATTTTTAAAAATCCCAATAAAACTTAGAAATGTAAATGTAAAGAATTTTAAAGGAGCATTAAAGGAAAATGAAAGGTGGAATCAGGTTTTTTTTGTTTTTCTTTAAACACTTTATTTATTGTAGTGGTCGAGTGCTATTATTGGACCTTCTGCAGCAGAATAGTTTGGTTATGTTTTATGCCTACACTGGATGTTAGACTCACTAATTGGAAAAAAAAGGAGAAGCTGGTTCACATATTTGACAAAATCTGAATGATTCTGCAAGTTGTACTCAAGCTGGCCCCTTTGCATCTAGAATATTAATTAGTAGATATATTTCCTGTTCAAGATCAACATATCGTCAAAATACCTTTTTTTATTTATGCAAAACATGTAATCCAGCCAGAAACCTAGGACTTCACAAATATATTCAAACTGTGCCTGCCATGTTTGTAGAAAGGGGAAATCCCACATGGGCCTGTTGGGACTCAGAGTACTGTTGAGCCTGGCCTGGACAGGACCCAGGGGTTGCATAAACTATGCTTTTGCTTCATAAAGGATCAATAATTAATATGTCAGAGTCAGAGCTCCTATCACAGAAAAAGCTTGCTAACTCTGAGGCGGACTGGAGTGTTTGTTTGAGTTCTCCGCTGCCCCGTTTAGAACAAGGCACTTCATTCATTCTTGTGGGCTTGCTCGTTCCTTGAACTTCGCACAAACTCGCTTGAATTTAGTCCAGCTCCAGTAGACATTCTTTGTAAAAAAATAAATAAATAAATAAATCTCATTTTCATTTCGCTGGTCACTCAGCACCACCTCCGACTATAGCCTCTCCTATCCGAAATCTTCATAAGCTTTCCACAGATTCCTTCAACCGCTTAAACTCCTAAACATCTCTGGCATAAACAACACTGCTGGCACGGGCAGAAAACCAACGAAACCGCCTTTAAATGTGATGCTTTGACTATCTTTCCCCTTTGCTGGTATTTAGCTTGGCTGCCGGCTTGGGCATTGTGGTTTCGACCCAAATACTTCAGTTAGAGTGAGGGAGAGACAGCACGTTATTATTCTCTCTGCATGCTGCACTGCACATGCTAATAAGGGAAGACCGCTGGGATGTTTTTTTAAAGGGGGAGATCATGATGTCATCACGGGGTTTTATCTAAGTTGCGATCTGATGGAGGGATGCAGTTTCTTTTGGCAAAGCTCTGGGGCCCAGAAGTGAAGCTGTGGTTTTGCTATAGAGAGCCTGCTTAAGGAGATTACACAGTCACCACACCTTTGTTGCATTAAGGGTCAGACTGAAAGGCCTTGAACTGTGGATGTTCCAATAAGATGTCATACTGATTACTTTTGGAGATCCAAATAAAAAATAATAATCATTCACATTTCTCTCAGCACAGTTATGGCTTTCTTTTTTCCACAGGTTGGGATTGTAAAAAATATGTCTCTGGTATTAGATTTCTCAATCTGTTCATTCCCTGTTACAAAGAAACACAACCCCTAGTGAGTACCTGAAATTTACAAATGATTTGGATCCATTCTAAAAATAACTACTTCATATTTTAACAGTAGATACAAAACAATACATTATGCAATAACTAATTAATAACATAATTACATAATTGCCAAGTTTTTATGTTCATGAAAACTTGTTTTCATTGAAGTCTGCCCCATGTCGTGTGACCGCATGGGGAGAAGAGGAACTAGGGGGATGATGAAACTTGATCATTTAATCACAAGATGGCCCAAGAAACCAGCATGATGACAACAGTAGGATCTGATCATGTGTGATTTAAAAAATGAGCATATTGGGAAATTGATTACTGGATGTTTCATGGTTGAGAAAATTAGCAAATGAAAAATAAGTATACTGGGACATGTGTACAGAGACGTTGAGGGTAAATTAACATGAGGGATCAGGAATACAGAAATAAATTAAAAGCAATATGGAACAAAATAGTCCAAATAATCAAACTAAACGCAAAGTCTAGCATACTCATGGTTGTGACACCCCGATGGTTTTGGATTTATTTTTCTTGTATATCTTTTTTTTCTTGTCATTCAACATTTAAACATATTTTGAATAGATTTAAAGGAAAAAGGATGATGGACTTTGGATTCTTTTGGATTTACTGTCTGATCTCAATCCACTTTCTCTCCTTTAACTGCATTTTCCCCTTGATAAACTGTTCCCTGAGATATTACCATTACTGTTTGTAAATAAACAAATATTGTAATAAGTCTTTTAAACCATACTTTTTGCTGGGTCTCAGATCTGGGTCCAGCCAGAGCGCGGGTAACTTCACTGAGCCTTGACCCAATTTTGTATTCACCTAAGGTCAAATTTTAAGGGACTCTGTCTTGTATTTTTGCAAGGTAGATTTGACAGTACAGTAATTAATTTTCACTTGTGTAAGCCACTTATTAAGTATTTAATTGGAAAATACTGCACTTGTTGCTGGTGTCAGTACTAACATCAGACAACAAGTAAAACAATTATATATTTAGTTCATGCAAGATTGTATAAATGTGACTCATTCGAATTACTGGGAAAAATTACCGTAAACTAAAACCTTTTATGTGCAAAACGGTTAGTTTTTTGGGTGCTTTTTGTCTGTACTATTTCCCTAAATGAGCCTAAATGTTACACTGACTGGAGCATTGAGATGGGCAGGCTGAAACTCAGTCTGATCCCGGTTTAGGCGCGGGAGTTTCACCATATATTTCAGCTCCTCAGAACCAATTTTTTATTGCTCTGGTAAACGTACTCTTGGGTAATCATGAGAGGCAGTTGCCCTTTTTCATGCACACACTGCAATGCTGTTGGAAACCGTAGAAAAAAGCCCACATGCCACTTTTCACACCGACCTCTCCAGCTTTCTTCTACCCAAAGGCGTGTGTGTGTGGGTGCTATGGTCAGTTCCCTCCATTCGCTGCAGATGGGTTAAATATTACATCAAAGCATCTTTAATGTTTCACCTCTCACGTTTCTTCTCCGTATCGGTTTCAAAACTGGAGCGGGCAGCATTTTACAGTAGATTTAATGGATCAATGTCCATAATCACATTAGCACCGCCTTTACATATAACAAATTTCACCGTGGCGACATCAAAGATCTGCCCTGTCACTGTAATCAGGCATAGCATCTTTGCATCCACTCAAGATCAGCAGACATTCTGATGCTTTGTGAAAACGAAGACTGTCAAGGGGGTGATAAGCTTTAGAGCACGCAGCTCAGAGGGAAGCAGCGTTATTCCACTGCAGCTATAACTCTAAATTAAAACGTTGACTCTAAAACATCAATAGCAAATTTTCATGGATGCCTGAAACCGTGAGGCTTTCTAACTTCTAGACATAGAAAAAAAAAAAAACATCCACAATATATGTGTAAAAAAAATAACACTACAGTCATCACTCAGCACTGGTTTCAAGACCACCAGGGACTCACTGATAAATGCAGATTAACAAAAGATTCAAACCGCGGAAGAATTAAAATTGATGGCTTCCACTGAGCCACACAGGAAACTGGTGATGACGTAAAATGGAAAACATGCCAGGTTCCCCAGGCCAGGTTAATCAAGACAAGGTTCCCCCTGCAAAACGACCCACACTGGGGTGTGTGCGTGGGTGTGTATGTGTGTGTGTGGACCTATTGCTCATGTATTATATGCAACCTCATTTTATGGCTGATTGTACCTGCCGTATATAGGCTGCATGCATGAAGTCTTTGACCGCGACCCTCCATCCTGTTCATTATAAATAAACAGGAATACCTGATGAACCATCAGATTGTGGGAGTACGCCCAACACAAACATGGCTTCTGTTTTCTGTATTTGTGCATGAAAGGCTGCCTGTGTAAGGGCTAAGATGGTTAGCAGCAGTATGTTAATGCTCACTGATTGTCTCTGACTGTGATACAAACACATCAACACAAACCTTCTCTTTGATCTGCTGATGTTTCGGATATACAGTATGTTCATTCGCACTGTGATGTCATTCCAACACAAGACTAAATAAAGTATTTTGAGTTATTCCTGCTAACTTACAAAAAAATGTGAGGTCCTGAATCTGAAACAAATAAATACAGAGTTTTTCAATGTGACAATTGTTAAAGAAGGAAAAATCAAATGGGTTAGAATCAAAGACAAACGGTTGCAGCTGATGCTACGTAATGACCTCAAGTGAGCACTTAATGTGAAAAAAATCCACCAACTGTCAGAGCTGAAGCTGGTCTGCAGAGAAGGAATGGGCTACAAATCTTACTGTTGTTAAAAATAATACAATGGAAAATATTTATTATTGCATTTGCTGCATAAGATGATCCAAACCATACAGGTATGCACTTCACAATTTTTCAATTTCAAAATCTGTCATGTTGGATTATTTTTTATAAAAGATAAGACACTTATAAGATATTAGATAAAAGACTAGAAAATTTCTGAAGAAATTTAAACGGGGCCTGCCGAAGTGTGCCCGTCAGTTGGAACCCAGCGTTCTGATGCTAAACATTAGCATCACTGCTAAAGTAAGCGACAAGCTAGTCAATAGCATGTGGAGAATTGCAAGCATGTTGAGTGACATGGACTTGCAGCATTCACTATGTTAAAACCTGTGTTAAGCTAAAATGAGCCAAAATGCTAATGTTAGCCTAAACGCTGTCAGTAGCATGTGGGGCATCACTAGCATGTCGTCTCACATTCACTTCCTCCTTTCAGTATACTAAACATAGCTATTGTGTAAGAAATGGCTAAAATGCTTATTTTAGGAAAAAAGGCTAATGCTAATGCAGTGCCTTGCGACTCTGGGATTTGCGCAGCAAAGCAGTGCACTAAGCTGAGAGAAAAAGATAGAAAAGGCTAATATTAGTGCACTGCCTAAGGCATGCATAGCCTGCAGGCCCCAATAAGACACAGAGACACTTTTTTTATTGTAAGGTTCTCTCTGTTTAAGGAACTTTAAGAAATTAATCAAATTTCTTCAGGAATAAAGTTGTGGAGGAGTAAAAAGCAGAGTTGGAATCTGAAACAATAATCCAAACTTTAAACAATATCTACACATGAAGCAGGATGTGTAGATGAAAATTGGCAAAGTAACTCACTCTGAACACCTTATTGAAATGTGAAGCATCTTGGTGGTGCCATGATGCTGGTCAGAGTTGATGGGAAAATGGATGGAACTCAATACAGGACCATCCTGAAAGAAAACCTTTTCTACCCCCAGTAAAGAGAGGATCTACACCATACACTGGGACTACACTGAACATACAGATAAGACTAAATCAAATCATATTAATGTGTTGGGATGCCCCATTCAAAGCCCAACTCAATTAATAGAAACCTCAGCAAGACTTGGAAAATTCTTCACACTCCCCATTTAATCTGACTGAACATGAGACAGTTTGCAAGGCAATATCAGAAAATATTTCATTCTGTAGATGTTCAAAGCTGGGGATGACACACCCTAAAAGACTTGCATTAATAACTGGAGAAAAAAAATGTGATTCTACAATATAATAAATTCAGTTCAGTTGGACTTAGTTTATAGTTCCAACTCAGAACAGCTGTCATCTCAAAGCACTTTAAAAACGGTGCAACATTTCTGTAAGTAAAAATATGGTCTATTCAATCCAATTATAGCTTTTTAACAATGGAGTTAAGTTCAGTTTATTATTCAAATTGACAGACGGTTCACTAAAGAATGCATTGAGTTTCTGACTTTATCACAATGAGTAAGGAGGGCTGAATACAAATGCATGTCACATTTTGAGATTTTAATTTGTAAAAACTATCTGAAGTTCATCCAGCTTCCGAATTACACACTACCTTGTGTTGTTTTAACATATCCCTTTGGTTTTAATGTGCCAAATTACAGAAAAGGTCAAGGGGGATAAGCCTTGACCAATCATCTCCAAATACCCACCATTGTACCATTGTTTTCAACAAATGATTTTTTTTGTTGTTTTTCTATCATCAAGACCTGTGGCAGTCGCTCAGGAAGTGGACATTCTTGGACTTCACCATTCCCCACAATTTGTACACATGCAACAAAACCTCTGAGGCAAGCTGGTTTTCATTATGGCTTCAACGTCCGTATAAACCATGATTAATGAAGCCAGGAGATGCTGTATGTCTTTAATTATTATAACTCGACTGCTGTACCAGCCCAGCACCACAGATGTATTGGAAATGTCGGCGATCTGCACCATCTCCCCGGTGGATTCTGGCAGCTTTGTCTCCTTCAGCATGGAGAAAGGTGGGAGGGAAGTGACACAATCCCCCATTACCCACCCCACTTTTTTTTTCTCTTTTCTCACAGTGGCACCGGAATTTTCTTTAATCAATGTACATGCATACTTATGAATGAGTTTAGGCAGTGACAGATTGGAGAGCGGGCTCAGGATAATTACAAGCAGTGGGCTGGTGTGTGATCAGAGCATGGCATTGCATTACCTAGAGGGTTCTGTAAATAAAGCCCTCATGCAATGAATGAGGATATTGTACAGCACATTATGCTGGCTACAATGGCCCTGCCATTGTTACAATTTGGGTTTTGGCTACAGATAGCTGTTGGTGTTGTGTGACAAGAACTGCAACAGTGAAGTAAATCTAGGCTTATATGATAGATGAGGTCATTCAAAAAGAATTGACACAGGGCTCCAATTTATCCCTGGTAACTGGTTAGATACTCCAAACAAGCTTTATATTCACTGGGGAACTCTTTCTTCTTTATTTAGATATATATTTATATATATCTCGGCTTTTTACCGAGACCACACAAATTGGACAAAAAATTATCATAAAACCAAATCTTACTTAAAGAGTATCTATGACTTCCTTATGAAAACATTTACAGCTCTTGATCTTTTTTTTTTTTTTTTTTTTTTCATTTTTTCAACAAACATCAACTGAGAATTTTGGGGGTGAGTATGTCATAGACTGACTCAAAGCACCATTAGTTTATAGAGTGTGTGACCAACACCAATCCTGTGGACAGATTAGAGTAGCGCATCTCCAAAACTCCTGCACAGTCTGTTGGCTATGTCTTGGTAGATTTACAGTTATTAGAATAATTTTTTGAAGTATATGTTTTTATTTAAACACAAACTGTCTACCACGACTGTGAAGACCATAAAATGAAATGTGTTTGTCTTTTAATAAAATTGTTCCCTCAATATTTTGAGCGTTCCTGGAGTCTTCATCTTACCAGATGTGTAAGATGAAGTGTGTGTCCCTCTGCGTCCAGCTTGGATGCAGAGGGACTACTTCCAACTTGGAAGTAGAGGAAGTTGTGCCAGAAACCTTTGAATCTCTGAGGTTTACGGCTTTGTCATTCTCTACATTTTGGGGTGATGACTCTATACTTGACCTGTCTCCAGTTTTAACTGGTCTTCGTGTTGCTGTTTGATCACCAATGTTCACTAACATACCGCTCTGTTTACTTTTTATGGAATACTAGGATATTATTTAGGACCATCTGGGTAAAGACGGCCGGATACATATCCACACCACGCTGTTTAAAACCAGGTTGTTCCTCCACTTTACATTTATGTATAAATCATGTTGGTCTTCCACATAAATCCCGTTGAGATTTAGGGTTATGAAGTGACAAAATGTGAAAAGGTTTAGGGGGTGTGAATACTTTTACAAGGCATTTTTTCCTGTCATGTGTGTTTAGTAATACTGCGATATCAGTTTTTAAATTTAAAAAAAATATGTAGAGCAGATTCTTTTTTATCTTTCACAGATCATCATCTGGGATTTACTCCCAGTTCCTGTGATTCTCACAGAGACCTCCAGTATTTTCAAAGGTGCTTTTTTCAGTGAGATCGGAGTAAGAGATTACTGGGTGCAACGCTCTCAGTGCCAGAAGTGAATTACAGCGACGGTCCGAATGCCAGAGTTCTTTCTGCTTGTTTTCTTCCAGAAAGAAAGAGGTAATGCTTTACTCAACACATTTCATCCCGATGGCTTGTGACTGCTCCCTGGCAACGCTATCCATGGTGAGTCACAGCCAAAAGTATGTGCGGTTGGACTAAAGCAAAAGGATGACAGAAAGGAGAAGACTGCTCAGGACCTCAGCTCAGGAACACATTCATCTTCTCCCAGTAAAAGTCCTTTTGGCAGGTTTATACTGCATTAGTCCACTCAAGCCCAGCGAAGAGGGCTGCATCCATCATCTTAAATGCAAAGGAGGATGTGATTTTGATTTCTTGTGAATAAAGAACCTTCCCTGTTAGTATAAATAACCCCTTTAATCCAAAAGGTAAGCTGCTATGAATCAACATTTTAACTGCTTTATACATTTGTGAATACAGTGGTTATAAAATAATATACACACCCAGGTTGAAATGCCAGGATTTTGTTATATGTCATTATTTCCTCCTTTAATATGAGCTATACCCCGTGTAGCTCCAGTGAAAAATCTTTTGATAGAAAAATAGTCAATTAAAAACTTCAATAACATGGTTGTATATGTCTGCACATCCTACTATTGGCTATGTTTGTAACAAAGCACCACATTCAAGCTCATCTTAAATAGGATCAGTGACCATTTAAAGAACATCTGAATCTTGTAGGCTTCTCATGACATTTTCTTTGTTTCATCCCACAGGAAAAGCCTTCAGTCTGGAGAAGGGCATCAAAGAGTTTCAATGGCATACACTCTGGGACACACTGAGAATAGTTAACATCAAGTGGAGTGTGAGTACCGAGAACTAGATTTCCTTTCACATTTTATAAAATGACTGAAGAAGTCTTGGTCAGATGGGAAGAGATACAGCAACATTAAAGCCACTGTAGGAATGTGGATATCTAGAACATGCAACAACAATCTTTTGTACTCTCAATGATCAGAAGTAGAGTGTCAATAAGGAGGACAAACGTTCTGAAAACGTTTAAATGTTCTAAATGTTCTCAAAAGACATTTAGTGTCCCAAAAACATGTGGGGAATGCCCTGCCAAATGAATACCACTACCATTATGAAGCATGGTGGTGACAGGGCCATGCTTTAAGCTTGTTTTTCTACAGCTGAAATATTTTCACATACAAGTTGATGCTTGAACAAAACCTTCAAATTTATGCCGGAAAGTGGATGAAGAGGAATTTCATCTGTTAGCAAAACAAGGATCCACAGCATACATCCAAACCATAAAAAGAATAGCTTCTTGGAAAGAATTTTAGAAAAATAAGTCACAGGGCGGCTTCTGATGAGAACCAAATTAAGAGTTTTTGCAAAGAACTAAGAGTGCACTTTTGCAACCACAATATTTAAGTTTTCCATTTTAATTTTTTTCTTCCAGAACATATTATTTGTCTTTCCATTGAGTTGTACAGGTTATAGGTCAGTATTGGGTTGGAAAATGGTTTTGAACCATTACCCTGGCTTTCTGCATGTAATAAACCAAAAGAGCTCAAGCAGGGGTCAGTACATCCACTATTGCTTCACTATAAAATAAGAGCCTGGCAGAGATTAATTTCCTCTTAAAAACAAAACTTCCTCAGTTAAATTTGTTGGGAGTTTGAATTTTATGGAGTGTTTCAGACAAAACGCAACCAACAAAGGAAAGGTTCAAGGGGTCCCTTGGCATAAACAGCTCAGAAAGCTCTGAGCTTGGCTGGATTAAAAGAAGGGAGGATGGCTGTGCTCATTTGAGAGTCCACAACCATGAGCTTTAGAGGACACAGCAGGTCCCCACTCCACACCAACTCCCCAGCATATTATCTTATCCTACCTTGGATGACAAAAAATAAATAAATCGCATCTTTCATTTTCTAGCAAGACAATATTTTGCTAGTAGTCAAAACAAAATGAGTGCTGGTTTATTATTTCTTCATTGTTCATCCGTGTCCACACCGTCTCCAAAATCCTCAGAAAGATGGAGAGATATTTCCATCCTTTCATTTTGCAAAGATAAAAATTGCAGAAGTTTGGTGGATATTTAAAGATTAATTGAAGGTCAATGAGATGAGTGTGGTCAACATCTAAATATGCCTAACATTTTGCTTCAGAACGAATGACTATCAATCAACTTTATTCTAATATGTGGTACAAAAACCATAGTACAAAACAGGAAATAACAGAGTGCAACATTGCTCACTGCTTTTGATTTATGCTAATCGGCATAATAGGTACCGCTGGTAACTCAAAGTCAGAAAGAAATTGGAATAACTGGATTCAATGTCGTCGCATATTCGAAAAATCCATTGTGATAATGGCGCCATCTTGTGTTGATAATATAGCAGTTCAGAAAAGAACATAAACACCCCCAAGTATCCCTGCGCTGCTGTTGCTATTTGAGAGAACAAGCCTTTGATAACACAGTCCTGTAAATAAGAACTCACGATGTAGAATAGAAAAAAACACACAAAACTTTTAAAATACAAAAAAAAAAATTAAGCAAGACATTGGAGCTAGTTCAATGTCTTGCAAATTAATTCAAACTCAAACTTTTTTAAAAACATTTTGTAACATTGCAACCACATGTGTCAATTCTTTCTATTGGGATCTTATGAGAAAGGGCAACACAGTAAGAGCGCCTAACTCGGATCATTTTCAAAATATTTTTTAGTTAGAAATCTGAGCTATTTGGTGTTCATATTTAGATCAAAATAGCTCAATTTCAATCAGGTTGGATACAGAGTATCAGTGAAGATTAATTTTTAAATATTGCCATTTTTGTAGGTCTGAAATGTGATAAAGCAATTTAAGAATGAAAGTTTTTTTTTTTTTATCTAAACTGTTTTAATCCAGTTCTGGGTCTATGTTTAAGGCCATTGTCCCTGTTGAAGGTGATATGTCTCCTAGTTGGTCTAAGTAAAAGCTTAACTTACATAACTCTACGTAAGAAAGCAGAATATATACCAACAAAATAACCTACCCAACAAGCACATAAACGAGAATACTGGGATTAAACAAAAACGCATCTCTCCCCTATCAAAACAGTCTGACCATGAGTTTACATTTTTTTAAGAGTACAAAAGCCATTCAAGACTTCACAACAGGTGAAGGTGTAACATAACTCCTTAACTTGTTTGTGGAAAACCTTCCTATTTGCCGATATTTTCATTTAGCAAATCTAAATTTTTTAAATGAAAATGACGATTGAAAGCTGAAATACCTAGGTGCAATGCTAGTTGGCACACTATTGGCTGGTGTTTACAAAGCAACCAAACCAGGAGCACAGTTTATGTTCTTTGGTGCTGATTGGCTGTATGCCCAGGAGTGAAAACAGAAAAGACCATGGATGCTTGCTCCTGCAGTAGTACTGAGACAGTTCCCACTATGCATATTGATGCATATTAAGGTACATTAAAAAATTCAATTATAATCCTGTTCTGAGAGGGTCTCAAGTATTCATGGATTTTAGTTATTCATGGACTGCTGGTTCCTAAAGCTGGGTTTATAGTCGAGTTGGCCTTAAGTGCTGTCAAAAAATTTTTGTACCTCAGCACCGATTGCGAGTGGCACCTTTCACTCAAACTGTACAATTTGGAGGGTGAGTAGGTTCATCTGCATTGGCATCTATATAAACGCACTATTAGGGATCATTTTCAGAGAATACTGCAGCGAAGTACACATCAAGTATAAAAGCCACATCACTTCTTCAGCTTGCACTCTTAATGTGAACCTTTGAAAGCATCACTGTAACTTTGCAAATACCAGGGTCCTGCTGTATATCGGTATCTTAACACACCTTCAGTCCACCCCCAAATTAGCACTAACTTGAAATAACTTTGAAGGACCAAAGAACATGCTATGGGGAAAAGTGTCTGTAGATTGAGTTTGAGTGGCATGATGGGTGGTATTCACAAGTCGTCATTTTCCACTGTGGTGAGTTTCAGGAAGAGAGCTTTTAAATCCCTGCATAGAATGTCGGTTACATCTCTAAACAACTGAAAATTGACAACATTTCTGACTTCTTTTGGTGGAAATCATGTTGTGTGCTAATGTGTAAACTCCCCAATTCAAACCTAAAATCCTCAAACCTGAACAACTTTTAGCTGTACTCTACACCGCCTTGTGCTTGCTTTTTTTCTTTCACATCTTTTCACACATTTCTTGATATAAGACATGGAAACTAATCTAACATTCATGAGCCACAAGTCTGAACACAACTAAAACATGAAATGTTGTAACAATAATACATGGTGGTGGCTGCACTATGATGTGGAGTGCCCTTCTTTATGATATGGTGGGAAAAACCTCAGTCAAGGTTTTATGAATGCCCTTGTCCTCTTTGTTAAAGGTGTCTTCTCCTTTTCCTGTCCGTCCACCTGATCTAACTCACACTGTTTAGGGTGCAGGAAGCGATAATACGATACCAGCGAAATCAGCCCCAGCAATGAACCGCCATAGATTACGCCACTAACCACCCAGAAAAATGTAATTGTCTTCAACTCTGGCTTTAAAAAAAACATCAATAAAGGAGTTGAGAAATTTATAGCAGTCCAAAAAAAGTAATAGACGGTCATTTCCCGTTTGGTGTTTTGACCTTTAGCGTTAAAAAAGGTAAAAACCAGAATGGCGCCAATGACGCCACGGTACAGCAGTTCAAGGACACCTGAATTGCAGAAGTCGGTTTGAAGCAGGTGGGCCCATATTGTTCCCAGCAGCCAAAGGGAAGTAAAGCCTACTGTGCTGTAGATGCTGAGGAAGAGGAGGAGGCTGTAGCTGAGAATGAGACTAGTGATGGTAAAGAGTTTGTAGAGCAGGTAGACCACTGTGGGGAGGCCTGAGGGCAATTCTCGACTCTGGGGAAGGGATTTGCGCAGCCAGATCTGATAGTCCACCAAAGACCATGCCAGATTAAAGAAAGAGAAGACCATAGACATATCTGCAAGAAAAAGGCAACTAAAAGTTATAAATCTGAAAACATTTGAAGTTAAGAAAGGACTTTGTTATCTACTCACACTGTAAGACTGACCACTCATCATGGCTTTGACGTATGTAAAGCTGTAAAAGAAGCTGAGGCGCACTCTCCAGGAAAGTCTCGAAAAGCTTCAACATGCTCAGATCGGCAGCATCGCTAAGCAGTTTATTGTGGTGCGAGGTGCTGGTCCCCTCCTCATCATCTTCTTTCAGGTGTCCATTCGGAGACTTTGGATTGTGTGACACTTCTTGTCCCCAAATCTCTTTGTATCCTTGTTCAAGCAGGTGGTAAGACCTGACAACAGTATCAGAATAATAAAAAAACATATTATCTATTCAGTTTTTTCTGCAGCTGTGATGACGGTAACACAGTTGAAGAATCCATTTCTGCAGCACTAATGAAATTTAAGTTTGCAGCCTGCAAATCTTGTATGCACGACATTAAGGCGCGTACGTACCTGAGAAGGATTCCCATCCCAAATATGTGCAGGACTAAAAACCGTCGCTTTGGTTTGCTGTCCATGACATTTTTATGCATATCTTCTAAAAACCAGGCGTAGCTGAAGATCTGGTTTACTGTCAGCCCAGTGATTATAAACAGTGCAGTCAATCCACTCCAAACATAGCGCTTCTCGTGAAAATATCTAAAAACCAGTGCAGTATCTGTGCAAATGTCCCCTAGGTACATGAATAGTCCCACAAGAGCTAAAAGCCACCGCCGCTTGGAGTACTGCTCATTTGACTGGCCCATAGTTATCACTTTAAAAAGCTGGCATTTCTGTTCCTGTTTGGTTCCAAGAACAAAGCAATCTCAGTTCCTGTTTCTGTAAGCTTTGTAGTATGCGAGTGTCACAGGTGGCTTTAAAATCTCTCTGCAAAAGACATACAAGTAAAATCGATTAAAACACTTGCAATTTACAATGATGCAAAAACAATTATTTCCTTTATTTTAGCAAAACAAAAACTGCAGATGCCTTGCAATCCTGACCAGTTTATGTTATATGTTCTTCAGCTTATGTTATATCTTCTTGTTCTTTAATCAGTCATAAAAATATTTATTATATAAGATTGACTGGCATATGGCACTTTCAATACAGATGAAAGCACAATTTATCACATAACAAACAAATTATAGCACAATGTTCAGGACTCTGTATAGTTGAATCTAAATGTTTTAGATGTTTTCCTCCTTCTGCATGCCTGATTTCAGTAGATAGCTGATTAACAGGCTTTTTCTGAACTACATTCATGTGAATCAGGCGTGTTAAAGTAGGGAAACATCCCTAAAACACGCAGCACAACTTACTTTGAGGAGTAAGTTGGATAAACAAAATACTACCTTGACCGATTGGCAGCTTTATTGAAAATCGAGGCAAAATCAGAGCTACCTAAGGATCAGATAATGAAATGTTTCCTTCTATTAATTTCATATATTGTACTTTCATTATGTTACTTTTTAGAAACAAACTCATATATCTTAACTATTAATCACGAGCTACGCTGCAGTTAACACACACACAGAAAAGCAATACTACACCCAAAATTGTTACTTTCACAATGACTAACCGCATATAAGACATAAGAAAAACAGGAGTAAACTTACAGAGATATAATATCTATGGCAGAGAGCTCCACACAATCACAGCTGGAGATTCCACTCCCTGCATTTGTCTTTCTCCTTCCCTTGATACCTGTGGCAAGCCCCACCTCAGCAACCAGTAAACAAATCAACACTCAGAGCAGACATTTGTAATTACGTAATACATGTCATTCCTATGAAGGTGTGGTGGTTGTGTGAGTGTAGTCTTTACACTTCCCCTTCACATGTCTGTGTCCATTTAAACTTGACCAACAAGATTAGCTTAATCATTGCTCGGAGAGCAAAAGTAACTCATGAACAGTGACTGAAAGTGTGACGTAAAGTAACTCGTATTCCAAGTTATTAAAGGAAGTGAACATATTTCAGAGCAAGTCTAGTTTCCCGAAGGTGAACTCTAATAGGCTCTAAAATAAAATGCAATTCTTGAAGAACAACTGCATACAGACACTTAAAAGCATCATGCTGCTATGCAGCTTAGATAAATTGTGGCTTTGTAACTTCCTAAAACACTGTTTTCTTGATTTTCTTTCTAAATGCCATGACCCGGGTTGTAGTGCCTTCCAGAATGATTCAAGACTGTTTTGGTCAGATGACACCAGAATTGCCATATTGCCATACGTAAGAAGCTCTGTGTAGTGGAAAACTGCAAAATACTACAGAGGACCCCGAGTACACGTCCCCCGTTATTAAAATTTGGTGGTGGCATCATCACACTGTGGGGATGATTTTCTGTATCAGAGACAGGGAAGCTGGTCTGGGTTGATGGGAAGATGAACAGGGCAATCGTACAAGGAAACTGTCCTCAACAGAGTTGGATAGATCACCAAACCCAAACATACAGCCAGAGCTCCAACAGAATAGGTGTTGTTGTCTTAAAATAGCCTAGACAAAGTCCGAAATAAAATTGAAAATCAAATCGATTCATATTTGTCCTGTAAGGACTGAGTCAGCTGTATGTGTGATAAACACATGTACTTCCACATTTGGGGCAATAAGCAGCTAGTCAGTTCACTTGTGCTTGGTCCTGGTTTTGCATTGCATTACTTCCTGTCCGCTACTCTCTGTAAGGGTTTAGAACACAGCTAGTTGTTACAGATTCAACCAGTGGATTCCTATGTTTTATTATCCCTAGATTTCCATCAGCGTTATGTCAGGATTGTACTAGAAATTCAAAAGTATATCTCTATAACATTGTCTTTTTTTTTTTTCTTTAATCTTTAAAATCTATTTCTCCCGAGGCTTATGCTAGTTTCTAAAGTTTTTGTTTGACAAATAGCTTGAAATGTGTGAGATCCTTATCATCCATTTTACTCTGTCATATCAGCATCGAAACGCCAGAGGCTATGAGGGTTTGTAAACATGACATGCTGGACTGGACTCCACTGGCTAAATAACTTCCTGGAAAGGTGTCCTTGGTATGAGAAAATCAGAAGAAGTCTATAAAAAAAAAAAATGTTTTTGTTAGCTTTCGCAACAAAACTAAAAGGGAAAAAAAGAACAAAAAAAATGTGGTGGTCGCTCAATTTTGGACATTTGCGCTGAATAAATAAAATATATGTGTAACGTCATTTAAATAGGTGTTTATCTATGCTTGCTTGTTTTAAGTGTGGGACCTGTTGGACCAGTTTACCTTATGATGGCGTACTAAATATAGAAACCATTCATCTCTAAAGCTCTCCTTCTACTCCAAACCTCTAGGAAGCGGCAGAGAGCCCCAGCTGTTTCCTCTCCTGTGCGTAAAGAGTCTCTTTGGTCAGGCGCAGCGGCTCCCTCTCTCCGTGGACCCTCCTACCAGCAGAAGAGTGACACGCCATTCAACAGCAGCCTGGCCCTGTGCATGCAGGACGCGGTGGGAGCTCAGATAGATCACACCATCTGGTAAAGAAGAAAAGCACAGAAAATCGCATCTGCGTGACGGACAAAGGGGAAACTTTTACGAATCGCGTCGACATGGGGATCCGAAAAAAGACCAACAAGAACCCGCCGGTGCTGAGCCACGAGTTTGTGATCCAGAACCATGCAGATATTGTTTCCTGTGTTGCTATGGTGTTCCTGCTCGGGCTGATGTTTGAGGTGAGTCCACATGTTGAGCGGGTTGTTTTTAATTGTAGATGGCGCAGAGTTGGCGGACGAAAAAGCTGATCTCTTCCTCCCATCTGTTTTCGTAGCAACTGACATGGCTGTCTGATCAATTCCTCTCTACTTCCTCCACAAGATCGAAAGTTTTCAGTGCACTGTGGACCCGCTTCGCTCTTATTCTCGCATTTAGTGGGCTTGTCCGTACATCTAAATGGTGTTTTATAGATATTAGGGCTTTCCTGGGAGTAGACCTCACTTTAACATTTGTCTGCTTCCCGTCTTGAAATCAATATTTCAAAACACTTGTCTTCAGGCCCGCTTTTTAATCGTGTGTTTGTCGGAGTAAAACCAAAATAAAACATAAACAAAATATATGCGAGCTGCTTACTGGAAAATAAGACGTTGCACATTTGAAACGCAGCGTCCAGCTCCGCGGTTTGAAGATTTTGCGACAGCCCCGTTGTGCTTAGTTTGTGCGTAGAAGTGTTACGTGGCATTCGCACAGCGGTCGAGAGGGTTGTCATCCCCCGCTCGTACCAAAACAGAAAGTTGTCCTTTCGAGCAGAAATGTGCCTCAAAAGAGACGGGGATCAAACCACCGTCCACTATGGTCTATGGGTTGTCTTCAGGTCCACTTTATAACACATGTTTGTTTAAATCTATCGCGGTTTCATCCTCAGAAGGGAGCGATGCCGCTTCTGTACGTGTTTAAAGCAACTTCCGGTATTTAGTTCTTCAAAATAAAGTTTGTGACCTTCAGCAGTCGTTGAAAGGTGTTTTACTGTCGCTAACTTATTGTGGAAGTTGTTTGAATTGTATCCCCCCTTTACTTTTAGTTAACAGTGATGCTAATATAAATCAATATTAACGGTAAATCATTTTTCGCTCAAGCTGCTCTTTTATTTTGAAGATTACCTTTTAAAACGGTACATTTTCACTTTTATGCCCGTCTCTCAAAAATGAAGTATAGTATTTAACAATAAAAACCAATTCATGTAAACAATACAACTCATAAATAAAGCAGCTACAGATGCGTTTCAGCATATTAGCATATCTTAGAAAAGTGCATTAATTTTGGTCATTTTAATCAAGAACTGAAACAAAAATATTATGTAAATTTATAACAAATGGAGCTATATGTTAAATGCTTATGCTTCATACTTTTGGTTATGAAAGCTGAAAAATCTGTTTCTCAGAACCTCTTACTATCAAATAATACAAACAAAAACTTTTGGTAATGCTTATGGTGGCTTGCACAAACATGGGGAAAACTTGTCAGATGTTCAGCAGACAGATAGTCAACCCTCTACACAAGGAGAATAAGCCACTAAAAGTCATATGATGATAATGTAAAGTTTAGTGGAAGGAAAAGAAGAGTAAAGAGACACAAAATTCAAGTTGACATTTCCAGAGTCTTATCCTCATTTGGTGTTGGTCCTCTCGTCTGCCCAGGACAATGTTAGTCCAGCTGTCCACCAGAAAAGTTTAGGGCACAAGTTTCAATTCTTGAAAAGAATTAATTAAAAAAAATTAACCTTTCAACAGTGTTATAATTTTCTTCACATACATCTTCACAACTGCATATGAACATATACATCAAGTTCCTCAGTGAAGCATGAAAAGAAGTACCATTACGTGAGTCAAACATTTGACTTGCATTTTTCCCAGCATGCAAATTCAAAACACATCCTGGAAATGAACTGAAACTTTTTCAGTGTCGGCTTTGCTGCAATTACACGAGTGATCATAATGCAAAAACGGCTTTTGAAAGGGGGCTACTATAAAATGTAGGTCCAGGATACTTACTGGTCTGCATTTAAACAACGCTGCTTCTGAACATCATCGCATGAATCATTTCTAATTATATGCCCCAAATATTTTTACTTTACCGTCACATCTAGCACTTTGTAGGTCTGCTAAATAAAGTTCATTCTCAGTTGCTGTTCTCATAACCACACTCTTTAGGGTTTGACAGCTTGTTCTGGTAACTGTAATTTACCTATACTCTGCAGCAGCTTGGCTCTTCTCCACATCAGTGTTTAGACAATACTTTTTTTCACATGTTTTATATTTTTTTATTGTTAAAAAAAGTGTTTTTTAACAATAAAAAAAAATAATTTGCTCCTCCAGCCTTATGTTGTTAATACATATTATTCATCTCTTTCTAAATCCACAGGTCACCTCAAAGTTTGCAGTATTATTCATTACTGTCCAGTACAATGTGACCATATCAACAAATGGTAAGTGATATGTATACATAAACCGACACTGGTTGGTAACATGTTGCATTTTTTGTTTTAAGTCTATAAAGCAAAAATGTCTTTGTGTTTTCTTTCTGGAAGATTTGGATTCCAGAGCAGTGCCTGCTCCGGTGGCCTTGAACGAACTCATTTTAAAGCTTTCTCTTTTTTTACATTTTTTAATTCTCTCTTCCATTTAGAGCTAAATTTAGTCTGCCTGATTTATAAGTTCTCTAGTGGCAAGGTTGTGCCGGACGAATTCGGGGCTGAGGAGCAAAATAGGCCTCACACACAATTCCGTCTCCTGATGCTTTCAAGGTTAACATTTTCTTTACCAGCTTTGTAGACTGTTGAGAGAATCCAGTTTCAGAAAGGCAAGAGTTTTATCTAGGATCTCTCTACTGACCTCCCTCTGTTACTTATTTACCACTCATATCTCATTAGATTAATCTTTACTCGGATATCTCAAAAGGCCATTGTTTTTTTGTTGGGTTTTTTTTTTTGTTTTTTGGGGGAGGAGGGTTTTGTCACTTCCACCTCGCAAACATGTTAAGTGGTTTCATGAAAGAGAGACACTCTGACTTTTTCCCCATCAGCTGAGAGGTATTTGCATCTGCACCAGTGGTAGTTAATTTTCTATATGGTGAAATTTTGCACAGTCAAGACTCTGTAATCTTAATGGCGCCCTTTGGGATTCAGGGTAATTAAAATTATGACTCTCCACCCAAGGTGAATTAAGTATGGGGCCAATCCTTTGACCACACGTCTCAGTACTTAGGATTGGGACTTAAATGTATGTTGCAAAAAAAAAACCTTTGAACGTTTTTGTGTGTGGTCATATGACAACCACAAACCTCAATGTGCTTTGCTAGAATTCCATGTAATGTCTCAACACAAAGTAGTGCAAGGTTATAAAAGTGGAACAAAAATGTTCCTTAAATTTCAAGATAAAAAAACAAACAAAAGAACCCCATCTAGTTTGGCCTAAATTAATGATGAGCCGGTGCGAATCAATACTTACAGCTGCTATTTTTTTAGAGTAAGTGCCTATTAGATGTAGTTCAAGGTCAGTCTGATTTGATAAAGATACTCAGTTTGCAAATTCTCAATTGTTTTTAGATCTAGACTTTGACTAGGCCATTTTTGCACACAAAAATACTCCATTCAGTGATAGCTCTGGGTTTGTGTTTAGAGTTGTTGTGTTGCCGGATGGTGAACCTCTGTCTCAGTCTGGAATGTTTTGCAGCCTTCTACAGGGTGACTTTCAGGATTGGCCTGTATTTAGCTTCATCCATTTTCCCATCATCTCTGACCAGATTCACACGCACAAAAGTTTTTTTGAGTGTGTATTTGTCTCGCATAAGATCCTAATAAAAAAAACATTGCGGATTCTGGTTGTGACGTAATAAAATGAAAGAATACTCAGGCAGGAGTCTATATATATATATATATAATGTGAATGAGTGACTTTGGCTGACTAAAGCATGAGTTTGAAATTGTGGTCGTGGCGTTGACTCTGAATGACTGGTCTGTCTCTCAGAGGGCCCAGAGGAGACGGCAGTGAACCACTTCCACCATGGCATCAAGGACCTGGCAACCGTTTTCTTCTACATGCTGGTGGCCATCATCATGCATGCAATCATCCAGGAGTACGTGCTGGACGTAAGTGAGACATTATGGGAGTGTCTTTTTTTTCTTCTTTTTTTAAACCTCTGAACTGTTTCACTTTAGGCCATTTCTCATCTTGTTTTTTTTTATTGTGTCTCTGCAGAAATTCAACCGGAAAAAGCACTTCTCCAAAACCAAGCACAGCAAGTTTAATGAGTCAGGCCAGCTCAGCGCCTTCTACTTGTTCTCCTTCGCTTGGGGCACGAACATCCTTCTATCTGTGAGCCCACCCTTTGACTGGTTTTGTTTTTTGTTTGCTTGTGGTTCAGACTGAACATTGTATTTAAAAGCTTTGTGCTCATAGGAAAACTTCCTGTCCAATCCCGTTGCCCTGTGGGAGGGTTATCCTCATACGCTGATGCCGTAAGTTGCCATATTTAGCGATGAGACGCGAACGAAAAGCAAGAAGAGCGTGTGCTGTTTTAAAGCATCTTGCTCTCTTTCAGATTCCAGATGAAATTCTTCTACATTTGCCAGATGGGCTACTGGCTACACGCTCTCCCAGAGCTGTATTTCCAAAAGGCAAAGAAAGTAAGTGTTGCTGTTTGGACCCCGCAGCTTTTTCCTGTTTGGCTTCCTGGGCCTTGTGGTATTGTTTTGAAGAATTATCCTCTTCATGCTGAAATGAATGAGCCAATCCCACACTGGTGTAAATATTTTGACCTCACTCCGCCTCCTCCTCTCTGTGTTTACCGTTCAGGAGGATATCCCACGGCAGCTTGTGTACATCTTCCTGTACCTGGTCCACATTGCTGGCGCCTACATTCTGAAGTAAGCGCTGCCGCTGAAGGGAAAAGTCAGAGCTTAGGGTGAAATTGGTCATATTTCTCTGCTTCTAAAACCTTCTCGTTGTGTCTTTCAGTTTGAACCGGCTGGGTTTGGTCCTGCTGGTGTTGCATTATTTTGTCGAGCTTCTGTTCCATGTCTCCCGTCTCGTCTACTTCAGCAACGAGAACAGACAAATGGGGTGAGTTCTGGATTTTCTAATCAATGGATTCAGATGGAAAAAAATTTTGTGAGCTTAAAAAAATATCCAACTTTTTTCTTTGTCATAGATTCACCATCTGGGCTGTCTTGTTTGTGATTGGACGGCTGCTTACTTTGTCCCTGTCGGTCCTCACCGTGGGCTTCGGCCTCTCCACCACTGAAAACCAAGGCTTTGATTTGGCTGCAGGAAACTTCAACATTTTCTTTGTGCGGTAAGTACGTCTGATACAAAAGAAAAAATATGTATAGTATATATTTTTAAATACGCTGTTGATTAACAAGCATTGTATTCTTGCTCCCTCATATTTAGTCAGATTTTGTTTTCCTTATTTAGGTCAGGTAGCATTACCGAAATTACTTCTGTTAGCTAAATGCCAGAAGGACTGGACCAAAAAAAAAAAAAAAAAAAAAAAAAATGAGATGAGATGATGAATAATAAATGTTCTTTCCACTTTGAGAACTGATTGTTACTCTAATCTACTAGGATGACCGTCCTGTCAGCCATCTGCTTTACGCAGGCCTTCATGATGTGGAAGTTTATCAACTTCCAGCTGCGGCGATGGAGAGAGCATGCCGAGGCTCAGACATTGAAAAAGAAACAGGCTCCTGCTAAGAGCAAGTCGAAAAAGGACAAAGGTGGGAGGGCAAGAAACGCCCAACTACAAATAAACTGTGAGAATAAAAGTGTAAAAACGTTTTTAGCTAACTCCCTTATTTTTCTTTTTCTTATTTTTTTTTTACAGCTAACGGAGTAAATGGCGTGAGCTCTCATGGAGCCGATTCACCGAGATCAAGAAAAGAGAAGTCCTCATAAGACATAAAGAGGAGAAGAAAAGTAAACATTCCTGCCAGCCTTCCTCATCCCGCGTATCTCAAAGAGCCGTCTCTCCCAGGGTCTTCTCGGCTATGTCCAGCTGGCTGATTCAACGGCTCCTTGACCCCCCCAGACCCCATGTGTGGATTCACCTTCCCGCACAGGACCGACCTCCCAGCTGGAATTCCCAGGGCCACTCAGATTTGCTTTTGCTGCCGATCGTCCAGCTCACGTTCAGCTCCAAATCTTCCTTCTGTGGTATTAATGAAAAACCAACAAATAAACTGAGGGAAAAAGACCTTATTTAAGAAGTGCCTATTGATGTGGATTGTTTTTTTTTGTTGTTTTTTTTGGGGGGGGGGTGATTTTTTGTACTGATTGTAAATTGTACCAAATCAGGAATGATCACTTTATTTCTTTTTTTCACTTCAGGTCATTTAGTGATTTATCGAAATGACGTGTATTCCTTTTCTTTCACCTCCATATCTTGTATTTATATTCCAACCAGCTCATCCTGATGCTGTCCTTCTCTTGGATGAATTCCATTTTAAATTTCTCCTGCATTCCCAAGATTGGAGGTTGTATAAAGTCCTGTTATCTCCAGCCTTCGCTGGAGATCACACTTTAGTCTTTTTTTCTTTTTTCCAACCACATCAGACATAAACACACACCTATAGATAGAAAGGAAACCATTCAATAAGCTTGGAATGAGAGGATATAAAAGCAAGCAAATGAAACGAGTACATTTATGGTTCAGTATCGTGCGGAACTGCCAGCCAAAAAAAAAAAACAAAGAAAAATGGTAAACGAATGTAGCATTTGATTATTGGAGTAGGTAAAAAGCTTTGTAATTACAACATGTTTGTCACAAGCTTCTATAAAAGTTGCCGCAGTTGTAATCATACTGTTTTAGACACATTGTGCTTTTAGGTTTTAATTCTGTAGCATCAACGAAGATACAAATCAGGAAAAAGAAGAAAAATGTTCTTGTGATTTGTCCAACCTCTCTTAATGTTAAGGTGGAATGTTCTTAATGTGTTTCTTCCATTATGGATTAACTTACCTGTAGAAATATATATATATATATATATATATATTTTGAGGTAAACCTTTCTCCTTCCCTGCCATCCCTACTGAGAATTGACTGTGCCAAAAGAGCCTGGCTGACTAACTGCTGACCATATGCCTTTTACTTACACACCACAAAGCATTATAGGCCAGTCAGCTGTACTTTCAAGACTCTGTTACCTAAGTAACACAAATGTATTCTAAAGAATGAATTCTTAATTTTAGGCATACCGTTTAGTGAAATACAATAAACTTCAGCAGTGTTTGGTTCTCTCTACTTGCCCTGGGGGTTTATCCTGTAAAAAAATAAAATGATCTTGTTAAAACGGAAGCATTCTGGATTATTTTTGCTTCGTGTATCAAAGTCCAATCAAGATCTAGTGACGATCTAGAGTAGCTCAGAATATATATCAATTGTATCCAACATCAGTATCCAGATCACTGATTTTGCTATGGTAGAAATAATTCTGCGCAGCATATAATTTAATAGCAGGTGTAGAGTAACAGAAAACCAGCAGATCCAATAGTCACATGCTGATTCTATATAATTGAATCGTGAGTTGAAAGGGCTTCTATAAAATGTTAGTACTGTGGAGTGGAATTCAAATCAGTGAGGTTTTTCACTCGGTGTAAAGTGGATAGCTCTTACTTCAAGATAGAGGCAGCAAACATATATGTCACTGGCCTTACTAAAAGGCATATAGCAGCCTGCCTGCAATGAAGAATGGTGGTGGTAGCAGCATCATGCTATGGGGATATTTTTCAGCAGCAGGATAGCAAGGAAAGATGAATGCAGCAACATACAGAGACATCCTGGATGAAAACCTGCTCCAGGGCACTCTTGACCTAAGACTGGAGCGACAGTTCATTTTCCAGCCAGACAACACGACGACCAAGATTGGAGTGGCTTTAGAACCTCTCTGTGAATGTACCGGAGAGGTCAAACCAGAGTCCAGACTTGAATCTTAACTGAACATTTCTGGAAAGTTCTGAAGATGGCTGCACAGACATCTCCCATCCAACCTGTTTGAGCTTGAGAAGTGCTGCAAATAAGGATGGGTGAAAATCCATAAAGATGGGTGTGCTAAGGTTGTGGCAAAAGGACTAAAGGTGCAAATTGCTGCTAAAGGTGGATCAACACAGTGAAAAGCAAAGGCTGTGAATATTAATGCAAATGTGATTTCTTGTTGTTTTTTGTTTGTTTTTAATAAATTTTCAAAAATCTCCAAACGTTTTTGAACATAATTATAATGGGGTGTTTGTGTATAGAATTTAGAGAAAAGAGTTTAATGTAATACAATTTGAAAAAGTGACCTAGTGAGCCGTCTAGGTTGTACCACATCCCGTCACTCACCCAATGACTGCTGGAGATAGGCGTCACAGACCCAGCAATAATCCATAAGCATGCCCAATGATGTATAAAACACAATAACTAAAATAATGGGAAATGGCACAGGATCTTGTGTACTGGGGAAAGTAATATTCTTGTTTCAGCCAGACAAAGTGAAAAACCAACTCAGTATACCGTGAAGCATTGTGGTTGAGAAATGCCATGTTTCTCAGTCAGATGGGATACATGAAAATGCTTGAAGAGCATTCATGTTAATTTGTGCGGAGGAGAAAGTGGCTTGGAAATCCATGTTTCAATAATCTCAAATGCGTCAGTGTACGAGAAACCTCTTGGTTCCAGACCAACAAAATTAAAGTTTATGGGGTGGCCAGTCCATTCCACGGCCCTCAGTGCAATTGAAAACTTGTGGTGTAACTTTAAAAATGCTCTTTCTGAGGAAAAACCAAAAAAATAAATAAAAGAAAATCAGGGGTATTGTAAAATGTAAGATAGAGATTATGCAGTGAATTATAAAGTACTAGGAATTTTCCACTGGTTTTTATATAATAAAGAGGAAATAATGTGATGACTATTATTATTGCTATCATCGTCATCTTAGAATGAAGTCTTCAAAGGACATCATTCTAGGCCACAGATCCATATTTGAGTAAATTAACTTATTTATCAGTTTCCTGACTAATCCTAATTCCCAGTGTTGTATAGTAACGAAGTAAAACCACTTCACTACTTTACTTAAGTATATTTTGGAGTACTTCATACTTTCCTCGAGTATGAACATTTTGGATGACTTTCACTTTTACTTCACTACATTTCCGAACTTAATTGCATACTTTTACTCCGATACATTTTCAATGTGTGGTTTAGTTACTCGTTACAAAAAAGCGAGCGAGAGAGAGAAACGCAAAGTGTTTTGACCCCACCTACTGATTGACCGCAACAAAGTCGGTAGCCTGCTTGCCTGGGCTTGTTCATCACCTCCAATAGGATACACCTGTTTCGCTTCTCCCATTAAACACAAAGCAAGTCTCGCAATCAGCAGCAGTCACATGGAGGAGACGGAGACCACAACGACTGCTGGTGGCTCCAGTTGAACCACCAGCTGATGAGAGCCCATGGCCTTATTTAAACACAATATACTCTTTCGTGGGTGTTAAAGATTTTGTCGTAGCGCATGCAGTTTATGTTATTCCTGCCCGAAGATGTGGAAATTCTATCTTACAAAAACTCCCCATCCAACTTGAAGAAACACATCGAGGTAACGTCTTATGAAATGGTTATAATCCTCCTGTTTCAGTAACTATAGCTTGGTCACTAGGCACTATTGAGAAATCTTGAGCATAACGTTACCTATAAATGAACTTTGTTTGGCATTGTTTCAGTTCCACGCGTGGTGTATTTAGCTTAGGCCTAATGTTGACTGTAGCAGGCTACCTAGACTCCTCTGTTCAAGGGGGGGACGGAAGCCATAGCGATAGCAATTTAGACTAAATTTAACGAATATAGGAAAGGCATGCAAGTTCAAAACCATTAACATGTGCTACTCTTTAAAACTGGAACAATCTATTAGCAGGTTTAATTTTGCCTGCACTTGGTTGTTGTACATTATTTTAAGTGTATTTGACAAGTTTACCAAAATATAAAAAATGTCATTCAAACTGCATTTGCCTTGTTTTACTTTTTACTTGTACTTTTCATTACATTACTTGAGTACATCCATTTTTACAGTAATTTCCATACTTAAGTACAAGACGTTTCAGATACTTTTAAGACTTTAACTCAAGTAACATTTCAGTCAGTGACTTGGACTTTTACCAAAGTCATATTTTGGAGAGGTACCTATACTTTTACTTGACTCTGAGATTTCAGTACTTTATACAACACTGCCTAATTCCCACTCAAATATTTTTCAACCGCACACAATGAGGGCCTGACCTTAGCACTGATTGATTTAAACGGGAAACAGACCACTAGGCGGTGCTGTTGCACAAAATTTGGCTCAGAAAACCCCTGTTCGCTTCTGTGGTCAATAGATATTTGGTCAAGACAGTAAATCAAAATAGCCATATATATATATATACACAAGTACACAGCTATTGTTAAGAATCGGTAGGCTTTGTAAAGAACATGTTCAATAGAGAACTTTTTGTCGGTTTATAGAACTGTCAACCAAAATTTCACTACAACTTAGTTCGGCAACTGTTAATTATTAACAGGAGAAATGCAACATTTTAGTGATTTAATTAAAATGAGCTAAAACATCAATGTTAAGCGTTTCAGTTTGATGCAGCTCTTGCAACGCCAATTTTACGACATCGCATAAATGTTAATGATCTTAAAATTTACAACTACTTTGGTGAGCCTGTGCAAAATAGTTGCAATCTTCTTCAAACAATGAGGTTTTTTATTCTAGAAGAACCACAGTCAAGGGTGGGGGTGTTGTGCTTAGTATATCCTTGCAACCACAACATCCATTAAAAAAACAAACAAAAAAAAAACATTGTTGATATTGTACAGTGGTGACTATAAGAAACTGTCGGCAGATTAAATGTCGTCAGAGTGATGCTGATCAATCAAACAGCAGGTACCGTAATCCTAACAGGTAAAGAGCCTCGGGACTGCACAGGAGCCCCCACCCCCGGCGGTAACTGAGTCGATTTGTGTTCGGAGCCCCGTGATGTGGTTTCGTGTGTGTGGGGGAGGATAGCAGCAGCAGCAGCAGCTACCAGCCAGATAAACACTCAGCATTGGTTTGCAGAGCAGGAGTAACATGGCGGCACAGTTAGCCAGCAGAAATGTTGTTTCACTACCGCGAAGGTCAGAGCTGGCTGGGATAAACAGGAATTAACAGTGAGGACTCGGCGGAAAGTTTCAAATCGTAAGTAGCCACACGCCTCTATGCTTCTGGCAGAGAACAGACGGGTTGTTTCCGTTGTGAAATCCACGATTCGGAGCGAGAGGTCTCCAATCTCGGTCGTGTCTGTCTGACAGAGGCTCTCTCGCTTTGGCGTTAGCCTGTTAGCAAGCGCTAGCTTCTTGGCTAGGCTCCCTGCTTGTGGCAGTTGTGTTTTCTGCAGCAAACTAAACTAAGCTGTGAGCTCGCAAAAAGATCTTTGCATTGTTCATATGCTGTTTTTATTTCACGTGGGTCCGGCCAACGGTGTATTGTCACCCGACCCGGAATTTTAACGTGCACAACACTTTCATGTGTCATTGTTGTTTTGTGCTGAGTTAGCGAGGGACCGTTCCTTCAACACCGGGACGAAGTTCGCCAGTTTAGCAGGGACAGAGTTAGCATGCTAGCGGTTGTAGCTGCAGGCTAGTCTCGCTGTTTGGCAGAATATGAGCGAGTGAAGACAGTTCCCATCACCATGTGTTGAAGCGTACATCTATTCTTGCGTTTGTTGTGGTTGAAACGAGGCTTTATTTGCTACTTGCCACGTCAGATAAAGTTGATGAAATTGTTCACGGTGCTTGGAGGACTATTTTCAAATGGCTAAACTGGTGTATATTTTCCTTTTGGCGTGCGTCACAATGCCTCGTTAGTGCTCACTACCATTAAAACAAGCTTTCAACGTGTGCGTGGGCAACTTTAACATTTTGTGTCTACGGTTATTGTTTAAGAACTTAACCTATCTAAAACTTTATCTTTGCTTTGTACGATGTAATTCTTAGTATTCATCTTGTTCGTTAATGTTCATCAAACCTTTGAGGACTTGGCAGAACATCTGTACTTATATTGCGATTACATGACATAGACGTCTATTTATTAACATGGTGACTCTTAAAGGCAATTGGTTCCTTGGATGTTATTTAAGTATGTTAGAGTAAATTGAGGTTGAATACAAACACAAGCCACACTTTTAAGATTTCTGTCTAAAAGGGGAAATCACTTGCAGCTGTGTAGCTGCTGCATTCATTTAAGATTACATTACACACTGCTGGACTCTCTTTTCTTTTTTTAATCTTTGGTTGCAATGGATTTTATTTAGGGGTATTAAAATAAATAGTCCTAAAGACAAATACAAGGAGTAGGACGGCAAGGGCTGTTAACAAAAATGAAGGGAGAAAGGTCTGAACTCTACATTTTTACAGTGGGAATAATTTATATACTGACAGTGCTCCCAGGCAACCTGGATCATCATCAGGTCAATAATTGAACAGCAAAGGAACGTGCACACATTTCAATCTCCTTAGGAATGATGTGCCAATCACCAATGAAAAAAAGAATAAAATGACACGTCTTATCTGGATTGTAAAAAAAAAGAAACACATCACCTTTGCATCATAAATCAGTGATATAGAGAGAAAACATGACACAGTAGCAGAGCAGTCAGCTGAAGGAAAGGTATTGTATGCATCAATGTATCCGGTGTAAAACTGAATGCACAAAAATGTTGTGAGCTGGGTTTCACTTTTACTTCACTTTACAACTTTGAACACTAGATTTGTGTGACAGCATAAAATCTCAAAGTATTTCAGTTTGTGGTTGTAATGTGACAAAATGTTATAAAGTTCAAGGAGTGCGAGTGCTTTTACAAGGCATTGTAAATGAAGTTATCCAGTATATAGCCTGCTGTAAAAGTACTGCTAGTTTTTTCTAAACTTTTTCTTTTTAATGACTGAAATAAAAGATAAAACAAACACAGGACATGATAAAAGTTTGGTCAATATTTTTACATTGAATAAATATAACGCAGTACCATACCCTGATCAGTGCAATACTGATGTTTGGTTAAACTAATACAAATAATTCTTGCTACCATCTGTTTTTGCAGTGTTGCTTTTTTTCCCCCCCTCCGTCCCTTCTCTTCCCAATAAACGAAACTTGCCCATGTTTTGCTTTTGTTTATAGCTTTAAGATGACTCACTCGGATCAATTTGCCTTGCCTTCCATGCTGTGTTTCTAATTAACACGCACGCTGCATTGTCGATGCTGATATGTTATACTGAGCAGCTCCACTTGGACCTACGAGTGAATGGAAGGGATGCTTTCTCAAAATGTAAGTCTTTAATGCAGCATGGGGGGATGCTGCTTGGAGGTTTCACTTGTGTGTTGCGTTTGTTGTGCCTGTGTTTCGAGTGCAGCGCTCTCCTTCTAAAGGGCCCCTTCTGCTTGACTGACTCAGAACTATACAGGCAGACAGCTTGTGTCATTTCAATGAGTGTCGGCACTTCTCTGGAGGAACGCCTCCCGTGGAACCAGTTGAGCAGCCTGTGTTTCATCACTCTGCCCACCTGACGGTGTGTCGTAGTTGTCACATCGCCTATACAAGATATTACGTGACACGTTGTCCTGCTGCAGTTTGACTTCAGCTAGTTTGCCTCTGTGAGAATCGGATGTGATTGATTTCAGGCACATCTGCCAGAAGTCGTAGCAAAGGACAAGTTTCATGAAGTTTAGGAGAAACACCTTTCGCACAAAGGTTTGTGTTTCTCATTCGGAGCACCTTGGCCTCAGTCAAAGCACATACATTGATTTACTGCCTGGCAAGAAGGTAAACCAGAGACTCTGTGTTTTGACATAGTTATTAAAGTTGACGTCTGAAATAATATTAAATCGATTCAGTTGGGGGGGGGGGGGGGGGGGGGGGGGGGGGGGGGGGGGGGGGGGGGGGGGGGGGGGGGGGGGGGGGGGGGGGGGGGGGGGGGGGGGATAGTATGTTATGCTTTTCACATGCTGTGATCTGCCACCATCTCAGCATTTTGGTTTGAGAAGAATATCCACTAGTTGTCAGTGCCAAATGAGCGAAGGTTGAAAAATAAAAACTGGTGATCCAGACCCCCCAACTGATTTGATATTACAAACTTATGCTCTTTTTTTTTTTTTTTTGCAAGACATCCTTTACATTTAGCGGTTACTCTTTTTTTTTTCACCCAAATGTGTTAACTTCCATTTTTCTATAGGACAGCCATTAAGCTGTGAGTGTTCTCAAGCAAGTTCATATCAAAATAAACGGCGTTTCCTGCTGTATGAGATGCTGTTCGTGAAGACGTGTGACTATGAAGCAACAGAAGTTTGGCACATGTAGAAGAAGGGATATTTGAACTTTTTGCTTTCATAATTCTTCTGAAAGACCCAGTGATGGTCCATTTTCAGTTTTCTGGGAGATGCCACCAGGTTTTTATTTAAAATGTCTTGGTGTTTCATCGCGGCCCCCTTTCTCTTCCTTTAGAAGGAATATTGGCCCACAGCATCATAGATGTGATACCGTAGCATACCATACTTGGGTTGGTTTTACACCACACTCACTCTGTGTTTGTTGGCAAAAACTCAATCTTCATCTTGTCGGACCGAAGCACAAGGTTACACTTAAAGCTGACACACTGTACATGTTTGTTTCTTATGGTAGGACAGACAATGTTTTTCTTTCCCGACATTCCACACAATCAGCTAACATGTAATATCTTTTGTGAATAGTTGGCAAACCGAAGATGCCACTCTTGTTCTCAAAAAAATATTTTTGGAGATTTTTTTTTACTATTCCTATCATCCTCTAGCCTTGTTATTTTCAGCTTTCTAAAAAAGATTTAGATATAGGTACATTTATTTGAATAGCATGTTTTTTTGTAGCTATTTCCTGATTTGTTTGCAAAGATCAGCATGTCTAACTTTAATGGCAAGTCCTCTTGTGGTTCCCTTTTTCATAAGTTGCTAAGAGAAACACAGTGTCATATATATATCTATCCCTCAGGAAACCAGGAAGTGCTAGGTTTCTAGACAGTCTAATAATTTGTTTGGCATGCCAACAAATGGGACACTGGGATTTTTATTAAATGTATATATATTTTTTCTTAACTTGATATTTTTTCTCCACTCACTTAATAAATGTACTAAAATTTAAGCTGAATTTTGAAATATTTTTTTACACATTTTTGCCAGGTGTGATAAATGTGCAGGGTATTAAGGTGAGCAAGAAGAATGAAGCTTTTTTGTGGGTATTTATCTCAAATGACTTGAAGTTTACGGTAGCAAAAGTCAATCTCGGTAAAGCTTTTTGCTTGCAAAATATTCCCGTAATCTTACTTGATGCCCATTTGGGTGTATGTGAAATACGGGTATTAGAGAAAAGCTTATGACATTTGTGACACCTCCCAACTACTCAGAAAGAATGCGGTCCTGTTCGCATTCAAGTCCACATTCCTCCAGTGTCAAGCACAGCTGAATGTCCGAGCTTATTTCAGATTCAAAGTGCAGGGAGAGTCGCCTAAATAATGATGTTAATGTGAAGGGGGAAAACAAAACGGAATATCCTTTTTCAGTGAAGAATGTTAGTGGGGTGATGACGAAATCCACGCAAGCACTTGTGCAAATATTTGGATGTTTACACAAGGAAAACTGGCTGGAAGTTTTCTCACACTAACTTGGCACATGAGTATTTCCTCAGTCATTCTCTGACTGGGCAAATTGCTGCAGTTATAGCAGCAGGTTTGTAATTTTTAATCCCCTCAAGTCACATGATTTAAATGTTGCTTTCTTAATTCTTAACATGTTTTTCCACCCTGGGTTTTAAATTGATTCACAGCAGCATCCAAATGCTTCGTACTATGTTTTGTTAATAATTTTAATAAATGAAGCAGCATTTTCTTCTACTTCTTGAGTTTGGCCAACAAACATGTGGCCATGTGTGCAATGACTTGCTCTGTGATAGGTTGCGTTGTTGCACCACCTGAGTGATTCAGCCGGCTAATCGTTTGACCCTTGCTCCGTTCAGACTCGGCTGTTTCGTTTGTCTCATACTGTTGTACTACTCTTAATAGTGCAGTACACACACCAATGGGTAGCTAGGAGGGCATGTTGGAGAGCAAAACTCTGGTCGTACTGTCACCTTCTCTGGCATCCATCTGCATAGTGACAACTTGTGATTCTGCAACACCAAGGTGTATACCTTGATAATAGTAACCAGTCCTTAGCTACTTTACTACAACTGTTTAAAATAATATTTGTCAAGTTTTCATTAACGTGGTGCTTTAGTTTTATGGTTTATGTCATCATTCATATGAGTTTTACTTTTCGATTGCTTGGTTTTGTAAGCTATGACAGTTTCATTAATTTTCTTGGCCAAACCTGAGAAATATGGAAAAAGACACCCAGAAGTTACAGAAAAGTGATGGCGTTACTTTTATTACGCTGGACTTCAGCGTCAGCGTCGGGGTATAACAGAAAAGTAATGATTGTCAAAGTCTTCAGCTCAAATTTGAGTCCATAAAGTGAAGATTAAGACGGTATTCGATCTAGCCAGGAGAAAAGCATGAACATACCCCAGAGATCTAAAAATCTGCCAAATTACCGATAGATTTAGCAACACTATTTTTAATTCACCACAGTGACAAATAACTTTGTACCCAGCAAAGTTCAGAAATTACATCAGCATTCAGTTTAGATGCTTAAAAGTTTGATTCAGTTCTGACCAGCATTGAAACGCTGATGGCTACTGGTGTTTTTCAGCATGATCTTCCTAACAACGTGCCAACATGGCCCTCTTTATGTTGGTGCTGTAGTTGTGCAAGCCTCACTGTTCTTCACATAATCAATTAGTGTTTAAGTTTCAACATAAATACTGTTCAATTATTAGAAATGATGTACTCTGGTCCAAAGGAATGTGCAACTGAGCAGGTTAATCAAAGAAAAATGTTCAAAATGTGAAGGGATGGTTATAAAGTCAAACAGCTGCTTGGAGGAAGGATCTACTATAACTCTCCTTTGTACACCTAAGATGCAGCAGTCTTTATCTGAAGGAGTAACAGTTCAATAACTGCTTAATCATGAGTTGGGAGAGATTGTCCATCAGTGATGTTATTTTAGCCAGAGTTCTTCTATCTCCTCCCACCTGCACTAGGTCTATTAGGCAACCCAGAACAGAGCTGGCCTTCTTGATGAGCTCATCTGCTTCCTTTCAGCTGTAGATAAACTGCTGCTCCAACAGACAACCCCATGAAAGATGGCTGATACCACCACAGAGTCAACGAAGGCCTTTAGGAACGCCCCCTGCACACCAAAAGACTAAATATTTATTTGGTTTGCAATTGCAGCTCAAGTTTAACTTTTGGTTTGTTTTTATGACTTCATTGATTTTAGAACTCAATATGTCTCTAATTTCTGATTTGGTTTGAAAGTCAGCAATGCGTATGTGAAACTACGAAATCCTCCAGTCATCTGGGTAAATCTAAGTATCGTTAAATGTTGGACTTGTGGGCATAAATGGAATGTTCAGATTGTTAAAGATAAGTAAATGGCATGCCCACTAAAATGACATAATTAGTGACTCAGAAATGTCATGGTTGACCAGTGAACTAAGTTACACCCACACTCTTGCCAACACATTTTGATTCATGAGTAGAACACTGGAGGACTGCAACCGTCTCTGGTGCTAATGTCTGTACGGTCAGTTTTGAACCAGACAGCCCCTCTAAAGTTTTCTCCTGTACTCTTTTTAAAAGAAAAAACAAAACCTGACAAATCTGGACATTCATGAACTAAATGCAAAGGATTGTGTTTTTACTTCATACTCTGGCCAGACTACTTTCACATTTAAAGTTGACACATTGGCTGTACTCTGTTAAAAGAACAAATCTGCAAGAAAACATATGCTTTCTATTCCAGCTTGGACAACAGGCCTGCCTGTGTTGTGTTATCTGCCCATCACAGGCTCTATAGGGTCCTCTCTGTGTTCTTGACATGATGCATCTTCTCCCCATGTTATCTGCTGTCTTTGTCTCGCCGGGCATCTCACCCCTCTTCCTCTGCGTTTGTGTCGTCATGGAAACAGGCGTGTGACAGGTCTTGGGTGGGCGTGAGGGATGAGCTGTGGGGTAATGGCCAGGTTTTTCACAGCGCAGCGGAGGAGAGGGGATGGCGAAACGGCACAGTGAAGGGACCTCTTAAAGTAAGGCAGCGGTTGCTGATGGAAAGCCGAGAGCCGCTTCGACGTGGAAGGGAAGAGGTGGGGATTATTAACTCTGTCTCTGCTTCAACAGCTGTTCTCGTTGTGTTATTAGCCAGACTTCAAATTAGGTCCCTTATCTGTCTGTGTCAGAATATGACAGGACTATCTGAACATCAACCTGGGGAAGATTTTTATCTACCTTAGCTAGTTTCTCTTGTTTTTCTTCCAAGTCAGTTGCATTATCATCAAAAAGTGAAGCAATTTTTAGTATATTAAAACATTTACAAGTTAATATTCATATTAATAGTCAAGCAAGAGGAAGAAATGTTAATTGGCTCTTTGGTAAATTGTTCTGCTTTGTCTAGAAATGAAAATGAAATGTAATCACCCCTTTCTGCCAATCAAATGCTGTTTCTCACCAATCACCTCTGAATATCTCTATAAACTAAATGCATTGAATCATTAGCAGTTGCTTATCCTTTAACTAGGACTTCAATTAAAAGCATTAATTAATAAAAATAAATAAAAATAAGGTGTTTAATCTGCACTGCTGAGTGTAAACACACATCTGAACAAATCTTAGACATCCTACTGCAAGTGAACGCAGCACTAAATGATCAAGTTAAATGGCACACACCCTTCCCCAGTGTTTGGTAGGTGGCTGGGAGCACTGTGAAGTGATGAGAACAGCACCGTTTAATGATGATGATGTATGATTAAACAGCACTACATAGCACAAGTGTTAATAAAGTAGAAGTGACAAGGAGCGTTATCCTAGAATAAACTTCAACGTGGCTATTACTAAACATTTCTAACACTTAAAAAAAAACAAACAGCAAATATATGTGGTGAGAAAATGAGACATCCCAGCAAGGTGAGAGGACAAACGGCTGAAGAAGTAATCACAGCCTGTCGGTGTCACCATACCAATATGTTTCTAATCCAGACTGTACTTTATTTTTTCTTCTTACTGTATTTTTGCCTTTTTGTGATTTCTATAGCCTTCAGACTGTGCATTTATGTATTCTTGTGTAATGTGAGTAAAGTGTGTATCTTCTTGAAACCAACCAATTGACAAAGAGGAAGGAGGAAAAGTACAAAACTAACAAGCTCTACAAATATAAAAAAATCCTAATAATATGAAGATTAAAATGCAGCCAGTACCAAGTGATGATCTCAGATTATTTATACTAGCACATCAATCTGCTCTGCCAACTCAATTGCTATAGAAGCTATAAACAGAAATAATGATGGAAAGATCAGGATTTTATGCAGTGATAAGAGGACAGAATGCAGGGACATGTGGACTGTAGAGCTGAAATATAGTTAATCATTCACATTAGGTTTAAAGCTTCTCTGCAATTCAGTAAAATCTATAAACTTTTATGTCAAACTGCACAATCACGAAGAACACCTCATCATAAAAGGATATTTAAATGTTCTCAGCATTTTTTTTTTAAGAAATGAATTTTTCAGTCATTCCCCAACCACAATGGAGAGGAAGATTTTTGTTGTCTGTGAAATGCCATGAACTGTGTTTTTTATTAGCAAAACATTGAAAGAAATGAGAAAATTAGCTGAATTTCTAGCTAGTTTCAGTCAAAAATTCAAAAACAACAGGTGACTGTGTTGCAAAATTAGTTGGCAACGTCCTTCCTCCATGCAACGTCCTTCCTCCATCTATAAAAGAAAATGAGGAATAACCACATCAGGCACAGTGATGGTGCATAAATGATCAGGGCTTAATTTGCAATCAGGTAGAGCAATGGTGCCCTTACAGCTATTGGTTCTACTCTCTCATGACCTTTAAAACCATGACTGACATACTTTGGTTCACATTGACATCATGTGTGAATGTACAGTTTCATAATAGGACAAGATGATCTGCTGCTGATACGCCTCTCATAGCAGCTGAGGTGCTTTCGCAGCCAAATTAGCTTAGGGCTATGTAGGAATATGATAATGACCTGGGTGTACCTTGATATTCCTTTGGGCAAAAATCGTGGCTAAAGTGTAGTAAATGAAGGATAGAAAGGCTGAGTAAGAAGAAAGTCGTTTTGTTTCTGTGAATTGCTCAAAATTCACATTTTAAGCCAATGGGTACGCTTTGCCAGGACTTTGGAAAGAGCTCTGCATAAAAGCAAGCATGTAAATTTGAGTTCCTGCTCTGTGATGCAAGAGGCTGATTAGGTTGTACATAAGATGAATGTTTCAAGTCACTACTGCTAAAGATTGCTCTGCAAGCTACTGAGTATTCTGTTGCACAAACTGCCTTTGCCCTTTGGTTTTGTTTTTTGCTCAGAAGTTGGCATAATGTGTAGACTTGTGAATATTTGCTGGGCTCTGGATTTAGCAGGATCCCAAACCACATGTCAACAGTTTGTTGCAAATAGTTGAAATGTGCTGCTTTATGCGCAGAATTTCAGTCACACCAAGTCCCCTTTGCAATTGCAGTACTTTCTACTTGCACATTTGCTGATTCGGCTTCAAGTAGGTACTTGTGTTTCTGAGTGTTATCAAAAAATCTGAATTCCATTATTGGCTTCAGAAGAACTTGGACATCTTTGAACTTTTTTTTATTTACTTTTTTCTTAGATTTTATTTGATATTTAACACAGTGCATCATAAATCTTGCTATGAAACATGGTGATGGTAACATCATTGTGATTTTATTTTCCCAGGATGAAAAGGTGAGCTAGGCTGAGTTTAATACATCACTGTATGAACATCTTCTTGATTTTCTGTCGTTGCACACAGAGTTCAGTTTGGAATCCCCTTTTACACACCAAAACATCAGGAAGACATGAAATTGCATAAATATTTCTTAATAGTAATGCAATATTAGTCATATAGTCAGCCATACCAACATGAGTATTGGTATATTATTCATGAATAAATCATACAAGAGTGTCGCAAACACATGGTGATGTTTGCAACACTTTTGGATTATGGTATTAAATGTATTTCCATCAAGCCAGGTATATTCTAGGCGTGCAAATTATTCATCCATGTAGATCCATTGGCATTGTGATCTGATATATTGAGTAGTTTTGATATAACTTATGGTACATGACAAACTATAATTAGTATGTCAGACCTACACAGAGACTCAACCGGGGCACCAGGAATCTTGAGACAAGCGACCGTGCTCCTCCACTTATCTAGGTCAGCCATGGCAAAGTGCATATTGATCTCCACAGCCAAATGATAGTCTTGTCTACTTCTCATCCCTATGAAGGAGCCCCTCAGTCAGTTTGGCTTGAACAGAGGAGACAGCAGAGATCACATGACCGTGTAGCAGTGCTTCCGCAGCTGTTTTCCCTTATTTTGCGCTGCTGAGCGGTACAGTAAAGCAAATAAATAAATTATATATATATATATATTTATATTTTAAATGTGGTAGATTTTTATTCTATTACAGCTGGGGTTTATTATTCACTGCTGTGGTAAGACAGAAAATGTTTAAATTCTGCATATGCTGTTAATATCAATGTGATCTGCAAATCAGAAGATGCTTTTAATTAACGTTTGTCAGCATGGGGTTGTCAGTGGAGATTCTGTCATCTTAATTTGTTTGGGTGAGCCCTCCCACCCCGTCCCCTTCATCTTTTCAAACGCAATGAATCCATGGCACTGGGTGTTAGCATGTGCTTGGCACCATTCCCACGGCCCAGGGTGGAATCCTTGGCTCTCGAAGAGGGAGCGAAAACTTGGATTGAGGAAGCTGCCTTGCTGGAGTTTGACTGGGTGGTCTGAAAGTATGCAGCAACACGCCACCCTTTAAAATAAAAACAACCTGTTCAGAGTCTTCTAAAGCGATGGGGCAAACTGCGATTTGAACTAGCAGTGCAAGTTGGACCGCTGTAGCATGGAGTGACATGTGTAAAGCAGCAGCTTTTCTCAATTGCTCTTCATAAAGTCAGAGGAATGAGGGGATTCAGATCCAACTTTTTTGTTTCTCTACACGTGGTGAGGGTCGAATGCTGACCAGTGTGAATCCTATGAATCCCCTCGACCCCCACCATCAGAGCAGAGAACCCTGCTCTCTATCTTCTCCTCCTCCTTTCATTCTGATGACTAACAGTTTTCATCTGTCAACTGTATAGCATCTATTTTTGCTGTTTTAAAGGGGAAGTGATTATCCTTATGCAACCTGTTTACTCCTCCATACAGTATGGTTAACCCACATTTTATTAGGCTTACATTTAATGTAAATTATTCACGAAGCAGTGTGCTTCTGTTTGTCTTTCCCTTCTTTATTTACCACAAACATCAACCTTAATGAGCCTCATATTGATGCCTCATTAACTCCTGCATGCAATGTTAACATGCCTGATGAGCATAATAGTGCGTGCATTGTAATCATGACTGAATTCACTTGTATTTAATTTTTTTTATTTAATTTAATTTTATTTTTTTACAAATGCATTGATTAAACATTTCCTGGCCTTTATCAGTTTGATATTTTCTGTGGCTTCTGATTTGCTGATTTATGGTCTTGACATGGTTCAGTTTTTTTTCTAAGCAGTTTAACGCAAGAGAAAAAATAAACAACATTTGCTTCTGGCTCAGGGCACTGAATGTTTGAGGCATTTAATTAATTAGAAAAAAACAGATTTTTTTTCTTTAGTATGTAACCAGTATTTATCCAATCACTCATTAGAATCAACCAAAGAAAAATTTCCAATCTCTGGCCAATAAATGGATACATCTCTAACTTTATATTTCAACTGACCACTACAATGGTACATCTCCAGTCAGTTCGATAATATGGAAAAGAATGGAATGGCCATCTTTTAGCCAGCTGACTGGCTGTGCACAGCAGTAGGTGGGGACAGGACAGAATCACATTACTCTTTGTTCAACATAGCCAAAGCTTTCCTCTGTCACTCCAACACTTTGTCTTGACTTTATTAGAAGGATTTAAAACTGCAGGAATGGTATAAAATCAAGTTTATAAGGTTGTTATACCTTGATGGTGGTGACAATGCCTAATAGTGTTGTTACACCGAAGGATCTGCTCACCACCTTTTTAATTTTTTATGTTCAATATTTAAGGGGGCGCTTTGAGTCCATCCTTTCGATATTTGAAATTAAAAGGAAATCTTGTGAAATTTTGTTAAATCTTATACGACAGAATTCCTTGACCCGGCTGTTGCTAAAGAGGGTGCTTCACCCGACATCTTCCTCTGTCTCGTCCAGTTACGTGTTCCGCCGTCAGAGCAGCAGCGTTCTTAATCAGGTAATGCCGGGTTTTACAGTCATCCCCCTTAAACGTGCTCCAGGGATCATCACATTGCTCAGACTGCGGCTCGGTAGAGGAGAAAACGATTGTATGCTTTCTGTCGTCACGTTTCTGAAAATTCAAATTGATCTACTACTACTAAGTGAGTAATTTATGCCTGTCGACGTCCTCGGCTGATAAAATGACACAGTTATGTCATCCGATTCCCCTGAACCCACCCAAATACACACACACTAACATGATATCTGTCTTTTTTTGTTTCACTTTCACTGCATGCAATGTGGGAACTCATTCCTTGCAAACTGATTAGTCGGTGGACACGTCCCCCTTTTCCAAGCACAATAGATACCCGCCATGCAAGGCCAGCCATTCTTAAAATACGTCTCCATTAATTTTGCTCACTTTCGATCCTATTGTCACAGCTGTCTCAACCTCCTACACATTTACCTTTCGCTGTGACTCATCCTTTTACAGCACGTCTTTTACAACTCATTGTATCAGTCCCATTATTACGCTTAAACATTTGTTTTTACTGTCGCCGGGATCAGATAAGAGAGCTAGCTGTTGCTACTTAAGCCACACTTGTAGAAGCTACTGCATCAGCTGTCTGCATGTTATTTAATAGGTTCTTTGTTTTTTGTTCTCCTGCTCACCAGCTTCACCTTCGTGAAAATAAGCAAACACTTCCAGATTTTTTAAAGACTCCACCGTTGTGAAATAAAAGATATAAATAATGTAGATATAATAAAAGACAAGATAAGTGTTTTATTGTGCCACATTTCAAGTTGGTAACGCAGAAGACGTTAACCTAGATTGCGTGCCTGAGAGCGATAAAGTGACAGATAAACTTGAAAGGTAAAGCACCTCCTGCCAATGTTAACACAAAAGTGTGCCTTTTTAGCAGCTTTGATCCTTCTATACACAAATACACTCGGAACAACCAGTAACACTCATCAGCATGCTGCACGTTTCATCTGATGCACAGCTCTGGTGAAGCTCTGACTCTCTAATTCTGATTTCTCTCCTTTAATGTTAGGCACCAGCACGCTGAAAATATCTTTTTCAATTTAGGATTGATTTGAGTTTTAAGTTTTGTTCATAATAAAACACTGGAATTCCAAAGTTTTTAAAATGCCAAATTCTAAAACACATTTCACTTAGGAAATATGAATAGTATGTTGATTGTGTGACAAATTGGATTAGATTCTATTACATTCAAGCATACCTTTTTATTACGTATTAATTCCCAAAGGGAAATTAAGTTATAACTCATATGATCCAATTTTCTTCAGAGTTGTTGTACATGCTGATGGCAGGAAAAATCTCCAATAGCAGTCTATGTTATAGCAGTTGTAACAAAACCCCTGACTGAAGACATTAGTTGTATAGTAATCTCATGAAGACTGCTCAGGGCCGTCCGTAACATTGTTTTTATGAGCACGCCTTCTTTTGGCAACACTCACCAGATCTTCAACAGTAGTCTCAAAATAGAACCAGTTTTCTCTATCAGCTTGTCGAACCTTTTTTAGTCCCTGACTCAGACGCTTCTACCCCAACAGATGATGGCAGAAGAGATGACGCTCTCTCCAACAGCATCTTGCTGCAAACATTGACGGGTTTTAGCTTCGTCAAAAAGTAGTCTGTTTTGTCCCTTCTCGTAGATGGCTTTATTGCTGCCTTTTGACTCCAGACTGTGTTTCAGGAGAACATGCAGGGTATTATTCTCCTTTCTCACCTCTGCTTCTCCTCCCATGACAGAAATATGGTTTCTGTTTCTCTTGAAATCTACATTGATCTCGCTTGTTTTGTTCACATTCAAGATAAGATGATTGTTCCTCCGCTATGACACAAACGAACCACCAGCTCTTTGTAATTCAGCTTCTTGTCAATCTCAGTCATCTGAGTATTTCTGCAGATGACAGCACTCTGACTTGTACTGGAAGTCTAAGGTGTACAGAGTGAAAAGGAATGGTAGGAGTACAGTCCCTTGTGGTGCTCCTCTGCTGCTGACCACCTGGAGTAAATCTACAAATAAGATGCTAAGTTTAGCCGCATTAGCAGGTCACACTGTACAGCCCTACGGAGGGTTTCCACAGGGTCCATAAAAATAGTTTCTTTCAATTACAGATCTCAAAATACCTTAGTGTGTCCAAACTCTCCTGTATATTTATTACATTTCACCAGTTTGCATCTTAAAATTATACATATGATCCTTCTTTCAATGAGTAGTTTCTGTTTTATGACAAATGCCCCACTATATTTGCTTCATGTGTTGTTCTAATGAATTCTGCTGTTATTGCTCCTCCCTAAAGAGCCCATGAAAGTTAGCTTATTGTAGTTTAAAATCAAAAAGTTTCTGTCCTTTTTCTTTCTTTAATTCCACCAGCCACTTAACTGTGGGAAAGAATATTTGCTGAGGTTTAGCTCCATAAGCAGGGCTTTCGTTTATTTGTTAATTTTGTTACACAATTGGTAACGCTTTAATGATAATCATGATAATGCCTTACTCTCCGTAAAACTAGTTAAATTAAGATGACTTGAGTACGCCTGTCTCCCCCTCTTTAATAACCTTTCAACATACTGTGTGTCTTTTAAAATCAATTTGGAGAAATCCTGTGAGAAATGTAGTTTGTTTTTATATTGCACAGTCTTGTGCTGCAAGATCTTGTTGCACACCTGCTCATCAGCCAATAAAAGTGGTGCTCTTTCATGATTGGACCAACACCAAAGATAAAAGGATAATACATCCTGTCTCACTCATTTTCTTTGGTCTTTCTTTCTGGTTCAAACTGAAACTGGGCAACGAAACAGCTGGGTAGAGGTGCAGCATTCATCTTGTGCTTCTGATCTTTATGGCTAACCTCTCCTTAGAGAGATCCAGTTCGGTTACATTCCTCTGAAGTATGCGTGTGTATAGAGCAAACGTCAGATGTTTTCTGGCTGTTTTTAAAGGCAGGTTGAGCTGAATGCCCTGCAGCAGAAAACCGATTCTATAAATTTCTGTCGTATTTATCTGCAGATTGCTTGTCCTCTGCTTGAGCTCTCGCTGTGTCTTCCCATAATGCCGTCTTCCGGACATTTTGGGCTGTAACTTTTGGACAGTGGGTGTGTTGTCACCAGCCTATGACAGCTCGTGGGTGTGAGGACTATAAAAATGTAGTGATCACTGCAAATCCCCGTCCCCTCCCTGCTCTCTGCTGTCTGTTTACACGTCTCTGCTGCGCACACACACACACAGGCCTTCCCTCAGCAGAACGGGGGAATTAAAAAAAAAAAAAAATCTGCTGATTCTGCATGGGCTCGGGTGCAGAGGTGTGGACGTGGTTATCGGCGTTTCACAATTTAACCCAGATGAAATTGTCTGGAAGTCTTTATCTGATTTCCTTTTTTGTGCTGTAGTTGGCTGCAGTGTACCTACTGCGAGTCAACAAATGCTGCTTGCTTTTCTTCAGCTTTAGGCTAATGCCAGCTCTATTTTCAGTAAAGCATACGCGTTTGACTGCAGTTTATCTCACCTTCCCTGATGGAGCAAACTTTATTGATTAAAGTCAAGGAAACTGATGTCAATGAAACCTTCTTTTTAGGATTGGAACTTAATGCCAATTACTTTCATTAGAGTAGACATCAGTCTTGATTCTTATGCCATTGACAGCCATTAGTGGGCCATTTAAAAGGCACTGGAAGAGAGCTCTATTGTGGTTAGCCCCTCGGTGACCTGGTCAATATGGTCATTTTCTGTCCTGTTTTATGGGAGCCTGACTTACTGATTCAGCAGCTGTTAGCTTAGTTTAGCTTAGGTTGGGTTGGGTTGGTTTAAGAGCATTTTATACAAAAAGAGTCCATAACTCTTTTTGAGAATGAGAAGTTAAGACAGCCGTTTGATCGCACTAATTGATAACTCCTTGAAAGCTGTACGAACCTGTATTTTTTGTTATCTTTGAATTTGAAGAGAGAGGCTAAAGATAAAGTTAAAGTTTAGCTTTGCATAAAGAAGCAGCTCTGATTTTTTAAAAGAGAACTTGACTCTTAAATTTGACTGTTTTTTGACCTCCTAATATCTGGCATGGAAAATTTTGGGGAAAAGTAGATTGTCTTTTGTTCCACTGGCAAATCTTTTCATCCATCACCTAGACATGTTTTATATTTATATTGCATTTGTTTGAAATAATTTTTAACACATTTAGAATTTTTTATTCATTTATCCCCTTGGACTACAACACTATTAGAGAAAAATGTGCTGCAGGTTCTTTGCTAAAGGTAGTGGTTTGATTTCAGAAGATCACAAACGATGGAATCGCCACAATGTTTACTGAAATATTTGTTAAATGTATGCTGTTGCTTGATGCACTTATAGACCAAAATAGTGGGAGTTCTTAGTTTTCTTTTCTTTCAGTGCACAGTTACAATAAAACAAGGTTCACCCATAATTCTTAAAAAATAAAAAGATCACTTTTGAAATAACTGTTTGGTAGTATCAGATCCACAGTGCCCTTTCATTTATTCTTTCTTTTTTTCTTTTTTTTTACAGTAATGCTGGATCAATAGAGTGCTTTCAGCCTCCGATGTAGTCTGTCGTATAGTCCAAAGATCAAGTCTGGACTGTGACTGAGCATGTGACAGAGTTAAGTCTTAGAGGAAATTTCTCCATAGGAGTCAGAACAGACTTACTAAGAGAAAAAGAGCAAGAAAAAGGTTGAAATAGCCACATTTACATAAGCATTAGTTTAGATTGTTATTATTGTTGTATTACTGTGAAAGGTCATTATAAAACTGCATTGAGACATTCTGTAACTTGTCAATTTTAGCTATTTTTGTAAGGCACTTGCAAATATATGTAATTTTCCCCTCTTGTGGCTTTCTGTTCCTTACTTAGTTTGTTTCACAAGGAGAATCTGTTTACTCTCATGTCATGTCAGCACATCACATCATGTCAGTGGTTTCCCCAGCTGGCTCATTTGGTATGTGCAGTGTAAAGCAGAAGTATTCCTGCTTAGCATTTAATTTTGTAAACAGGGGTTCTACGTAAGCCCTACATGTTTATAACACAAGCATAAAATAGAATGCAAAATTATTGTTTTGCATAAGATTTTTTTTTTTTTATGTATCTTTCTTGCAGCAGGTACAGGTTAATGTGTTTATGTTTGTCTTTATTGGCTCAATACTTCTGGCCAAAAGGATTCAAATCTGTTTTGGGCTGTTTAAGGTAGATCAGTGAGTTGGATATTTGTTATTGGATTCTCATTTGACCTTTGACTAAGTCAATTTGTCGACATTTAAAAGTCTCTTAAAAAGAATTTTAACACAGCAGTGGCGTGTGGTGCCATTGTCGTTATTTGCACCAAAGTGAAACAAGTTTCCCTAAAAGATTTACACTGTTTTAAATTTCTTCAAAAAATATCAAGATTTTAAGAACAGACTGAAAATGTCCTCACAGTATAATGATGCCACCAATTTGTTTCATTCATGAGTTCTAAGTATAATTTATGAAGGAGTTTTCTCAATGTTTTTACACTTATATTTGCATGTTTCTTTCTCGGTAAATCAAGATATATATGTGTGGAGCTTACAGTTTAAGTCTGGCAGCTAAACGGAATGAGTGGCCATTTTGGAGGCATTTGTACAAACATACATTACAGAATTTCACCTTTTTCTCAGTGCAGGTTTAGTTTGCAGAACTGCTCTTTTCCCAGTCACAAACTTTTGAATTGTTTTGATGGTCTTTATTTGAATTCTGGGAATGCTTTAAAAGTCACTGATGACTGTTCCTCTAATAGAACAGTCCAAAAGTCTTCCTTGAAGCTGTTAGTTGTTGAAGGTTTAAAGCAGATAATTGAGTAACTGTGGCTGTAAAAAAAAATAAATAAATAAAAAATGCAAAAAATATTTATTTGTCACTAATCCATTGTTGTTTACATGAAATCTATCAAGGTTCATGGAAAATCATTGACAAAACTGCATGGCCGTTACAGCAGAAGATGTAGAGCACATTTCCCCTGCTGGACTCATGAGTTGAACTATCAGGCAGCTGCAAGCTGCTGAGTGAGCTGCAGATGTGCCGAGTTGCTATGTACGGCCCTCCAAAAAAGCCTGGTAATGTGTGTGAGCAAAAAAATAAATAAAAAAATGTTTTGAAGACATTGTCGCATTAGGTTTTCAAACATTTTAAGTCCACATTCAACCAAAAACAATGCTGTTCACACAAATGTCCTCTCCCGGGGACTTCAAATAACACTTTAGCTGTTCCCTGGATTTCATTACAATAGCTAATGAAACAGAAGAAGTCTCGCTTACAGAATAAATGTTGCACTTAGTACTCACTTGTTGCCGTATTGTTTAAGGATGTGCTCCTAGGATGCTTTTGCATGACACCAGTTCATTCCCACTGCAGAGAGCTCATTCCAAGTGTTGCTGTTGTTTCTCCCAGCAGGGAGAAGAGAGTGATGCGTAAAGGTTTCCAGGCTTCATCATCTTGCAGCAATGGCCTGAGGGACTCTCTGGACTAAGACCACGGTAAGAAGAGCAACCGCAGCCAACTCTGCTGCGCAATATGATGAATGCAGTTCTGTCAAGTACAAATGTTGACATGATTCAAACACTGAAACGACAAACTCCTGCTGTTTTATGACCTTGCATCGTTGGAAAAATAGATACACCCGGGTGAGCCTGTGGAGATGATCTTGTTGGGGGGTTGTGCAACATTTGTTTTACAGACCAGTGCAATGAAGGTTTTGCAAACTGATCTTCCCTACAGGTCCTGCCATTGCTGAAAGATTTAGTTTGATCTGATGCTTCCACAAGTTTGATGAATGTGCTCCTCTGTACTTGTTAGTTTTCTGATTTGACAGTTTTGTAAATCAGTTTTGCAAAAAAAAAAAGATATATATATATATATACACCGTATTTTCAGCACTATAAAGCGCACCTAAAAACCTTCAATTTTCTCAAAAGCCAACAGTGCGCCTTATAATCCGGTGTGCCTTATACAGTATATGGACCAATATTGAGCCACAACAGGTCTCGCAATTATTGTAAGCAGCCGCCGACTTCATTTTCCCCCGTAGAAGAAGAAATGGGGGAAAGCAGCTAAGTTAGGGCTGGAAAACGTATCACAATACAAGGATTTCATACGAGTCTATATGGATAATTGATTAGTTTTTTGTTTCAAATATCTGAAATGGAGCCAAAATGGTGACATTACTTTTTCTGTTTTATTCACAATTTTGTCTGAGCTGTTGTGCTCTTTTTTTTTTTCTATGCTATTGTTTTTTTAAAATTTTTAATTGGTTACGAAGGATGAAGACAAAACCTTTAACTGATTCTGTGCAGGTGGTTGCTAGGTAATCAGAGAGAGTGAGTTAGTTGATACCCCCCACCTTGCTTCGCGGGCTGTGAGACGTTGAGTGGCTAAAGCCGCAGATCACTGTGCAGTTCTGGGTCAGAGTTCACTGAAATGATTGAACGTAGTATCCATTGATATTGATCATGTGTTTATTGAAACGTATAGATTTAAGTTTTTTCCCACTGCTATTTTCCCTCCACCAATTATTTCTCTTTATATCTATTTTTTCCTTCCATGTTGAAAAGCAACTGATCCATTTGACTTTTGGAGATCAGCTTATTTCAATCTGCTCATCAGGCAAAAACCTTGTTTTATTGTAAAACAAGCTTTTTAATGTACACACTCCAATAAGCAGCGGGGTCAGTAGTGGATTGATAATGACTCGGATCAATTAGGTAATTGACCCTTGGAGATCAACTTGGGATAACCCAACACATCAGCCTCTACATTAACCTGATTTCCCTACTGTTATCAGTAAACCTTCCCATAGCGATTAACCACTGATGGACATTGTTGTTTGAAGACACATACTCATAACAGTAGTCATTTTTTGTCGTTGCTTAAATGCTAAGTTGGCAAATTGCCATTGTGATTTACATATCCAACCATTGTACTCCCCAGTGTTTCTCTGACAACCAGATGCTGAACCGTCTGCTTCTCATCCTGCGACATCCTGGAGTTACTGCCGCCATTAAAGATTGATGAGTGTGATCAGCTTTCAGTAAATGTGGGGCCTGGCTTGTTGTTGGTCTCTGCCACTTTAGTGCCATTACCTTGCAGTGATTCCAGAGGAAAGAATATCTTGAGTGGGACTAGGTCGTATACAATTAGAATAGTTTTTCTTTTTTCTTCTTTTTTGCTTGTTGATTTTCCCCATCAGGAGAAGTTTGAACATTTTCCATTGACTTTGTTTTTTAAAGGACGGTTGTTGGAGTAATTAATGGTGCAAAGTTAATTTTAAATGGGCTTTAAGTGGATGTTAAATTTTAAGTTTCTTACATGCTCTTTGGTCGGTAGCCACAGAGACTGATACCTACCAGACTCTACCAGACTGAAGGATTTCTTCTTCAGATAAATTAGAGGTGAAATATGTTTTACATGACTTTCACATTTTAGTTTGAGTTAGGTATAGTGTCTGGTAGAGTAATCTTTTGCATTATTCAGGCCAAAATCAAAGACTTCTGTCTTTTCTGCTTTAAGCTAACAAACATGCTGATGAAAGAAGAAAACATGAAATTGCATGTTTATTGGGAAAGCGTTACCGATTGTAATCAACCAACATTTGTCTTTTTGTGTCTGTCATCATAGTAAATCCCACCACTGTTAGTTTCAACATCTGGGTCACTGAGATCTATTAGGTATGGACAAAATGGCAGTGAAAGTGAAAGTCCATGCAACTATTTGTAAGCAGTGTTTGAATACATGACAGTTGAAATATTACAACAGTCCAAATATTGTACTCGAGTTATTGTTGGTCTATCCAGTCTTGTGCACGTTGATATTGCATTGATCATTGTTTTTTTGTTTTGTTTGTTTGTTTGTTATTGTACAGTTCAAATTCAAAACTATAATGTCATTCATATTATGGACACAATTACTTAGTGACCTTGATAACACAGGAATATAAATTTGTGTGTGCATATGAAGACCTCGGAGCGCATAAAGGTCTTCAATAAAAGGGGAACCAAGTGTCTTGAGGAACCCCTCATGTTTTTTTTTTTTTCTCAGATTAATAACTGCCAAATAACACAAAGGTCCCAGTAGACCAAGTAAAGTCTGATATAATCCAGCACAGTAACAGAAAGTCCCTCCTGCTTTTGCAGACTATTTAATGGTACGTCATAATAGACTGTCTCAAATTAAAATTAAGTTAAGGTTCTTAACTCATAGAGAAATTTCATTTAATGAATTTACTTGTTCTGTTCTGTGGTCCTAAATCTCATGACAGTTTGTTTGTGCTGCTGAGGCAGTTGGTAAATAGTTGCACACCAGAACAGAAATGTAAACTTTAGGCTCATTTTAAGAAGTCACCTGATTTATCAGTGTTTTCTGGAGGCTTTGTTGAAAATTGCGGCAATGAGCTCGAGCCCCTGGCATCACCTTGACCACCTAAAGGTGTACACAGTACAGGTTTTTTTAGGTTTTTGACTTTCATTTTTCTGCCGTCTTGCCATTTTGCTCTGGCTTTCTCTTGACCCAAATCTGATAGCCTAACATCTGGTTCAAGGTAATGGCAGCTGTCAGCTAGGCCAGAGTTCGCCACAACCTCCACCTGTATTGAATTCTGTTGAAAATGATATTGTTCAAATCCATATTTGCCTTGAATAATATCTTGCATGAATCCAACAAGTTTGTGTGTATGTTGGCTCTCCCGACGCCTCTTTTCACCCTGGCAAAAATACTGGGGTGTAAAATGAGAAGACAAGTGTCCTCTGGGTCCTTCTTCTGTCATGATTTCCTCGTCAGTTTGTGGGAAATAAATTGCCTGTACTGCAGGCCTCTAGAAGCACTCTTTATCCGTGCACTTTTGCTCCCCATGTCCCTCCTGGGGCCGGTTGTGTTGAGACTCCATGTGAGGACAAATTACACACCAACAAGACATTGTTCAGCCCCACCGAGGTTCTGCGCTTTCTGGAAGGGTCCTCGTTATAGCAGTGAATGAGACTACAAACACTGCCCCAATAGCTTCTTATTCAGTGTGATGAATAGTCTTGCCCAGCGCCCAGAAACACTAGGTGTGTCTCTAAACAAAGCCATGTTAAGCCACAAAATTACAGGAATGGCACACTGGCAGATGCAGCCTCTGCTTGGCAATTTGAGACATTTTTTTTCTTCCATAATGTTATGAGTTCAAATGGGCAAATCAGTAGTTTTATAGTTTTTATGGCATTCTGGTTTTGACTATGCAGTATAAGCATCACGAGTAGTTGTGGGAACTATGCAAAGATGAGAGAATTCTCAAGAAAAGCTTAGAACTGCTAAGTGTGTCCTCCATCAAGGCATGGTGTGGTGTTTTCTTGACTGTACAGGCAGGTGAATGTCTGAGTTGGATTTCTAAGGCGGAGAGCCATCTGATGGGGCAGGTCACAAGCAGGTTCTAGTTGAGTTTGATGGGAGGGAGCACGATTGCTTCCGGCGCTTTGTGCAGCGTCAAACCATTTGTTGTCCCCACACTTCTCCCTCACCAGACTGGTTGGCTCCAGCTCAATCCTGTGGGTGGGGGATCTGCTCATGTGACACTCAAGTTATAAGCAATGACACACACACCTATGGCTATCGTTCTAAAGAGCACTCTGAAAGTCAATTGATTTCTCTGGAGATTTTGTTGGGTTGTGAAGTAATATTTGCTACATTTTGCTTTTAGTCCTCTGTCTGAAATGTCGTTCTGTCTGAAACACAGCTTTAGCTTCTGGAAAATTACCGGTGTCATTTTCTTGAGGTGGTGTTGTGGCTCTTTAAAGTGTTTTTAATAATCGTGCAGCCGTGGGAGTCGGTCACAGATATGAGAAAGATGGAAAAAAATGTAACAACGTGAGAATTGTTCACACTGTCAGCTCACAGAAATTCGCCGTCTGTTTATGTGAGAGAAAGGTGAAGGAGTGTAAAGTATAGACGGTTATGAGGCTCGTGCCAGATCCAAGCTCGGTTTCAAAGTGGGGACTACACAGAAGGGCATTGCTCAAATAAACCTCATGACCCCGGCATCATTTCCACTCAGTCCTTCAGCCTGTGCTTTCCCAGTCAAAGCTGCTGCTTTGCCAAGAACACATAGAAGATAACCAAACGATGTGTCCACAGCATTTTATACCTAAAGGATAAAAATACACTTCAACTTAACGCTTATAAATCATATAATGCAAGATGAGCTCTCAGCTGCATAGCATTATCTCTGAAATTTTTATTTTAATAGCCTGTGAAGATAATTGACGCATCGTCTTGTACTGTAACAGTCTTCCTAGTGTGCATTTAGTCTAAATAAAAGCTGATATCACTTGTTTTCTTTACAGTGTCCTTTGCCGTTTCTTGTGACACTAAATGAAAACATGTCATGGCCAGTGGCTCTTTATTTGGCTGTTTGGTTTTGCGGAACACTTAGTTAGTTGTGCAAAGATTTTTTTTTTTCTTATACTGCAAATGGCTTGCACTGATGACTGATGGAGCATATGTCCCAACTTGGTGTAATAATGAATTAGAGGAGTTGATGGCTTGATGAGCTTCAAATTTAATAGATGCTTCCTAGAATATGCCAATCATTCAAGAACATAATAAGGTTACTTACCCTACCCATCTATAACCTACTTATCACTGTCAGTGACGCCCGAGACAGAAGTAACAATGAATTGCTTTTTTCCTGTGCTATCCTTTAATCAGTCGTAATCCTTTTATTTTGTATTATATAAAGGAGGGCTTAGGCTAAGAATCTGTCATCTGTAGAGTTGAAACCAGACAATTATGATTACAGAATAAAGACATCTAAACTATTTTTTTTCGTCTCTGAACACCTCAAGCATACTTCTTCCTCGTGTGACATCATCACAGGAAAGCAGCCGAGAAAACTTTGGAGCGCCGGAAGTCTTGCTTATCCATGGGATCCCAGAAAGATCCTCTTCGCCTGCTATTCAGGTTTAAACGGTACGGGAATGTCTACTCGTCATATCAATCAGGAAGGAGACAAGATCCGTCTCAGAGATAACTCAACCCAACAACAAAAGCAAACGATGCCTGCTGAAGCTGATGTGTCGTTATCTACATTGAAATGAGTTCTGTACCGACGTGGGCTGAAAGACCACTCAGAGAGGAAGAAGCCAGATTAGTTTTCAAATGTACACAGTGAAAAAAACCTTACGTTTTTAGAGGTAGTTCTTATAGTCTGATGATACAGAAATTTAAGGGGTTAACCATAAAGATCATTGTTGCGTTAGAAGTAGAAATGGAAAGCTTGCCAGCTTGAGAACACCCGACTGTGAAGTAGGGTGGTTGAAGCAATATGTTGTCTCTGTGTTTTGTTGCACAAGTGACTGGTGAAGGTCATTTTTTATGCGTTTGTTCATAACGATGAGGGATGACAATGTTTTAAGATATCCTGGCAGCTTAGAGAAAATGGTATAATTTACTGACTGTGGTAAATAATACCACAGTCATTTACCACATTTAAAAATGTCCGTGAATTTTTAAATTGTCCCCCAGAGACATAGAAGCTTTCAGCAATTTTTCCACATGAGACTCTTGTTCATATTGGGTCTTGAGGCTTTGCAGAATAAGGGCCTGTTTAAAGCCAGGTGGCAACTTTAGGCTGAAAGCAGACATGGTTGTAGTTCTTTTTCCCTCTGAGAGGTTGTTTCATACTCTGTCCTGTAAATGTAAGCATATTTTTACAGCATATTTGTTTGCTAGTGATTTCCCAGCGGTTATTAGCTTGCCAGCAGTCCAGACTCTTCCTTTTTTTTTTCTAGATGGGAACCCCCCACTAGTCTGCCTGTGTTGAGACCTGAATCCCCTTTCCCAGCTACAGAAGCAGCCGGCAGCCTGCTTGCCAGGCCGTCTGGTTGTCTGTGTTGGTGTCATTGAGACGTGCTCGGTACTTCAAGTCTCACTTATTTGTCTCAATGTAGAGTGACCCATCATTGCTGCTATGTCAAGGAGATGGAGGCAACCAATCATATCTGGCTCAGCGAGGCATGCACAGCCAATCAGAACCGGAATCCCCATGGTAACGTGTGCTTGAAAGCCCTGCCCTGGCCAATAAAAATGGAGAATGGCACTTGGCTATTAGAGTTTAATGGCCTGCTGCCATTAATAAAATGATATAACCTCTAATATTGAGTTTTATGTTTTCAGCCAGCACACTTGCTCTGCACAAAGATGGTGGTGTTCAAAATAGAAAAACAGTAGGACACATGGACTCAGACATTTGTGTCTGTTCTCTCGCAGTACTAGTCAACAAGAGAACTCAAGACACTTGTCAAAAGGACATGTTTAAACCGTAGCCAAAGATTTGACTTCATTCATGTCAAGCCAGTTGCTACAGCTAGCTTACAGTGGGTCACTCCAGAGCAGGAGGCAGTCAGACTAAGGTTTGCATGGCCACTACCTCATTCATTATTTTAACCAGCTTCTGCCAGGCTATGCTACCCTGCTCTCCTCTAAATACTGGTATTCTCCACTCTGTTCCCTCCTTATGTAATGGCAGAGCAGCAAGTGGTGTGTGTCATAGCTGTTTCCATGGTAAGGGTAGCTGAGACTCTATCACAACACAGCATGCGCCAGCTGTGGTACCTACTCTGGAAAAGACCTGCATGTTCTCTTTTAAGGGTTTCATTTAAGATTTGTTCTTTTACAGGCTGAAAAAAGAAGCTTGTAAAAGATTCAGTGCCTTGCAGAAGTATTCATGTCCTCTGACCCTGCTGTTTAAACATTTTGTCTTGTTATTGCTAACTGCATCCTTCAGTGGGGTTTGTTTGGATTTTATGTGACAAAAACATCTAAAGTGTGGTAGACATTTCCATTCTGTCTCCTTTTATTCTGACACAGATAAATTATAATCCAGTGCAACTAAATGCTTTAAAGTTCCTTTAAAGGCTAATTGTCCTGTTGTAAACTTTTTTTTAACTTTCAGTGTAAATACAGATGTTTTGTTAAGATGTTCTGGTTTATTGCAGCACATTTGTGAATAAATGGCATCATGGGGAAAAAAGCAAATAGCTTAGGAATAAGGTTTTGGAGAAGATCAATGAAGCGTTTGGTTATAAATATTATCCTAATCTTTGAGTGTCTCTTAGAGTACTGTTTAAGCCATCATCTGAAAATGGAATAAAAAAAAAACATACAGGTAGCCAAGAGGTCCATTGTATCTCTGGAGCAGCTAAAGAGATCCACAGGACAGGAGGAAGTATCTTATGAGATATTAACTTTTATTTGTGCGCTCCAAAAGCCATTGTTGAAAGCATTAAAAAGCAGGCCTGTCAGGATAACAAGTTTTGCTGGACGATAAATTGTCCCAGAAATTATTGCGATAAGCACTGATATTGTTGTTTTGAAACCATTTTCAAGTGATATAATGGTAACGACATAACAATGCAAGAACGCGTTCTCGAAGATCAATAAACTTTCAATTCTAACGAGTATCCAACATTCAACACTGAAACTGGAATCATTTAAATATCCACAATAAACAAGCAAAGACGACAACAAGAAATAAAAACAAATAAATAAATTATGAAGTCTCTGTAAACAAAACTGTCCTTCAAATAAAGGGCTAGTCGAGCCCAAAGCACCAGACTGAAGACTGACTTTTGCTATCCAGTTTTTGGTAGAAAGAGAAAAACGATACAATAGAAGATATTGAGCTTGCTTTAATTTATCATGCGATTAATTGATTCGTTGTTTATTGTGACAGACCTAGTAAGAAGCAACAATCCCCGCTGAACATTTATCAAACATGTGGAAGAGGGTGCTCTGGTTAGACGAGACCAAAGTTGAACTTTTTGGCCTGCATTCAAAATGCTGTGTGGGAGAAATCTAATGATGTACTTTACCCTGGAGACACCCTCCCTTCTGTTCATAACTATGCCTTACTTTGGTTTATTCTATCACATAAAATCTCAATAAAGTACCTTGAGGTTTAACAACATCAATTGCCTTAAGGAACTTTATTTACATGCTTTTTAATATAATGCCTTTTTTTTTTTTAAGGCAATGAGTTTTTACTTTCTAATATACTGAAGGTATCCTTCTATATATTTAAACCTGTGTCCATTAGCTGCTGACAGATTTTCAGAGGATGGTGGTAATTAATAAGATATTACTGCACTTTGATTAATAATTGATGGTTTTTCATTTAGTGCCCTCAAATTCTGCTTGTGGTAACTTAAGAGTAAGATGGAGAAGGAGCAGTTTTAGCTTTTGAGAACTGTTTATGTTGGTTTCAAGAGCCTAACCTATCCAACTTTAAAGCTTTTGTTTGCTGAATCTGTTCCGTCATTTGGAAAATTGTATTTTTCTCTGTGCAGGAAATCATATTCATCGTTATTCAAGGGACAAAAGTCGAGTTCAGGTCATTAAATGTTTTTTTTTTCCAGCCACTCTGCTCTGTCAGGTCAATAATAATAAAAATAAAATATTTATTGACTATTATTCCATATGCAACTGTGGCCAGGAATCTGCCACACTATACTCTGTTGAGCATCAACTGAGCACATCAGAAGGGCAGCAGCACCCACTGGGCGCTGACTTTATCTGTAATCGTCAAGGGGAGAAATCTGTTAGCTTGTCATGAAAAGCATGTAATCTGTAGATTTATCTCAAAAATTGTGACATTCCGGGTTCATTTTGATTGTAGAATCTTCACAAAAACCATTGTTCTCTAGGTATAACTGGTTTGCAAAGTGTGTCTGTTTATGCCAGAAATCATTGAATAATTTAATAAAATTACTTTGTTTAAATAGCACCAATCACAGATTTTCTTAAGGCCCAAATGTGTCTAATTCATCCATTGACTGTCATGTGAAAAAAATTAGGATACTCCATGTAATTTAATAACATTTTTTTTAAATAAATATTCACACAGTCATTTAAAATCTATAATTTCTGGGAAGAAATGTGATTTATTTGCGCTTAAATAACAATATTTGAAAGGTTGCCCCACTCCTAACTTTCTGGAGTGAGATGTTTGAGAAGTTTCCTGAAAATACAGCTGGTATGAAGTTGCACCATTTCAAAGTGGTCGGTGACAAGGGTTTGGCTTCGCCTAGAACTTTCCATTTCTAAATTTTTAGCCAGTCCTTGGTGGAGCTACTTGTATGTCATTGTCATGCTGCAGGGTTCAGTTCTGCTTTAGCTTTATTTATGACTTTTTTTCTTTTTACTTTAAACTGACAGTAGAATTTATTGTAGATTCTATGATGCTGAGATGGCTGAAGTACATGGTCAGTGTCCTGCTCATGATCTGACCCAGGCGTGTTACAGCAGAGACGTGTCTGAAATTTGCATGATGCCTCTCCTCAGTGCCTGGATTTGAAGACCCCTGGTACATAGGAATGGTCTCTATATAGGAGACCATTCAAACCAATGGTCTCGTATATAGTGAAACTTGGATCCAATTATAATTTAGTAAAATAAAAATGTACGACAACTGGTAAAGCATTATCCGAGGAAGAAAGGACAGCTGATTGTGATTAACTTTGGAGCAATCCCTCTTTTTGAGCAAGCAGTATCCGAAGTAAACTCATTGTACTCCTTTTTATCCCAAATTAACAAGTAAATAGCGTTTTACCTCAAACACTGTTCCACTTTCAGCTGCCTCTCTGCCACATTAACTCTTTGTGCTTCAACTGTTTGCTTCCCTCAAGAGACTCACAAATGTATTTAGCAAAAAAACCAAACATTTTTATTGTACAATATGGGAAGTGACCCTGTAAGACATTTCTAAGTAGGCAAGTGTTATTTCCACATAACCTCAAACAGTAGTTCTTTTTGTTGTGTTTTTGATTGACCTCAAGTCTTTCCAGGTGAATGGCAGCCGTACAGTGACGCAGGCACACGTTACTGTAAACTCTCTGTCCTCAATGTGAGCTGGCTTCACTTGGTTTTGTGTAGCGAATGGGTTTTTCTCAGCACACGGTTGAGCGCACAGTCTGTTGCTACAGGCGAAGCGCGGTGCTCTCATTTCAGCCTCTCTGGGGAGAACTGTGCCATCGGAGAGAAATGATTGAATCTCTACCTCTGCTCCATTTTCACTCATTTCTCCTGGACTGGATCAACTTGTGCTTCCAGCACAGACTTTGTGTATGTGTGTGTGCGTGTGTTTGTATGTGTGTTGTATGCAGATGGCCATATGGGCCCTCACTCAGTCCCGCATTGTCATCCTTTCATATACCTTTGCTGTTTTACCTTTTGCTCAGTTAGATAGTGAAATTGTTGCTTCATATTTAAAACTGTGATTTCCTGTGTGTTTCATTTGCAGACGCTGATATGCATTGATGATGAGTGGAGTCGGTGAAAACTCATCTGACCCTGCGAGGGCAGAAGCACGAAAACGCAAAGAATGCTCTGCTGAACTCATAGGACCCAGGTAAGCTTCAAGAATGATCAAATCCTACTTGCCAACTTATTTCATCTCACACCGCTACCTAGAGATTTTAGTTTTTCTTCACGTTAGTAATTTGAATTACCAGGCCACTGCAGATTGATCTACTTTCCCTCTGCTGACAATTTCAAAACTAAAAAGGAAACTCAGGAAGCAGTGCAGGTCAGTTTACCCATCTACGATTTCAGACTCTTGCAGTTTTGTTCAGGAAATTTCATACTCAATTTTACAGAAAATGATGTAACATAATCTTTTTTTATTTTAAAATCTCCACACAGTCTCCGGTAAGAAAACAGCCTTATGGGACTCTGAATATTCGGTTTTGATATTGGTTATAATCTTGTATTTCATAAATGTCAACTAGTACAAATGTGCACGGACAAAAATCAAACGAGGTGTATTATAAAATCTTGAAAAATCAAATTCAGTGTTTCTATAATTAGCTCTGTTGAATTAAGTTAAAGTATAAAGCAGTTTGTTTGCAGGTATAAAGGAAAGTAGGTTGGGATGACAGAGCAATGTTTGGATCTAAAATAAGGGCACAAATTGACCCAGAACCATCAAGGAGCCTGTATATAATGAGTTATCTTTTCCAGGAGATACCAGGAGTTTTTACAGGAGCTCCAATGTCCTGTGTAAACGTATCTACTTTCCTTCACACAATGGCCTACAGCTTTTTTTTTTGTTGAGCTTATTTAGGAAGGTCGTCTATGGTGCCACATGTAAGAACTTGTTGATAATTAATGTTAAACTGTTGGAAAGCTCTTTTATTTCCCCCTTAAATGGTGCCAGAGTAACAGAGTGTAAGAAAAAATACATTTATGGGTTGAGCAACAGGGTTGAGGATGTGGGTTGTACCCATGAAAAACTTGGCAATTTCTCCCTGCTAATGCGAAACATCTTTAGGTGGAGGCAGTGTGATGGCAAGGGGCGGTACGGTCCTCGCTGGAAAAATGAGGCTTGTTGTCGTAGGTGGAAATCTCAATGTAGAGGGATACAGAGATGAGGTTCTGCTGTCAGTGGCCTTCACATAAATCCACTCTCATGGACTGAGCTCTAGCCTCCAAGATGTCAACCTTTGCTCACACAGCAATTTAGAGTGGAGAGGATGGAATGGTCTCGTTGCAGTCCTGACTCTTAACCACAGTGACCCATCTTGGGCATCAATTTGAGTGTGCTTATAATACCAAAGCGACCAACACAACCACATTGACAGACTTGAGATTGAAGCTAGGTGAACCATAGGAGCAAACCGTACAGTGTCGGGCTGAAACGATTCATCAGAGCTATTGTTTAATTTGAGTACCTTGATTATTAGAATTCCTCGACGCATCGTTCAATTACATTTACTTTTTAGTGCACTGTAATCATTTGATTTCTTTTTTTGTTTTGTTTTTAAACTTCATTAGTGTTGTGTGCAGCACTTTAATGAGCTGATGAAGAATGCTAAGTGCTATTAGCAGCTATGGAGGGAGATGGAGAGGCACAGAAAGCTTTCCAACAGCGCAGCCTCAATGCGGCAACACTTCAGCAGGAAACATTAAAGTGTAGGTTGGGCCTAAAACAATCAAATCCAATTTGATCAAGCCTGTAAGCATTGTGTCCGAGCCTGATTCAACCTGACTAATTAACTTTAGAGGCCTGAGACCAAAGTAAACTTGACATATTACTATAAATTGCTATCAGTTTACATACTTACAGATCTTTAACTTTGTGCTCTGCTGGCTTATTACTGTAACTCTCCCCATTTTTAGCTTGCATTAATATCTTCAAGCTCCATTTTCTCACTTGTACTTGCTGATCAAGAAGAGTAATGATGTGAAAAAACAATAAAAAATAGATTAGAAATATGTGTAAAAAACTTTTTTATACTTCAAACTTGAGACTGAAAGTGAAGTGTTACAAAAAGGCAATGTTTAATGTCTCAATTTAAGTTTGCTTTTTAATTTTTAAAGTTGATGTGAAATAGTTTTGCTCTTTACATTTTTTTTTCATACTTCAAACGTGAGACTAAGAGTTTGATTGAATCATTTTGTATTTTAAGTGTGTCTTAAATGTGTTTTCTTAAATAGGAACTGAATTGTTTACTAGCATTTTCTCTGTCATATGTTTCTTTAAGTAGCTACTAGATGCTCAGAACAATCAGTATATTACTTGATTACTAAAATTATTATTTACAACAGTGTGTGACCCAGCTAGTGACCAGCCTTACATTTATTCCTACCTAAAATGGCTGGAAGTACATAGCAACATATCATATTAGGTATGCATGATTATAAAAACATTAGTAAGCATTTTGAAGGTTTGCTGTTAAAACCTCAGACATTTAGCTTGGTGCTTCTAACTGTATAAATGAGTGCAAACAGTATGGAAAGATTAAAGGAGCTGTCTGAGCTCCAATATGCATGGTGGGGGATTTGAAGAGTTTAAAATCAGAATCATCGCTGTATTAAAAAAAAATGGCTACAAGTGGAGCACAATTACAACAAATGCAGACATGACCACATCTGGTCATGTCAGCCCACTCTCCCTTAACACAGACTGCCATATGCTAAAAGATGTCTTAAGAAACCCTAAAGTGTCATCGTTAGACTTACAGCAACTCTTGCCATTGTTAATATAAAAGTACATTCCTGTACAATCAGAAAGAGAGTGCAGTAGAGGCAATGTTTGCTCATCAAGAAAAACGGACTTAAGGCTGAGTTGTAGTCACACGTTTAGAGGTTCCCATTGAGCGCACTCGAGCAGAGCAAGCGGTGTCGCCTATATACTTGATGCATACTTTGGTGCAGTATTCTCCAATCATGAGCCGTATTAGAGAGTTCCTATACATGTCAGTGCAGGTGTACCTGCTCTGCAAGAGAACATTCCAGATTGTCCAGTTTGAGTGAAAGGACCAGGAATCGCGCCAACATGAATGGGCGGGGATGGCACGTTTATCACATATTGTCTCTGTCCTAGTTCAATACAATGAATGCAAACCTAGCTTAAATATTACCAGAGCTAAACAAGTGAAAGAACGAGGGCTTTTGGAACAATGGTCTTTGGACAGACGAATCCAACACTGAATTATTTAGACACCAGCATCTTAAGAATAATCCAAATACATTAGCGGAGAAGAGCTTCATATAAACTGTAAAGTATGGAGGTGGAAGAATTGTCTTGTGGAGATGCTTTGCTATAGCTGATCCGGGCCAGTTCAGAATTAACACATGGAAGGTCCTGGAATAGAATATAGTCCATTAATTCTTTTGAGATGCCGTGGCTTGAAACCCTTAAACATGTTACAGCTTCAAGGCAAGAGTGGGAGAAAGTGGCAGATGTATTCAAGGAGCAACTCACTAAAAGTTATTCCAACCGAGGAGGGTAACACTGGGATTTAGGAAGGAGGGAATCATTTCTTTGCTGTAGAAAATGCTTGTATCTTTTTGTTTAATGTTGTGATTTTATAAAAGATAAATTAGCCATCTAAGTGATCTTTTCGTAATGAAAAATGCTAAAAAGTTGATAAGGTTTCGTAATTTTCCCAACATTGGTCCCCCATTGCTTTCTTATGACCGTTTTCCCCTCTTGTTGTTTTTATGTCTGTGCAGTCCCAAGCGGAGCAACGAGAAGCGCAACCGCGAGCACGAGAACAAGTATATTGAAGAGCTCGCCGAGCTGATCTTCGCCAACTTCAACGACATCGACAACTTTAACGTCAAACCTGACAAATGTGCAATCCTGAAGGAAACTGTGAAGCAGATCAGGCAAATAAAGGAGCAAGGTACGAGTGACAGTCTGGTTGTGCCGTCGGCATTCTGAATGAACTGCAAAAAAAATATGATGGGTCCCAAATAATAAAAGTGAAAGCTTGTTCAGGGTTATATTGAATATTTTGAATTTACAGCTCGTAGTGAAAAAAAACCCCATCTTGCTAGACGACTAAGTGACCATTTTAAGGTTTTTTCAAAATGTTATTTTTAATCAAGCAACGATCAGTGGGGATATTCTGTTTTTCCTTCAAGGTTGCTGCAAGGCTAAAATGTTCTCCTGTTGTAAATTTAGAGACAGATATCAGGTTGGTCCTTGCTTTTGAGAAAGGGCGCCAGAATATCTTATTTAAAAAAAAAACATAGCCTTTTTAAGATGCACAAATAAAACCAGTTAATAATGTCATTCTATTTTATTTGACTCATACATCTGCTATGTAAAAGTGACTAAAGTGACACAAAAATCCCATTCCTTATCGAGCCTTCTGCATTCACTCGGAGCAAAGCAAACGAAGGGCTGGTTCATCCTCTTCCTCTCTGTCCTGTATAGGCTGGTGGTCAGGCAGGGGAATCTTTTTATAGCTGCTTACAGATGCTGAACGTTGTGCTTTGAAGGAATGCCTTAGATTCTTTTAACTGCACTTCATTTCTCACTTTATGGGGAAGGGTTGTGTCAGATGTCAGTGCTACATATTTTTCTGTAAAAGGTGCAGTTCAAATCAAGTCTTTTTTTTTTCCTTGGTAAAGGTCTGCAAAAAGTTTAAAAACTTTTTTGTCCAATAATGTAATCATTGTGTGTGAAAATTTGAGAGAAAAAAAATCAACCATTTAATTCAGCTGCTTATGTTTAGTAGGGAGATTATCATCCATATGTTCTTGGGACCCTCTTATTAAATAAAAGAACCTGAATCATTTGTTTTGTATACTTACCTTTATAATTTTATAAGGATGTCTTTCTGTTTCCTGTGGATATTAATGCGATACAGCACAGGCCCATTTCTTTGAGTCACACTTCAACATGGGAAAGGCAAGAAAACGTGCCTTTTATGGAAGGCAGATGTGTTATATATTTATAGGTGAGAAAATGGGTGCATTAAAAGAGCTAGCTGCTTCAATATACATATATCTATAGTCAGACTTGGGGAGCTTAAACGACATATTGTGAAAAAATAGGATAGTTTTGGCGTGATCCTAAAACGTCCGAGTTGTAAAAACCTTAATTTTAAGATTAAAAGTCTTGAATACACCCAGATTTTTTATGTCATGGTCATTTTAACTCTTGACATTTGTTAATTACTTTTTTGTACTGGACATATTTTGAGAAATCTTTCTAATTCTTAACATTTTTTATGAAAGATGATCAATTTCAATACAAACTTCAAATGACAGTGTCATAAAAGAAAAAAAGGTGTTCAACATAACCTATCCATAGTTGAAAAACTAATAATAAAACTAATGTTAATGATAGGACTTTGCATTATCTGCTAATAGGCAACTTTGCACAATAAAGAAAGCAAAAAAAATGCACCGCTGTTCTGTAAATTAATGAGCTAGTCAAACGTATATGGTGCCTTGTCTCGCCAGTTTATGATGTAGTTGTTAATACGTTACACAATCCTTTTAATTGATCAAACGCTCCTGCTATCTGTGGCACAGTGCCACACTTCTGCAGAGAGACAGAAAGCCAGGGAAGGCGGCCATGACAGTGAGTGATGGGTCTACACTCAGAGCAGCTGTGTTGGTCTGCAGGACCCCACTGGGCCTGGAGAAGTCCTGCTGATGCACGGATCATTAATGCTGGAAAAGATTAATACTTGTCTGTGGGCTGTTGCACAAACCCACAGCGCAGAGGGAAACCTGCATTCGTGTCAACTTTCACACATCCATACCCATAAAAAGGAAGAGTGTGATTCTGTTTGCTTCTCACCACAATCTTTTGTCACCATATGGTCAGCTCTCTCCTTGGCATGGTGCGCCCGTTAAATGTGTTCCCCCACCCCCCAAACAGCCCACTCATATTCCGCCTCTCATCGTCTGCTTGGAAAGTAGGGCAGCCTACGCTATGAACATAAGGCCTCTCTGCATGTTTATTAACCTAGTCACATGGACAAAGTCATAACTCCTTATTTTAGTTACTGAAGCTGAGAGGAATCTCTAGTTGTTCAAATCTGAATGAAATGTTTGGTGGATTTTAAGGGATTGGTCTTGGAATTTTGTACGTTTCTTTATCTGTGCCATTTTAAAATGTTGATAACAAATCCACCAATCAGAAGTGTGATTTTATTTTATTTTTTCCTTTAACCTGGATTTTTGACCAATTAGTTCACATTTTTAACCTGCTTTAACATCTCCTACTAGTGATTAGCGTGGCTAGCATTGCTGAAATAGTAGTGTGTGTATTCCTTAGAGCAAAGGTTCCCGAAATATTCAGCTTGTGACTCGCAAGGTATGACTGAAAAAAGAAATTATACAAGCATCACTAGTGTATCAATTAACTTGGTGCATTGGCGACAATGTATTGCGTGTTTCTTTTAATATATATATATTTTTATTATCTCTTGTTGCATTAATTAGCAAAGGTATGTTTTTACCAGGGATACACTATATATCAGCACCAACATTGATATTGGCCAATATTAGTCTTTTTGTCCTTACCACAACTTTGGGAGGAAGCATTAAATTAGAGATTATGCTTCCTTACCTCAACTCAGTTCCACCTAATATTCCCAGATCTGGCAGGCAGAGGTTGGAAACCAACTCTGTTCAGCTTTTCTGTTATTTATTTACTAATGGTATTGCTCTTGTTCACCCTATCACAGCCTTGATAAAGAATATGTCTACAGATATCATAGAAAAGCTTCTATTTAAAATTGATTTATGCATCAATTTGTGCTTCATCTGACTTCATTTTAGATGGCCAGTGATGTTGAAAGCGTTGATCGGTCGACCATGCTAAAAGTCAACCAAAACTTTTGGTTGAATCTCTAAATTCTATTGAATTAGTTTTATCCTAGTTACTGGTAAATTACAGTTTAGCAACATATTTCACACATTGTGAAAATACAGTATAATCTTGGAATCTGTTTTGTTGCAAGAAAATCTATTTTTTTCTTATTTGATGAATTTCCTAAATTTGGTAGACATATTTTGAAAAGCTAACTTTTGAGCTTTAGGTAGCTTAATCTAATCTCATATTATTATTGATGATAACATGATTAAGTTTGTTTGGTATTGGATAAGTAAAATGTTCTGCCCTTCCTGGGAACAATTTGTTCTCCTATTTTGTACATGATTTGTTTACACATTCTCCCTGTTCCATAATAGACTCTTATTTTTTTTGCACATGACGATGTAATCTATCCAGTGTCTGTCACCAGTGTGGCAGTCGTGCGCTCTGACACGCTCATTTACAGCAACCTTTCACTCTGTTTGCCTTACTGTGCTTGGGCTGGAGCCACGGCCGCATTGTTTTCACTAAGGGACCGAATGTGTTTGCTTTGTTACCAGATGGATACTTGTTAAAATCCCTGTCAGCCAGTGACCTCTTTTAAGTATGTGGGTCGACTGCAAGGGGAAATGCAGAATCGTTTGCTTGTGCTTCTCCTCTGTGACCTCTAAGTTTTGTCTTTGTGTTGTTGTTGTTTTTCTCCCTCTGCATTATGAACTTGTTGCATTGGATCCCTGTATGTGGCTTTTAAGTTTGTCTTATTGATTTATCTGATCACAGAAAAGGCTGCAGCAGCAAACGAGGAGGAGGTGCAGAAGGCTGATGTCTCATCAACAGGCCAAAGTGTGATTGACAAAGATGCCTTGGGACCAATGATGCTGGAGGTGGGTGGATTGCGTTTGTATTTTTCATTCATGATGTCATTTGCAGTGCCTTGCCATTTCCTTTTAACATTTTGCCACATTACAGTTTAAACCTCCTAGTGCTTTTATTGAGATTATTTTTTATATCCATTATATATAAACTTTTGGTGCATGTCTCTCACACATTAAGAGATTAACATGTGGACTTTATTCTTTGCACAATAACTTAGGTTGTACTTTTCTAGTCTTACAATAGATTATTAACTAGGCCATTTAAACACAGTAATAATCTCTAAAATAAGCCAGTGTTTTTCAAGCCTAGTCCTCAGAATCCACTGTTCTTTATGTTTTAGGTATGTCTCAAATGACTGTATTGCCTCCACAGTAAGCTATCATATGCTCCAGAAGCCTGTTAATCACACATTTGTTTAAGTCAGGCTTGAGGCAGCAGGCAAACCCCTACAACATGCAAGATGGGGGGTTCTGAGGATCAGTAATCTTTGTCATTCCATTGTAATTCATGTTGCATGTTTAGTGTTACTGTCTCACAAGAAGGAGTAATTCCAACCCAGTCTTAAGTCTTTTGCAGCCCCTAAAAGCTTTTCCTACAGGTTTGTCCTGAGTTTAGCTGCGTCCGCAGGTTAAAAAGTTCAGTCTTGATTTCCTGCTACTAGACCGTCTTATTCCACACGTCTGTTGTGCCTCAAACGACAAAAAGGGATGTTCTTCTCGCCATCCTTTCGTTATTGTCAGATTTATGGAGAGATTGTCAAATAGTTGTCCTGTGAACAAATTCTCCCACCTGCAACTCCTCCAGAGTTACCACAGTCTTCTTGGCTGCTTCAAAAAATAAAGCTCTCCTTGCCCAACCTGTCAGTTTGTGAACGGCATTGTCTTGTTTTACTCTTTCAATGTAAAGATGATGTGTCCGACCTAATACTGCTTAATACTTCTCCAGAACTTTAACCCTGATGCGTCTGATCATGTCTCCACAGAACATCTGTATTCATACTGAGATCAAATTGCACTCGGGTCCAAGATTTCATTATATACTCCACTTAATAGTGTAATACTAAGTGAAATACTCTACCACAGGTCAACTCACCTCTTGAAATTATGATTGATGTCTAACGAAGAGTACCATTCACAGAGAACAATCACAGCTGTGCCAGTAGTGATTATGTCAGAGTGTAGCTGTGTGAGGCTAAAGCTGCCAGCATCTTGTATCCGCCCCTGATTGGCTGTAAATTACCAAGCTGAGCAATGGCCTGGTTGTACAACGGAGAGCCTCTGAAGTGCTTATGTATAATGGGAAAGAAAGCAACAGCTCATCGAATGAATCAGTCCATTGAGTCCGTCCTCTCACCCATTTCCGCCCTCCCCGGCTTGCTCAGGTCTCCCTCACTCCCCCACCCCTCATCTTCCCTTCTTTCGCCTCTAGATCCGTCCTGTCATGGAATATTTATAGCACTCCTGGTCCAGCGTCACTGAATCGACACACTAACTCGCGGCTAAATATAGCCCAGCGCAGCCTGCGAGCTTTCCCATCTGTCAGCAGTCCCCAAAACACGGCGATAGGCCATTCACACCAGCTCCGCTCCGAGCCGCGATCCCTTCCGCGATCCTGGGCTCATTACAGGCCGTTCAGAGGAGAAAGGCCAGCAGCAGAAACACACATCCCCATCTCCCCCGTCTCCCATTCTCCCCCCCCTCCCCTCTGAGACTCTTTGCTCTCCAAACACAGAGAGATGGAGAGGAGTGTGGGGAAACATTGTGTTGCTCTTTTAACCTTCTGTGGACAGATTCATTACGTCACATCACTGTTACGTATGCAGTGCCTTAAAAAGTATTCATATCTTCTTTTCCTGATTTTATGTTACAACCATAAACTTCAATGTATTTTGCTGGGATTGTATTGAGTTGTGAAGTGGATTTTTGTCGTGGAAAAAAATCTTTAGTCTGTTCTATACGTGGAAAAAGACACTGTGGACAGATGAGAGCAGTATTTTTGCTTTTCTTCAAATTTGATGCTCATCTTTCTGAATAAACCAACCCAATGCAGGGAAGCCAGGTGGGGGAGACATAGTGTTGTAGGAATCTTTGCTTTCTTAGAATGTAATTATTTATTTTTATTTTTTCATGGTTTTGCAAATCAGTGGAAGGAAATATATACCAAAAGACTTTCCACTGCATTTGTAGGGAAAGGTGGTTCTGCAAAGTATTAACTCAAGGGGTCTTGAATACAAATGCACACCAAATTATTATTTTTTTCATATTACTTTTAAAAATATTCACTTTCATTTTACAATTGCAAAGTTTCCACGCACTTTTAATGTCTTAAGTTCATGCATCTAGAATGTAATTCTTAACTCTTAAATTCATTTAAAAAATTGAAGTTGGCCTTAAATACTTTAATCACAGGTCTTAAATTTTGTCGTGACTGAACTATTTAATCTTGTATATCCTATACTGGGTTTTTTTAAGTATTATTGATAATGACCTTAAATAGGTCTTAAAATCTTACATTTGAGTTGGTAAAAACTGCAGAAACCCTGAATTACTTGCTCCTTTTGAGTTGATCTTTCACATAAAATCCCAATAAAACATAAAATATTTGGTTCGGACATTACAAAATCTCCAAAATCTCAACTTGCATGAATACTTTTACATGGCTTTTGCACCATCTTCAGAATACTCTTTATTCTCGATGATGTTTAATACCTTTTTTTTTTTATTTTTAGTCATTACCAAAAACTATTAATGTCATGTTGCAGCAATAGGCTGTAGTTATTGTTCACAAGTAAATAGAGCTGGGAGCAGAGATTGTACAATTATTCCCAACGTTGCCGTTTGGAACACATTGACTTGTATTGGCTCAGCCGTCTCTCCAGTGTATATTTAAGGAGGGCACTGTAAATTAAAAGTATTGGCTAACGGCATTGAGCAACAGTGTCTGGAGGAGCATTAGAGTTGGCACTACGCAATGTTTATCTCGTCCAGTCCATGTTCTTTCCTCACACAGGATGGACTTGCACAACCACGTTGCAGTTTGGAACAGGCCCAGTTAATGCACTGATGGATGAGGTAGCTTTGAGTTTGTTTTTAGATTTGGAAGTGTCAGAGCAGGGGATGGAGAACCTCCATCATGCTGTAATCTTGGATCAAATGGAAGGGTTCAGCGAACCTTAACATTTTGTCTGAGGGGGTGTTGGACTGTGTGGTTTTGTAGCTGTTTCAGGAATGACTGAAAATAAATGTATTGTATGTCGCACTAAAAGTTTCACAATTGTTTAGTTTAACTGTAGCGATTAAGCAGGGGTGAAGAGCAGATGTCTTTGGTTCTATCGTGACACCGGCTTTACAAGCGGCAACGTTCTGTTCCTGAAGGCTGTAGGTGATTTGATGGCCTAATTGACACCAGCTTGTGTGTAATGGCTGACCTGGGGCTGTGTTCTTTCAATTAAGTGCTGCTCCTCCTTCTTATGCTTTAATCAGCCACATGGGTTTATTCTGCTTTTATCAGTTTCACTGATGTTCAGCGTTTTTGGCTGGTACTAATTGTACCAGTGGTTTTTCTGTAAGCGTAGTGTAATAACATACAAATAACAGAGTAGGCGTGTAACATAAATGAGAGTTCAGTGTGTACTCCACTTTTGGGTCGTGGGTCGTTATGGGTATGGTAGAACGGAAAATGGCAGATAATACAAATGTTTTCTGGTTTCTCTTAATAAAATAAAGAAATCGCCCATATTAGGAACGAGCCTCTTTAGTTATTTTTGCAAAACGGTTTAAAAAGCTTTCAACCACATTTTGCTCCTCTAAGGGCTTAAATGTCAAACAATAACTAGTCGTGTATTTAGAATAAATTAGATAAAAGTTTCAATTGGTCCTTCATGCAAATTAAAAGGCATTATAAAACAATGCAAAATTCTAAGCTAAAATTAAATTAGCTTAAATTAAAATAGTAAGTCACTCATCTTGTTTGAACATTTTGGTGGCAGGTGGAATGATGCTTGCTACAGTTGCTTAATTATATGAGGTTTTGTCTTGCCATACACCACTCTGCTGCCATTTCACCACAAACTCAAAAGTCTTGGCAGGGCTAATTTCTAATCCAGCAGTTTGTGTCATTATTAGCTGCTTTTCTTGCATTAGTTTGGTATGGAGAGCTTTTAAATAGGAACTTGATCTATAATATTTTTGTGTGTTGACAGTTTTAAATATGAATGAGAAATATTATATTTGGAGTTTCTCGAGGCTGCTTTCTCGGGTCACTTAATGTGTTTGTGTCTTTATGGATAAAAAAAACAATCAGGCACACACCAGGAAAACAAACTTAAATGGCTGCATGTTTGCAAAATAATAGATTTTGATATCATATTTGTCTATAAGGTCTAGAATGATCTTAGGCTTATGTTTTACAGTATTAACTATCTAGGCCCCTCTGATCTCCCCTTACGAGCTATGACCAGAACTAAATTAGAGGAAGCATCATTTTTTCTCTTTGCTCCTCCACTCTAACCTGAAATGTCCAGAATTTTGTTGGCTTCTTTAAATTGGGACTAAAACTCTTTTGTTTTTCCTGCAACTTTTCCATAAAGGTCAAAAATTACTTTGTTCATTCTTGGCATGTTTTAACTTTGCTTTTAAAGCTTTTTCAGTGCTTTTTTAAAAATGTATTTTATTTCTTTTTACATTGTACTATTTTTCTTTACACGTTTTCTTGTCTTGCTGTGTGTAAATGGTATGATACAAAAAAGACAAATTTATACCAGTTGCTCAGACATCAGACAATATTTGCATAGTATCTGCTGTTTTTGAATGCTTTCATGCTAAATAATAGAGATTAAAACCCAGTAAATCTGAAGAAAAACACAATTACTTGCATCAATAAATTAAAGTTGCAGCTTTCCCTTGTCTGAGTAAGGGAGAGCATATTAATTGGTGATATTCCCCCTTTAGGCCACTTGCAGCAGGGTTATTAACATAGACTGATTAATGAGGGTGATTGCTGCGCAAATAAAATCCTAATTATTCATGAATTGTGTTTTTGTGAGGAGGAACTTTGTAAACAAACTCTAAACCGCCTCTTTGCCCCTCCAGGCCCTCGACGGTTTCTTCTTCGTGGTGAACATGGAGGGCAACATCGTGTTCGTGTCTGAGAACGTGACCCAGTACCTGCGCTACAACCAGGAGGAGCTGATGAACACCAGCGTGTACAGCGTGCTGCATGTCGGAGATCACGCCGAGTTCATCAAGAACCTGCTGCCTAAATCCCTCGGTTAGCCCTCGGCTTATTCTCCCTGCCAACGAATTCTGCCTCTGCTCCATCTACCTTGCATCACCTGGTGCTTTTTATTAGCCATGTCGTTGTGATTTAAATGTTTATGGTGGTTTTTTAGTGCCGGAAAGCTGGCTTGTAAAAAAAAAAAAAAAAAAAAATTTGCAGTGTGCAAAGATCCTAAAGGTTCTTCTTTTTCTGTTTTGCTGATGCTCAGCCCAGACTTTTTCCTCTCACTCTTCTCCTCATCCTCCCTCGCTTCTCAGCTAATTAACTTCCTTTTTTGGCTTCTCTCTCCTGTCAGCAGCATAATGCTCTTCCTACATTCTCATTTCGTGCCCTTACTTCCCCTTCTCTTCACTTTTTTAAAATGTTTTTCTCTCATTCTCTGCCGCACACTCCTATCGAGGTCCTATTTTCTTGTTCTCAATTTCTCATACTTTCTAGCCCACCCATTAAAGTTATTCTTTGTGCTTATTTAATGTAAACATTACCACTGTTTGTGCAATCCTCAGCTTAGCTCAGGAATCCCCCCTCATCTGTCCCCCATCATCTTGTTCCTTCAAATTTACCCGTACGGCTTCACTTCCCATAAGGTGAGCTTTGTGTTACTGCATCCCGTCAGGAGCGCTGAGTTCTCCTCTGCTGGTGCTCCGGATTGAGGTCTGAGTACCCGGCCATCTGGGTGGGAGAGCTGCGCAGAGCAGAGTACCCTGGAAATGATCCCTGGGCTGTGTCCCAGTTACTGGGAGATTATCAATGCACTGAATGAGATCACAAACCAGATGGAGTGTGATGGGAGTTTGCTATAAAGAAATGAGTTGGCCATACATGTCTTTTTTATCTTGCTTGTCGTGCGTGCGTGTGTCTGAGTGAGTTATTTTGTGTCTGTGTAAGTGTTGGACAGGAGAAGAAAGATGGGCAGTGATGTTTTGGGAGGACGTGCATGTGGAGGCCTGGCTGTGATGCACTGCTGTGGATGGATGGCTCAGGGTTCCAACTGCTCATTAAAACTGATCTCTACCCAGCAACAGCTCTCCTCTTTTTCGCACTTCCTTTGCTTTCATTCTCTCTATGTTGCTCTCATTATGTCTTCCACTTGCAGCGCGCTCGCCTCCTCTTGGCTCGCTCTTTGCATACTTCATGTTTCACTGTTCACTTTCAGTCGCAGGTAAAAGTGTCCCCCCCACCCTCTTCCAGACTATAAATGTCTCCTTTGCCTCACCTCTTTCTCTCTCTCTCTCTCTTTCTCCTTCTCTCTCCGGCAGTCAATGGTGTCCCGTGGTCCAGCGAGGGTCCAAGGAGGAACAGCCACACGTTCAACTGCCGAATGCTGGTGAACCCGCACAGCGAAAACCAGGACGAGTCGCACGAGCCCCAGCAGCAGAAATATGAGACCATGCAGTGTTTTGCAGTGTCAGAACCCAAGTCCATCAAGGAGGAAGGAGACGGTATGGAAGTGGGGAGGGAAGTGGGAAGAGATGGATTGGAGGATCAGTTGACACTAAAGTAGTAACCTTATAAAACAACCTTGGACAAGATGGGGTTTTTTTGTTTTTTAATTTAGTGTAACATTTTGACATATCTGCATATTTCTTACTTGTTTGGAAGTTGCCATAAATAGAAAATAGCTATGGCTACTTTTTTTTTCTACATTTGTAACAGGCAATGTGGATCTTGCATACTTAGCAAATTCGTAACAACTTATTAAGCCTGATACAGGTGCGCTCAAAGCAAGTAATGATGCAGCAGCACAACTGAACAGTGAACACATTCAAACTCCGGTATTTTATTTGAGTACATTTCATGTTTTATGGGGAAAAATGAAATGAAATGTGTCAAAGTGAAAATTTGATCCAGACATGATGCCTTTTTTGAAAGTTATCGGTTTCAAACATGGGCAAGATTAACATGACTCTTTTTTCTGCTTAGGAAGCACTAGATAAAAAAAAAGTGATATTTAGAATTTCATAGAAATTAATCATCTTAGTTTTATATATATATATATATATATATATATATATATATATACAAAAGAAAGAAATGCTTTTTGTTGCATTTGTTTGAAAATGGGTTTTAGGCAATAATTATTTTTAAAAGCAATTGTTTCTTAAAATTAAATTGTTTAAGTACATCCCATCAAATTGAAGGTTTGCATTTATTTCAGGTGAGATGGAGACTATTTAATGGGACTGATTTATGTCAGTCCCATTAAGTTCATATTGTTCAAACTTAACATGTTAGTGAGGAAACTTGCAATGACATGACCAATATTGACAAAATACAGCTTCTCAGTCTAGACAAAGAACTCAAGGTTGGGTTCGCAAACCTACAAACGAGGAGTAATGAGATTCTTTTTCTAAATAAAACTAAATCCATCCATCCATACATTTTCTTCCACTTTATCCGGGGTCGGGTCGTGGGGGTAGCATCTTGAGAAGGAGGCCCAGACTTCCCTCTCCCCAGCCACTTGTTCCATGAAACTAAATGATATACATAATAAAAATAAAAGGATATTTTTGATGCAAATGTAAAATTGAATAAACTCACAAATAGATAATCGTAATAAATGGGCTGTTAATGCTGTTTGTGTTGTCATTATGCCCCTTTCTTTGAAATAATAGTATTGTTTGCATATTTAACTGATGCTTAATGCCTCTTTCCCAATTATTTTGTGTATTTGTGAATCGCTGAATATTGCAAGCCCCTGGTGGCCATAACTTGCATCACACCGTGATAAGTCCTTCAGTCATTGGATTGTTGTTTCAAACTCAATGCCTATTTTAGTTTCATGTCAGTTTCTTCTGACTGCTAAAATTCCAACCTTTGAAAACTGAAAGGACACAGATTTGTGTCTATCACTTAGAAATCAGTGTACGGCAACAGAGGACACATCTTTAAAAAAAGCCCCGTCTTCTCTGTCTATGTAGACTTTACTAGATGAGGCCCCTTTGTTTCTATTGCGTTAGATGAGCGTTCTTTACATGACCTCCAACCAGAAACGCTTTGATTAGCCTAGAACTATGAACTACCCGACATAAAAGGCTAACGTTGCCAGCTGTTTTCCGGCAAACATGAGAACATCTCTGGCTGAAGGTGTGTGAAAGATTATGGGCATTCGAACATCAGAGCACGATCGGCGGTTACAGATGGAGGAATTCGCCACAGACAGAAACAGAAAGAAGGGAATTGGGGGGGGGGAAATTAATAACGATTAAGATCTTTGATGGCCAGACCTCCCATGAGGTTCTATACACACATGTGTGTGTGATAGCCTGTAGCACACATCTCTGCGGGGAACATGAGGGATTGTGGATATTATTGGCTCACAAAAAGTTGGACCGCAGACTTTTTGGGGTCACCCAAGCAGTTGAATTGGCGAAGTCATTTTTAATTTTTTTTTTTTTACGTGCGCTGAAGAAGTGTCATTACTGAGCCGTGTTGAGGCGCGATGAGGGCGTGACGACGCTTTAGCCGAGACCAGACGGAGGTGCGGACGCAAACACTTATCAAGTCACTCACTCCTTCGAAAGGTCACACTACATCATTTCCCTCGCCAGCAATAGCTGCTCCTCGCTAAAGGAGCGGAGCCCTGATCCCCACGCTCATTAATAACTGTATTAATTATGCTGCCTGGGAATAACATGCATTTCATTATCACTCCCTCCCTCTGTCTCTATCCTTTACGCCCCCCTTGTCCTCCCCTCTCACTCCCTCTTCGTCTCTCCTGTTTTATCCCCGTCCTCTTTGTTCCATCCTCCACCTTGTCTTTTGTTCCTGACGTTTATTCGTTCTCTTCTTTTTTTCTTTCTGCTCAGACTTCCAGTCGTGCCTGATCTGCGTGGCTCGGAGGGTTCCCACGAAGGAAAGGCCCATGCTTCCCACTCATGAGAGCTTCACCACTCGCCAGGACCTGCAAGGTACGGGGAATCAGACGGACAGCAGCTACAAACTGACGCATGGAGATCTTAATATGCATCCGATTTAATACTTGTTTAGGCTGAGTAAAAAAAAAAAAAAAAAGACTGCCTTTGTGTTGAAAGAAATTTCAATTTCTCCACAAATTAGCAAACATTTCTGCCAAGTTTTTAAGCATCATCCAAAGACCCCGTTAAGATTGGACAAGCTAGTTGCAGCCACCCATCTTGTCTGCACTGTGGGAGGTGAAAAGAAAAACTGTTGCTTACTTGCACACAGCTCTGTGCGCGTCACCTGGCCTCTGATGTACTAATGCCGTTTGTGTGGTATGCACACCCACAACCACATCACAAAAAACACACCTTCATGGTTAGTCAGCGACATATAGTAATTTCCTGTAGTTTCCCACCCAGGCTTCCGTAGGTGCGCATGAATGGAAGCCTCTACTTACCGAGCTGTCCGTTAGCGCCACACAGCGCGACAATGGCCACCATTTGCGGCATTCAGTTTGACATTTTTCCCCCCTTAGAATTAAGCAAAACACCATGTAAGCTGCCAGGCTGCCTCTGTAGTTTCTTTTTTGACGCCTTAGTGATTATTAAATGTGATGTTTTGCTGTAAATGGCTCCTGTTATTGCTGCTGTGACAAGTTGGTCCATGTAGCTGTCAGTCAAGCAGGAGGGAGTTTGTCAGCCCTTTAAGCGGTCTGTTGCTTCCATTTTAAATGGCACATACTTGAGGGACAAGTGTGCACCGCTGCGAGTGATTGCCTGTGTCGACACAAATATCCTGGATGTACATGTTAAACCAGGTGGCAAAACAGTGACTTATTGAACCTGAAATTCATGTTTTAAATGTTAAAACTTAGCAGCCAGTTTGGGCTGGGAGATTTTATATGGGAAGTTTATAATTCCGTATATCTGCAGCTACTGTAATGTCCTCTTTTGTGATTAGGTAAGATTACGTCTCTGGACACGAGTCTACTGCGAGCGTCCATGAAGCCGGGTTGGGAGGATCTAGTAAGGCGCTGCATCCAGAGGTTCCATCTACAGAACGATGGGGAAATGTCTTTTGCCAAGAGACACCAGCAAGAAGGTTATTATTTTACACATATTCACAGTTGGTCTCAGAAATAAATCATTAAATTGAATATAAATAGTCGGATGGACACTTTTATAACCAGTATAACTGACCATGAACTGTATTCTAAAGAAGAATGGGCAGAAATGTCTCTGGAGATGTAAAGCTGAAAGACAAACTGTAAAATGGTTGAAACTGTAATTTCAACGGTACATAACTTCCATGTTTGTTTGTTGTATCAGGTCATAATAAAAGATTTTGAAGATTGTTTTAGATGTTTCGAAGAGGGGAAAGAAGTTCAAGGCTCTGGAGAAAAAAAAGCTTTAAATATTAAATATTTTAATGAATTGCCACAAAAATCAGCCAACCATGAACTTCAGTTCTTGGATTATCCATCAATCTATTCTAATACTGGAACCAGCAGGAACACATTTGTTTTATTTTATATATAAAAAAAATGTTTTTGTGTTTGCTGAAGTGAAGCCTGTTGTGTCTACAGTTCTCCGCCACGGTCAAGCATTCAGTCCAATCTACCGGTTCTCCCTCTCTGATGGAACCATCGTTTCTGCCCACACCAAGAGCAAGCTGGTGCGCTCATCTGCCACCAACGAACCCCAACTCTACATGTCCCTGCACCTCCTACAGAGGTATGTCCCCATAACTACACATTTGTCAGAAAGAAAACTAATCTTAAAATTTGCTTAAGTGTTTTAGCCTGTTTATGCTCTATAGCAACTACTGTTTTGTTTGTATGTGAAGAAGATAACATCTTTGTTGCCTGTGTGTCTAATCTCAAGCACAAGTGATTTATAACTTGGTTGGTAGCATCCTGGATGTTCTGAATTCAATTTAATTCAGATCATTTCCATTTGTTGGTCCCCTTTCTCCTTATGCACTGAATTTCCACCTACGGGAGATTATTCTATCCTTTAGTTTGCGCCACAAATCTAATAGTGGTTAGATTAAGTTTATGGTTCAAGTAAAGGATTACGTGTTCTATGAAAACAGTTATTGGTAGCAGTAGCTCCCTCATTGACTCCATCCAGGAAAAAACACCCAGTTCAACACAAATACTGAGCCAGAAATACTTTCCATGTAAGGAAAAGCACAGAAAGTACTTCTAAGATAACTGAGATGTGCAGAAACTAAAACCGCCTCTGTTTACTGCAGCTTTCCACTAAAGAGTCTCACTAACAAACCATTTGTGCAAACATAAATGTGTGACTGAAATGTGACATTAAGAGATAATAATGACCATTTTAACGTTTTTGTGCTTTTATACAATTCTTTAAAGTGTTAGACATTTTAAGCAAGCTTCAAGGTTTTGGCAATTTTGATGTTTCATTTGATTTCCTGTAAAGCACTTTGGATCGCCTTTTTATGAATGGCAATATCTCCCATCTATTGAGGAAAAAGACAAGAGTATGCACAAAAGTTAATTACAGCAATAAATCTAAATGCGATTTGTTCTAGGAAAGCGACGCAGCTCAACACAAAGTTAATGGCGGCAGTGATTCCAAATAAAGCACCGCCATTTTATACATCGGTATTTTTTTACAAACGAAACTCACTTCTTTTATGGTCTCCATTCACAATTCCATTTTACGGTTTTGAGTTGATATTTTGTAAAATATTAAAGTGGAGATATTTCCTGAGGTGTTTTTTTGTGTATTTTGTTTCATTTCTTGTTTTGTGAGTCCAAATCCATTAAAGACACTCTGGCTAAAATCACAGCAAGGAGAATATAAAAGAGCTTTAGTCTATTTAGCTGATTATCCCTTCATGACTATATTTATCCTCACTCCTCCATGAAGTTACTTGATATTAAGATTTATACCTGTGATACGCTGGTGCAGAAGTTACCCAGTGAGTCAGTGAAGTGTTCCTACTCAGATCTTTTTTTTTTTTTTTAGATTGCATGAGAAACACTTGCAGAGATGTAACTTCTCACTGTGTTGTTTTTTTATTATTATTGTTTATGTCCAAAAGTTTAATAATTAAGACATTTTTCTATCTGTTCATAGAGAGCACCCGGTGTGTGGAATGGGTCAGGACATAGGTGGACAGGAAACGGGGATGACCCCCAAACCGATGAACCCCTCCATGACTCCACCGACCCCGTGCAGTTTGCCCGGTTTGGGGCTTCAGGGCCAAGACACTACGATCAGCAGCAACAGCACGCCTTTCTCTCCTCCGGGCCCGGCCGGCCCCCGGGAGCCTGCAGCCATGGGGGGCCACATGCAGGGCTACCGCTTCGGCTGCCCCCCTCCACACCCTAACTACACCGGGGGCATGCAGCCGCCGCAGCAGGGCCCCAACTGGAGGATGAACAGCCCCTCTCGTGCCAGCCCCAGTCCGGCTGGGGGGCCCCACCCGGCTCAGCAGAACTCTATGCTGTCACCAAGGCACCGGGGCAGCCCAGGGGGTGCGGGGAGCCCCCGTGTAGCCGGGGGCCTGCAGTCGCCCTCTCCTGTCGGTATGTGCGGCAGCGGCCCTGGAAGCGCGGGCAGCACCCATTCTAACAGCTACACTAGCAGCTCTCTGTCCGCTCTGCAGGCCCTCAGTGAGTGCCACGGTGTGGGGCACGGACCCTCGCATGCACACACACTGGGCTCCCCTGACCGGAAGATAGGCTCCCCAGCTGGGGTCACGCCGGGGTCAGGGGTAAACCCTCACATGATGTCGAAATTTGGAGGAAGCTCGAGCAATGCGGGCGGAGCAGGAGACTTCAGCAGTCACTCAGAGGTGAATCAGGGACACGCCGAGGGCAACCAAACGGAGCCTAAGGAGGAGAGGGAGGGGTCCCTGGACGGTCACGACAGTCACGACGCTCACAGCCGTGTCCACGACAACAAGGGGAACACCAAGCTACTGCAGCTGCTCACCACCAAGCCGGAACCCCTGGAGACGCCCTTGTCGCCGGGCGGCGGAGGGGAGGGTAAGGACCAGGCCGGCGCTGGGGTCCGAGGCGGCCACGCGGTTGGGAACACTCACGCCACCTCGCTCAAAGAAAAACACAAAATCCTCCACCAACTGCTCCAGAACAGTACATCCCCTGTAGACCTGGCCAAGCTCACCGCTGAGGCTACAGGCAAGGAGCTGGGCCAGGACCAATCACAAGGTGCTGGGAACCAGTCGTCGGGGGCAGAAATCACTCCCAAGCAGGAGCCGTTGAGCCCAAAGAAGAAGGACAATGCACTGCTGCGCTATCTACTGGATAAGGATGACACTGTAATGAAGGACAAGGTCTCTAAGCTGGAGCCCGGGGAGGTGAAGGTCAAGGAACACCCCCAGGTCAAGGTGGAGAAGCAGGATGCTGGATACGATCGGGCTGAGCAGGTCAGTGTTTGAAGAAAACTTTACTTCTACTGTGGGTGTGTTTGTGTTCTTGTTTATGTACACACACATCAGCAGCTCTCTGATTAACCAGACTGAGCTTGAGCTGTTTTACAAAGAAGAAGTGGGTGATATATGTTATGGCTGAAACGATTAATGGTGATAATCAATTATAGAAATAATCGTCATTCAATTTAGTAAGTGATTAATCGTTTACTAGAATATATAGACTCAAAAAAAGGCAATTTGCTGAAAGAATAACATACTTAGAGCAGTAAGTAATCTAAAAAAGTACAAAAATATATACATTTTGCATTTAAGATATAAAACCATGTCTGTAATTATGTTCTATCTAGAATAAAAGGACAATTTTAATTATTAATCTGTTAATTTAAAAAAAATCAACATATATAACCATGTAACATCAATAAAACTATCTTGATGTAAAGTTGAGCAGAAAGTGCTGAGCTCTTTGCATGTTGAAAGTATTTTTTAATAATCTATAGAATGTGCTGTTTTAGCAGATTAATCGATTAATCATCTGAATAGTTGATAATTAAGATAGTTAGTTGCAGCCTTTCCATATATTCTAAAATAATACAAATGCACATCAAACTTTTCAGGTTTTGCCTGCCATGTCAACTTCTCAATTCTGCAGTATATGTTGATATATTACATAGAAGGCCAGTAAAATGCACAACACTTACAAAATGTGTTCGCACGGGGTGTGACAACTTCCTCCCTCTCCTTGCATTTAGAGTTTTGTCTTTTCCAGTGATTTTGCCACGCATGGGCTTTATTAAGGCTTATAAACACATCTGGTCCCCTCACCGCCTTTGTGTTGGCAGCAGCCCGCTAAGGGAATCTATCTGCCAGCTTCAAACAACTGTGACATTTGGAGGGAGAGCTCCCTGTGGTTCTCTTCAGCCATTTGATCCCAGTTGCATTTGGCCGGAGTCCTCAGGTTTGGCAGAGCTGGAGGCGGGCTCAGCGCTAAAGGAGGGAACGAAGAAAAAAGAAAAAAGGAGCGAACAGTGAGAGTAAAACTCAGTCGATTCAACAGGGCAGAGGTTTGAGACTGACCTGCTGATGGCCTCACACGTTCAATAAGACTCCTATTCGTGGTTTAGCAGGAAGCTTCACTGCTAAACCACCTTACAGAGAATAACACCAATATCCTTCCTCTTATTGATCTCTTTCTCTTAAATTCTATTCCGAATTGGCATCTTTACACAGCAGTCGTGTTTTCATGTAGCGAGTGTTTTGGTACTCGTATAAAACAGGGGTGGACGCGATTTGCTGGATAATGAAAGACTGAACAAAGAAGAGGGAGATGAGAAAGGTGTAGATACCCCCAGGAGAGCCCAGCCTCGGCATGCAGAGTGAAAATGATGAGCCATATGCTCCTGCGTGTTCTCGCTGCTGCCATGGAGATGGCGGGCAGAGCGATCGCTGGGCTTGTAGGACGTACACGAAGAGAATGTAGGGTTTAATAATGAAGGTTTGATTTTCTTGGAGGTGCAAAGCAATAAAGTAAACCCGAACAATGGGACGGATTTGGCGGTTTTTAACAGCAGCCATGAAATGAGATCGTTATTAAAGCAGTCATTCCTTCAGTTGCCGACGGCTCATTCCAGGCTAACAGATTTCATTAATGAGAAAAAGGACATTTGTTAGACACGCACTAATCTGTGACTTCATTAGTCACTTCGTGTGAGGGTGTGTGTGTGTGGTTTTCTGCGCTTTTCTGGTGAATCGCTGCTTGGCCATGTGTGAAAGTAGCTCGATAGCTCTCGAACTAGCTACCGAGAGTCATCCTCTCCACTAACCTCACCCACTGCTTCCTCACTGACTCTCAACCTACCTCTGCCTTGCTCCTCCTCCTCTACTTCCTCCTCACCATCATCGTTTCAGGGCTGAATTATTGATGGCCGGGGCAGAGTTAAATGAGAAATCAAATCCCAGTTATGGCTGTGGTTCACTATGTGGCAGCTTGAAGCTTGTGATTTGATCATCTATCAGTTATCAACAGAGCAGTAGGTGGACATATTTGGTGACTGTGTCGAGGGTGTTTTGTTCTTTCACTACAAAATAAGACAAGAAAATGTCTCTATCCATCTGTCCATTTCCTGCTCCATGCTGGTGGTGTTTATGAACCCTAAGATACTCTTGAATCATCCACTTGCATTAATGGCGGTCCTCTGTTTAGTTGAGAACTTTCGATTTACCTGCCAGGAAGTGTAAAATCCATCTACATGGCTTTATCCTAAATCTCCACGCGCTGCCGCTCCAAAGCCACAGTGGCGATGGCATCCGGCTGCTTCACATTCCAGCTGCATGGCAGAAGAACACCTGCCACCGACACCCTGCTGCCACTCTCCTCTCCCGCTTTCAACATAGGGCCAGGGTGGACGATGTGGACTTAAAATTTTGGTGTGATACAAATACTATACTCAAATACTACTCTTGAAAAACATTTCCATTTAAAATAAGCCGTTTTTCAGGACGACAAGTATTTTTTTTTTATATCACTGAGGTGCACATAGGAACCACATTTAATTTTTTTTTTTTTTTTTATTTACTGATATTTATTGATGCTCTTGTAGAAGAAATGTTGGAGGAAAATAGCCAATATAAAACTTCCACAAACGCTGTCGGTTTGTTTTAGTTTATTTAGCGTCATTTATTGAAATTTGAGACGAGGACAAGTCCAAATTTTTATCGTGATAAATTTTTCTTAATGAATGTTATTATAAATGCCCATTCCTTGGCTGTTTACGTTGCTGCTTCTCGGATTGTTGTTTACGCCATTTTAACTATTAGCCATTATTATGAGATCATTTCAGAGCATGTGTCCAAACGTAAGCAGGTGCAGTTATGAGGGAGACGGCTCACTGGCTCCGTCCCTGCTGAGCAGCCACGTTCGTGACGCAGTGCTTTCAACATTTTTCATCCTCTGATTACTTGAGAAGAACTGTGTAATTTGATCACCTGTCATAAACAGTTTCTTAAGCAGCAGCCATTACCACGTTGTTGCTCCAATGAAAGAAAGGTAATCCTATACTCGCTAATTACCAGACAAGATAAATAAATAAACATGGCTTGAGGAAAGGAGCTGGGATTTGGATTGAGATTTACCTGCATTTAACTAGTCGAAAGCAGATTTTAAATTTGCTAGTTTAAAGCCATCTTGCGTGAATGAAATATCCAAGAGTAGCATGTAGTGTCCCATGATTTTACATAAACTGTGTGAGCGCAATTATAAGGCAAGTATTATTTTCATTGATCACCAACTGCAACGTTAATCCAAGCTGTTAATAAACACCAAGCATGAATGTTTAAGAACATAAAAGTGAGATTTTGACTTTCTTATGAAAATATTCTTAAGTGCACAATTATTGGGCAGCTATTATTGTGCAGAATTATTATCCAAACAAAATTAAAATGCACATTTTCCCCATCTCGTTATTTTTATTTTCTCTTAGTGAGAATTATAATCCCTAACTCAAACCATTCCAGTAAACATTTCTGAAATGGAAAAAAATAAATAAATCTGTGACCAGAGTTTTGACCCTTCTTTTCAGCAAAAGGAATAAGCTTCCATTCATGAAGTCCCTCAGTTTGCTGACCTATTGACTGTCAACTTTTTGTCATTTATTAATACCAGTCCATATCACCTACCTCAACCTTGTTAGCGTCTGACTTGAAGTGAAGCTTTGTGCCCATTACTATTCCACCCACTGGTTCATCCATCTGAACTGCCAAGAGTCACTCTCATTTCCTCCGTAATATCTTTGAAAAATCTGTATTCAGATATTTCTTGGCCCAGTCTACATGCTTTAGCTTATGAGTTGTTCAGTGGTGGTCGGGTTTCAACCTTTACTACCTTGGCCGTGTCTCGTAGCTCTGAACATCTTCTGGCAGTTATGAAATATGATGGAACTGGAAGACGATGGATTCTTGGTAGCTTCACACCTGGTTCTTCTCAAAACCTTGGTGCTTAATTTGTCATTTTTCTCAACACATTTGTTCTGACCCAGTTGACTATTTGTAACAAAGCTTTTGATTTTTCTGGGATTGCGCCCCAAGTCTTAGTAATTTCAAGATTACAGCACTCCTTGAGAGATTCTTTGGTAACTTTTGACTTATGGGAGTCAGTAAATCTTATTTTTTTGACTCATTTTACTGAAATAGAGGAAGCTGCTAGATAATGTAGCTCACCTTGATATAAGTTGTAGATCTTTTAGGCCACACCCTGCCTCTTTACACAAATACGCATCACCTGGAATAGTTAAATCCATTCAGCATTCAAGTTTATTCAGCTTAGATTTAGGAAATATGCCTAAAAATGATATGGTCAAAATAATCACTTCCCTTGTAATTGAGCACACAGTGTATGCAGAATCCACACTTTTTAATGAAAATCATGATATGAGTTTCAAAGGAAAAACAGTAATAGGCCATGATTTAAATTAAAATAGAGGTAAAAATAACTTTGCAGTGCTCCATATACTATGTATACATGTTATTTGATTATAAAACTTTTCGAAGATGTTAAATGGCTTGAAGAGATTTATCTTATTTCTAAAATAGCCAAGCTCCATTACCCTATGACGTTCACCAAGTTGATAATTTTTTTAATGACTCATCGGTGACGGTAGTTGGTAAATGTTGATATATATTATTGTAGGTGTTGTTGTCATGTATCTGTCAGCAATATTTTGTACTCGTATTTATTTCAAGCTTAAATGCCAGCATTCTCGTAGGGGTAGGGTCATTTTAGTTTGTGTACTTGACGGTCGCACTTCTGCTTTACTCGATCTGTTTCTAAGTTCCCTTTCCTGTCAAATGCCATGAACTAAGTCAAGAAAAAACAAGACATTCACCCTCCTGCCATGGAGTCCCCCACACCGGCATCGACCAGTTCTTGAGAACAATAGAAGGGACAAGACAGGTTCATATCAGTATTTTGAGAAAACCAAACTTCTTTATGAATAAAGCTTTCATAAATCTGAATTTGAAAAGAATGTGTAGTCAGTGCAGCGTGATTCCCTGTATGCTTCAAAACTCAGTAGTTTTAAAATTGTGTGATTTAGCATCTTCATTTCATCAGCTTTACATTCAATTATGCTGGACTCAACTCGCCAATAATGTTCTGTATGCTGCAGCCTCTTTTATTAGTTTCTCTTAATGGCAATAGATATTTAATCCCAATAACTTTTTTTACTGGGTTTTTTAGGACCACTGTAATTAAGCAGCTCCAACACAGTGATAACTCAGTTAGAAAATCCTGCATCTGAAGATGCATCACTCGACAGAAATTTCTTGCAAAGCAGTTGCCACAAATGCTAAGTTAATGCTTGCGTACGAGTCGTTGATGATTCAGCTCATAACATTTCAGTGCAGTTTTAGTTGACATTGTGCTTGACAGAACTTATTGAAAAAGTTGTTTGTCTGCTTCATGATCTTCGCCCTTTGCTTTGAACAAACAACATAAAATGTAATTATTGGTGTTTCAGCTTTTCTCTGTGCAGCTTTCCAGACAGGTGTCTGTGGATACGAATACAGCAGTCAGAGCAGGAACCAAGACACATAGACATACTGTAAACAACATTGTAAGAGGTAAAAATTTCTTAGTGTTTAAAAAAAAAACAGACGCACAAGATGATGCTCATTGTCTTTAATACAGTTTAGCAAGAATAAAAAAAATAGCTGAATTTAAAAAAAGAAAAATTCAGCTACATGTGGACAGTTGGTAAACAAAACGTAGATAGTAGAGCGGTCAGGAACATTAATATTAATATTTTGATTTCAGCTACAACTATGTGAATTTGATGGAAATATGTAGCATGAGTAGCTCTTGATCTGTAGTGAAGGTTTAGACTGATTGTAGTGTTGTGGATTTATATTTTCTTAGTACCAACTGAACATTGTTTAAACCATTTCCGTTATTTTCCCACCACCGTGTCCCCATCTTAAGATAGCTGCTCGAACCAGGGTAACATGCAATAGCACAAAATTCAAAACATCCCAATCCTGTCCGTTCTGTGCTATTAAGAATTAAGTCAGTTAAATTGTAATGCCAAAAGAGGATCACACCCTGCTACGAGAAAGGTGTAAGTGGCCGTTAAGTATATGTGAAACAGAGTAAAGTGTCTACTTTTGCAGAGGTGTTAGTTTCTATCAAGTATCAGATGAGTCCGGTTTGGTTTGTAGGAGTAGATGTTGGTCAGGGCTTCATCTCTGGCTCACTGTGGGGAAACGTCAGCCTGCTGTTGCTAAGCATGCAAATGTCTCTGAGTGCCTAAACTATGAAACATGCATAAAATGTAAGACACATCAGCAGCTGACAGCTAATTCCTGCAGCATGAAGATCATTTTCTGTCTATGTCAGTACTTAAATATTATTTTCTTTTAAGTAATCTAACTTGCTGTCATCATCACTATTCAGGAGCTGATTCTACCTTATTTTAAGAAATAAAGTTTTATAATGCATTAAAAAAGGTGGACTTTTTCCTGCTTTTTCTTGAGTGCTTTCAGAGTGAGTCTAAGACTTAATTGGGTGATAAATGTCTAATCTGAGTGCTTTGAGACTGTATATTTACCAGGTTGTGAATTTTTTTATTTCCTGCCTCTGGACGTTTGCGTGTTGCCTGTGTTCGTACGCTTATAGGTTGTAGTGCTGAGAAAAGGAGAACACGGATTGAATTACATACACAGACATGCACCGAAGGCCAGCCAGTTAAAAGGATTGATAGCAGCAGAACCCATTAAGAGTAAAAGCAACTGGAAATGGAGAGAACTGAAAGTGGGAGGAGAGAGAATCGAGGAGGAGGAGAGCAAACGGGGTGTACAGAGGCATTACATCATTCCTGACCTCATTAGGGCTTTTCTCTCTCCCACCACTCCATCCTCACTCTGCTACTCTCTCCAGGTCTCCTATATATCCACTCTGCTCGTCCTTTCTCAGTATTATCGGCATTGCGGGGCTAATCATTTTTAGCCCGTTTATATGAGGACCTACCAGGTCTGCCTCTTGTCGTGTGAAAGCTGAGAACCTTGAGCTCTTCAGATAAATATTGTGTCAGACATTTTTGGCTACCCAGTTATCTTCCGCAGCAGTTGCATGCCTAACAAATAAATGTCACTGTATGGAAAAGTGAAGTGCAACACTAGACAATACTGTGGTGCTGTACTGCTGTACAGTATGTCACGATCTGTAAATATTAGCCCAGGTGCAATGCACTCTGCTGGACAGTTATGGCCACTGCAACTTATTTACTAAAACTCCCAGTGGCTGCCTTGGAATCATTGCATTTAATTGATTATCTGCTGTTTATTTTTTTTAATTGACTACATTTTGCTTCATTTTATTTGGTGGTGTTATAATTGTTAGATGTACACTCCTGATCAAAGTCTTACAGCTTAAAAACATGTTGCTGGTACTCACATTTTGTGCCACTAGACTAATGCCATGTTGAAAGTTCAACTTTAAATTTTTAAAAGATGAAATTGGGAGTAAGACGCAAACCAGTTTTTAGTGATTTCACACTTCTTTGATTGGGGACCAAAATTACAACATTTGTTCCATTTTCACCTGGTGTGATTTGCTTTCACACTGCACTGTGTCAAACACACCAAATGCTTTGAAAAACCTGTTCGCCTCCTCAGCTGTGGTGGCACTGCACTAAGGACCACTGAGGGAAACAACAGGAAAACCTCTGAAGAAGACAAAGCGCAACTTCCTCCTTCGCAAAATGAAAACAAAAATAGATTGGCATCAGATTTTAACAGTAGTAAAATTTCTCTTTTGTTTCTGATTTAAAAAAAAAAACACGAACCATTTCTCCCACTAGTGCTAAATGTGGGCGCTTGTTTTTGTTGTATTTTCCCAGAATGCACTGCGCTATAGAGCGCTTCCTGCTTTTGGGGAGGTCTCCAGTCCACTTGACATTTATATATGCATTTGAACCACTCCAGAGTTCACTTCTACCGAACCGAGGCCTAGGTTTTTTGGGGTACCGGAGTTCAATTGCCTCTTAACAGTCTTTGACTTAAATTTGGTTGTTTGGGGTCAGACTCCCATCCTTTGGACCAGAGAATAAACTTAGGAATAAAATATTTCCCATCTTTTGGCATCTCATGTGTGGCCCACCCAAGGAACGAGTACAAAAGCAAGTTTTTGTTGTTGGAGGCCAAGATGTAGAGATGCAGCGCAACAAGAGTCCTTACTTGTGTAGTTCATCAATCCTTCCTCAGTCAGAGACAGAAAGCCGTGTGCCATAAGGATTCTGTACATCTGGGGTGCCCAAAGTCAGTCCTCGAGGGCCGGCATCCTGCACGTTTTAGTTCTCTCCCTGGTAGTACCAACAACCTTTTCAGCATGTCAGTGTTCCTCTTAGGCCTTCTAACAAGCCATCATTTGATCCAGGTGCGTTAAACCAGGGAGAGAACTAAAACATGCAGGACGCCGGCCCTCGAGTACCGACTTTGGGTACACCTGCTGTACATGCTTGACAGGAAATGACATGAAACCCAGATTCTGGCACAAAGTTTAAGTTCTTAAGACTATTTCCTTAAACCTCTGATCAGTCGATGAACAGTCTGTTTGCTTCAATGTAGTTTTCATTCAAAAAATATATTCTCCATTTGTTTTGTTCTCTTGTTCCCTTTTTTATAGCTCAGCCTTCAACTTAGCAGTTATTCATAGCTGAACTAGTGGTCATTTTAATGCTATTGGATTTTAAGGAAATAATCTGTCACTTGTTTTCCAGGTGAAAATATAATTGTTACATTATATATTATGATGAAATAAACTACCCCTTCAAAATGAAAGTAGTTTATATTAAACTGGAGCAAATGAAAGGTCATCATGAACTAGTTGGTCAGGAGGCCTATAGTCTGAAAACTGGGTAGATCATGTTTCTGCAGCTCATACGACAGCATTAACAGTATCCATGTGACCTTGTTAGCACTCTAATCTTATCCAGCTTGACAGTGATTTGATATATCTTATTGTTGGTAAATGAAGATAGTTTTCATCTCGCATGTTTGCATCTTGCTTTTCTGTCTTTCTCCTGCTAGACATTTGTAACGTCTTTTATGTAAAGCAAACATCCTGTTGGCCTTTTTAATTTTACATTTCAGATGACTGAAAGTGTCAGAAGTATATGAAAATACAAAGAATATCTTAGGAATGATCAGTTCTTTTTTTATTTTTATTTTATCAGTGCCGTGGCTCCACGAGGCCGCCACTATCTGGAAACGCTCGCCTCGTCTCGGAAAACCGAGTATCTGTTGGAGGCTGCTGCTATTTTCTAAAAATGGCAACTATTTCCCTGACCCTTAACTCCCGTCACTGAGCAAGTAAAGCTCTCTCCCCACCTTGGCCTTGTCCTTGTTGAAGATAAAAGCTTGTGGAAAGCTACAACAACGTGTCACATCAGATGATATTCCTTTTGTATTTACATGTAGCCCTGAGTGGTGGTTGGCTTTTTGCATAAACTTCTTTATTTTACTCCATTATCTGGTTGAAAAATTCTACATTATTATACATTTCGGATTCTGAAACTGGAGGGTTTCAGATTGTAAAAGGGTTTCAACAAGTCCTTTAATTTTATCATCTCGGTTTTGGTCTCTAAAATGTCTTGAGTACACCAGTGTTTTTGCATACTGCATCTTAAATATTTGCATCCTCAATTTGTTCACACATTCTTCAGCTTTTTTTTCCAGGACATAGTCTTTCCTCTCCTACCAAGACTTGGTTTTGTTGTTTATTAAGGAAGTTAAAATGTTCTTGGTAGTTATCCTCTGCCAGCTCATTCACTATAGAAAAAAACTCTATTAGCACAGTTTGGCTTGAAAACAGACATTTCAGCAATTGACTAACACCTTCTTGGAATGACTGTTGTGTGAATCTTTATGTATACTATAAGGCCTTGAATTTAGGTGACAGTACAAAAGACGCAAAATACAAACAAAGTTGTACTTCAATTGTTAAGTAAGTAAATATAAGTTGTTGGGTAAGCAAGATAACTTGAGTTGTTTTAGTATACCAGGTAGGCCTTAAATGTGCATTATAAAGCCCTAAATCTCACTTTCAGGGAACAAAACTCAAAATTTGGGGTCTTTGAAGATAAAAAATTTGCTCTTGTGTCCAAAACTGCTTTTGTTAATTTGAACTTCAGAGCAGTGTGAATGTTTTTATGATGGCATGATGCTACAGCCACCATACTAGCTAGAGCCAGATTCTTTGGTTTGAATCCTCCTTGATTCTTTGTCATCTGAGCATCAAGCATCAGGTGTCTCTACAAAAGGCGTTCCAGCAGACCTCTCCAGTCGAACATCTTGTCAAACGTTCGTTAGAATGTTATGTATCAGTACTTCCATGTCTGGCTTTAATCGGTTTCTAATTGGAATCCCACATGCCTCATCTGTTTATGTTTTCATAGTCATCGGAGCTTGACGACATCCTGAACGACCTGCAGAGCGCTCAGCCGCAGCTCTTCTGTGAGCAGCGGCCGGTTTCGCTGCCCAGTCCCATGGACAAACAGAACATCTTTAATGACATCCTGCAGATGTCTGAGAACAACGCCGCCATGGCGACGCAGCAACAACCCAGAGGCCTTGGCATGGGTCAAACTAGTAAGTAGAGCTCAAACTCAAGAGGGGAGTGGGGGACATGAATTTTTTTTTAAAGCCTGTTTATTCTTGCTTTTTAGACTTTGGCGTTGTCCGACCAGGGCAGCCAGGCAGGGCATTACCAGTGAGGAGTGTCTCTCTGGACATGAATGTCCCCTCACAGCAGCCATCATTGCAGTACCCCATACGGGCCAACAGCCCATACCCTGTAATGCAACAGCAGCAAGGCATGTTAGGAGGTCATGGCATGATGCCCAACCAGCCTGGTATGGGCAATGCAGGTAAGTCTAACCAAGAGCTCAAGTCAAATCCAATTACGTTATTATGGTCTAATATTAAAAATAAATAAATAAATACTGTAGTCTTGAACTGTGACACTTGTGGCTGATTCCAAATTCCGATTAGACACTTTTCCTTCTGCCTCTGTGTCTCTCACCCGAACCCATCAACATCATGACACACTGACTCACTTCCTGTGACAGGAAATAGTCGCCCACACAGCAGCGAAGTTTCTCTCACTGCGTCTCCCGCATATCGATCCTCCCCAAGCATCTTCCAGCATTGCTCACAAAAGATTTCCCCTTTCACATTGATCCCAGACCACCGCAATATGTTTGCAGAGAACATTCTCCAAAATCTTTTCAGACCGTTTTCTCACCGCTTCTCATCTCTGCGTCGTTGTCCTTCCTCCCACTCCCACAGGATTGATGACCCAAGGTGGTCCGCGGCCAGCCATGCAGCAGCAGCAGCAGTCGGAGGGATGGACCGGTCCAGCTTCTGCACCTCCTATTGGAGCTTCTGCTCCAGGACAACAAGGAGGCATGCAGGGTAGGATGGTGCCCGGCACCGCTCCGATGAGACCCAACAGCCAGCCAGGACCAGGACCCCGGCCGATGCTGCAGTCTCCACTAATGGCCAACGGTGAGAGCCAACTTAAAAACGTCTTGGTATGAAGGCGCAGAAATAAGAAGCTGCATTACAGAGACTTTGAATCTGTAGTTCATAATATCGCCCATTTAAGTAGAGTGAAGAAGACCTCAGCTCACCCCCTCATAGTTTACTAGCTTATCAGAGTTGTAAAGGATGCCATCTTGTGGTTGGTCAAGGTGTAGCAGGTGAATTATTTTACACCCATCATTTTTACCTTTTTTTGCTCTTGTGAAAGAGAAATTGTAAAAGTATAAAAAAAATAATCTTTTTGCATCTCCCTAATAATTACACTGACCTGAATATTTCTTCCTTTCTCTTTCAGCCCAACCTGATATGGACATTAATATGGTCGGCCACCATTTCTCCCAGCAGCAGGCTCCGCCCAATCAGACAGCCCCTTGGCCGGACAGCATGATGCCAATCGATCAGACCCCTTTTGTGAACCAGAACAGGTACGTTTTTAACCTTTTTGTGTTCCCAAAAGGAGCCGGTGGCATCTCAGTCTGGGGATTTTCTTAAAAGTAAACATTTTTTTCCCCGAACTTTTCTGTAATACAAGTGGACATTAGGCATTTTTGTTTCCTTTTCCACAGACCTGCACAGCAAGACGATCTCCTCTGCAATCCAAGTCTTGATCAAGGTAGCGCAGTGGATGAGGGGGCCTTGATGTCCCAGCTGTATTCGGCACTAAAAGATTTTGATGGTTTAGAAGAGATCGATCGAGCTCTCGGCATCCCGGCCCTGGTAGAACAGGTGAGCTTTTCTAACACTGTTTCCTCACAAGGGTAATAATACAACTTGAATTGTCATAAATCTTATCAAATAAGTCTAAATATTTTGCTGTGCAGTTGTATTATGCCTCTTTTTAAATCAGAACACCTCTAAATAAAATCTGGTGCAACCAGCTACCTTCAAACGTCACCTTATTAGTAAAAAGAGTCTACCTGTTTGCAGTTTAATCTGTGAAGGCCTCAGAAGTTTCATAGAGAACATTAGTGAATAAAGAACATCCTGTAGACTAAAGAACACAGCAGACAGGTTGGTGTTAAGGTTGTAAATTCCTAATACAGTACACTACAATGACATTTGCGGTTGTGAGAAAATATTTTAGACAAAGGTTAAGGTGATAGAATCCTTTAGCAAAGTCCTGCAAGTTTGTTGGGGGGGGTTTTTGCATCAATTTCTTACAGATATTCCACTAATGTTGATTGTTTACTGCTTCAGAGCCAGTCACTGGAACCAGACCAGTTCCCCCAAGACTCCACCATCATGTTGGACCAGAAGCCCCCAATGTACACGCAACAATTCGGCCCGCCACCCTCCCACATGGTGCCGAGGGGCTTTCCCGGCCCTCCCATGCAGGAGCCTGGCTTTCACCCAATGGCCGGCCAGATGGGGCCCCGGCCAACCTACCCCATGATGAGAATGCAGCCGCGGCCAGGACTCAGGCCGGGCGGGGTCGCCCCGAACCAGCCCAACGCACTACGGCTGCAGCTCCAGCACCGGCTTCAGTCCCAACAGGTATGCTAGTCCACCCTGACATGAAACGACATGCAGCCCATTGATCGACTCTGAACTCACAGGTTTGAGTTATGTAATCGCTCTCGAGGCTGACAAATTTGAAGCCCTGATTGCGCACATTTAGACTTCTTTGTGGTCTTTCTGTATTTCGTACCATTGCTACCAATTTTTTGTCATTTGCAGTAAGTATGCTATGTGTGTGTTCGTCGTAAATATGTTGTGTGTGCCAATTGTTTTTCACCATTAACCTGTCAGGGGACTAGAGATGAAAATGAACCCTTATGGCTAAATCTGGCATATTTACGTGGTGGTTTTGATGTACTGATGTTGATTAGAGAGTAAAACTTAAAAATTAATGAGGAAAAGCTAAATTCAGAGAAATTAAAGAGGTGCTAAAATAAATTTAAGTCAGTAACTTTTTCTATTTGTGCTTAAACGTGTTTTTGTGGGGGTTATTTTTCCAGCAGAAAAGTCAGCCAATGATGACTCAGATGACTGGCGTGTCAAATGTGAACCTACCTCTACGAGCCAGTGCTCCAAGCCAGGTACAACCACCATCATGTAACATTCCTGCACAAACATGTTCCATCTACTAATTTAGCTTCCTGATGCTTCACAATAAACTAGAGACTTAAAGACACCACAGTATACGCCAAAAATATTCATACACCTTAATTTTCTTTTCACTCTTTGACACGTTGCATCCACAGACACGCATTTGTAAAACATTTACATTTGACATCTCACCGTCGCTCTGGCACTTCCTTTTCCTGCTGTTTCCAGGGAAACATCAACGCTCACATGTTGGCGCAGCGTCAGCGGGAGATGCTCAGTAACCACTTGAGGCAGCGACAGCAGCAGCAGCAACAACATGTTCAGCAGGCCCAGCAGGTCCAGCAGCAGCGCAGCATAGCCATGAGGGCCCAGGGCCTCGGCCTGCCTCCCAACATGGCCGGAGGCATGAGCAACCCCAGGAACCCCCAGGCTGCCCCCCAGCAGTTCCCTTACCCGCCCAGCTACGGTACCAGTACAGGCCTGGCCTCGTCACCTCCCCCCACAAGCCCCTTCTCCTCCCCTCTCTCCCCCAGCCTCCCCTCTCTGCCCCCCAACCCTCAGCTCCACCTGCATGGCACCTCCTCTTCCTCCACCTCCTCCTCCTCCTCACAGATGATGATGGGAAACACAAACATGATGGGCGGACAGTATGTGGGCGTACTCAACCCCCAAATGCAGCACAGTGCCTTTCAGTTTCCCAACTCAGGTACTGCTCCCCCTCCCCCTGCCAGCCAACAGCACACTTCACCCAAGAACGCTGTATATGTGTGTGTGCGCGCACTTGTTTGTGTGTGTGTGTTGACATGAATCAATTGGAATGCGTCACTTCCAATTGATGTCGTATGCCAGATTTATAATTTCATGCACTGATGATCACAGTCATCATAAGCTGATACAAATTAAGCTGCATATTTTACTCAGTAAACCTATAAATGATCTCCTAGTTATGCTTTTTTACTCCACTAGATGGAGCCAGAGCTCAATAAATCAACCAAACCACCTCCCAGTTTGGCCATGAATTCTCTGAATAGTTTGTCGTACGTTTACCTGATTTATCTAATGACATTTACCATATTTACATCTTTTTGAGATTTCACCTTTTTTAAAAAATAATCTCCTCCATCTTCTCTTTTCTTCTTCTGCTAAAATGCATGTAGAAAATTCCTCCTGGCTGTAATTGACCCTGAATGCAGACACTTCTTCACTTTAAAACCCAGAGGCCTCTTGTATACCTCATCTGTTTTGTCACAGCACACTCTTCTTCTTCTTCTTCTTGCATTTGTTCTAAATATATTTAATGTACTTAGTTTCGGTGGGACGGGTGTGGTTGACGTGTTTTAATTCGTCCTCCGCAGGTATGAGCCAACAGGCAGACGGGAGTTTTGCCGGAGGCAGCACGCCGCAGAGCCCGCTGCTTTCCCCCCGCATGGCGCACACACAGTCCCCCATGATGCAGCAGGGCCAGCAGAACGCCGCTTTCCAGGGTTCCCCTGACATGAACGGATGGCCACAGGGTAATATGGGAGGCAACAGGTGAGGACGACCAGCTTATCCAGCTGAATGTGATTGTAAAAACGTAAAGACTGAGTTCATGTTTGTGGACCTGGGTGCTTTCAGATTTCTGTTTGTATTCGGAAAATGTTGATCAGGAATGTTTGAGAGTTTTATGGTCTTCTGATGAGTAAATGAAGCTTAATTTAATCGTTTATCAGCTTAAGAAGGAGAAAGATTTATATTTTTGTAAAAAAAAAAAATAATCAATCCACATAATAGCCTCAAGAGCAAAGAACAAAGGATGTTAGTCTAAATATCCGCAAAATACTCAGGAATCCAAATAAATTTATAGATGTCATATTGTATAAGAAAGGTTAAACTGAGTTTTTTTTAATGAGAATATGCATCAGTTTATTGCTAAATCTCCTCAGATTGCTTCTCGCAATCTTTTTAAAATCTTTTTTAATCTGTTTAAAAAGTGACTCTCTAACCAATTTATATACATTTCTATTCTTTCTAACTATCAAAGCATGAGAAGCAAAAATAAAAACAAGTATTTATTAATTATGTGCATTCTGGGACATGTTGGTACTGCATTTTTTTATTTATTTGTTTGTTTTATTCTGTGGAAATTCATGTGCACACATAGTAACTTGTGACAGTCCAACCTAACGGCCTCCGTTGCGTTTCCTCTGCCCAGCATGTTCTCGCAGCAGCAGGCGTCGCCGCAGTTCACCCAACAGAACAGCGGCAACATGTACAACGGCAACAGCATGGGCCTCAACAACCAGCTGAGCAGCCAGATGAGCGTCACATCCATGGCGTCGGGGTCCTCGCCCGGTTTGCCCTCCATGGGACAAGAACAGGTGAATATTTAGAGCACTCCACAGCCAGTTTGAATGGGTGATTGGAGTCTGTTTTTTGGGGAACAAAAAGTGTTTTCTGTATTTCAGCCACCTTAGTTGTTGAAGTGAAGTTGAGAACTTGAACATAGCCCGCCACACTCGTCGTTCCACTTACTACATTCTCTGCGATATTAATTGTATAAAGTGACTTTGTGCTAAATTTTCAGATACAATTGGAGCTCCAGTTATTTGTCTAAATTTAGATATTGGCTGTCACTTTCTGTGGACAGTAAAAATGTTTTAAGTATCTGGTAGTAGCAGCCTAAAATCATGCTCCTCGAATGAGCATGATTCGAGGAGCAATTACACCAAAAGATTAGACCAAAAGCTTTTTCATTAGTTTTAAATCATGTCTAAGGGATTTTTAACTATCCCTGAAAAATATTTCAGGGGTGGTATTCAGTCGTGATTGATTTGAGAGAGTCCACAATATATTTAAACTTTTGCACCCAGTTCTTGCATATTTCTTTTTTTAAACCATTAAAGTTGTTTCTTGTGTTGTGGATTAAAACCGTTCGGATGAATTAGAAAGCTGACAGTCTTGCCTCAGATGAAAGCCGACTTCTTCTGCATTTATCTTCGTGTTTCTGTTTGAGTTATTCTAAGCACTATGTTTGGCTCTCTTTCATTTAATTGCCCTGCTGGTGAATAATTTACTCCATAGTTTACGTAACTCCTCTAAAGTTCTGCTACTTCCCTCCCAACTTTTAGGGCAGTGATGTAACTGGGCACTTTAAAGTCAGACCATTTAGTTACACTTTTGTGTAGGGTGCTGACGTTACTCACTGACTCGCATGTTTCATGTATCAACATCACTCAATTCCTGCTGCTCGTTTAATGCCCAACAAGTTAATTTGTCTGCGTTTGTCTCACTGGTATCGTTAGGCTGTGTATCTGCGATGCGCTGTTGTTGACCATAATGCTTTTAAGCCCGTAAAGATCCATGAATATTTAACTACAGTGCTCCTGTTTGATTGCCTGCTGTCCAGAATGTTGTAACATAGCAGTGTGTCTGTCACTGGACTTACGTCGCCTCTGGGTTTATAGAAGAAAAAATATTGGCACTTAGATTATTTCAATTATTTACTGTTGAGCCATTAGTGCATGCATTTGTGTTTTTCTCCTATTGGTTTTACGCATGATGATGCTCTCCAACATGCTTTGTAACTCCTATAGTTAGACAAGTTCAAGGCTGAGAGGTTTACATTTAGTAATAAAAATGTAATGCTTTAAACACTTTTAAATACATCTATGTTTTCCATAAAATGTGTTAAATGATGCTTTAACACTTTGCTTTATACTTTATACTTTATACTTTGCTTTAATTAATTTTTATTCCAGATTTGTTAGAAGGACTTTATCACAGCACATTCTTTATAAAGGGCTTTGCTCCAAGAAACCGGTTCTTTGTCATTTCTAGCCAACTTGTTGAGCTTTTAGCAGCTGTGCTTGGTTACATTTTAAATGTAATACAGGTGCGTCTAAAACGACAACAGAAAAACTAATAATCAAAAACAATTTCCATAGTTTAATTCAAAGTATTATTAAAATGTCTCTGTTATGGTCTATACCAGTGGTCCCCAACCTTTTTAGTCGCGCAGACCGGGGGGTGGGGGGGACGTCACGTCGTAAGTATCGGGGTGGGGGGGGGAGGAAACCCTTCGTTTTTCGCTGCGGTTACGTTCCAAAAAGAACCCGTGAGAAGCGAAATCCGCGAAGTGGGAACCTTTATTTTTTTACAATTATTATACAATGAAATATTTCATAACACATTGAAACCAAAGAACAAAATCTCTTTACAGGCCCAAACATTTGTTTAACAAATACAAAGTACTGTATAAACTTTTTTTTTTTTTTTTTTCAACAAATAACTACTTTACTGTAAAATAATAATTTTAATATGAAGCGGATTCCCGTGCCCGAATTGCGGAGATCAGCGCCGCCCCACCGCGATCTGAGTCATTGGATTAGAACGGGAGAAAATAAAAAATTATTATGAAAAAAAAAACAAGGTATAGTAGCACAAATAGTGACTCACGTGTATTTCACTGCTCTTCTGACTGAGCCGTTGCATCCTGACTCCACTCTGTAGCGGGTTTTTTTCTTCTAAAGCCCGCGGTGCAGGTGTGTTTTGTCAAGAGAAGAACATAGTTATCGGTAGCTGTTGTCGCTCTTTTTTCTTCTGGGCAAAAAGATTCTTATAAACCGACATGCCACCGTCTATTATGTTAAATATGGCAAGCTGTTTTACATACGTGTACATATTATACCGCAACGTTGTTGACACACAGGTACAGAAGAAGCGGAGAGACTGTTTAGCCAATCAGAATGCAGAACACAATGCACGATGCAAATCCGCGAAGCAGCGAGACCGTGAAAGGTGAACCGCGAAATAGCGAGGGTTCACTGTACTCCGATGTTGTTTTGTTACTCATTCTGCTGCAAGTTGGCTCAATTTTGACGCGCAAGACGTAACAGGTAAAATCCGGTTTAGGATTTTCATAATAAAAGATCCGGAAGTAGTTCATTATTTCTTGCGCGGCCCGGTACCAATTGGTCGGTCCGCGGCCTGGTGGTTGGGGACCACTGGTCTATACCATTGTGTGGGAGAAATGTTGGGTTGTTAGTTTCCCAGCATTCATCTTCCACATGGAGGATAAGCTAGAAATGGTCATTGCTAAACAAGCCAGCTGTTTAGAGTGGGGCTATTGTACATGATTATATTAGTAATCGAGTAATTGATTATTCTGATGATAAATCGAAAAAAAACTTCCCTCCTTCAGTAGTAGCTACTTAAGCTAGTAAAGAAGAAGCTAGCAGATATCTTGCCAAGATGAATTAGTTAGTGCTGGATACTGACAGGACCCCCCCATTCCAGAACCGTGACATCTGCCTCGCTCTCCCCGAGCGTCCACTTGAGACTGCAAGAGGTTTAAGGCACTCTTATGCTCATGAAAAGTTCTCCTCACTACTCCTTACATTTTGCCATGTTAGAAGCTCTTTTAAAGCCCAAGGTGGTTCGTGAGAAACTTTCTAAGTAGGTGAAATTCTAAGAAAACTTTTAGAATTTGGGAATTTTTAAGAACTTTGGATCCGTTGTGTACACAGGTGCTGAAGTTTAACCTAGTGAAACTTGCTGATACTCTGTGAACAGTTGTTTTAAGTGCATAAAGTAATATTTGCATTTCCTCCACAGAAATTCTGTTGACCCCTTTGAAGCTTCTTAACACGAACCTCAGCGATCAGCTGGTGCAGGGAGCACGTCGGCCCTTTAAGAATCAAAAACACAAACTCGTAAGTAACCGACTGCCCCTTGGACCAGCCGGGCCGTGTCCTGAGCCCCTTGTCCCTTCTCCCTCTCACTCCCTTTTCACCCCAACTGACCCGTCGGGCCCCGGACTGACACAGGAGTGAGCAGAAGGCCAGCCTACCTGCCCGTCCAGCCGCATTCACCGTCGTGTGACTTACTGTAGGGTCCTCCTGGTGGGATACACTGACTTCAGGGAGCAGAGGGGGCATCAGTGGATGTGTTGAATGTATTCCTCTTAGCGGACAGCGGCCATCTACAATCTCATCTCAGAGAAGAACCGAATCGTTCTCTCTTCACTCATTTGGGACTTTTCCTCATGGGTTTCAAACGGCAGCAGAGACTCCCAGGTCATGTTCACAAGTACGAACGGAGCTCAGTCGGTTTTTTGCCTTTTTGCTGTTTTTTATTTTATAATTTTTTTTATTATTATTTGTTTTTTCTTGTTATGAAAATTAATATGTAGATTGAAGACAGAGGGGGGGGGGAACTGATCTCGATAAACACTGCAGAAGAATAATTTGAGTGGAATTCTATTAGAATAATTTAGTCAAGAGGTTTACATAATGTATTAAATTAAGTTTTATTTTTCTGTATAGATTCATTTTAATTATTGTAGATGATTCTTTATCCTTGTAGTAAGAAGATTCCTAAAAGTGTGAAAGAGGCACTTTTTATCGTTAACAGTGATGGTTAAGAAGATTCTTCTAATCGCCTGAATTATGGATTATAATCTTGGTCCAGCTGTTTCAGAAGATGTCAAAATCAAATATGGTTCAAAATGAATTGTACATACCGATGAGTAAAAAACCTTTTCTTTCCTATTTATTTTATTCCTTACTGGTCACTACTGCCTCTCTTAAAGCAGAGCAGTTATATGTGCTTTTTTTGTTATTGTTGTTCTGTGAAGTCCTGACATTCTGATGTTCTGGTACGACTCGGACTGGGGGTGCAGGTTGTTCTTAGTGGGTGTGCTGTGTATACAGTGTACAGATTACGGCTTGCTTCTCTGCCTTTTAGCATAGAACACAAAAAAAGTGTTTAAAAAAAATCCTCACAGCCATACATTAACTCAAAATTATAAAGAAAAAAAAAGAAGAAAAAAGTGTGCTTTCTTTGTCGTCTGGAGTGAAACTGCTTCGTACAAGCTGCTAGGTGCAAACTGTTTGGGTGTGATGTAAACAAGCAATAATTACTTGAGAATCCTTTTCTGTTTGTTTGTTTTTGTAATTTTTGTACAGTTTCCTGAATTTAGAAAGGAAAGAGAAAAAAAAACGTTTTTGCTCTGCGTTTGGATGCAGTATTAAACACCGTTTTCTATTGCAGTTTGTACCAAGAAAAAGTCTACATCCACACACACACACACACACATACACACACAGCGTTCTTGATAAATTATGCAGCCATCTGAGGGGGTCAGGGGGACCTGCAGAGGGGAGGTAGTTTATTCCCCCCCTCGTGATCGAAATGAGCCCTCTCTTCCTCCAGCCTTTTCTTCTATCGCAGAGGTCAGAGTTAAGACTGCACCTGCTCTGACAGACACTTAGCCATATTTTATGACCTCAGGCAATTAAAGTATAAAAGTGTTCGCTGACGACGTGCTGATCTATTTCCCCAAAAGGGAATTGAGATCCGAAGCAAATCGTCCTCACTGACCTCAAAAAAGAAAAAAAAACAAACAACTTTTATATAAACTATTTTACCCAGGAAAGACTTTGATCAAGCCAAATGATTCCTCACATTTCAATTGGATTTCTTTCACCTCTTAGTTAGCCAGCCCACACAGGGAAAAAACAAACAAAACATAAAACAGGAAATTCCTAAAGATGTCACTGAGCAGGATCTAAATGCAGATGTTCGTCATAAACCAGATTCACTCTGAATGTATCGTCATTGAAGACCTACTCTTCTTTCTTTCCTAACTTGCCGTTGTTGTCACACCACAGTCTTTTCTGCATTTCTTTTTTTTTTTTTGCTCTCCTTCTCATTTCCAGACGTAATTCGAAATCTTGGCCGAATTACCAAGATTTCAACCAAATCTTGGTAATTTGGTTGGTGTAGGTGTATACCTAGTGCACGCCGTAGAGGCTGCACACGCACTCTGCTCGCCCTGTGGGTGTTTGCCATACTTTTTTTTTTCTTTTTTTCATTAAATGCTGTTCTGATTGTAAAATCCACCCATGCAGAATAAAGCCTTTAAAAGCCATTTTCTCAAACAGGCTTTTAAAAGGATTCAGAGCCCTTTGCAAATTTCCAAAGATTGTCAGCGTTTTGAAAAGAAATTAAAGCCATGTGGTAGCAGTGCTTTTTTTTTTTAAAGAATTTCTGAAGCCAAGTGCAGAGGAAGTGCACGTATTCGGACTTTGGACCCACTTAACTACACACTATATTTTCTTCTCTTTAACATTTGCTTTTGCAGAACTTTAAATACCCTTTTTGTATCGTCTGCTGGTTTCTTAGAGCTAAGATGCAAACCTTTGAAATGCTAAACACCCTAGCATATTGCCTTAGATTTCGCCCTGTTCTTGTAAATTACACTGCTGTCTGTATAAATTTGTATAATGACTGGTTGTACAGTATTTGAATGGGTGCACCACTATTCACCTCTCCTCCGCTGCTGAAAACTCGGTCACTCCCCTCCCCACACAACCACGATCATTGTTCTTCTATGTTGGGATAGGCTCATCCTCTCCTCACTGTTGTATGGAAAAGATGATTCACAGAGATACTGAAGCAATATGTACTATACTGGATTCTTCTGAAGAAAGATCACTGTTGTATTTTTTTTTTTTTTCGTTTTTTCTGCGTCGTCCGCGAGTCGCACTGTACCTGCATCCATCTGACCTTTGTTACCCCACGGTTGTGTTTGTGTGTGAGCATGTGTGTGTGTGCGTGCGTGCGTGTGTGCGGGGGGGGGGGTGCGCGTGTGAGTGTTTTATGCAAAATTAGATATATAAGAGAAGGTAAAACCACAGTTATGCAAGTTGTGAACTAATATGGCTTCGCTGATGCTATTTGCCTTGTAAATAAAGAATTCTGTTAATGCATAGTTTAACTGTTTGGATCTTTTATTTTATGCTGGTAGTAACTTAGAAAAAAAACAACATTTTTACTTTGGTTTTAGATTACCTCTCCCTAAGGTTTTAAAGGCTTATAGATGAATTTGTACCCAATTTTATTCACTTAAATCACTGCACAAAGGGAGACCTCCAGAAAGTTTTTTTTCACAATCTTAATTAGCAACGCCACTTATGTTGGGTTTCGCAACAATCATAAATGAATAAATATGTTTGAACTCAGTCCTCTTGAATTAAAGAGTATTTATATATATATATAAGTGCACATTGAATTAGTATATCATTTATTGATTTTTTTGTTGTTGCATAATCTAATGAAAAATTACTCATTATAGACTTGTGTTTTGATAACTGGCTTACAACTAATAAAAAGATTTTTTTAATTACATTTAAAGCCAAAATATACATTTTTAATCCATAAATATTACTATGATGTACATAATCATGGGGAAGACGGACAACTTGATGTCCTGCAGACAGTTACTGACTCCCTCCACAAGGAGGAAAAGACACAAAAGGTCACTGCAAATGACACTGACTTTGCTGTTTGCAAAACGTTTTAAGAAAGTTGAGTGGAAGAAAAAAAAAGTGCACAAGAACGATTGATGACTACAGCCTTGAGAGAAAGACAGTTTTACGAGTTCAGTGGAGACTACAGCTACAAAGCCAGTGGATGTAAGCATCCAGTACCTGGGCTCTAATCCAAATTCCTCTTTTTAGATGAAAGTATTTTTTCTTATCAGTTTTTTTTTTTTTACTTTCATCTAAAGTCAGAGCCCAAGCTTCGGGAGAAAACACGTGGAATCCAAGCTGCTTGAGGTCCAGTGCTTGGTTTGACTGTAACGGGAAGCCATGTCATCTGCAGATGTTGGATCACTTGGGTTATACTGAACACCTTGTCAGTTCCTCTTGAAATATGGGTCCAGTGCAACCAATAGATACTATTCACGGGTATCCTTCCTGAATTGAATTAGTGATATAAATTACACTTTTGATGATATTCTCATTTAAATAGTATTTTCTAATTATTGGCTGGCATTGACCCAGCATATTTAAAGCGACGTCTCGTTGCAGCGAGCCCATAACCACCTCAAATATAAATGTATTTGACTGAGATATTATGATCCCTGATCAACCCGAAATAACCGAGTGACCTCCCGCTGTCACCGCTTATTGAAGTCATACAACTACACTTCCTTCCAGCGCGGATATATTCTAGAAACTGACTTCAGATTACTTAAATTGTCGGTTGCCAAGGCGAGTGCGAAATCGGAGAAAAGCAAAGTTGGAAACGAAAAGACCGCTGGGTGTGGTTGCGTTGTTAAAGGGATATAAACTGCAAGGTGGGTGAATAATTTAAAGAGGTTTTTATTGCGTTGAGTGGTTCGTGAAATACTGACGTGTTCTTCCGTCTAAGCCCACCAGAGTGCGTGAAATAAAAAGGTGTGGCACTGAAAAATGTTTTCTGAGACCTCATTTGCATTCGTTTTTGTTTAATTTGGGCAGGTGTGTGTTTGTTCATAGAAATGCTTGGAGAAAATCTCTCTTAACTCTACAATTAAAGAATGTGTGCAATCGTGTGTAGGTTGACTTAGTGGGCTGTCCTGCGCAGATTAATTAAGATGCATGAGGTTGAGCGGATTCCTCAGCCAATGGGGAAGAGGAAGACGCCGGGAAGCATCTTCAGCGGACCTGAACACGATAGGTGCCCTCAGATGACCAGAGACGCGTCCAGATTTAGGTTTGCGAAGCTCAGCTCTGATGGCATGACGGATAAAACCTCCTCCTGAAACGGCTGTGATTGGTAAGCTTTTCTTCTGTTATATTTTAAAACTGATTTCTAACTCGTTTGCTTCTCTTAATTCTTTAATCGTGTAAATCTATTTTTGTTGTTTCCCAAAAATTACGATTTACGCACGGAGCATGACGCACGCCATCTCCAGCCCTTCTCCAGACCTTCTTCCCACTGTTCAGTAAATTATTGTTCGGGAAACGTTAAGGTCCATTAAATGCTTCATTAGTGCTGACCTCTGCTACGACCGACTGTTCTCTGATTGGTGTCATGACCCTGGTTTGTCTCTCTATTTACTGGCTGGCTGGGGGACTGGTTCCTTCATGGCCTCCTCACTACTGTTTAGTTGTGTGAAGTGTGTGACCTCTCAGCTGGAAATATTGCAAAATCGGCTGCCCGTCTTTTTTTTTTTTTTCATTTTGAACGGCTGTCTTCAAGCCTCCACTCGAATTGCTGCACTTTTTCAGACCACATTCCCAGAGTTCTGTTCCTCCTGTTGCCCATTAAACTAGCGAAAATACACAAGCTGAATATGATTGAATTGAGGATACTTGCAAGGCTTTGAATATAATCTGCAAAAAAAACAAACACCCCCCCCCCCCAGTAGAATAGAATAAATTGAATGAATTTCAAACAAAGAAAATAAAAGTCTAGAAATCCAAACATATTTTATTTTCTTATGTTTTTCCCCCCACACTCACTGAAACCTGGAATTCAAATCAAATTCCAAACTTTTACAGGCACAAATTCTTGGACCTTTCTTAGTCCATTTAACTAAAAATAGTTAATTGTGAATTTCAGACAGGCAATCCCCCGCAGAGCAGAGTTTAAAATGAAAACTCCAAAAACTAAACTGGATGGTTTGGTGAAGAGATATACAATTTTAGACAAGGGGCAGAGAATAAAGTCTATTTAATATGTTCCCTCTTCTCTGCTTATCCATACCTGAAAACGAAATCAAATGGATTACCTCATTACAAACTGCAAATGAATCCTGCAGTTTGCCCAACATGCAGGAATAGGATAAGACAAGAAAAAATATGAGTTATTAATTTTACTTTTTGCCAACAAATGCAACGGAAGCATGCCCAGATATGCTCACGCTCCTGTCTTTTTTTCGATTGATTGAACGCATTAAACTTTAACGCTCACCTCTCTTTCTCTTCCCTACATCCTCTGAAGAATCCGTCCCTGTTTGAACCTTTACGCTCCGTGCGCTCATGTCAGTGTCCGTCTCCGGGGTCCTCGCAATGTTGAAGGAGAAAAGCTGCCAAGCCGAGATGCCGAAGGGCAGTCCCGTCCGGGGATTCTTCCCCAGTCCCTATCCCTACATGGACTTCTTCCCACGGACACACACCCTCCTCCACCCGCTCAAGTCGCTCGGCCGACTGGTGTCGGACGCCCGGGCGTCTCTCCCCCTCGGGTTTCACGGAGGCGCGGCTCCGTTCCTCGGTCACAGCGCGTCGGGCTTGCCGTGCACGAGCCAGATGTTTCCCGGACACGTGCTGCACCCCAGGCCGGAGGAGCTGGCCGCGGTGGTGACGGAGCACGCCGCCGGCCCGCTGTCATCGGACTTCAGCAACCCGTCCAGCGTCCCGTCTCCATCCGCCAAGTCCTCCAACAACACACCGCCCAAGGAGAATTTGTTTCGGCCGAGCACTGTCGACCTGTCTCCGGAGAAAAGGGTCACATCCTTTAACTTCAGCGAGGAGGACTTGTTCATTGTGCTTTATGGTTACTCTGGGGGCCAGGAGAGCAGCGGGGGCCACGCTATATCAGGACTGACGTTGCAGGAAAACTTCGGTGAGGCGCTTTTGAATTTTCGGTACAATTTCTACTTAATGCACAATTTTAATGGACAAAGACAGTTCAAATAAACTTGCCCCTTTGAGGGGAAACAAAAATCTTATTTCTATCTTTACATTAAAAATAATGAGCCAATCGTTAATTTGATGAATTTGTCAGTAATTTATTTAATAAACAATTAAATATTTGCTGAACTAAATGACTGTATTTAAGCCCAAAAGTAACACAATCCAATAAAAAGCTCCATATAGATATATAGATATGTTATCGTTCTAATGAAACTGTAATAAAAACATTAAATTGAAATAAATCATTATTTATGTAATGATTCACAAAGAGAACGATTTATTAAATTAGTAATCAAATAATTAAATATGTACGTTACTAAACAAAACGTTTTTTCTATGTTTTAAAATCTTATTATTTATGTAATTTCATTATTTCAGGCCGTAATTCAACAAATAAGAAATGTGCCACGTGTATATTTATATATTTGGTCACTTATTTGTTAGCTTAAATAAAACTGGAATAAATACAAATATAAACATATAAAAGCAAATAAATAAACCAATAATACAAATTATTTACTCAATCCCTCATACAAAATAGAGTTATAAAATATATTCTATTTTATAAATATCCATCCATCCATTAATTGTCTGTTCCTGCTTTTCCTTTTGTTGTTATCCTCTCAGCTTCTGATCCCTCCATTTCCCTACTGGACAAAGAATCCCTTGAGCTCCCAGAAGGTAAGACGGAACCATCTTTTATATTTTCTAGTCCTGCGTTATAAGGCGTTTTGAACACCGTTTCTGTGTTGCAGGACTGATTGTCCTCCAGGCTCCGTGGGGAAACACTTACCACTGTGGAATTTTCACAGATAAGGTCAGCATTCCCAAAGGCTCACGTTTCGGACCTTTCCAAGGGAAACTTGTGAACACCAGTGAGATAAAAACATATGACGACAACACTCTAATGTGGGAGGTGATGCTGTTGTATTTTCAAAAATAACATATTGCAGTCAACTGCTGCGTCATGTTTGACATTGACGTCAGCCTCTGCTCTCCTCCAGGTGTTTGAGAACGGTCGGCTGAGTCACTTTGTGGACGGCAGAGGCGCTTTTGGAAACTGGATGTCTTTGGTGAAGTGCGCTCGGTTTCCTGAGGAGCAGAACCTGATCGCGGTGCAGGTCCAGGGCCAGATCTTCTATGAAGCCTGCAAGGAGATCACACCAGGCCAGGAGCTTCTGGTGTGGTACGGAGACTGTTACACACAGTTTCTTGGGATCCCGCTCACACTGAAGGACCCCAGAGAGGACAACAACAACAACAACAACAACAGTGTTTTTCCAACTGAAGGTCTCAATCTACAGCATCCCCAGATCTTTTCTGTGTTCACTTGGTCTCCATTACAAACCACTGAAATAAATTCTATTTTCTGCAGATTCAGGGGAGGGCTTCAAGTGCGACAGATGTGGGAAGGTGTTCGCATATAAATATTACAGAGACAAACACCTGAAATACACACGCTGCGTCGACCAGGGGGACAGGAAGTTTCCCTGTCACCTATGCAACAGATCCTTCGAGAAGAGGGACAGGCTGAGGATCCACATCCTGCATGTGCATGAAAAACACAGACCTCACAAGGTAGAGTGAATTCAAACACTGTGGCCTCGCATTTAGCTACGTTCTTTGAACCATCGGTGTTATGCTGATGTTGGTGCTGAAAGAACAGCTCCTAAGAGTCAGCGAGGCGGCACATGCCAGATTTTTATTTTTATTTCTTTATGGTTTATTAAAAAGTGGATTACTCTGGCAATGGATAAATAATACATTTCATTCTCGTATTATTTGGTCAACTAAGAATGAATTTAACCAAACTATACAATCTGAATGATTGGTGGTAATAAATGAAGCAGCAAAGTGAAACTATTCCTGGCACATTATAATATTCACTAAACTAATTTCATCCATTTTCTCTCTCTTTTTTATTCTGGTAAAGTGTATTAAATGTTATTAAATGTCTCATGTGCAGTGCTCCGTGTGTGGGAAGAGTTTCTCCCAGTCCTCCAGTCTTAACAAACATATGCGGGTCCACTCTGGAGAGCGACCATACAAGTGTGTCTACTGCAACAAGGTAAGATGAGGTCAATTCAGTTTATTGCCTTGAGGTAAGAAATAAACAGGTTGATATATTTGACTAAATAAAAATAACTACTGTCATTCAAAGACACAGAAATATTCAAGAGTTTACCCTAAGCATTCTTTCACATTGCAGGCGTGGGTTTTGTGCAAAACAAATTAGGCCAAAAAGAGAATATTCAAAAGATTGGCATAAATGAGTAAGCAAATCCACGTGCATAACTGTAACAAAAAAGTAAGTAAATTATTTAGTTTAAAGGCCTATAGGTGTGCATGGTGTGATTGTACCCATATTTGTGAATAAATTACATTACTATCCTTAATTATTTCTGTTACACTGCTGTGATTCGTTAACTCCATAACAGTTATTTTAATTAAAATTAGATATTGGTTTAATCTAATTAGTTTTGCTCCTTCTTTTTCATTATTTGTGATTTTGTTTGGGATCTGTGCTTTTCAGAATTTGTAAGTCTACATGTTTCCCCCCTTCGTTATTATAACAGTTGCATTTTCTCAGTCACTCAAACCACCTTCACTTTTTTCTTACACATTTTCCACACGTCTTTTTCAGATACAAATATGCAAAGTATATGCCAACTCATTTAAAAGCTTATATCAACTAGATTTTCGTTTTAGGCGGTGTAGAAGAATGAAGGGGAAAGAAAGATTTACGATGTAAACACAATGCTACACTTAAAAAAAAAAAAAAAATCTGACACTGCATTTAGTTTTCACCCTGAAGTATGATGTCGTTTTTAATCTACAATAATATATTGAAAAGTATAGAAATAGTATAATACGGCATTTTGTTAGGTTTCAATACAGAAACAAGTTAAAAATAAATGACTTATTTTTTATATGCTTATACCTTGGTCCAGGCTTAAGCCGTGTCCGTTAAACAGAGACTTTATCTGCAATATATAATATATATATATATATATATATATATATATATATATATATATATTATTTTAAACAATACAAAAATGAAATACTCACAAATACGCTATATTTGAGAAAATACTCACAAAGTATTTTTAAGTTCTCCTCGGGTTTCTCGGACCTGCTCCATGCTTGAAACCTTTTGGTCTCCTTGTTTCACGGTGCTTTCGCCACGCGCCCTTGTTCATTGTGCCTCGCGAAAGGCTCGCTCCTCGGAGCCACTTCCAGGCCAATTATCGCCAGATGTTCCACATACACTTTTGTCCCGCGAAGTTATATAGGTTTTTTATATTTACGGTCGTGCGAAGATCCAAGTTGTTTCCTTTTGAATGCGCCCCTCATTTTTCGTTTCGTTTCCCGACTCTTTTTTTAAAAAATTTTTCTGAACTCACAGCATAAAATAAATTTGTTGTAAATCCCTTCACGCGCCTGTTGGTCATAAAAACACAGTATTGTATTTAATTTAAATTTTTTCATAAATATAACTTCTCTCTTTTAGGCCTTTACTGCCTCCAGTATTCTGCGCACGCACATTCGCCAGCACTCCGGAGAGAGGCCCTTCAAATGCAAGCACTGCGGGAAGGCCTTCGCCTCCCACGCCGCCCACGATAGCCACGTCCGCCGGACCCACGCCAGGGACAAGCCGTTCCAGTGCGAGCTGTGCGGGGCTGCTTTTCAGGAGGAGCAGGAGCTGAAATACCACGAGTCAATCCACAAAAGTAAGAATATTTTTATTTGCAAATTGGTTTGCTTATTTTGTTTTCGTTCATATTTAGGCTAACAAATGTAGCTAAAAAAAATTAGTAAACCTCAGAAGCATGAAGAGCTGAATTAAATTGAGTCAGAGTTTCAGTCCATGTTGTGGCAGTAACGAGATCTTTTTAGTGTATTTTTAGTAGAAATTTCTATAACTTCCTTGCTTCTTTATTTTTCATTAAATGTGGAAATTAGGGATGCATTTTTGCTAAAATGTAATTTATTGCCTTCTCTTCCTTTAGAGACACAAATCGACACTCTCACTGTTTCTTCTTCGTCGGAAATTGGACTGGAAGACCACTCCGGGCTCCCAGCGAAGGAAATCCAAAAGGCACAGAAGAACCCAGCAGGGCAGAGATTTCCAAATTATACCGGCTTAACAGTTTTAAACTCTGATTATAGGCCCTGGAACTAGACAGCCAAGAAAAAGAGGGAAAATAGATGGTTATTGTACAGCCTTATTTAAATCCAAACACAATTATTTAAATGGTATGGCATCTATTTATGTAATGTATAAATGTTATTATGTTGCTTAAATCTATCGCTCTACAATAGCCTGATTTAGTCACGCTAGGTGTTATTATTATTATTATTATTAATAATAAAAAATACATTCCTGTTTTTGTTTTCTTACATTTAATGTAAATTATATTTCCCTTTTTAATATATACATGTGTTTTATTTTCAAGACGTCTGCAAAGCAAAGCAACAACACTGGTCCCCTTTCCAAGCTTTACTTTTTTCTTAATTTGTGAAAATAAATGATTGCATGAAAAAGAAATATGATTCTTGGTTCATTTAAAAAAAAAAAAAAACAGCATATTAGTTATTTTAACTGCACAGAAATATTATTGAGACAAATATCTAAATTACACATGTTATATTAATTATGAAGTATTATTATTCATATTTTTTGTTGTTTTACAGCTAAAACAAAACAAAAAATAAAACAAAACCCTCCCATACATTGAACAATCTCTTGTGGTAAAGCTCTACAGGAAAAAAAAATGGCATCATGATGCAGCTATCAAATAAAAGGTAGAATTAAAAACAGAAAAGTCTTTGCTACTCCATCTCCGGTGACTTGTCTCTGTCTCGTAGCCTGGATGCTCTCAGTAAAATGAAGGAACTCTGCCTGGAGCAAATGAATGACAATAGAACGGGGCTGTAAAGTGGTCTATTGCCTCTCACACTAAAAAGTTCACTGTGACTGACATCTGCCCTCACACTGCGTCCAACTGTCCCCCACATGTTTGCCTCAGAGCAGATAGATAGATAGATAGATAGATAGATAGATAGATAGATAGATAGAATCCTTATTGCATCTTCTTCTGTAAAGAGCTCAGGGGTCAGCACCTCCCAGAGTGTTCAACTACCCTCCTCTCCTTTCAAATAGCCAAAATATAGCTGCTTGAACAAGTGTGGATCAGCCCTCATTGGACCTGCCCCTCCCATGAGTAGCTCTACAACCCCCACCAAAACCACCATGATGGGGTATTCACTGTGTAAAAACAGGGTATCCTCCCCTTTGTGGTTTCCCAGGATCAGAGGGGTGGAGGAGAAGGACAGAGAAGACAAAAAGAGAGACAGAAGGAGTGAGGGGAGAATGAGCTGCCACAGCTGAAATACTGAGATTGTTAGTGCTCTGTGCTAAAAGAGTGGTTTTATAGCGCCTCCTGTGATTGGCTGATTTAGGACTACGGCATGGGAGAATTTTTATCTGGGTTGTTAATACAAATTGATTTCACATTTAACCACACGGGCGAGCCAACAGGGCCTCTCTGGGGCCATCTCTCAGTTTCATCTCTGTATTAATGTAATATTAATAATAGCCAAGCTCCATGGTTAACGTGTTTGGAGAAGTTAATTCCCTCTGAGACTGGAGCAAGCATAACTCTTTACCAAACAAGTGTAGCACTTTGATACTTATACCACTCAAGTACGCCACACAAATGTGGTCACAACTAAATGCACCACTGTGATTAATTAATCATGTTCACTGATATAAAGAGGAGAGAGCTGCTGCTGAAACATCCTTACAGATGAAGTCACCTTGTACACTCAGATGTTGCTTATAGTCTGGGCTGAGTAGTCAACAGCTCAGATGTATTAGCGACTATTGATTGGCTAATAGCTGTCAGTGTGTGTGTGTGTGTGTTCTTTAAACAGTGATCAGACTTTCAGCTGAGTGGACCTTTATAGTATGACCGCAACAGCTCTCTGTTAATACATATGCCTCAGTCTGACGCAAAACAGCATACAAACTTTCTGATGCTAAAGAAAAGGTAACCATTAGATGAATGGAAATGTTTTGGTAAGTGTGCTGCTTCATGCTCTTTTTGTTCATGGATGAGAAAATAAACAGAACTTTCAGTCTGTTCTGAGAGTGGGGATATTATATTTGATATTGTTTTATAATCTGTCTCAGCTTTAAACATCCACATCTTTCTCCCTGATCTGGGTTCCTTCATCATGATGTTTGTTCACTTGTGTTCTCTAAGCCTTTTTGTCATTGAACAGAACAAGTGGATTTATGCTAAGATTTATCAAAAGGGGACCATGCTATTTATCGCTAAGATGACTTCTACAGTCGCTAAGGTGATTCCCCAGGCTGCTGGGGAATCAGAGTAAGATCGGGGATGGTACGAATATATGCAACACTTTTCAGGTTTTAATTTAATTTTTTTTAAAAAGAGGAAACCCACATCTTTATTCTCATAAAATGCATCAAAGTCTGTGGTTGTGTCACAAGATAGTTCAAAGGGTATTAAAACTCTGTCAGCACCATTACAAACATGGATTGATAATAATAGGACAGTCAGGGTGTTTGTGCTGTTTTTGTGTACTTTTGTACATCAAGGAAGTGTAAATGTATTGTTTGCTGGCAGGAGAAACTCATGTTGACCTGTCAGTCTGTCGGTGGAAATGCTCCTCCGGCTGACCCCCAGCCTCAAACAAGCTCCTTACGTCACCATCAGTTGCTAAAGAAACACCCCAGATGGAGCACAGCTTCTCTATCAAGTTATTTTAAGATTTTGTGCCAAATCCAGTATATCCTTCACTGACAAGAACTAATCATTCATTTATCTATATTAAATGAATTTTAATTTGAAAACATTTCTGATTCAGAGTTCTGTAACTCGGTCAACCTTCACAAAGAAGACACTTCATCTGTGTGACTTCTACTTTTTAAAAGAAACATGAGTTGAGCCATTTGTGTTTGAATGGATCCAATGAACCCCCACGCCCCACGCTGGTTGAGTGAAGAAATAAGGCTGATCAGCTTGTGTCCTATACGAAGCATGCGTCGGGTCGGCCGGAGGTGATTTCGGTCGGGTGTTGAGGACAGTACGGCAGAAGGCCTGCAGAGTGGCTCAGCGGCAGAATGAAAGGCAGATCAAACACTGTCTACAAAGCCTCTCCATATTGCTCCGGAGTGTGTGTGTATCTTCTAGGTGGGATTGATGGGAGAGGTGGGCAGATGGCCTTATCCTTCTCCGTGGGGGGTGGTGTGAGGTTGCTGGGTGCTCCCAAGGGGCAACATATTTGCAGACACACACGTGGCCACATAACCCCACACCCTCCCCATAACAGACTCCTCCCTCCCCCCCATTCATTAGTCCATTTTCAAATCTACAGTGTACCTGTATATTTCCATTTATCTCATGAGCTGTTTCACCTTTGATGGACTGCAGGGTTTCTCCTGTAGACCGATTCATATGTAACGGCACTCAGAGGAATAATTCTGCTTGTAGGCTGACATCTGGCATTGTTATTCGAGGTGTTAGAAAGTGTTATAGGCTTCTGCTCCCCATGCGTTGCGCTTTACAATAGTTCTCTGTGTGTTGTTTGTGTCTTTATGCGCAAGGCTTTTGTATGGACCCCACTGTCATTCCTGAGAGTGACGGAGCTGGCAGTAGGGTACTGAGGAGAAGAGCTACTGTTACTGCAGTAGCTCTTCCTCGAATGCTTGCCTCTATAAAATGGAATCTGGTGTTTCCAAATGACGCAACTTTATGAACTTAATCTTTGTGTACCTTCAACAAAGTATTAATAATTGTGTAGAAATGTTTTAAGCCATCCCTAATAACTGTATGCATTCCTTCCAGCGAGAAAATTATTTGGCATTTACCGTAAAATTAGACTTGAATCCATCCCCACTTGCTGGGTTGGGGGACTGATGGTGTTTATCGCCAGCTGTAATTGGCCGAGAGGTTTTATTAAATTTATAAAGCCATAAATAACCACAAGCCAGAGTCAAAATCTGAGTCTCTAAATCCCTACAAATGCTCCACCAAATTTTATGTTATTGTTTGTTCCTCAAATCATGAAACAATGCAGTTGTCTGAAGTTAGTTTTTAATTTACACAGGGCACATTTTAAACAGTTGGATTAATTTAAATCAGATTCATTTTAAAATCTAATAAAAATCTTTTATATTTGAGGGACAGTCTCAAATGAGTTCCACAAAGATGTAGATAGTCGTATAATAAATCGACAATAATGGAAGCTATATTAAAATAAATTAAAGATATTTTATCTAGTTTTTAGGTTTTTCTCCCAGATTTATCCAGACCTGAAAATAGCTAAAACAAATTCCACACTTTCCTAGAATTTATAAGAGTAAAGTGTGTGTGGCTGTAAAACATGAGCTGGCCCACTGTCTTGCTGGAACAACAACAAAAAAAATTATCTATTGCTCCTGAGGGAAGGATTTACAACATATGGACACTCACTGTCATCCAGCCACATGCACATCCATGCACACACAAGGTGACCTCCTTGCTTCTGAAGATGTTTGCTTGTTTGTCCACTTAATCCTAACCAGGCTGTCCATTTAGGTCAGTGGTCCCCAAACTACGGCCCGTGGGCCAGATGCGGCCCGCCTCCACATTTGGTCCGGCCCCCTGAACAATACCAGAGTATTTTCATATATGTGCATTTTTATTTGATAAGTTGGACTTTTGCAATAAAATAAATGTTCCTTAGTAATGAACTTTATTTATTATTAACTACTAGTTAGTAACTATTTTATACATGCATATAATTGACCCTAACCCTTTTTTTTATGTGGAGAACCCAGTGTTATTTGGTTATTATTTATTTCATAAATAGTGTTATTTCCTGACTTTTGTTCTCTGAAGAATCCAGAAAAGGTTATTTGATTGTGCTTTCTGAAAAACAATACATTTTTATGTTTAGCACTCTTACAATCGTCACATTTTTTCTGTTACAAACTGACCCCGGGCCCCCATCAGAGAAGGGACAAGTTATGTGGCCCTCACAGGAGAAAGTTTGGGGACCCCTGATTTAGGTGAACACTCAGAGGCTTTCACTAATCCCGAGAATGCGCTTGAAATTAAAATACCTGTTTTTGCCTTCCAGAGGAATAGAAAATTTCTACAATTTATTTTGAGTTTATTTTTGTGCTTAATGTAGTTTGATGCTAAGCAGCTTGGCAGGAAAGAAATACTGGAGCTCATTCCTCTGGATGTGAATCATCTATCAGCACTCTTGTGTTTTCCTCTTCTCCTTTCCTGTTTTTATTTCTTCCTGTTGAGTGTAGTCTTTTCTCAGGCAGGGTGTCACTGATTTCTTCGTTAAAGCACATGTGGGAGCCGCTTTGTTTAGTGCATAATTTCGTGAAATCCCAAATATTTATATCCCAAGGATGAGGCGTTAGAAGTCTGCAGTCTTTTTCGTATTAGTGAACACACCATGCCTAAGCGCCAGCAGGTCATACTAACAACAAGTCTCAGTGTGAGTGAGATGCTTAAAAATGAAGTCAGAGGAAGCAAAAACACTGTTTAAGAAGAAACTATATTTTCTATGAAGACATCTTGGCTGTATTTTCCTGCTGGACATTTTGGGTTTTGAAATAGTGCCTCACAAAGTTGATGTGTACCTGCCTTGAAGATTTTTCGTTTATTCTATTAATCTAGGTTAAGGCAAGAATTGACTGGTTTCATTAATTTTTTTCCCATGTTAATCATGCAAACCACTGATAAAATATTAACTCTGTATTTTAGTCTTTTTGTTGTTGTTTTTCTGAGACTGCTCTCTCACACACACACACAGTTAGTTTGTCACTTAAGATCCTAAAATTAAAGTTACTGATTGGTTTCCACAGAAAGACTGGAATGAAACATTTTGAAGGGTGTTACAGTTCTTTAATAAATGTAGCCAAAATTGTTCTTGTATAAAAATATGTTACAAATCCTTAATTTCAGTCCGTGTGCGCATAACAAGCTTTTATGACATTATTATATTATGTAACCTATTTAAAATGGTATCGAAAATAAGAAATAAGAATGAAAGCACACTGAAATTTAAGTTAAAATGTTGACCGTGGGCATGCCGTTGTGGCGTAGGGGATAGCGCGACCCATGTTTGGAGGCCTTGAGTCCTCGACGTGGCCGTCGTGGGTTCGACTCCCAGACCTGACAATATTTGCCGCATGTCTTCCCCCCTCTTCTTCCCCCTTTCCTGTCAGCCTACTTTCATATAAGGGACACTAGAGCCCACAAAAGACCCCCTGGAGGGGTAAAAAAAAAAGTTGACTGTTTTAGTCATGTTTTTATTGCCTGACTTCTTTAAAGAATGATTATATAGTCAATGTTGCCATTCCACTTCACCTCTATTGTGTATTGAACAACTGACCATGACCCCCAGCAGCTCCCAAAGGCCTGTGGGGTCAAAAGACCTCAGCTTGCAGATGTTTCTGCAGCAATACCTCGAGACACAATGACTGTTTAAGCACTTGATGTTCTGTGACTGCCTGAGACATCAGTGAAGCTAAAACATCAGTGAGATCATCCAAACAGAACGACCAGGAAGAATTATGGAGACAAAAACTGAAGGAGGACATGGGCACTGAGTACTCAGCCACAGTTAAGAGTACATGTGGAGTGCTGCGTGTGCAGTTTGCTTGCCCAAGAATGTGTCTCAGCAATTTAACCGCAGTTGTTTGCTCCTCCCCCAACACTGAGTCATGATGGCTTTTTGACAGCAACAGGAAGACGAATGCCCCTGTCCTGTTGAAACATTCATGAACCCTTATGACCCTCTACTCCACCTAATGTACCCTAACGGGCCTTTATGGCTTCTTTCTAGCCTAGCATCACCTTAGTGCTGATTCCCGGCATCTAAGTTCTTAACACCCTGCCACTGCTCTTTTACATCCTCACATTCAGTAAGCTCTCCTGAGCTAACAAAGTACTGCTACAGAGAGATTTACCATCCACTAAATCAAGCAGCAATTACAGAGCCATGCAAAAGTATTCACACACCTGCAAACCTTCAAACAAATGAATGTTTGTCTAAACCGAGATCTCAAGCAAAGCAGCTTGCAGTCCCTTGGTCGGTGGTTGTTTCTGATATGGGCAACCACTCAGAGCAGCATCCTGAGGGGGGCAGCAGGAGTGCCAAACATGACTTTACATATCTGTACTACTTTCTGTTCTTATAGTAACATGAAAAAAAGTAAAATCCTTAAATAGTGTCCTACATTTTCAATGAACTGGAAAAGGCCCCAGGAAATGTTTCAGCTTTCTTACCTATTCCCGATCTTTCAGGTTTGCGTTATGTGCATTCTACTTCACATGTAGTCATAGACCCTCTTTGTAATCTGATTCCAAGGGAATTTATTGATCTGTTAAGATTGTTTCTTTGGAAAAAAAAAACCCCATTAGAGTTAAAAGTTTGACAGCTGATATCAACATCCCTCAGTGTCTTTTGCAGCTTTCAATGCATCAGGTAACCCAGACAGTGAAGAGAAATCCTGGGTTTGGAGAAAGAAGTATGTGACCTGGAGTAGTTGTTGTTTAACTATCAGAGACCAAGAAAAAGGCAATTTTAAGAGACTGGTCATAATTGAGAAAAATGTCATCTTCTTGTTGTTGTCCAATGTGCTCTGTGTGTGTCCACCCTGTGTGTGAGTCCACTGGAAAATTTGTCACGAACAGTGTGTTTTTACTACTCTGCTGGCCTCCCCACTGTGTTTACCGCTCTGTGGTAAAAGAAAATGCCATATGCTACATGGGTTTGTGTTACTGCTCGGGTTTCAGGGCCGACCATCGGCCCCACACAAACTGTGCCATCAGTCAGAACGGATATCCAAGCTATAGCTAAGCTATAAAGTGGAGCTCCATTGATCTGTTTATGCTTTTCTAACAATCTCCAACACATGAGATTCATCTTGGCCACAGACAATCTCCTGATGGTCATTGATTCATCCAGTAACACCAGAACAATTAATTAGGGAGGAGGGGGTCAAAAAGTCCTTATTGAGGCACAAGCCATTCCTTCATTGCAAGACATTTCCATAATTAATGTTTGGTAAAATAGATCTTTTTTTTTTTTTTTTTTACTTGGACTGAAACAAAAGAGTGAGACATAAACAATACCTCTCAGGCCATTATTGGCATAGGTAATAGAAGTCACAGAAAATCGCTCAGAATACGATAAGAGTCAGTTTACATCTTTGACAAAGTGCTTTTAATGAGAGGAAAACTGCAGAGGCAGCAAGAATTTTAGTGTCTGATGAGGTTAAACATTGCATTGCAGCATGAATCTTTCTCACTAATCTTGCCTTAAGTGATTTGTGAAGGATGCATTGAGCCGAATATGCATTATTCTAGAGATCCAGTGTTGCAACACAAAATAATTTCACATGTCTAATACTTTTCAAGATATCTACAACGGGCAGCAGCATGCTTTTATTTGGCCAAATAATGAACCAGAAATGCTGATGCACCTGAAATAGTGGTATTTTTTAAATGTACATTTAAAAGTGCTTTTTTATTTATTTATTTATTTTTTTTATTTAATGACAGTTTGTAATTTGAAGGAGGAGGAGAGAAGGCACAAGTTTTCCAGCTTTTGTTATGTATTCTTTGAGAAGTTGGTGCCTGCTGCAAGGGACAGTAATGTCATTTTTATACCACTGGAGTGTTTCACTGAATTTAAGCTTTTCAACGTCAGATTTGTTTTTTTGTCGATTTTCAACAGCATTTCAATCTTTATGTTAACATTCTTTGATGTTGAGTATAAAAATCAGGGTTATGAAGCAAAAAAATACACCACACTTGAAAATCCTTCCACTACATAAACATTTCATTTATTTATAGAAATGGCTTCAGTAACAAAGATATCTCAACAGCACCATGGCATGATCCAACCTCCTGTGTACCTTACTACACAAAATGTTTAACAAGAAATTGACTACCTCACTGAACTTCCAAAAATGTTCACTTCTATTCCCAGTTATTCTTGAAATTAGACAATTCTAGGCTAATTTTAGGCTTGAATTTGATCTTAACACACATAAAATTTTAGGTGAGAGACTAATCTATCACCTAAGAACTGTTAAATAGTTTCCTAACAGCTTGAAACAAATATCACTGTATTATTTGCATTCTCTTCTATTTGGTGGAATTCTAATGTGCCACCTCGATTCTTGAAATGAGCGTGCCTCCTTGGTACTGGATGCTGTTTGGAGTGCATGCTAAGAGAGGCTAAAATGGAGCATCTGAAGTTCCAGCATGTCTGATGAGCCAAGACAGATTTTAGGTTTGTATACAGCAGAACTTTGTCTTAATTTAATCAAGTAATGCAAATCAAGAAAATCAGTAATCCGTAATTGCATCCACAGGAGTTCACACAATGAAAACCAACCAGTCCCTAAACATTCACAGTAGCACGACATTAGCGCCCATCCTCACCCTATTTTAGAATCGGGTCTCCTGCCTTTTTGACTTTGCTCCTCTGCCATATTTGCTGCGGAAGCTCCAGCAGTAGCAGATCATTGCTTCCTGAGGCCTGAACTACACAGTTTTTCTTCAAGGGAGCTTCTACTCTGGCCTTTATATTGGAAAGTTCCTCCTCCAAGAAAAAACTCAATTACTTAGTGTTCTGCTCTGGTCTGACAATGTGGCTCGAAAAACACATAAGACAGAAACTGTACAATATTTGGTCATACAATTAAGTGAAAATCAAAAATCTTGATTCTGATTTTTATTACTTTTTGCCATAGTAAATATAGAAAATCTGGAATCTAATTTTATACCTATCCAGAATGGGAGAGAAAAGGAAATCAAACAATGTACTTTTCCAGAATTTTCAGGACTGTGCTCATAATTTGCACATGGTTTCCATCCATATTCCCCATTTGTAAAAAAATAGTGCATGTTCTAATGTATCCTGCTTGTTTTGACTGAAGTAGTGACTTGGATAGCCAGGACAGTGCAGTTGCATTCAGTCTGAACTCATACTTTTGCTGACTCAAACAGCTTCTATTCCTTTGACTTCCAAGTGATCAGATTTTCTGCTTCTTTGCTTTGGGGTTCGAAATAATGATGATGGCATAGACGAGGGGCCTGCATCCTGAAGTGGCAAATGGCACAACGTCAAAAGAGTAAAGAAACGGTGTCTTTGTGAAACATTTTTTTGTTGTTTCAAAACCTAAAATATGTGATTCTTTGACTTTATTTGTATAACTCATTTTTTTTCATTTGTCAAAGAAGGTTTGGAATTTTATTTAAAAAGTGCAACAAGAAAGATGGTTCTTGATTATGAAAGTTGTCGACCTCTGGTTTGGACTGTACTACAGGTGCCTGCATAGGGAACAAAATTGCTCCTGAAGTTACAGGCTGAATGTTTATGTGAATTTCCTAATTCCTATTCAAGAAGATACATTTTTATTAGAATAAAAATGTTTGCAAAATGTACACATTTGGGTCTCGACTCTGGAAATAATGGTGACGGCATAGATAAGGGTTTTTGCTCTTTTTTCTGTAGTTTTTTGGCAAATAAAAATTATTCGAGAAACTTGGGATTAAAAATGCCTGTGAATGTTTCTGAACTTGTTTTCAAGTAAACTTGACTTGCACAGCTAAAAAATACACTCTCTTGTCCCTGTTACTGGGGACTATTCAGGAAATCCCCGTCTAGCATCGAGTCACACACTCTAATCATCATCTGTGTTGATTTCCATCCAGCTGTCAGGATGGAGGCCAGCAGCACAGCAGTTTCCTCCTCTGTCCTTGTGGCGTTCGGGCCCAGCACCTTATTGATCTCAACAAGTAAGTTAATAAGCTTTGGACTCATTCATCAGCAGGGTAGAGACTGGAACTGCACACGGCAGGCTTAATCAAGTCCTCGGTGCCCGCCAAGCATGAACACGGTAATTAAAGGAAGAGGGAACGTGAAGACGAGGGAGAGAAGAGAGGAGCCAGGGGTCTACACGGTTCACCTGAGTGTAAGATAGAGAACCCGAGCGCTCCATTTATAAAGTACAGATTTATGAAGATGGTGGTTGAGGGATGACATGGTTACAGTCATCACTCTGTCTTTCTCTTTTTGCCTTGCATTGCCCTCGCATTAATCTGGCCTGAGTTAATCAGCTGCTGAAATACAGCCAGCCACTTGGTCCAAACAGCAGCCTGAAAACAGGCAATTCATCCCGCTCTAAGAAGGCCACCACATAAACACATAAACAAGATAAAGAACCCTCCCAACACCACCCTCGCTTGCAGTAACTCAAACAGTTGAGGAAGGTAACTGCCACCATCATCTTCCTCAATATTTTCCCTGTCAAAACAGAGGTACCTTGTGAAACAGAAATTACAAGCTCTTTTTGTTTTCTTGGATTTATTTCATTTCGTTTATCTTAATGGGGACTGCTGGCCACATTTATTTTCACCCCCTGGTAAAGATGTGTAAAATAAGTTTTTCATCAGCAGTTCATCTTCTCACAAGGTTGGAAGAAGGATATTTTCAGTTTTTCTCAATCATCTAAAGTTGTGGGACTTCAGATGTGCTCTTCTTTTCATCTCTTAAGGCTTGGATCATTATCGTATCTTTCAGCAGAGTAATAATCCAAAAACATACGACCATTGCCATCTCAGTCCTCAGACTTATTTTCCTTTTATCGTCAAATTCAACCAGATTTCTATTTTACTTTGTCCAGTGATTTAAAATGGTTCAGATGCCGTGAAGTTGATCAAAGTTCCCTGGGCCTTTGGAAGAGACAGATGTCATGTCTTAGCATGACATCTGTCTTTTCCATACCTCAAATTAATCAAGTTTTCATCAGTTATTAGCCTTGTGACATCAGATGAAGACTATGATTGGAAGAATTTGCAAATGATTTTCAGTATTTACATCAATTCATCCAGCTTTAGTAGCTTAATTTAAAACGCTGAGAAAATAGTTTATTTTAGAGTGAAGCTATAAAATAACATTTTAAGATGCTTTTACAGAATTGAACATTTAAATTATTAACTCATTCAAAATTTTAGTTTTTGTCTGTCGTTTTCACGTACATATTTAGTAACAGTAAAGGTTTCATCTTTTACCAACCTTAAAATGACTGTGTGCATATCTTGGAACTTGATGATTAAAACAAATACCTTTACTATTCTATCATCTAATGATACTGCAGAACTTTGTAGTTCTATCAGATAAATCTCATGACTTAATACCACTCATCAGTCTACAAAATAGTTTTTTGACTATTTTGTTTTGTTAAGCTGCATTTTGTGGCCCAGAAAGACGATCTTTCATCTCTAATGCATGCTTTCTATACCCACGAGTTTGCATAATATACAAGCGCACCTATTCTCTCAGGTGTCCTTTTCTCCCCTGTGGCTCATTAGCCTTGAACCTGACCATTAGACTGGCCCTTCAGCACACATCTAATGAAGGCAGCTCCCAGATTGAGTGTCCATTAATTGTGACTATTATTGTCCTGTAACCCATCTTAGGTCTGAATGCAGAGCTTGGATCTGGAGAAGGTGTGTATGAGTGAGATCATCTGTATGACCTGTGTGGTTGCTGTGGTGAGGCAGCTGACAGGTTCTGTTAGTATCACTCTGGGTCACAGTGGAAATCTCCTCCTGGGTTCATCCACACGTATCCTCACTGACCAATGCAGAACATCAGTCTTGCTTGAATAACTAAGTTATAATCTTCCTTGAAATTGAAACAGAGATATGCGTAAAGTGTGATTGTAGCTTTATAAATGTTTAGCAACCAGTCTGATGCATGCTTTTCAAAAATCTGCAGTGGCATGAAAAAAATATTTCTCATTACCATTTCATTTTGTTTTATTTTTTGAGATCAAACAAATTTTATTATTGAACATCCAAAAAGTAATTTTTAAAAATTATTTCATTTATTAAGGGGGTAAAAGCTATTTAAGCCAATCTGGCCATTTGCACAAACATAAATAATTTTTTTAACTTGCTGTTAAACCGTGATCAATCACATTTATTGGAAAACTGCGTTCAATCTTACTAACCACACCCAAACCTGGAGTAAATAAAAGAACAGTTGCGAATCTTTTGTCCCTTAATAAAAGAAATCAGCACAACATTTTGTATCGCTTTATCTGATATTGAAATATGACACTGATAACAAAAGACATTGATAAAGGGAAAATACTTTTTGTTTTCTCTCTTAAGTGGGTTTAACATAAATTAACAAGAAAGAAAAATGCACCAAATGTTCGGACCAGAAAAAAAAGTGACTCAAAGTACTTTTTACTCTGATTCCTGCTCTTGTTTGGAAGATGTTTGCTAATTCTTGAACTTTTTGATCATGTGCTTGCATTCATTGAACTCTGTGTCTCTTACTTGAAGTTAATGAATTTGCAGGTCATCTCCCACATTTTTAGTCCATCAAATGCAACCATCCAAATGCAAGCATGATTCCACCACCACCATTCAAAACATTTCTTGTGACTAAATAGTTCAGTCCTCTCCAGAAAACATTCGACTTGCCCATGTGGGCATTTGGTATTTCTTCTTCTACTATTTCTGACAAAAGTCCTTTCATCTGAGGGTGACAGCTGGGGTCAGACGGTTGCAACTTCATCCCAACTGGCGTCGGCATCACTTTTTGTTGTCTACTTATTCGGGTAGTGATGCATCATTCATGGCAGGACTGATATCTTCTGTTTCAGACAGTTTTCTATGCATGTTCTTTATGCACACGTTAAGGGTTTTACTTCCTGTTATATTTGTGTTAACTGCGTCTGTGTCTCAGTTTAAGCTTCCCTTCCATCTCCTCTCTCTCTAATCACACAGTGCAGTGGACACTCTGAATGCTGATCCCCCTGTGGGACGCAAACAGACAACCGCAATCACAACCTGCCTCACAGCTCCTAATGAGCACAGGGAAGACATTTCCCAGGGTGAGAAACGCACACAAAAAAGCAACACTGAGATGCCAAGAGTCCTGCAATGGAGCATGCTTTGGGTAGATTTAAATATGTGTGTGGGCGTGGGTGTGTTTTGAACTGGAGCACACGCTGACACTGGCATGTGCAACTCAATTACTGCAGGACTCCTTCATAGATCTGTTGGCTTATCTGATGGCCAGATCACCGGATCGATGAAGAGCAGCCACAGTGGGTGGATTTAAGCCTGCCGATCATCGATGTGGGGATCTGCAGAAGAGACGCAGCAGATGAGGAAACCTGTCCAGGAGGCTGGCAGACCAAGCGTCACCATGCGAGTGAGCGTTGTGAGCCTTTAGGAGAGATACGAGTTTGCAAGGCCTGTTCTGTCAGAGCACTTTACAGTAAAAAATAAATCACTTTGTGCTCATTTTATCCCAGATCCTAATTGCCCAGTGTTCATTGATCTCTGTGTAATCATTGACAGAGCAATCTCTGAATGACCAGCAAGGGATTCAATTAAAGGCTCACGGTGCTGATGATTTCTTTTTTTCATCCAGCTTGTGTAACACCATCTCCCCCGATGCCTCCACAGTAATTTGCTCCAATTAATGGTTGGCTAATAAGTAAAACGAATCACCACTTGTTTCTCAGTCACGAAAAGGCCCGTGATTAGACCAGCGCTGGACACAAAGCCGCACACTCCTCTGTTTGCATTGAAGTCTTTGTCCCATTGTGCGCCGCACTTCCTGGCTCACGTCAGGCCTCACTGTCACCGGGGGCTAATTGCACCCCTCTTCCCATCCCCTTTTGTGGTGCAGCACACTTTTGCTCCTTGCTGCTTCTCGGAGAGGTTTGGCGGTGGTTTATAGGTGGCGAGGAGGATGAGAATAATGAAGGAGCTGCCACGTGTGACCAACAATGAGATGTTGGGGATTACGGCGAGGACAAAGGGAGTGTTGCAGTAATTAACACCACTCCTGTGCGTGTGTGTGTTTGAGCTGTGCATCAGGAGCAGAGGGCACCGCTCTGTTAGCAGCTGTGTCTGCACGAGAAATGAGCAAGAGTGTGTGTGGTTACAGAAATAATTAATAAAGAAATAAAAACTATGAAATTCATGACTTTTATGTTTCTACAATTCTAGATATTTAAGTTCTATGTACTGAGCAGACCATTATTTAATTTCTGCTTTATTGTGAAGACCTCATATCAAGCATCTTGACACTTTTTCAATTTCTCAATCCAATGAAAAAAAAGAAAACACATTTACTGCAGGGATTTGTTACATCTATTTTATAAAATTTTCAATAGTGCGAATAAATGTGGCACTATTGTTTGTTGGGGGATGTTTTGAGGATCTAACTTTCATGAAGCTAAAGAATTTTGTCAGGCAAAACATTTTTTTGTTTCACCTTTTCTTGAGAACCAGACCAAAGATGGCATTTCTGGATCTGTTTATTTTTCTGTGCTTCGAGTTTTCATTTGCACTAAGAAATCCAGTAAAGGATTTTGTTTAGTGCTGGGAATTTTGTCTGTATCTTTGACTAAACGTGGCAACATTTATAAAGCTAAACCATATTAATAAGTTATCCGACACTGCTTCTTCTGCCATTTAAGGAGACCTCCTTTGAAAATATTGCTGATATTGTATGAATATGAATTCAAATTAAAAAATACACCCATAAGCATACATAAAACCAACAATATTTTCCTGGTGACCCTAGGTTGGTTGACCTATGCAGCAGTAGGTATATTTTGAACTATTTGGGGTGTAAAGAGCCTAGATTTGTGAGTCATGTGATGTTCTCAATGAAAGTTTGCCAAAAAGGTGCAAGGTTTTTGTGTTGTGAAAGATGTTTCAGAAAAATGTCCAAGCTGTCAAACCAGCAAAGCTTTCAGCTCGAGCTAATTATTTCCACTGAAAGGCTGCCCTTCCTTTCATCCCTGATCCATCCATGTCTCCCTCAGTCTGTTTCTGTCCAGCCTTGTTTCCAGCTTAGGCTGATTAGCAGGAGTGGTCCTTTTACAGTGTGGTGGCGGGGTAATTAGTGGGATGAGCTCAGCAGAATCATCCTCTTCAGGGGTTAAGAAGGCACACGATCCAGCACCCTTTGGCCTCTGAAGACCTAGGACCCGGTGTTCTGTATGTTAAGAGGAAAAACGTCTTGACTTCTGAACAAATCTGGTACAGAGGAAAAGTCTGCACGCTCCTCTCAGATGTCCCCACAATACAAAATGCTTGAAAGTCACTCCAGGTGTTCAGAGGTACTGACATTTTTAAGCTAAAATGGCTTTTCGCTGAACAGAAGCTAGGGCAGAACCTTTGTGGCCTAAGGGCCTGAAAACACACATACTTCAGTTTGCAGCTTAAGTCCTCTAAAGCGGCAATTATTTCATTCATATGGAGGTAATTGTCTCCCATGAATATGAAATGTTTGTCAGTCCCTCCTTTAACACTGAGTGCTGTGAGGATGCTTCTGAAGAAGGACAAAAGCCCTGAAGCTATGGTCCATTTCCATTTGCTTTAGAGAAACAGCTTACAGTAAACTGAGGGTCTCTACTGACTCTCCTGAAGCCCTGATCTGCACTCTACAATGATAGACACGATGAGCTAACTGCTAAAAGTCGTCTATGTCTTCAGTAATAAGTTGCTATATGTAATTCTCAGCTTGGGAGGGTGTACTCGCATGCTTGAATAATTTGAAAGTTAAGGAAAGCAAAATTAGACTTTAATCTGTCTGTTTTTTTACAGCTACATTTTAATACATTAGAATATCATGAAATAATTTATTTTACTATTTAATTTAAAAAAGAAGTTGTAACATTGGAAAAAAAACAAACTTTCCATTGCCTTTTCTTTTTTTTTTTTTTTTCCCCAGGAGTCAACCATAATATAAGCTAAAAATGTAACATTTTTTAAAGTGAAGGCACAAAACATAACAGGCTTAGAGTATTTACTTTAGCTTTGTTTCTTTCAGTTGTAGTTTAGCTTCATACACAGTTAAAAAGTACAGAGGCTGTTTTTGTCAAAACAATTTACTAACTGAGATTCAAGCCCATAACTTAGAAAAAATTGCTTGCTGCGCATGGGCGTCAAATTGTACTCTACACCAAGCAATCAGTAAAAACATGGTAAAAAAAAAACCCAACTTATTTTTGCTTACTATTTTAAGAAGTATGGTGAGAAATAACTGAAATCTTTTAATTTGCTCTGAGTGGACAGATGAGTTTTAGGCGGTTAAGAAAAATGGAGGTGCAAAAATGGGATCTTTCTCCCTCATTTTTAGAAATTGGAGGAACAGCTGCCCACTTGCTCCATTGTTCAGGGGCAACATAAAACTAGCTACCAAAAAAAGCAGCTTACAATGCAGCTTTGCTAACAAATCCACCTAGCAGTAAGAGATAAAACTGCAAGGATGTTTTTGAAATAGCAGTTCTTTTAAGACCCTTTCATATTGACCCCTCTCAGATTGGCTTTGAAATTCAGTATTTGAGAGCAACTAATCTAGATTCATACTTTATGAGAACACCAAGAGTGTAAAATATTAACAGCTCACAACTTTTCTTCTTCCCTTCAGAAAACTTGAGCCATCTGTTAAAATTGAACTTTGTCCCCAAACTCCCAGGTTCATTTTAAGTTAACATTTTGGGCTCTGGTTTTTCCTCACTTCAAACATTTATATTCAAATCATTTTCAGATAAATAAAAACTGATTAATTTATTCTGACATATCCAGACCACAGGGGTGAACATTCAGCCATTACCATCTTATTGTCCCTCCTAATCAAAGCTGAATGCTATCAGAGATAAGATCCCCATGGGGAAGGGAGCTGTTGGGCTCTTTTCTTTACAAGACACATATTTGTTAATGTCCCCATGATTTATTAGGAAAGGGACATTCAGTCTGCCTTTGTCATGGAGAGACCTGTGCATGAGCATGCTCACTGGGTGACCCGAGGGCCCAGAGGAGAAAGAAGGAAGGAAGAAGAAGAAGGGGGGAGTGATGTTTTTAGCATAAGCATGGGAACCAATCTGCTAAGATTGCTCTGCACACCAAGGGGTCTTCTACAGACTTGCACTTTACCAGGGGTCTTTATTTTGGGTCCCTCGCCCCGTTTTCCTCACAATTACTACACCACCTTACTGTCCTGATTCACTTGTTTCATTCATATGCGTCAGCGGCAAAGTTTCCAGTTGCAAGCCCCTCTGAATGGTTAAACTAATAAAGGGTGTAGCACCAGCTACAGACCAGGGAGGCAGCGCCAGAATGTTCACTTAGGAGGGAGACACAAAGAGGACGGCTGATTTTAAAAGGATTCCTCTTCTGTAAACAGATTGTGAGAAAACAGTACTACCGAGGGTTGTAGCTCAAGCATAGAGTCCTATATCTCTAAGTGCTGTTGTAAAGCCATTAGCTGATGAAGCCATGCAATTATTTCTTATTTCTGCACATTTTCAATAAAATACCACAGCAAGTGATTTCTTAAAATAAAGGGCCCAGAGGAGTGGACGGATGTCTAGGAAGAAGCGTCATCGTCATCACTCTGGACTTCCAGTTACAGAGGCAAACGCCTCAATATCTGTCATGTTTATATGTTCCCGTATTCTATAAGGGATGGATATAATGGTCAAGGCTATAGAGTCTACAGGAATCAGGCTGAGCTATGGATGATGGGGGATGGGACTTTCACCAACATACATGTCTGTGTGAGTTTCTGTTTTATTTCCTTCAGCTCCACATACGTCAGACATGGCGAGCACAGACACAAAGCTTCATTAATGATTCCTGTAATGTCGATCATGCTATGATGGCTAACAGGAAAGGTGTAGGACAGAGGAGAGAGACATTTCAAGGTTGCCAGATGTATTGAGTGACAGGCCATCATGAAAATGACAATGTTGTCTCTTGTATTTCTTGAATCAAATGTTCTCATATAGTCTTCCACAATAGTTTGCTCAATAATTTGGTACATTTCTCCAAACAGAATTAATGTGACTGAACCTGGTCTGTAGGCTGCCTTACTCAGACACAGTTTCTGCTCACAGGTTTTCTCAGCACTTTGACATAGCCTCTACAAAACATCATCAGTGAATCTTCCTTCAGTTGCCATATCATTGAGGGATTTTCAGAAATTAAATAGATCCTCACAGTGCTGGTTGAAGGACAGCTAGTCAGATGTATCATGTGTTTAAGTCGACTTTAGCTTTTTAAATAAACTCAAAATGAAAATGTTTACATCGGCTCAATACAACAAGCATGACAGATATTAACAATCCACAATCTCACACCTTTGGTGCTGTTTCCTCCAGCGGGGTTCTAGCTGAAGCTGTATATCAATCTGCAGGTCAGATTTAGCTCACCAGTGTTTTCTAGCTCTGCCAGAAACAAAGTCAGTTTATGTATTTAGCATCAACAGTGTTGAGGCATTGTAGATGGTATGTTCCTGTGCTAAGGTTTCTCATTTTACTAGCTTCTTCACATCCACCATTTTATAGGATGTATTATTAGAGTTCATAAACTTCACGCAGCTGTACCGCGGAAAAGTCTGACACTTCAAGCCATGTTATAACTAGTTCGCTGATCGTCCATTTAGAGAGCTGGTGTTACTCAAACTTTAACTTACTGACATATCTTAAGGTGTTGCAACAGTAGTTATTATGAAATATACTTTTAATCAAACCTACATTTTGCATTGATGTTTTGTTATTGCTCAGTTGTAATAGTCTAATTTTAAATATTGTATTTTCAGTGGCTGTAAATGGAAAAGTATCATAATAAACAGAGTAAAGGGTTAAAAACTTTAGTTTGTGAGTAATTAATCTGTCAAGTGTTGATGTACAGTGTCATAATGCCTGCGGTATCAGTCCTTATCATTGTTGGCACGGAGCGCCATCAACTGGTCACATCAGATAACTGCTGTTCATTTAGCAGATTGTTATTGCATGAGCTTAAACACTAGAGGTCGGTGTTGTACTTGTGTCAATGCTCACATACATCTCATACATCCCCGCGGCAGCAGCTCATGTTACAGTTCTATTTCTCGCACCTGGTTGTACTTCAATGACAAGCCTGGATCATAAAACCCTCATTGTACCCAGTTCAACAGAAAACAATTTCTGCATCAAACCAGCCAAATAATATGGGTATGTTTGCTTCCGACTCTGGTGAATGGTACAAAATGTTTTACTGCCTCTCTGAAAGGTTTTTTGAATTTCACATCTGTAGAAATAATACAGAAATGACAAGGAAATTACAGTTTAATACGTTGACTTAATGAAATGTTTTGTAGGAACTGTTAGAAGTGTTTCAGTTGTTGGCATTTTCCCCCCACATCAGAATAATTTCTGAGAAGACATGGACACATTCACCTTTAAAAAAATCCCCACATGCCATCTGTGAGCTCTCCATATGGTCCCAGAGCTTTTCAGAAAGGCCACAAGTCAGTTAAATGTCTCCAGGTTTTTTTCTCCGAATCAGTGGCATTTAATTCACAAAAATAAAATCTGCTGCAGGATGAGGAATCAGAGGTTTATGGACCCTCAAAAGCTACAGAACTACAAGGTCTAAAGTCTTTAAAACAGTAATTAGAAGAAAATTAGAAATGTTCCAAATTACACAAGTGTCACGTTAACAATTCTAAAAGCAGAATAATTTAATCATCCTTTTCTCAATCGGCTTTATAAAGGTCATCTGTTCTGACACTAACTGCACTGTGCAAGTATTTAGAGATATAGCAAGAATTTAGAATTAGAAACTAGATTAGAAACCCCAACGTTGTGTGTATGAGGGTCAGGGGAGCAAGGGAGACCTAGAATAAATGTTGCCTTAGTTGCACCATTATCCCATTTGTGTTGCAACAACATCAACACGGCAGTGATGCGGTGTTAGAAGCTGCAAACAAACTGCTCATGCCTCTGGATGCTGAAATGCCTCCTTTGGGGGTTGTGGTATACATGAGTCCATTTTGTGCTGATGGCCTGATGACGACCAGATGAAGGAAAGTTTCAAAAACCTTGAGATGGATCGAGACGTTTTTCATTGTTTCCCCACTACTGAGTGGAACGAAACACAAAATGGCTTGTAAAAAGATTTTTTGAAAAATTAGGTGTTTGTGTGGGAATGCCCTGAAATGTTATCCCCTCAAATGTTACTTTTTATTAGAACCATATATTTTATTATGATTGTACGTGAGAACAAGACAAAGTAACAAGCACAGTAATTGTGAAGTTGATGTAAAAGTTTTAGTCGTTTTAACATATTTCTGTTAACTTCCTTTCATTTGAAAAGTGTGTTTTATGAACCACGCGTTTCATTGTTCTCTCCTGAGATAAGACCAAACGTGAGCTTTTCACCTAAAAGTACAATATTTAAGGGACAATTAACACAGCTGCCAATCCCATCTTGAACTACTTCGCAAAGGAGATTGCTGAAGAATTCAGTATATAAAGCTAGTAGAAACATTCCCCGAAATCCTGTAAGCGCAGTTTATAGCTACAGGAACGAAAGAGGAGCAGAATGAGAAGAAATGACAGATAACACAGCCAGTGATTCAGGAAATTAATAATTTCCTCTGAGAAATTTATCTATTTAATTGACCGACAGATCGGCGGGGGAGAAATGATCAGAGATAAGTATAATATCCTCAGGATCTCAGAATCATTAAATTCTCATCTGCAGTGACACAAAACACGTGTTCACGAGTTACAAATATCGAGAAGTGTGCAAAAGATTAATATCTTCAAAACCATTTTAGCCGTGTCAGCAGGATCTGTTCTGATCCAGTTTTAGCCACAGAGTGGTATCGGTCTGTGTTTGTGACGTCAGACACAGCCGGACACAGATCGCTATTGTCCGCGTGAGGCTGCCTGGGACCACTGACCGGCCACTGCTATGTCAGCAAGGGTCCCAGCTGTCCACATCACGAAAGAGGCCCACCATATGTGCCGACAAGCATGCTCGTCCATGCAGGCCGAGTTTTAGAGTAACCTCAGCCTAGTTTAGGTTAATAAACTGCGGAGACGCATTTATTAAGGACTCCGCTTTTTTCTTTATGTTTATTTATTATTTTTTATTTCTGTTATAAATCCCTCGAGCGCGTGTATTACTTCACTCTGCTTCAGATTTAATCAAATGAGAAGAACAGAAAAAGTCGCTCACGAAGATATATGTTCCGACTTGACTTTTGTGGCGTAAACAACAGGATCAAGACGCCTTTATGTTTTGCGGGCTCTCCTCCATTTACACACCGGCGTACTTGGCGGAGCACCTAAATAAGCGGGGTTTGCACATAAATAAATAAATAAATAAATAAATAAATAAATAAATAAATAAATAAAATACAGAAGCGATAGGTGTCTGCTCTCTGTTACCATACCATTGTTGCTTTGAAGATTAAAAGGCATCGTTAACTGAGACATAGTATATTAATTAACTGAATTATGAAGTTTCATTTAAGAAAGGACAGCAGCAGATAGCACATCCAAAAGGCTCAGACATTTAAAAACAACAAAATTAATAAGGGAGAGAGAAAATAATTTAGTAATAGAAGATAAACAACATTTTAACAAGTGTCACAGATGGATCAATAGACATAATAACACTCAGCAAAAGAAAACAAAGTTTAAATAAGTGATCTTGGACAACTATTGAGACACTTTGCAAATCTAGCCTTGATGGACGAGTGACAAGAAGACAGTCATTAAAGAAAGAAAGCCACAAAAAGTTCAGTTTGTGGTTTTGCTCTAGTTCAATTAGAACAGTCATAAAAGGTAATCTGCACATGATTGTGTAAAATCATGTGAGTAGTTGTGAACGCAAACTCTATAAGGTTTCCTGTACAGTACATGCTTTATTCAGAAATGTTTCAGACTGTGGGTCTTTACAGTAGAGCTGAATCTTAAAGAGATATTGCAGTTAATTTTTGTGGTAACAACTCTCCCAAAGCCATATGCTACCCAGAGGAGTGAGTCACATTCAAATATCAAATATAGGCATTGAATTTAATTGAATGTGAGGCTCTCCATTGAATAATTTTATTGTTATCAATTAAAAACCTGATTGAATTCCAGTGTTTGGTTGCTTTAGGGTTACCCCTCCTCGCGTCAGAAACGCTTGTCATTCATTTGATCCGACTGATAAGCCGGCAAACTGGTAAGGAACAAATCCATATTTGGGTTTTTGTCTCGAAGTTGTAAATATGAACGTTTTTTGGGGGAAATGGTAGCTTTTGGCAAATTCTTTAAGTAAAGTTTAAGTAAAACGACTGAGGAGACTGCTGTGCTGTCATATTCCTTAATCTGTTCAAAATCACAGAGTGTTCTTCATTCATATATTTTTAAAGACGCATACATTTTAAAGGTGAGACTGAATGTCCCGAAAACAACTTTTTGTTTTTATAATCGTAAAAATTACACAGTCAATAAATTACCTTCTATTGTCAGCTACTTTTGTCACGTAAGACAAAGTTTAGAGTGCTTTACCTGCTCTAAATTACTATTGAAAGACAGATCTTTAGAATTTCCGACAGTCCTCGAACCATCGCCTCCTCCTCCCGGGCAGCAGCAGCAGCCGCTATCCGCATCAAGCAGCTTTCATTCAGTGAGTGGCTGCTGAGCGGAGAACAACAGGCTACCTCTCTCCTCTCAGTCCGCTGTGAGTATAACAACCTTCAGTCACACCGTCAGTTATTTCGACGCGGGTTTTAAGGTTGCAAATGTGTCGTTAATAAGACTCGGGTTGAATTTGTGTTGATTTTATTCTCAAAGTGGTGTCTGAGATGTTCGTGGAGAGCGTGGTCTTTTGTTCTCCGTTTATTTTTTACATTTTGTTATTAAATAAGACAATTAAAATGTATTAACGTAACACGTTGGCCGAGAACTTGTTTTGTATTTTTTTATTTAGAATTTTATTCGTTGACATTTTTAAGGACATATTTTTATGAAATTGTATAGCGATATTAATCCCGTTTCGACACCCAGTAAAAACAGAAACACGATATATCAAAGTATTTTATTTTTTTACAGATTTTTAAACATACCGTCGTCAGAAATCTTCATATTGACTGTGTTTTTTTTTATTCCCCAGGATGCTGCACAGCTATGTGACAAAGAAAATATTTAAGCCAGGCTGCTGTCTAACAAAGAGCCATAAAGTCAATATCAACATGTGACATCATCGTTTTCTTACTGGTAACATGTTCAGTTTGAATCAAATGCTGGCAAAACGGTCTCTAGAAAATCTCAACTTGTAAAAAAAAAAAAAATAGAAAAAGGTGTTGCTCTATTGTCATCAATCAAGAAAGCACAACTGTTAAAGATGTCCAAGTATGTCCAAGTCTCAAAGTTTTACTTCTAGAAAGGCTTCTCTGTTGGGATAAGAAATGTGGACTCAACCATGAATTTAAATAGAGGTATTGATTCTGTCTCAGTCCTACTGGCCAGAAAGTCTTCTGTCCACCTCAGCAACCTGCACCACATCTACAATATCGCTGTGTGCACTGGCTACTGATGGACCCGTTACCACGGACACAAGGATTCAACTCCAGCTGCGCCATGACTTCATCAGACCACGACGAGACGGGGAGCGATCTGTCCGAGTCCATGGAGATCCGTGAGCTTCAGGACCAGTACGTCTCTGCCGAAAACTGCTTTAAGTCCAAAAGTTTACCCATCCTGAATGGACCATGCGAGCATGGTGTTGGCCCCTCTGCACACCCTCAGCAGGTTGGTACAACTTGTTCCTGCGTGGCCGTGGAGGACAGCCGGGCCCTCCAGCTCAAGACCCCAGAATCCAGCCAGGCAGAATCCCCCTCCTCATGGACGGACTTCTCCCCCTCAATGTCCAGCATGGTGGGGCTGAGCAGCTCCATGCCGGTGGAGGGTCACAGGCCCGCTGGCTTCAGAGGCAGAAAACTTGGTTTCTCTCTGAGCCGGTTTATTCAGATCCCGGCCAGAAAGTGTGTGCGGGTTATCCTGAGCGACTCGCGTTGCTTCTTGTTCTGCATGTGCTACCTGACCTTCATTCAGTCCCTGATGGTTTCGGGCTACCTGAGCAGTGTCATCACCACCATTGAGAAGCGCTACAGCCTACGCAGCTCTGAGTCCGGCCTGTTGGTCAGCTGCTTTGACATCGGCAGCCTGCTGGTGGTTGTCTTCATCTCTTACTTTGGCGGCAGGGGTCAGAGGCCGCGCTGGCTGGCCGTTGGCGGTGTCGTGATAGCCGTGGGGGCGGCGTTGTTCTCCCTGCCACATTTCATCTCCCCATCATACCAGATCCAGGAGATGAACTTGTCAGCGGGCCACGAAGGCCTCTGCCAAAGCGAGAACGGCAGCAGGCGGGAGATGGAAGTGGCGTCTTGCCCCCGAGATCAGGAGGGCAATGAGCACAACCTCTACGTGGCGCTTTTCATTTGTGCTCAGATACTCATTGGCATGGGGTCAACACCAATCTACACCCTGGGGCCCACCTACCTGGACGACAACGTGAAGAAAGAAAACGCTTCTTTGTACCTGGGTAAGAGAAGCTGGATTTGATGGCACATGTGAAATCATTGCAACCAGACAGAAAAGCTCTGGTCTGTCTAATTTACTTGGTTTTTAAGATGTTGCAGCAGAGTTGGGTGGTCCATTTCAAGGATCCTTCTCTATCTGGAAAAGTATGGAGTTTAGGGGTTTTTCAGGGCTGCATAATAATGGAAAACAAATAGTGTGGAAAGAAATAGACTGAGCTTTAAACCCTTTAAACCTTATTGTCTTTGTGTAATGTCCAACTGTTTCCCAGCCATCTTTAAATCATGACTGTAGGTAAAATTATTTATGAAGTACAATCATACTGAAAGGTAAACATTTACCATAAACTCTGGAAAATTGAGTGTGAAAACTTTTGGAATTTTGACAAGAAAAAAATGGTTTAGCAACCCTGTAATGTATTTGTAATGAATAAGCAAATGTTCCTTGAGTAATCTCACCAGTCCCGAGTTGAAGGCACAACCTGTGACTGGTATGTGACTGGAAGCATGCCAAGTTCTTGATAATCAACCAAGCTGATTTCATTGCCATCAAAATGGATTTGATTATATTTTTGATTAGATTTAGAAGGCAGCTTATAACCATCATGTTGATCAAGGCGATATAAGCTTGCATGCCAATGCAAAGCTTTTGTCCTTCTGATTTAATCTGAGTGGCATGCGACCTCTGCATAGCCCTGAGGTGGACAAAAATACTGCAGGCCAGAGGTTAACATATGATAGACATGAACAAAATGCAAAAGTAAGTTGCTTATGGACAAAGGGCCACTCACATCTTCTGAGTATTTGTGCATAATACAGATGTGATCTTAGGTGAGTCTGTCGACTGGAATGAAAGTTGCTCTCCTGTCTAACAAGAACTGACAGGATACTGCTCTGTTTTCCATGGTAGCAGGTTGTTTTCTCTTTGTCCATGATCTTATGCTCATCCCTAAGTCATTCAGGCATTTCATTACATAGTATCCATATATTTATTTGGTATGCTGGAACTTTCGTGACCTTATTAAATTAAGATTGCTGCGCTGCTTGTCACATTCCTCTCATAGTTCATGGAGAAGATCCTGACTGCAGACGTAATCTCAACTTGTATCTGTCTGGATTTTTGTTGTTGCATTGTTGGGATTTGGAGAACTCACACATTGTGTACAGGTTCTCATAAAAAGCCACAAAAAAGCCACAAATAAAGAGGTCAATATCATTGTCATTTTAACATGGCTCCAGCTGTATTGTGGCCAAAAGAAGTATTGCATTCCCCCTAAATGTCCGCATTTTGTCCTGTTACAGCGAGAAATTGTATGTTAAGATTTTATGTGATGTATCAACACAAAGGGGTGACAATAGTAGATGCTTTTCACTTCTTATTGTTCTTATGTGGAGAAAACCTAAAACTACACATTACTTTGAGCACACCAAACACATTGAAACATGGCGGTTATGCAATCATTCTGCAGGGATGCTTTCCTGAAACTGAAAAATGGAAACTCGTCATAGTCTGTGGGAAGATGGATGTAAGTAAAGGCAGGCTAATCCTGGAAGAAAACTTTAGACTGGAACAGATGTTCACCTTCAAACAAGTTCAAAGCATACTCATGTGTTAGTCAATGACTGGATTTAAGTCCTTTTATAATCTTTGTCAAAATTTGAAAATGTATGATTATGTGAAAAAACCTAAGAGGCTTGCTGCAGTAAGGGTGGCAGTATTAACCCAGGGAGACAGAATGCCTTGAAAATTGTAATTGTTACCTGACAAAAAGCAAAAAATTTCATGCTTTGTTGAATGATTATGCAAGGCATGGTATTATTAGGTCAGTTGTGATACAAAATGTAAAATACAACAGGAGAGAAGGATCCACATGTTGACAAAGGTAATAAATGTTAGACTTAATGCAAATACAGACATTTTATTCTGTTATCTTTCAGGCGTTTTTTTTAGGCTTTTAGTTGAACTCTGCTAGACAAAAAGGCGTTAAAACAGTTGCGCAACATTGACCACAGTGTTGGGACTTGGCACTCACTGAGGTATCGCACGCCTCATGGAGCATATTCGTTGCCTACCTTTGAGACCCAGCATTGATCTGATCCATGTGTCAAGGGGAGCCAGTGCAGCAGAGCTGTTGAACCAGACACTGAAAACAAGGGAGAAAAGATCCTTCGGCACTTCTTTTCCTGCTCTCACTTTAGTAAGGTGGTCCAGAGGTAATGCATCAATGCTTACAGATATACTGTTGCCCAGATTTCCCTGCGAAGCTGCACTCATGACCTTGGTGGCTATGTCAGAGGACTCGTAGGGGGATCATCCACTTCCTTCCAGTAAGGCAGTGTTTGGGGAAAACAAAGATTTGTTCTCACATGGCAGAGAGGGAGCAGATAGGTGAAGGAAAACGTCCTTGGTTTGTGTTGCAGCCACTCAGATAACCATGGTAACTAGATGTTAGTTGTGTTATTTGCTCTCTTTTGCTATTTTTACCTCTTTTTTTTAGTTGTATTTTGAGTCAGTTCATGCTTGAATGAAGCTGAATCTGTGCTTGCACTTACCAATTTCCATATATCTCCAAATTCATTATATCCGGATATAGGTTACCCATCGCTGTAGGAGATATTTCCTCACATCTTATGAATGTAAAGCCCATCTCAGTTTGTAGCAACCCAAAGGGGAGGAGCAGCTCGCTTTTCTGGGACAATGCGGTTTACAGTGAGGGGGTACTTCTTGTGTCATTGGAGAGACACAAAACCCCCTGACCCACTTTGCTGTAGCAACAAACATATTCAATATGATTTAACTTCATCACATATTGTTACATTAATACCACAAACCCCAATGTGTTAGAGCAGAGTAGAGCATTATTGTGAAGTGGAATGAAGTTGAAGCAAATAAAAATCTGAAAAGTGTGGGCTGCATGTTTAGACCCTTTTTATCCTGATACATATAAATAAAATCCAGTGCAACCAAGTCGACATCAGCTTTTCTGTGGAGGCCGATTTGCGTTATAAAACATTATCCCAAACTTTGGACATTTTATGCTAACAGATGTGGAAGAAGTCTTTTGACACATTGTTTAAAACACTTTAGTGGTGTGGATGTTCATCTCCCACTAGGACAACAACTCTACACATACAAGTGTTTACAAGCTACATTGTAGTGATTTGAACACAGAGGCACACCAGACTTTTATTTATTTATCTCCTCGTTAGTATAGTGGTGAGTATCCCCGCCTGTCACGCGGGAGACTGGGGTTCGATTCCCTGACTGGGAGTGAAGTTTGTTTCAGGTCCCTCTTGAAAATGAGATCTAGATCTCAACGGGGTTTACCTGATTAAATAAAGGAATATTATTATTTTTATTTAAACAATCTTAAACCATATATTATTTTCCTTGACAATTGTGCTTTAATTTGCATTGGTCAGTCACGTAAAAACCAAGTAACACACTAAAGTTTGAGTATAACGTGGCAATATGTGTAAAAGGTTCAAGGGGTATGAATACTTTTGTGAGGCACTGTGCCATAGCCACTGTATTTTATCTAAAGTTTGCATCAGGTCAGCTGATTAACAGTGCCATAAAAGCAGGACAAACTTTAATCGCTTTTGTTCGTTTACTGCTGTGTCAGCTTGTTCGTTCACTCTTCCTGCGTCGACCGCACGTCTCCAAGATCTTACCGATCAATAAACATACTTTTTCTTGTCCAGTCCCTGATTTATTCCAGCCTCCAGACAGAGCCTGTGACCTGAGGATATAATAGGAGATTGAGATTTACAACCAAATGATGCCGACAAACTGTTCTCGGTATTGAATGACATTAGTGATTGGGTCCATGTGATTCCTGCCTTGTGTTTGCATGAAAATTCAGAAGAAGTTGCACCAGAGTCTGCGTAAATTTCAGTCTTGCATCATGTGATGCACTATGTTTCTTTTTTGTAACCTTTCGCTGTCTAAGCCTCGCAATTCCTTTGCAGGCAGCGCCGCATGTCCTTCTTTCTGCAGGACGAATTTAATGGATCCCTTTTGCCTCTGCTTTAACAAGCATGCAGTGCAGAAAACTAAAATGCAAGTGTGTGTGATTGGTTTTTTCTGCATTATTAATGTCTATTAGGCGCTCCTGAAGGGACAAGGGTAGAGCCAGCATTTAACACAGCAGGCTTGTTGAAGCTGCAAGGAAAGAGATTTAAAAAAAAAAGGTGGGCACCGGTTTATGAGGACATATTTGACTTCCGCCGAGAGGTTCTGAAGAGCAGTTCTGTGTGCAGCCAGACATGCTCGCATGGACACAGGGGGTGTGTTTTATGTGGACAAATTTAGAAAGAACATTTGCTCTCACTAAGTTCCCCTGAAAGTGTGTGCGGCGTGTTCTCTTGCAGATTGAAGGAACAAACACCACTTGAGTGCTAGTTTGTAGTTAAACCTCTGTGTTTGTCATTGCCCTGGCGTGAGTCAATCTCATCAAACTGTGTGTGCTGTCCTGTTTTGCTGCAGCCAAAGCAAATGCAGAATGTGCACACACACAGACATGTCCCTGGAGGACTCGTCTCTACTGCCCCCTGTCTGTCCCATCCAGATGAAAGATCGTGTTTCAGTCTCGAATTTAAGGTATGGCCCCATCAAAACGCTGGCATGCTTATAGATGACGAGCCGGCCCCGCTTCATCACTGTCCCTCTGGCTTCTCCTCACATGCGGCTTGAATATCACTGCTCCCTTTCCCAGAGCACAGTCAGGGTTACTCAGCAGAAGACGACCTTTACTAGCCGCGTGCTGCTCAAACAGCTTTAGCCACTACTGTACGATTACTATGACTCCCTGCGTGAACCGCTGACCTCTGTGAGGCTGATCCTGCACCACCAGTGACAGCATGTGCTTTTAAAACGTGTCCCTGCAGGAGGGAGAGGGAGATATTCGAGGAGAGAAGGAACAGTTGGGTGTGGGGGTGTGTTTGGGTCTATAAAAGCAGAGTCTCAGCCATAACTGTAAATTAGTTTTTACATCGGTATTAAATAACAGTTGATACTGTAATTGAGTTGTTTTGACAGCAAGTGAAGGTTCTTCAGGAAAATATATGAAAGGCTTTTTATGACAGGAAAGACTTTGTTCCTGGTAAACGAGAAGGAAGCAGACTCTCCTTCTCGTCTTATCAAATCTTTGATTTGGCAGTTAAAATGTGTTTGAAGTTTAATTTTAATTGCAAAAACTTACTTGGCTGAATAAAGGTCAGATAATCGATATTTATTCCAATCACTCTAAAAAAGCTTTTTGTTGATATAGAAAATAACTTAATTGAACAGCTCTGCAATTAAACTAATTTATCATAAAACTTTGGTTTGATCAAAAAACCTTTCTCTAAGTATCCTGGAACACTTTAATTGAAATATTTTTAGGCAATATTTGATCACTGCTTTTTGGTGCCTTCAGTATAAATTGTTGAACATAAAATACCCCAGAATTATTATTTCTGTCCTTTTTTACCCTTTCATGATTTTGGGATCATTATGCTACTTCCTGAAAGAGGCTTTGTTGTTTATGATATAGACATGATTCTATATTTATGCAAATATTTAAAATAGATTTTCGAAGAAATATTGTAGATTTCCAATCATTTCTGCTCTCTGATAAAAGTTTTTCTTACTTAATATTTCCTAGGTCTTCGCGTACTCCAAATGTTTTCCAAGAGGAATGAACACAAGTTTGATTAGACTCAGTCAATTAAGAAATGACAAAGGAATACTTTCGTTTTTCTAGCTGTAGAGATTTCAAGTCCTTTAACCTCCATTACGCTCATTAGCCTCCATAGCACAACTCAGCCGCCCTTATCTGTTAAGAAATGAATTTCTGTCTTTAATTACTTCTTGTTTGTCTTTTGCTATGGGATCAGTGTGTTCTGTGATGAATATCAGGCTTCTGCTATTGTGCTGACTAAGCTGCTTTGGTGTTCAACATATCTATCTGTGTTGGCGCTTACTGCCCAACATGCCAAAGAGAATCAACTTGGACATCTTGCCTTTCCTTTTACACTCTCGTCATGTCTACTTATGCATACTCTCAGCCCTTTTTAAGTCTATTTTCATGCTGATCCAACCTTTAGGCCAGTAGTAGGGGAGTTATTTTTCTGTAAGAGGCCGGGAGGCAGAGTAGGAGGAAGCATTAAGCCTGCTGAGGAACAGTCTGGCTATTGTTCTCCTTGACCTCTGCGATGCTGTGATGACCTGTGACCAGAGGAAAACTGCCGGAAAGAAAGATGTTCATGAATTTTATGTAAATCTTAAGAATTTGGTGACACATTTGGTGTAATTTGTAATCGTTGTACCATATAGATGTTAACCTTCTCTGTCCCTGAGTTTTTCTGCCTTGCTTCCAGGACATTGCACTCTGCACTGAATTTCCTGAACATGATGGGCCTCTCTTTGGCTGAGATGGATGGCTGTAAACATTTCTGACCTAACCCAGGGGGGGAGCATTGTTTTGCCCTTGCATGCACACATTCACATGCATCGAAGTTGGAAGGAAATTATGCATTGTGAGTCAAGATGGAAATGTAACCTTAAATGTGCAGAGATGGGGATGAGGGTCAACTCTGTGCTGTTCACTAAGCTTCAAGCTGATTCTGAATTATGTACCCTTTGATTTTTAGTAAGATTCTAACTTTGATTTTTGTGAAGTGTCCACAATTAAGAAAATGAATGGTGCATTAATTGACTATTTTAAATAATTATGCATACTGCACTTTTGTTCTTAGTATTTATACAAGTATAGAGTTGTTGTGAGCCAGTAGAAGTGGGCGTGAATGAGAGGGGAAAAAGGAACAGCTGGGTTTCTTGTTCCGGAGATGCAGAAGTGCACCTGCGCTTTGGGTTTGGTTAGGTTTTAAAGTATTTGCGTTGTCCTTGGCTTGTAGATGTGCTCAATGTTTCCTGATATACTTCTGGTTTTCCTGCAACTGCGCCACATTGTTTGAACATCTGTGCTTGCATAGACATGGCAGATGAGATGTGAGTCGTCAACTGTAGTTTCATTCATTCATTTGACAGGAAGAGTTGTGCATCCATGTGTATGACGTACCTAAGCTGCAAAGCACCAGGCATGTCAACCTTTTTCTGTTTGGCTGATTTAAAGAAATTGTGATGGCAAAAGCAATGTTTTTGCATATAATGGAATGTAGTTTGACAGTAGGTTATGTAATGTCTTTGGGAAGGTTTACAGTCTCAATTTCCAGCTTGTGTCTTCTTGGGTAAGATGCTGTTCAACATTCCTCCTATTCATGTTTGATGTTTGGCCAATAATATATTGTATCGTAATACAAAAAACATGTCGTGAAGTTCAACTTTTAGATATAATCTAATGAAATGGTAACTGCGTGAGTTTCTGTCCTCAAAAAGCAAATCAATCGAATATGTAATGCTACACATTGTTTTGCCGTTTTGTGAAAGCAAGATGTTTTTGTTTTTTTCCTCCACTGCTCAATCTCCTAAAAAAGTCTCTATGTTGGAAAATATTTTTTTGTTATAGGTTGTATTTGTGCAAAGAACTACATATGATGGTGCCTCATAACAAAAGCTCATTTATGCTCTTGGAGTAATAAATATCCTAAGTACAAAACCTAATCCCTGTTTAAAACCATTTAATTTGAACTTTACCAGGTGTGAGATCAGCGCTGTTTCTGGGTCATTTTCCCTCTTAAGCAGTAAAGGCAGTCTTGGTGGATTGGATGGTACATTCCTGGCTGAAGCTGAAAGGACACAGCTTCAGCACCAAGAACCATATTTCTGTGCCATGTCTGGCAATGAAAGTCTGAAAAGCTGCAGGTGCAAGCTTGTGGCAAACTAAAACCCAAGCTGCTCGAATGGATTCACACTCGCAGCCCCCCGACAATAATGTGGCTCTACCCCCGGTCCAAATGCCTTATTCATGGCCACTGATCAGCGGAACGCTTCTCCTCCACCCTCTCCAATGCTGGAACATTAAATATGCACAGAAAACCCCAAAGAATAGAAACAGGCTCTCTGGATATCAGTGCAGAACTTGTTTAGTGGGCACGTTTTGGTAAAAGGAGGAATAAAATTAAACCCAAAGCTATCATCAAACACACTTCTGTTATAATCAGAAACTTTTCCTCCACAATGTAGAGGTCAGTTCTCTTAAAAAAAGGCTCTTTAAAAAAAAAAAAACTTATCGTATCTTTAATCCCACAAATTTGATGACTAATCTTCAGCTGGAATGGCTTTTTGACTTGACAGCTCTTTAAGAATGTGACTGGTGGAAAGTAAAGCTCAGTTTCTGCATTTAAGTCTTAGTATGTGCTTTACTTACATATATAATCTTTTTTACTGCAAAAAGAAGGCTCAAATAGATATTTGAACAAGAAACATTTAGTTTAGCACAGAAATCATGTTTGTTGAAAAGAAAGTTGGATTACGTGCAAACCCACTAAAGATGATGGATTAGTTAAATTAAATAAAGGGATTTACTAAATGTGGCAGTGAGTGAAAGGCTTCTAAGAGCTGTTAGGATGTGCAGCAATTTGAAGCAGAAGAATCACAAAGGAAGAAAAACAGTTCTTCAATGCTGTGCCGCTGAAAGACGCTCCAGTATTGAAGCATATAGAAATGTGGAGAATTGGTTTTTCTTTCAGGGAAAAGAAAAGCTGAAAAAAATGTACAGTTGTAGAGACTACTCGAACATTGCAAATAATTTTCACCTTTTCATGCGTTTGCTTACAACAGGCTTTCATCCAGCAATGTTATCTCCAAGGCTGAGGGTGGTAATTAAAAGTGTAACTGTCTCAACTGTATATACTTCTAAAAACTCAGTAACGGCATAGATAAAAAAAAAATAAAATATTGTGTGCATCATAAAACACAAAGTACATGGGCCAGATATTTGTATACAACAGATTTTTCAGCTCTGTCATGGCTTTGTTTGGCACTGGTGGTCTTGTGCCCCTTTGCTCATTTCCTATATGGCCTTTAAGTGTAAGAAAATGAGCCATCTGCCATGAAATATTTCATACTGGCCAAGCTTAAACTGATGCTCCTCTTGGGAACGTTCTGTACGTGGTATGCTGTAAAAAAAAAAAAAATGGTTATGCAACTACAAATATTATTTGATGGTAGGAGGTCACTCAGTTATTTTGTTTTTGATCAAGGATCATAATCTCTCATTATTTAATAGGCGTCAGCTGGTCTGCATAACCAGAAACCACAATTTGTTGGAATATATGACAGGAAATATCCTGTCATATATTTCCTATATGACAGGAAATATATTTTCTGAAAAGAATGATAGTGGGTTGCCATGACAAGAAAGATAATAATTTCTAGTAATATTTACAGATAAATCCAACTTGATGTAATTGGCTTTAATTCAGAGCAGAAGAGCAATTTTTAGTACCACTGCTGCTAAAACACTTATGTCAGGTATAAAAACCTGGCGATTTATTTGGGCGCTGATACATGAACTGAAGCAAAAATACAGACTTTAAAACTTACAAATTGCGAAATTGCAAAATTTCAAGTAAATGTGCACTTTGCCCAAAAAGCATTTTTTTAGGCTACATTGGTAAGAAGTTAATACCTGGTTAATTGAGCGGACTGTCTTCTGCATGCATGGTGATTGCCCAGTTTGTTTTTAAAAGAGTACAAGTTTACTTTAACAAGGCTAGTGGGTACTTAAACAAGTTGGTGCACATCAGGTAACAACAGTAAAGCGAAACACCTAATTCATAGGATCTTGTTCTAAACCAGGGATCTGCAGTTCTAATCAAAAGGCTGAATGAATTCACTGCCACATCAGCAAGTTTGGCTAAGGCCTGATCATTTGATTCAGGTGTGATGGAGCAAGGAGCCATCCAAAAGTTGCAGGACCGTAGCACTAAAGGAGTTGCAAACTCCTGTTCTAAAAGTCAGTCCAATATCCCGATTTTGTCTTTATTAGCTGAGTATTTAGTGGTCCTGTCACATGTATCCATGGAGCACAGGAGAGGGGACAACTACGCTCTGACCTGATATGCATCGTTACACAAACTGGGTTTCTCTTCATCTCTCATGTTTCTGGTTGATTTGGAGTGTTTTTCCTTTGTTCATGGTCTCACAGCCTTTGGCTCCTTAAATAAATTCTGTCTGATCAGATTTCTGACAGCAGCAGATTTGCCGTCTTCTGCTGTCAGTGCAGCCCCAGAAGGCTTACAACAGCAATAGAATCTGAAAAAATGTTGATTAAGTTTTTGATATATGACCTTTCTAATGCACACTAAAGGAAAAGTGTAGGTTGTACGGGTCCCTCGGGAGTGTACTTCCAGGCTACACCTTTTTCTTTGTGGAGCAGCTGATTCACTGGTTTTAACAGTTATTTGCCATGCACAGCATATTCTCTTGGATCTGAAATCAGTGAAGAAAGAAAAGTGCATTGCTTGTGGTGTTGGTGCTGCTTCACTGGCTGACTGTTACCTCAGGCTGTTGAAAGCAACTGGGGAGAAGCTAAATATAGAGAAAACCCCTTCGTTCACTTCTTTTTTTTCCTAAATATTTGATTTAGCAAAGTGTGTGTGGGGAACCCCTGCATGGAGAGTATCTTAGTCGGCATGAAAAATGAATGCAGTGTACTGTTTGGATGGTTTTATCCGCTGTGACAAAGATTTGAACTGTTATGCAGTGAGAGCGTTTGGTTCCACACAGTAAATAAATGTTAATCCAAAGCCATTTGAAGAAAGAGTCACTGATGTGATTATTTTAGTTTAGAAGTGGGTTGTGGGAAATGTTGGGTTGTGGAAGGCAGTTTTCAAATGCTTATCAAGTTCTTATGTCCCTTATTATTAACCATGCTTTGTCTCAGAGGTTTAAATGTAAAGGCAATTTTATTTATATAGCACATCTTCTGCCACAAGGCAATACAAAGTGCTTAGCATGATTTAAAAGGAAATACAAACAAAATAACAAACCAAAGGAAAGAACAAAAGAAGAAAAAGCTAATAATGTTGATCCAAAGTAAATAAACTAGATACTCCTATTCAGGGTTGGTAGATAAGTATAAGTAAATATCCTCTGGTCTAATTCCTTTTATGGTTTGAATAGAATTGGAGTCTAAAACGTAGTTGCTAAGGTAGTTTATACTGTAAAGCCTCAAGATAAATGGCTAGAAAGTCACTCAGTGATGCCAGAATGTTTGATCTGAAAGCCTCTTTCAAGCAGTGCTAACAAGGCCCGATCGAGCAATGGTCTGGGTCTGCGCCCATCTGTTCTAACAGGATGATGGGGTTTTCCTCTGCATTATCCACTAAAACCTTCATCGTCTTAGTGCATTCCCATAAGATGCGACCTGAAATTTATGTCAGTACTATTTGGGTACTTGCCTGCTTGTTCAATGGTTTCTGTGGTTCACAAATGTACATGGATTGTCTCTTAAACTTGGGATCTGAACTCCACTGTGTGTCTTGAGACAACAACTGGTTGTTTTGGGTTGGTCCCAAGAAATCAAATTAAATATTCTGTATTTTTCTAGTAGTTTCTAGGTTGTACCCTCTTCTTCCTTCAGAAATTCATTATTTCTCTGTTGTACAGATTTAATCCTGTGTTGGATGCATTCCTTAGAGCTCTTGATCATAATTGATGTGCTACCATCACTCATTTTCTACAAAAGCGTCATGGCCTGTTCCACCACGTTCAAAAGGAGGTCAGATGGGTTGAGATCTATTCACTGTGGAGGCCATTTGGAGTATAATGAACTTGTAACCAGTTGGAGATGATGTAAGCTTTGTGGCATGATGCATTCTCCTGCTGGAAGTAGCCATTAGGAAATGGGTATGCTGTGGTCATAAAGGAGAGGACATGATCAGCGTCAACAGTAAAATCGGCAGTAGTGTTTACACAATGGTCATTTGTTTTCCAACAATTCAGTCACTTAAGTCTCTTTCCTTCACCATTTGTATTAACAAGCAATTTAGCAGGTGTACCTAACAAAGTGGCCATTGCATATGTCTTTTTCTTTTAACGATTTTCTACTATTCAAGGTCTTTAAAATACTCTAACACACAGGAGGAAAAATGGATTCATAAAACGTCTTAAATTGATTAATGGCATTCTGATGCATAATATCAACTGTTCTTTAAGATTGAACATTTTCAGATATAGTCAGAGTCCAATACTGCTGTCTCTTCTGCATTTCGCCAGCAGAACATGTTTCTAATGTATGGCATTAACCTTGTTAAAAAAACAATATACTATGATGTTCTGAAATGCACTTAGTTTTGTCTTTAGTTCTTAACTTTAAAACTAACAAATGCAGCCACAGTCTTCATTCAGAGAACTCAAGAGAAGTTTCTTGAAGAACTTGATGAACTTAGCATTTATCCCTGTTTTGATGGGACTTATTGACGATTCAGTTCGCATCATAATTTATGTGCTACCATTACTCTATCACTAATTAGTGGTTTCAGCTAATCATCTGCTATTATGGCCCAAGAAAACTCCATTTTCCCATAGTCTTCACCAGGTTCACACATTTTAGTTTCAGAGCTATCAGCAACTGCATAGAATTGATCTATTCATTCTCTATCTGTAGAGCAAACTGTTTGTGTGGTGCGCTGTTTGTAACTTAATGTCCAAGTCAGTTTAATTTACTGAGCTTGGTGTTGAATTGTGTTGCTTGACTTGATAGAAGCTGAGTTTATTCTTCTTTCTAATTGTTTTCTCACTCATCTGCAGAGCCTTCTGGATCTTTAGCTTTTCTCTGGCCTGTTTTTTGTATCCCTGTTATATTTTATTCTGTCTCCTAACTTCCATATGATTCACTTTCCCCCCATGTACATAGACCCTTCTCCCCATTATCCTTTGGACAATTGGGAATGGTTAATTTACATTTCTGGTCATAAAATTTTGCATGTTAAGAGGACCGTCGGTACAACAAATTTGTTTGAAGATGTTTGCTGCTGTGTATCGAAGAGTAATCTGAACCAGGTTCATGTTTTTTGATGTCGTACCTTTTCTGTTAGCATGTGAGAGGCCACAGTCCCCATGCATGCCCTCTGAGTTAAAGAATAAGGTTAGGACTTGTAAGAAGACACTGCCATGTCAGCAATTTGTCATGACAATGCTGTCATTCCCCCTTTTCATAGTCTTTCTTTTTTGTCTTGCCTCATGTGCATGGTGAGGTAAAGGGAGGTCACATGACTGCAGCTATGCCTAGAACACAGGGATACACTGAGGACACTTGCTCTCTTTCCAACACCAGTAGCCGCATGGATCATCTATCATACAGCTGTCACCTGCGGCCATGCTCTGCAAAGAGCCTCTGGCATTGGGTTGAATTCTCCAGTGCAGCAAATCAGAGTCCTAAATTTGTGCTGCCACGTTTCATACAACTGATGTTGTTGCATAAAGCAGAACAGCTTATTCAGGGTTTGTTTCTGATGTGAAAATGGAATAATATCCCAAACGGAGAATGAATAGGTAATACATAATGTACACCATAGTGTCATGGCTCTTGTGTAATTCTTTGGAGACGACGTTATTGCATCTTCTTTTAGAAATTAGACAGCTTCTTTGTAATTCCCTGACGTTAAGTCTGAGGTCACTGCATTGCTGCCTACCTTCCATCCCCAAGGTTTGCTTAAAGGCTGCCGAGGCCTTGTGGGTTAATAAGGAGGTGGAGTGGTGCATAATTCATTAAAACAAAGTCTGCAACCAAAGACAGGAAACAAATTACGGAGCCAGTATCAAGCCTCTGGTGCACATATTGAAGGCTGACAACAGAAGAGATGTTAAAAATAATAATTTACCATGCAGTGCCTGCAAGAGTATTTTATCTTTGAGCTTTTTCACACTTTCTTACATTTCATCCACAAATCTTAATAAAATGTGATTAATTGTGAAGTGGAAGCAAAATGCTAAGTTTTCAATCAACATATATTTGTCAAATATGATAAGCATTTATGCTAAGCCTACTTTACTTCGATACCACCAAATAAAGTCCCATCCAATAACCTGTCTTTAGAAATCACCTTATCAGTAAACTTACTGTATGTGTTATCATGTAGAGAACTGTGACCTGCCTTGTTGCTGAAATGAGTTATATTAATAGACTTGACTTGACCAAATCCAACTAAGTATCTGTGTCCCTGAAGGTTAGATACAAGAGGGATGCTGCTGAGCAAGCTTTATCACTCAGTTACACAGCAGGATCAGTCACTACAGACTGCAGCTCTGCCTCTGTTTCTGTTTTCAGATGTTCGTTTCATCACACCAGTTTCTCGTTTCTTTAGCTTTTCTTGCTTCATGGCATCTTGTTTTAAATGTCGTTATCTTTTCCAGCCTCACACTGGTATATTAATCATCACACTGGAAATTGGGCCGCGCGATTCACTGTATCACCCGGCAAGCATGTTCCTCTTTCATTCTGAACATTGTCACACACCCTCCCCTTTTGTATGAGTGAAGTATCAGACACTGTATGTTCATCCTTCATGTGTATTTTGATCTGAAAATATTCTCTTCTGCTTCTTATTATCACTAAAATGACTTTCTTCACATTTGAATAGATCATTAATGCACAGAGCATTGTTGGGAAGGAATCACTTTCCCATATCGCCTACAATAATGATTTAGTGCTCTTTGAATGAAAGATTCATTACCTCCAAACATGTAGAAAACCATAAAAAGTCTATAACGTTTTGTCCTTCAGAAGGTCTTTTGTGTAATTGTAAGCAAGACTGTGGGCGCCATGGGTTTTTTCATTGGCATGCACCCCCTGCTGCCCTGTGACGTCTCCCCACCCACAGCCATGTGTGTCAGATTTTTGTGTGCGATGGAGCGCATGCTGCTGCTGTGCCAGCATATTCCTCAATCCGGTGGCTCTGTAGCTGGCCACCCCTTCAGGCCCGAACGCAGCTCTCCAAACCCAACCCCAATGATCCCCAAACTATTCTCCCTCGGTGCCAGGCGGGCAGGACAGAGCAAGGCTTAAGGCACAGTTTATGACCCCCCTTTTGTCCTCCAGTGGGGCAGAACGTTGTTAACATGATGGATGGAACGGCAAGATGGAGTTATGCAATCATGCCGAAGGGCATAAAATATTGCCATCTCTGGCGGGAGGGAGTTTGGAGGGCAACCAAAGGGCCATACGTTGTGCTTAACCTCTGCTTGGCAACCGACAGTGCTGATGCACCTGGTGTGTCTGACTCAGGCCAGAATGTGCAGAGTAGAAGTTGTTTTATGGCTTTTTTAGCAAAGGATGTATCTAAGGGCTGGCCTCTGCTGTAAAAACGTTCATCTCAATCTTTCACTTTGTTTTATTTAGTTTGAAATTCAGTCTGGTTTAGTGCAAGAGACAGCTGCACAGGTTGCTGCTTTATTCCCATCCAGAGCTGAATTCAATCAGTTGAGTTTATTTGTATAGCACACTTCAGCAATAAGGGAGTTCAAAATGCTTTACATCCTAAAAGCGCAAAAATAAAAAGTAATTAAAATACACCACACCTTCAATTGAGAAACGAGTGACAAACATAAAAGTTCGATGAACATCTTCAAATTCACCAATACACATCAAAAACGTTGGTCAATGGACCTTGACTGACATTTTTAAAAAACTGACAAATTCAGCTCATTTCATGAAAGGATGAAAACTCAAAAGAGTAAAAGAGAATAATTTGGCTGCGATCAGGTCAGCTTTCACCAGCTCAACAAGATGTTCTCAGGCAGGTTGTGAACTGATGTGGGTTGCAGGCAGCTTCTTTTGTACCTGGAAATGTAGGTACAAAATATTAAATGGTGAATGAGTGAAATGAAAAAGTCTGGAATTATTGTTTCCTTTTAAATTGTGTCTTATGACTTTGGCAGGAAGTTTGGCAGGTCATGAATGATTGGCACCCTGGGTGAGTTTTTCTACCCCAAGAATCTGTAATCAACATAGTCTAAGTACAGGTTTCACCAGTTTAAGTGGCATGATTTGAATACTTTTCTCAACCTAAGGTAACCTCCTTTTTTAAGTCTTAAAGCTCTTCTTTCTTTATCTCAGATACAATAAAGCTTTCATAAATCTCAAAATGGGTTTTAAAGTATACTGAGATTGGGGAAAAATATGCAATTTTAGTGTGGGATCTAGATGCACGTAAGAAGGGTATCAGTCCTTTTCATGAGTGCCAGTTTTTATGGGACAAGAGTGTGTGGGGAATCTGCTGTGACTCAGTGTTTTTGATAAATTAAGCAAGCAAGTTCAAGCCGAAGCACATTCAGCTGATAACACACACTCTTGCCTCCTTATCTACTCACACACTTAAGGCATATGTACCAGAAAGCATGAGAAACAGATTGTCCAGAACAGTGTCCAGACAATCAATCAATCAATAATTTGATTATTGATTGATTGATTGTCAATAATTATCACAATGTCAATCAATTACAATCAATAATTATCACATTGGGACAGGAATAAATTGTCATTACATGAACTAATTCTTCTGGTTTTGTTGACACATCATTGTAAAAACATGTTCTCACTGCGAGATATGCTGAAATTGAGCCCTTATGTGACCTGTTTTTGATCAGTCCCCATTGTTTTAATAAATTAGCTATGGAGAAGAATTAGTTGACTCGCATTTTCCTTTAGCAGATATGTTTTAAAACGTAACAAGAATCTAAGCTTAGTTAAAGTTTGACCTTTCCAACTCTTTTAGATTTTTATCTATAGATGACTAAATGCAATCCAGATTCCTCAGAAAATTTTATTTGAATTTGAATTAAGGTCAAATAAACATTGAGTCTGATATCAACTTGGTGTCACTACAACGGACTTTAATGCAGTAGAGACCCATATTGCCTGCAGGAAAAGCTGACATTGGCAAAGATTGTTGCTCTACCTCTTGCAGGTAGCGGGTTGCATACAGTGCATTCAGTAATTTAAGTGTTTCAAGTTTACAAAATAAGCTGAAGATGGTTTTAAAACCTCCTTTAGCTTGCATTTCAAATGTTTCCTCTAAGGCGGCACTTATATTTGGCTAGCTCTGAGCAGCATGTCTGCTAAGAAGCCAAATACAGGCTAACTACCATAATGGAGAGCTCTGACAATATTAACATTATGTGCAATGAGTACATGAAAACTACTACTTAATTTAGTAGGTATGCAGATATTTTTGCATAAATAAAATGTTGCAAAACTTTGATAATTTAGCGCTTTTATCATACCGCCTTAATCTAATTTTAATACTTAGAAGTCAAAACATTTAATTCAGTTAAAATTACACTTACTCTCTTATCTACCATCACATTTAAATTAAGCACTAAAGCTCAGTCATCTGTTATATGTCCGCTCTTCAATAAGGTTGAATTTGTAACGATCCGTCAAAGCTTGATTCACTGGTTTAGGTTTTGTGGTGCACATTTCTAATTTCAAAGATTGAGGTGATAAGAGCCGACCTATTGTTGTCCTTGGCAGCTTTAATTTATTGTTTATTGTCTCTGGGAGGTAATATCCTGTTACTGTGTGAGGGCTTTCACTGCTGCAGTGAACTTAGTCTCCAGGCAGCAGGATATGAGAAACGGCACCATGAAAAGAGTTGAAAAAGATATGAGATCAGTGAGAAAAGAAAAGAAAGAGGGATGGGGAGCCTGCTGTTATTTTAATTTTTTTAGAGACTTGAAGAAAAGACTTCAGTCAAAGGAAATATTTAATGTTAAAAATTGCATCATTTGCACATATTTGTTCTTTTTTGGTACCCATTGTTGGGTTCTGTTGTTTAGACCCATGTGTGTTTGTCTGTTTTCTACCGTTATGGGGAAGCGATTTGATTAGATCAGATAAAAATTTGTGCTTTATTTAAGCTCTTTCTGCAAAATAGGATAATGCATTTTTTCTTTTAGATGGTTACACCTACAGAAGAAGAGAGGCTAGTAACCTGTGTTAGGTTAAAGATATGATGGTAGAAGCATTCGGATGGCAGCAGAGAGTTTCTATTTCAAGCTTCAGCAAACTTACTTGTTGGAGAAGGAGAGGATGCATGTGTGTACGCCTGCACTCCTTATGTAATCTGTCTGAGAGGATGTGTTATTTTTTGTCTCAGGAGAGATTAGGCATTTAAGTGCTGGTTTGGACACAACCACTGGCACCCGGACACGTGCCGAAGCATGCTGTTTGGAGTTTTAATGCTTCCATCTTAGAAACGAACCTTTTCACACAAGAACAGCAGCATTTTGTTGGGGTTGTATGTGTGACTGTGGGAGGCAAGTGGCAGAAGCCTGTGGTTTTGCAGCTATTTTCTAAAGTGGAAAATATATCTACTGTGTTTTGTGTGTGGGTGAGACTGCAGTATTTAACAGCATATGTGCACACAAACCATAATCAAAAAGTGCTAATCCATTCCCCTCAGCCACACGCATTCCCTACGTCCTGCCATGTTCCTGGTGTAATTATAGAAGATTTGCCTTCAGATTCCCACTGGAATACAACTTTGATGTCCCCCCCTCCCTCCTTCTCCACTGGATGTCTGCAGGAGATTTTTCCACCTGCCCAACTAAGGTTATCTAAATTTAATGAGTTTTCCCTCCGACTTTGGCACATGACAAAGCATTTGGCTCACCTCGCTGAGGGTCCAACACCTCCAGAGGGTTAATGTTTCACTCCATAATTGCACTGCGGTTTCCGCAGGTATGCCGCTCCAGGTTGACATGAGATCTCTCAAGCCTCCGGGTCAGTTGTCGCACACACAAGCTGTGAAAAATGACCTCTGGAGGTGATGGAGCGTTCCCTTCACTCCCAGAACAGGTTCTCAGAATAAGGCGGATGATAAATCAGAGTTAATGAACAATTCTCCAGAGGTTTGACTTAAACAGACACATGGAACAGAGTGTTATTAAAGCATCAATGAGAAAAAATTGTATCTGTCTTAATTGTGGCAGTAATTTTTGTTTCAAAACTTAGAAGTTCTTTAGTTTAAATTCACCAGTCAGATTCAGTGGCAGCAAAGATTCTGTTCTCATCTCTGTTTAAATTTCTGACTATATAAAAATAAATAAATTGTTTTATGAATAAACTGAGAAATTTTTAGATCAGGTTTCAATTGCAATGGCAGGAAAATCCAAACCCTAGTGGTGCTTGCAATAGTTTTAATAATCAATTTTTTTTGGCTTTCTTTTAATATTTTGAAGAATTTATTATACAGTACTACAGTGCAGTAGACTACTTTACTCAAATATGCTTTTAAATATACTCAAATGGTAGTTTTAAACAAAAGTACCCATAGTCACACACAGAGATTATCATACAAAGAAGCTATGATGTTCAGCACCAACTTATTAGAATCTTAAAGAAATACTATTTCAGTGCAACTGTGGCTCGAATATTACTGCATTTTATGCTTGTCTTAATATAAACGTGTCCCGATTAAATAATAATAAAAAAAACATAAACATTGAAAATTGTCCATCTGTGTTTGGTGGGAAAAACCGGGATTGTTGTTTTCAAGGAACAATAATCTTGGTTATGTATTTTTTGAAAAATAACTAATTATAGTGCAGACTTCCTAAAAGTAAACAAGCAGATAAAGGATTCAAATTGCTTAGCCAGCTGTTTATGACCATCTTTTGTTAACATTAGCACTGTGGACGTACAAATGAGCAGAAATCTTGCTTGGAGTGCAAATGGGATGACGATTTTCTTTCCCCAATGGTCTTGGAGCACTCTCAGGCCATAGCGCCCTGGGTGAGGAGACATTTTGCCCATATAAAAAAAAAACCCGCTGCAAATAATAGGACAGAGAAAAATATCAAACCCAACTAAAGAAAAATGACAGCCTCTCAAGATTTCACGTTGTCTTTGCCCTTTTCAAAATATAGACATGCACTTTATCACCAAGTTTCTTTTTTTGGGAATACCTGACAGCTTTGTCCATACAAAATATTACAGGAAAAATCTTGAAGTTACTGTTTTTTTTTTCTTTTGCTTTCATTCAAAGCAGCTGTTTATCCCACTTGTAATGAAATTGAGTAACATTTAAACTTTATAAACCTGTTATAACTTCCTTACCTCAGATCACAGTGTTAGCACAACCAGGAAATTGTTATGTCTAGTTTACTGATGTGTCCTGGTTTTATGGTTGTTTCTAACTGGTTTCATATATGTCTCTTTTAGCTATCATGTATGTTATGGGAGCCCTGGGACCTGCTGCCGGCTACCTGCTGGGAGGGGTCCTAATCGGCTTCTACGTCGACCCCAAAACTGTGGTGAACATTGACCAGAATGACCCTCGCTTCGTTGGCAACTGGTAAACATGCACTTGCACCTCTATGCTATCTCCATCTCAATATTGACACACATACTATAATGCAAAATATTTCACCCTTTTGAATCCATCTTGTCTTTATTTTTTTTAAAGGTGGAGTGGCTTCCTCCTGTGTTCCATTGCCATGCTTCTTGTCATTTTCCCCATGTTTGCCTTCCCCAAAAAGCTGCCTCCACGCCACAAGAGAAAGAAGAAGAAAAAGATGAGTTCGTTGGGTGATGTGTCCAGTGATGATGATGTGAAGAAGGAAAAGTCTAGTAGCAAAGACCAAAATGTGTCCTCCTCTATGGGATTTGGAAAAGACATCAAAGGTGAGGGAGGGATGATTTTACCTTGAGGTTTTTGAGTGCTGGAAGAATCTTGCAGAGTTTAGCTAAAAAACAATAACTCATTTGTAGCAGAGCTCCTATCAGAGCTCTGCTACAAATGTCCAGTCTAACTAGGCTTCATTTTTTTTTCAGAGGACAATTAATGACGTTATCGGTCTCAATAGTTGGTAGAGAGAGAACTCAAGACTGAAATTGTAGTTGAAGGTGATTCTAAAAAAAAATTTAATTATCCACAGGGGAGGAATAGAGATGCATGCTGTATCTTTCAGATTTTTTTATAACAAGAAAACCATTCATCATTTTCCTTCCACCTCCCAATTGTACATTACACTATTCCATCACATAAAATCCCAATGAAATACATTGAAGTATGTAATAGTTTTGACATCTAAGTGCCGTAAAATGAACTGTGAGATGTTGATATGCGAACAGGCTTTAATCCAATCAATGTTGAGGCTTAGACATCTTCTCCAATAATGGAAGCTTTATTGAGATCTCCTGTAAATATCATATTGATGGATGTGCAGCGGTGGTAAACATTGGATTTTGTTGGAAACGTAGAACTTTTTAATGTCCTCGCTGAGCCAGGAAACACCCGGTTTTCCCCGGATGAACTTCGTCCTGCTGTAGTGTTTCCCAGATTCCCTCCTGTCTCTTTTTTTTTTTGCTCTTGTTCTGTTTTGCTTTTAAATGAGCTCCCAGGGGACATCACACTCTGCACTGCATAGGCTTTGGTGTAGCTCAGCTGAAATACACCGCTGGTGTTTGCCATCACTCACTCCAATTCTGTGCAAACTCAAACATGTACTTAGCATGGTTGCTCACTCTCAAATTAATGCCTATGTGCACAGCTGGGGCAGTCAAAACAGGGCTTTGTCTTGGTGATGCATCCAGCGCAGGCCAGGAATGAGCTGCAGTTCTGCCGGATCGCTGCTCCCTCAGCTGCGGTTTTATTTGTCTCAGCAGGATGTTTGGGACTGCTGTGCAAACTGGGGCCAGTTTCGCAGACTCAGGAGCTTCGCTGCGTAGATCCCGAATGTATTTTAGTACAGTACGTGTCCTTCTGTCGAGGTGTGCTTGTTTGTCTGTTGCACAAATTCAGCGTTTTATATGAAAGGTATGCTGCACCCCCTTTTTTTCTTTGCCCTTCACATCACAAGCAAACACTGAAAAAAATGCTAACGCTCAATGTTTTCCCATAATGCACATCGGAGGGACAAAATTTGGATCGTGGAATGTTCCAGACCTTGATCCATTGCTATGAGAAAGCAATTTTCCCCTGAAAGATTGGGAGGCATTGCAAAAATGGCTACTGACACAGTGTATCATATTTACGTTTCACTAAGTGATTAGCTATGTCACAGATTTGTTCAGGAATGCACATACACAGATTTCAGCTGGTATCTTGGCCCACTCCACTATTTGTTGTGTGACTTGCTTCAGTACGAAAACTCATATTCAAGATCAAATTGATATTTGCTGCTGAATGTTTCAAAGGAATAAGAGTTCATCTTGAAGCTAAACGAACTGTCGCATATTTACGGCCTAATAAGCAAAGTTGTTGGGCTTCAATAAATCAATCAATCAATGTTTATTCACAGAGCACTTTACACACCCAAAGGGACCAAAGTGTTGCACAAGGTTATAAAATAAAACGTAGCCAATAAGACACAAATGCCTACAATAAGTCAGTTAAGAGACAGAAAAATAAATCATTAATGATAAGGATGACTTGTCTTCATAAAAATAGCAGGAATCTCTGGGTTCCTGTCACCCTCTGTTTGTGTTGTTGCAGAGTCTAACCCTAACCCTCGGCAACTCAACAATCTATTAATGGCTTTTAATTTTTAATGACAAAAATTGTTATGAACGTTGTAATTAGCTTTTCTTCGTTTGGGAGAATTTATCTTAATGGTCTTTCTTTTTACAGTTGCTATGAAGATCACCTGTTTTATTTCCGCCTCTTAGTGGAACCATGCAATATGGCTCCCAATGTTTCTCCTGTTTGAATATACTACTTTTAGTTTTGCATAACCTGGATATAATTTCTGTTTGGTGCCAACAGGGCTGTGTGTGTCCCATGTGACCCCATGTGTTCAGAATAAATTGTTTTGAGCAAGGTCATAAATTAAAATTAAGATTGCCATCTTTTAATTTAGTCAGCTTCATCCATGACCTAGTCTCCATGCATCAAAATTGGATTTTATCCTCCACCTCCTCTACCATAAAGCAAATTTAAGTCAGCACTTTGGTGATGCTGATAATTGCAATTTTTTATCTAAATTTCTAAATGAGTTTTGCAACTATGCTGTGACTGAGTCTTATTCTGTAAAATTATTATTTAAGCATTGTATCATAAACTTCTCAAAATGTTAATGGAAAACACAAAGGCATAAAAAAACAGTAGGAAGATTAGTGAAAATATTGAAATTAAAAGCCAGTGAGAGCTTAAAGCTGTTTTTATTACTCAAGGCGTGATTGAAAGACAGCAGGAGGCTGTTTGTAATAAGTATCACAATGTGGTGTTTAACAGCAGGGTAAAAAGAGCATTCACAAGAAAGGTTGACTGTTTGTTATAGTAATAATATGCAATAATGGCTGCTTAAAGTTGCATTAGAAACCACCGATTCAGATAGAAAATCTCACAGAGTGAGCAATCAAACAAAAGTCAACAAAAAAACGATTTGCCATCTAATGCAAGCAAGTGATCTGTCTGATTGAGGAACAGCTGCTGTGGACCCCAGCAGGACGAGGCCATCTGTCCCCAACTCCAGACAGGATTACGTCCTGGCTCACAGGAATGACATAATTAGCATCACTATTTTATTCTTACCTTTGATCTGGGATCACGGACGCATGGTTCTAATATTCTCCCCGCCCACCATGAGTCCTGCTGAATTAGAGCTGGGCTGGTTAAATCCCAAATCAAGGCATCATGTCATGCTGTTCAACTGGTCAGCTTTCCTAACAACCTTTAATGAAAGACATTTAATCCGCCTCTCATTTTGTGACTTTTTTTCCCCTAGCTGGCTTTGTTGCTTTTAATGTGACCGATTCATGACTTAATCTTCAAGTTGTTTTTTCTACACAGAAATCATTGGGAATTTATGAGTTCAAGTCCTGTTTATCCTTCTGTAGTCATCCATGAAAGAAGGTGCTTATTTAATTTAATGAGACATGGCTGAATACGTCTTTTGAATGAGAGAAAAAGCACAAGTTGTTTCAAAAACTTTTATGTGTTAATACTTCTCTGTTATTTCAGTAAGTTTTGATTGTACAAGTGTTGTTTAAGTAGTAAACTTAGTGTTTTTCCCCCCCATATTTGTAACCTTTCCAGCATTTTGCTTATCAAGTTATTTTTAATGGTTTTGGGGAAAACTTGCTGAATGGGCTTAATTGCAGTCTGACACTAACAATGCAGTCTTTCTTGCATATCACCTCCAGACCTTCCCAGAGCCGCTCTGAGGATCCTCAGCAACATGACGTTTCTGTTCGTCAGCCTGTCCTACACCGCTGAGTGTGCCATCGTCACGGCCTTCATCACCTTCATTCCCAAATTTATCGAGTCACAGTTTGGCATTCCTGCCTCCAAAGCCAGTATCTACACAGGTATGCTAGCTTGCCATTCCAGTTGTTTTTTGTTTTTGTGTTTTTTACTGTGAGATCTTATTAGAATATATCAAAAAGTTAAGACCACACTCCATGTTTTGCTCTGCTTTCAGTTTTGTACACCATCCGTTATGTGGTGTGGAGAAGAACAGAAACTGGTGTAATCCCCCAGCCGAGCTGGCATTGCTAACATGCAACTTATCTAGCAGGATTATTACAGTAGGCAACGATTGGAAACATAATTATAGCTTAAAAGCAGAAACAGTTAGTTGCTGTGTTTGTGTGTATCCAGTCACACAGTGTATGGTGGTTGACATATGGCTTCTTTAACAAACATAAGAGAAATACACACAATACCTCATTCCATCTGACTGTTGCCAGGATACGCAGGGTAAGGGCAATTGGGTGGTGCAGTTGCCATGGCTACCCAAATGCTGCCAAGCTGCTTGAATGTGATGATGGTTGGAGATGAGGAGACAGAAGAGGGCACTTCTGCTGATGGGTGTCCTGTGCTTCCGTTGTGTCCCAGGTGTAAAAACTCTCTGATGATGGAAATTGGTTTTTAATGCTTTTAAACAAATTTTTATTTGACCTTTATTTATACTGGTTGCCTCATAGAGATTCAAGATCTCATTTACAAGAGAGACCTGTTGTGATAAAACAAACCAAAAATATTACAAACACAGCAACAATACTAATAATTAAGAATTTTGACTCAATTAAATTAGCTAATAAAATATGAGCTAAAAACAAGAGCATGTTTCACAAGATGATTTCTCATATCGTTAGCAAGGTTTGGGTTTGATGTCATTTTGTCAAATCTGAATCAGTGTTACTGTAGTGTATTATCCAAATTTAAGTTTGACATTTTGAGAGTTGAAAGTCAAATATCATCAGGGCTTAATATGTTTCATTGTTTATGAACTGAAAAACAAAAATGTTGTCTTGTTATGATGTTTGATCTGATGTTATGTTGGTGCCATTTTGTCACAAATCAGCCTCCAGATTGTTATGGTTATAGGAGTCCAGATTTAATTAATTAAATCAACCAACCAAAAATTGCATTCCAATATAAGACTCTGTAAGGACAGAACAAATAAGCAGTGTAAGCAGTTACCTTTACATTTTTTAAAAATATATTGCATTAAAAAGTTTAACCAAACAGATGTTATATCAGCCTCTAGCATGAAAGCTGGATGAGATTTCTCTATAAGCTTTTGGTCATCAGTTATATTTTGTTGGGTGATGCGGAATTCAAAGATGAGGTCGGAAAACAAATATTTTCTTATCGTCGTCCCTCAGCCCTGCTTTTTGCCGTAAAAAGAAGGGATCTGTGCTCTGACTTAGAAGTTATAGAAACGGGGTCTCATAAATCTGAAAAATGGGACATCAAGCAAAATTGAAAAATACAATCCAACACCAAATCCATCAAAACTGAATACTATTGAGTTCACTAAATTACCTCCTTGCTGAGTCTGTCGTTCCCGTTTGACGAGCGTCGTTGCAGTGTGGCCACATTTCCCCCTTATGGATATATTTTCTTTCAGCACTTCTTGTCACGCAGATTTGTTTCAGAACATCAAACAAATTTTGATAACAGACAAAGACAAGCTGAGGGGACACAAAAATGAGTTTTCAAATGCTGTTTTCATTCAACCAACCTGGCCTTATGGAAAACACTATTTGCTTCTAATGTTAAATCATGGAAAGTATTTTTCACGGGACTGTAGCTACAGTAAGTAGATCTGTAGCCTGCATAACATTTTCACCTCAGCTGCTGTATATCTGTAATGCAATCTCTTGCACACATTTGCACACAAAAAAAGGTTCTGTCCCTTTAATGTCAGCCAATCTTTTAATCCAGATACGATGGTTAAGTTGCACATGCAGTATGTAATACCACATTGCACAGCTTGTGTGCGCGTGTGTGTAGTCTTTGCAGTGTGAAATGTATAATCTTGCAGAAAACAGATGGTTTTAGCACAGAAACATGCACTTAAATGATGATAAGCCACTGCAATCTGTTGGCTGACTGTCACTGAGCGTGCTCTGTCTTTGTCTCTTGTCCTAGCACACACTGATACAAGGAGGAAGCAGATGACATTTCTTTGTACTTTTATAATGACTATTTTGATATTCTCTCTGAGAGCCGCTCTCTTCCTCCTCTTCTTACTGACCCAGTCTTTGTCTCCCCGCTGTGAAAGCCTTTCGGCCTCAAATCAGGGATGCTGCCATGCCTGGAAATTCTGTATGATGACACTTATTGCTCCCTACATCTCCCTAGTAGTATTTTGTTTTCTCATGCTGTCAGTGTGCCTGGCTCTAACGGATTTGACGCACGTGTCACGTCCTGAAATGACTCGCTGACGGCCTGCAGTGTTCCAGTAATGCTGCTTCTGGTCATTCATAGCTTAATAGAGGCTGACATTTCTGAATCCAGCACACATTCAGCAACAAAACACCACTGTTTTTTTGTTTTTTTTTATAGACTTGAAAAGCTCACATTGTATTCCTAGGAGTGCATCCTAATTAAAGCGTTGTTAATAACAAGCACTTATGTGGCTGTGCTTCACAGTAATTATTCCGGTGCTAACACATCCGGTGCTAACCCTTCCTACCATCTCACGGGTTATGTCCGCTCTCTGTCGTCTGGCAGGTTTGATCATCGTGCCCAGCGCCGGTGTGGGCATCGTCCTCGGGGGCTACATCATCAAGAAGCTGAAGCTCGGCGCGAGGGAGTCGGCAAAGCTGGCCATGATCTGTAGCGGAGTGTCCCTGCTCTGCTTTTCGACGCTTTTCATCGTCGGCTGTGAGAGCATCAATCTAGGAGGCATCAACATCCCCTACACAACTGGGTGAGAAAACATTCATGATTCCTAAAACTAGTGGCCATCTGCATTGCCTTGCAGAAAAAAGCCTTCATAGCCCTTTCAGTTTTTTTATATTTTGTGTACCTCCTTGTTCAAAGAAATATCTGCCATGAAGTTTTGTATTTTGTATTTAATAATGAAGTTGAAGAACAAAGAATTTTTGAAGTCTGATATTTCTGCCTGAAAAATAGGCAGACACCTTGGGAAAAGTTTGATGGGGTATCAACGCTTTAGCAGTATGCTGTATGTTCACACCTAAACACGCAGTAAAGGTGCACTTGCTGCAGCACAATCAGGGTTCATAGCTTCAGATTCTGTGTGAAATAAACAGTGTGAATCATGTTATCAGAGTGATGAATCAGAAGCCGGTGTGGGCTTGTGATGCTGCCACCATTCCATCATCCTCATGCGTTATGGCATTGTGTTGCAGTGTGATGGAATAATTAGCAACACTTGCATCTGCTCTCGTGACCTGATGAATCACTTTGCCACCTCTATTTCTGAAAGCGCTGTCGGCGGCGGAGCTTATGGGCAGCCTTGCGACGTGCCAGACCCCGTAGCCGACGGAAACATGGGGCCACCTTTCACCTGCTGACCTTGAAATAATATTAAATTTTTACTGTAAATACAGATGTACTCTCATCTGATTTTAACCATATTAAAATTCATTTTCTGGACCTTTATCAGTCGCTTCCCATACTAATCTAATCATACTAAGCAAGGGGCAAGTTAAGAGAGACATATGGAGCTTGTGGTGAGATAAAACATGCAGAGATCTTGCATTATCTTTGCATGTTTGAGTGAATAATTTACGTTCTTATAGTTTCTAAACATTTGATTTCTGAAATATTTAAAGGAGATTCTGAAGCTTTCAAAAGGTGCTGATACCAATATTTTCGAGAAAGAAAGCTCCAGTCTGCACGAGAAGCAGTTTGTTACAGAAGCATGGCTAAGTCAGCCAAGCCTCTGTGAAATTCTCCCCTTTATTAAAAGTAAGTTATTCAAAGAGACTTTAATAACCTTTGTGTCTGTTCAAATCCCATAACTGATAAGTTAATAAGGTTGCTGTTTCTTGTGTGAGCTCGTGTTTACAGAGGGCCCACAGAGCTGTCAGAGTGCCTCATTATTCACAGCGCTGGTCAGTAGTCGTGAGCAGCACAGATGGGAGGAATATTTCAGCAAACTTCCTAGTCCAGACATGACTCTGCTTCACCAACAGGCTGATGAAAAATGACAGGGCCAGCAGGCATGTAAGGCTACATAATGTTCTTAAGCAGTTGTTTTCACTGAGCTGTATAGTGTTCACCGTGGTGGGACATGATTATGTATTTGAATTACACTTTATTAAAAACTGCAGCAGACTAAATCTCTGTTTATGAGACATTTGGTGCAGGTAGACCCGTTCCTGCTCGATGAAGTCTTTTCTCTCTTCACTGATAAAGACGGCCGCTCTCGTGGTTTCCTGTTGTGTGTATAAAAACTTTCTAACAAGTGTTTTTAATTTTCTTACATATTATCTGGATCAGTTTTGGTTAACCATAGTACTTTTTTACTTGATTAGTTTAAGCAGTTTGTAGATAATTACTTTTGCTCAACTACATAGTAAGTTGTTACATGTGTGATATTTTTTTAAAATTATTTTCTTTCTTTTTTTGCAAGATGCTCTTCACAATACTGTCTATTGTGTTAATCCAAGGAACTGGCTTCTCATCTCTAAATGTACATTTGTAAATTATTACAGTAATATAATTACTTTTTTGTTACTTTTTCACTTTATTGCTTTTATGTTTTCCGGCTATGAAATGTTTACGTTTTCTTTTGCTTAGGTGATATTTTATATATATATACTTTTACATTTTTGCTAATTTGTTTAGTTGATTCAAGAAATGTGTTACAGTTAATTAAGACATTTTTATTTTCTTTTCGAGATTTTAAGTGTTGTTTTTTTTGGTTAGTTACATTTTATTGTAGTCACATAATTAATTTGTAACCTTTTTTTATTACTTTTGTTAAATACTTATCACGGTGTCTCATTTTAAGATGCTTTATTAGTTAATATTTAGGCTGATTCTACATAATTAGATTTTTTAAAACTATTTATATACTTAAATGAATTATTAGATACGTGCATGTTTCTCTGCTCCTTTGAGAATTGACAAAAGATTGTGCAATTGTTTTTGTAGCAAAGCACCTTTCTCTGAAATGCTGTCAATGATTCTAATATTGTGAATGTCTTTATGTTAGCATAATATAAAAGGCCAGAAGTATTGACATTTTATGTAATGAGTTTAGAAATGTTTGTGATTTCAGTTTTTTGATTCATTTTTTCCGTCAGCGGTTGTGTTTGTAGGATCTGTCCTGGCCTGTTCCGCATTGCTCAGTAGGAAGCTTACCAGAGAAAACCCAATCCTCGCTTCACTGCGTCTGGTTTAGACTAAACCAACGTCCTGCTTTAGAGACACTGTTCCCACACTGTCCAGCGAGCTGGACAATACATGTCGCATCCTCCACCCCTCCCCTCTGCTCTTCAACCATGTAACAAGCTTGGAAAGGGGGGATTTGGATTATTTGCTAATCCTGCATGCTCAATGACATACTCAAAAGGGTTTGACACAGCGACTTAGCTAAAATACGTCCAGCCTTCCTGTTCTCTGTTGAAAATCTTATTCTCTCTCACTCTCTTCATCATCCACGCTGAAGAGTGTTGTTGTCAGCCTCTCCTTTTGGAGCTTAGTTTAGGTTAAAGAAATAGTCGCCCAATTATCTTCAGGGTTTTGGTTCTCAGTGAACTGACCAACCAGAAAATGGGACAGTAAAATGTCCTGTGTGCTAAAATACAAGTATGAACCTGTATCTAAGCATGTGCCAGCCATGTTTTGCGGAGGAGGAATACCATTAATGTTTTCTAATGATCAGTCTTGATTTGTCCTTGTTTTTGTTTGTCTCATTTCAGTCCAACCCTGACCATGACCCACAGGAACCTGACAGGCAGCTGCAATGTTAACTGCGGCTGCAGGATCCATGAGTACGCTCCGGTCTGCGGCTCTGACGGCATCACCTACTTCAACCCCTGCCTGGCTGGATGCAGCACCGTGGGCAATGACAGCACTGGGGTGAGACCTTCCTATCTTTACATTCCTTTTTGAACTCTTGTGACTTTACATAATGTCTAATAAAAAGTGATGTTTATTCTGCACCATTCTGTATTGTAACCCTTAATATTTTAGTCCTCATTATAAAAGTCTGGATCCCATTTTGTGACCACAGATCAGGAACTACACGGACTGCGGCTGCGTTCAGAGCCGCCAGGTCATCACTCCGTCCTCCGGCGGCCAGGTCAACCAGCTCCAGCTGGTCATCGTCAAGACGTACCTGAACGAGAACGGTTACGCCGTGTCGGGGAAGTGCGACCGGACCTGCAACACACTCATCCCGTTCCTCATCTTCCTCTTCATTGTCACGCTCATCACGGCGTGCGCCCAGCCCTCAGCCATCATTGTAACCCTCAGGTGCGATGCCGTCTCTGGCGACAGTCGTTTTGCTGTCTTCCTGTCTTCACGTCTGCCTCCTGTATTTCCTGCAGGTCTGTTGATGAACAGGAAAGGCCTTTTGCTCTCGGGATGCAGTTTGTTTTGCTCCGGACTCTCGGTATGTACACAATGCTTCCTGTTATACATTAACTTTAAGGAAAAATTAAAAGTGCTTTGCAATAGTACACTCCCAATGTGTCTTTTAGGGAAATCGATTAAAATAATTAGGCTGAAAACAACCCACTGAGCTTCTGTACAGGAGGTAGTAAAAATCATTATGCAGCATAATTTTATTCTATAGTCGGTTTGACAGCCTGCAGTGTTGGAGAGCAGGAATGCAGCTCCGTACCAAACCTCTGTGACCCTTTGCGCTGTTAGATGTAGACAAGCCCTCAGGGCGAGGGAGTTCTGCTGCAGCATGTCTCTGATCAGCTTTGTATCGCCATGTGAACATAAAGCTGCCACATCATGTCTCATAAACTTCTGCACAATATGAACACTGGTGACCGGAGGGGGATTTTGATTTCTGTGATCATACCTGTGCGCACACGTCACAACTACATTCCCGCTCAGCTGCCACCTTGTGGTTTCCCTGGCCTCGTTTCATTTAAAGTGGATCGACAGGTGAAAAGGGAGAAACGTTTGGTTGTGCTATTGTTACCAGTTATGGTTTGATTTAACTATTTAATTAAATCAAAGGATTTTGATTTATGTGATCATACGCTGCATTGCTGCAGGAACAGAATATAATTTTGGAAACTGAGCTTTTAAAAGTCATAATCTATGGCTGTGAAGGTTTTTTTTTTCTATGCCTTTCATACATTTTATTAATAATAATAATTAACTTATTAATGTAGTTAACAGTAATGTATTCTGGCACGAAATCCTTAGAAGATTACTTTATTTTTTCATCGACCTGTGCCAGTCAGTTATTTACCTAAATATTAAAGTGATGTGACAAATTACAACAACATCAATTCACAAAAACCTTTAGATAAATACAACCTTTGAGTATAAAAAATGTTGAACAAAATCAGTTTTTGAGGTTGAAGCGTACAGAGAGGGATCTGCAATTATTCAGCTTTGCAAAATCCGGATCATTCTTTTTTTTCTGCTTCAGCTCACCACACAGCTTTTCTGCAGGATTTAGGTCTGAGATTGCCACCAGAAAAGCTTAATTTCATTTGATGAACCACATCTGTGTTGATTTGGCCATATGTAGTAAATCATTTCCCAACTGTAAGACCCATTCTATTGGCAAAATCCACCAGATTTTCTTTAAAATCACCTGGTATTTTAAAGAGGAACTTTTCCAAATATTTGTCCTTTGCCTCAAAACAAACCCACCTGGAGTGTTTGCTGCCAAAAAGCTCAATGTTCATCTTACTTAATACTGCATAAGCCGCTGGTAAATATTTTGTAACTTAGGCACTGTTAAACAGTAATTTGATTATAATTACGCTCTAAATGTAGACATAATTATGCAGTAGTACACTGTACTACTAGTGGGTGCTAACTTACTTGGTAATTAATTGCATAAGCCTTTGGTACATATTGGGTAGTTTATACTGTTTAGCAATAATTTGTTGGTAATTGCGCTCTAAAATTGGTTTTAATTACATAGTAAAACACTGTAACTTACTAGGTACTTACTTGATAATTACATTTTAAATTTGGGACTGTAAAAGAAAGGGATACCAAAAAATGTTTCAGACTAAAGTTAAATTTTAATTAATTTGTGGTATGAAACTTTCAACAACTCAAGTCTCTCTCCTTCCTCAGCCTATATCCCCACGCCCATCTACTTTGGCGCCGTTATCGACACCACCTGCATGCTGTGGCAGCAGGACTGCGGCGTACACGGCTCCTGCTGGGAGTACGACGTTACCTCATTCCGCTTTGTGTACTTCGGCCTGGCTGCCAGCCTCAAGTTTGTCGGCTTCGTCTTCATCTTCCTCACCTGGTACTCGATCAAGCACAAGGAGGCGCAGGCCGAGCGCTGGCGCCAACACCTGCCTCCTCTGGGCACGGTCAGTGAGCTCGTGTGCCACGCCGGCGGCCGGAAGAGCCACGCCCGCACGCGCTCCTGCCCCGTGTTCATCCCGCCCCGGCCCGACGTGCCGGTGGCGATGCTGCTCGACCGCGGCCATAGCAGCCTGAGCTGCCCTGGCAACGGCCTCAAAGCAATACCTCCTCCCGTCTCGCTGCCGCACCACCACAGAGGCTCCGCCCACGTCTGATTGAGGGGGCGAGGGGCTTGTTCGTCGTGACATGTGCCTTCCTGTTTTGTTGTTTCTGCACAACACGGCGTCTGCTTTACACAGGACCGACAAGTGCGCCCACCGTACCTAAAGGGCTGGTCATCAATTCATGAGAGAAACTGAGCATATCATCAGCTGCAGCCACACTGGATAGACAATGTAAGAACATTAAACTGGTGCTACTGTTAACAGACAGGGCATTATAACCTCTGTACGGCAGAAGAGTCATCAACACTGCGTCTAAAGCACAACAGACACTGTACTATGCAAAAATCGACATACTGCTCCTTTCCTCTCAATCCTTCACCACACACACCATGTGGTTTTTGTTTTTTTTTCCAGTTTCTTCGAGATTTGAGCCTCTGTCTTGTCATGGTGGCTCACACATCTTCAGATATGACAGAATTAGATTTTGTATTTTTGTTCACAAGTTTCTCAGATTATTTCAGTTTCGTTTTCTCTTAACAGTGCCTCTCAGGCCGTCACGGCCAGTCCAGTAAGCAGGTCTGGCTGTCAGGGTTAATGTTAGCCTCAGAAGAATCCAAGATCGCCTTCACCAACTTAACCATGTAGCTTAAAGCAGAAAAGCACCAATAGAACATCACTAAATTATACTATCCAAGCAAAAATAACTAAACTACTCAATAGATTTCTCACAATGTGCTGAAGCTACTGTAAATCCTAAATATGTGAATGCAGGTTTGGAAAAAGTGTCATATTTGGCCTTGTATTTATAAAAGCTCCTCCATTCCAGCGGCCATCAGATGTACATAGTTGTTATTTAGCTGTCTAGACTTTTAAAGATTTATTGCAGCAGAGCATGACTCAAACCATCCGGAGAGGGAGTCAATCTTCTGTTGTTTGGTGCCATCTAGTGGACAAAACCATTTCTTGTGAGGAGCCTGTGAATGTCGACGGTTTCAGATCTTTTGTGTTTGAGAAATCATGGTTCCAAAGAGTTGTTAAATTAAACATTTCTCTAAAGTGAACTGTCCAGTTTTGCTAAACTTTTATTTGAAGACCACTAGGTGATCAGTTGTTTTATTTGCAGGAAAAGTATTTTTTTTATGTTTATCTGATTCTGCTAGTTTACTTCTAGCTACCGAACATTATAGGGTTATAAATATAAACTTTGTTGTTGTGCTTTATTTAATCAAGCAACACAAAGGAATACATAATTGTGAAGTGAAAGAAAAATAGGTTTTCTTTTTGTTTCTTCTACATATATTTTCAGACCTCTTTACTCAGATAACCCAAAATAAAAAGAGCTCAATCCATTGCCTCCAAAAACCATAAAAGTAAATCGTCTACATAACAGTGAAAAGCAAGCTCATCTGTGAAGAGATTTGTTCGGAAACATTAGTGAACTGTTATTTGATGGATCATCCTAAACAGTAGAATAAGAACGGGCGATAATTTTTACCTTTGTTTTTTTTTCCTGAAATGCATATATTATTTTCCTTATGTTTTGCAACAATTTGTTCCTTTGTGTTGGTTTGTTACATAAAATTCAAATAAAATACATTAACCCCACACGGGTCTGAAAAGGAATAACTTTAAAACTCAGTTCATGATCCATTTAACTATCTAGTTTATTTGTCCTTAAAACTAGAAAAAAAGCAAAGAGGCAGCAGCGATTCTATTTTGGGTCTATCCAGTCAATCCAAAAAGTTAATATTACTTGGAAAGTCAGACTTAATTTTGCTTTAAAAATTTTTTTTACATAATTTTTCTAAATATGTTTTGTTCTCTGAAACAAATTGAGTATTTGTCTGGAGCAAATTACCTGGTTGAAGGCTTATGTTTGTATTATTGTGGCTCAATTTTTGAAGGTATCCATACATGGTCATTGTGTAAATAATGGAAGCAAACAATATCTATTATAGAGCTCATTTATAGCTAGAAATGTATCAATGGACTGATCCATGACTGTACTTCAAAGTTAGACAAAGCCAAAAAAACTAAACTGTAATCAAAAAACAACAAAAAAAACCCACAACTATTAGCTCAGTTTTATAGCCATCAGTGATCAGAAAAGACTGTCCCATCTCTGTCCCACCTCTGTCAGGAGAGATTTTCCACTCTTCTGTCCTCATCCAAATTTGACCTCATTTAATTTATTTTTCTCCCAGAGTAAAGTAAGATCTGATTGTGCAGTAGAAACAGAGTTCACCAGATTTCAGCAACGAAGAAGAGCAGAACATCCTGCAGTGATGGCAACACGTTTGCACTGATGTCTGACATCCACATACCACCTTGAACTTCAGTGTGCTGCTCTCTGTACAAACTTCTGGACTACCTGCACAACAGGGCTTCATGCCGACCCTGGAGTTTGGCTTTAATGCATCGTCTCCCTCTTCAGCGTTTGGACCGCAGGTTGATTTTTATTTTGTTTTTTTTCTGGACAAAAACCTGAAGCTGTATTCTGAAAGTTGCTCTTGGCTCCTCAGCAGCAGAAATATAATTGATGTTTGTGAACGCTTGGTTTACAAATACCTTCAATACTTGATTATAGTCATTAAACCTGAAAACAAAAACATCAGTTTGTGTGGAGTTATTGCAACATGCAGTTGATAGGAAAATGAGGCAGAGCTTCAAGTTAACAGTTTATTTCAGCAACAGCATCATGGCTTTCCTGAAACCACAGTTGGTCGTCAAGAAGGCAGAATGAGACTTTTTGTGGAATAAGATTAAAGCTAAATACATCTCTGACATTATTCAACTGGTTGACCATTGCTTTAGATCAAAATATACTGTCATATAAAAAGAGCTCAGTTTAAAAAAAAATAGCACAGTTTAAATGTTCCCATTTGCACACCACCTCAACATGCATCATCCCTGGTGAAGATGCGTAAAAAGAATTTGTTTTTTTTTATTATTGCAGTTGCATAATTTTACATAGAAAAAAAAAAGTTGAAAAACCTAACCTTTAATTTGAGTCCATCTATCCAATGTGAAAAAATTAAAAGTAATGAAATTCTACAAAGTGATTTTTTAAATTTACAGATACGAATTTTTAAACTTTTCTTAAAGATATGGCATAACAACCGTTTCACTAAGCCACAAATTAAGAAAATATTCCAAATAAAGAATTGTAAGTCAGGCAATTGCTCGAAAAAAAAGAACTTCTCGGTCTTTGTCATACTAAGAGCTACAATTTAGAAATATGGAAAAATAATAGAAACGTGACAATGAAGGCTTGCTGAGACAAGATGGTCTAATAATAAAGGTAAAAAAATCCAAAGCTCAGGATGAAAACCATAACAAACTTGATCTCTTAGATTCCTTCATAACAACCATGAGAGGCATCTTTTAGATCCCTTTTTTAAGAAGCGTACCAGGAAGAAACATTTTCTGAATAATCATTACAAACAGACACATATTTTCCCAAATGTAACTATGATTTCAACAACTGGCACTGTGTGATTTGTGTGTGACGAGACTATGACCGATTTTTTCAACAAGGTTTGTTGAGGTTTGTCATCGTTTGCACATGGAGGATAAATATGTGGAAGAGCACGACCACTGTTAAACCTGCAGCATCACAGATCCTATACTGTGTTTGTTTTTCCTAAAAGGTCCTGGTAACCTAATTAGAGGGCACAGCATTGTGGGGAAATCTGTGGCATTTTAAATATAAATTTATGGGCTTCTGACAAAAAGAGGATCATCAAGGGGTGTTAAATTAATAGATAATACCCAGATAGTTAAATGTTAGATTTTTCTAATGTTTGATTATGCTACTGCAATTGAATAATATATTTTAAAGTTTGCTTAGTTTTTTTAAAACCGTTCACACCGGGGTGCCTGTAAATGTGGGGAGTGCTATAACTCTGGATGATCAGAGACCTTGGTCATCCTCCACAGTAGTAATTATTTAGTGACATCAGAAACGGCAGCGTTTTGCTGTTTTTGTCTGTACATTTGACTGTGACTGATTAACTGGCGCTACATAACAGTCTAAAATAAATGCTTTCATGATTGTCCGATCTAAATTACTGATACATTGAAGGAAAATGCTAACAAATCCACACTCCGCCTTTTGTTTCTGTTGTCCAATTTCGTTGTAATTTATGAGCTCTGAGGTTGTAATGGAAACACATTTGTGTGTTGATGCGGTGAAGTTCTCCGAGGGTCCTGTGATTGGGCAGAAGACCACAGAGTGCCTGTGTAATCACCTATTCAGCTGCTGAGATGATTTCACCACCCACTGTTTCTATAGAACATTAAATATTCATAAACAATATTCAGCCTCTTTATGGAAATGATCATCTTTAATAGCAACTGCAGTTTGGCTGCATTAAGGCTTTTATATATTTATATATATACTTTTTTTTTTATACACGCATTTATTAGTAACAGTGTTACCTAATAAATGTTGGCACCAGTAAAAAAAAATAACTTTATGACTTGTCATATAAATCTGACTTGACTGTTCGTCCTGCACAGATCATCTTCTAACTAGTGTCTGTAGCGGATCTCCGGCAGGTTTACTGGGCCACCCATCTGCCTCAGAGGGTCTTCATGGAGGGCTCAGTCACCGAGCCGCTTCCCCCGTAGTCCAAGCTCAGGGGCAGTGGGGCCTGGGGTGGGGCTTTTAGGACCACCCCGACAGTCTGAGTGCTGCTAGTCTGTGTGGGGGAGGTGATGGCTGGGCTTTTTGTGGTGATGCTCTGCACTTTTGGCCTCAGAGTCTGCGGGGAAAGAGGGAGATAGCCTTGAGCCTGGAAAATGTCCTCCTCGTCTTCAGGGTCCAGGCTGGAGCCCGGGACCTGCTGGTTGGGGTCTAACTGGGCACGCAGGCTGTTGTGCGTGCGCATGAGGCCATCGTGTCGAGCCTCCATCTCAGTCGGCCCGTTCCCGCTAAATATTTCGTCCTCCAGCTCCTCCAGCTGCCGCGCCCACACGTCGCTAGGGATGACCTTGGGTCTGTGCGGACTTGACTGTGACAAAACGGACTCCTTGAGTCCGTTCTCAAGGCTATCAGGAAGGTCGTTTACAACAGATCCCAGTTTCTGTTCTGGCTTTGAAGGTGCTGGTGGCTTTCTGCTGGGATCGGGGGTGGCGAGTCGAGTCTCTGAAGCCAAGACCGGCCAGACGTCACTGGCGGAGGCCGGCTCGTCTCCGCTGGCCTCCTCGAGGCTTCCACCCCCGGCCCCAGAGCCCAGCTCTGGCAGGGTGGAGTCGTCGAGCTTTTGAGTTCGGTTGAATGGGTTTAAAACACGTCGCAGTGCAAACATTTTATCAACATCCTTCTGGAAATTGGCCCAGTTGTCTGGGCTGGGTCTGTAGTCAGGCCTACATTCATACAGGCTTTCGTTTATGCTATACAAATCCTCCAATTCCTGCCAGTTCACCTCCTCATCTGTCAGGTTGGGCAGCTTAACCCTGTCGTCCTTCCCATACTGGCTGTGTGCTGCCGAAACAGAAAAGAAAAAGGAAGATTTTTAGGGGTTCGGAGTAGAAATGAGGAGTCGCGATGCTTCGAGTTCATTCAGACAGCATGCAGTCATGCCCGGCTTCTGGTTCTGACTACAGCAGCAGAGGCAGAGGGTTTGTGGCACCAAGCAACAAGCTCACTTCAAAGCAGCACAGGATCAAGATGCCACACACACACTGAGCTCAAGCCACAAACAAGGAAAGCATTCTGCTCTTTTAAGGAATCCAAAGAGACATTTAATAATTCATCACAGACTAAGACTCTAAAGCCCCGCAGTAAATAGAGTGCTTCATGAAAAATGCACAACTCCAACTCATTCAGTTTTTCATGCTACAACCAAAAAAAAAAAGGCTTTTTTGGGGATTTGATGTGGCAGATCACACAAAGCACCACATTTGTGGCATGCAAGGAAAATGTTAAATGGTTTTCAATAGTTATTACAAATAAAAACCTTTAGAGTCCCTGTGTAAGAAAAACCCTAAACACACAGAACAAATCAGAGATACAGTGGAGGTTTTGGATCAAAACATAATCATGAGTTAAAATGGCCCCATCAGAGTAAATACTTACTCAAATACACATCATGTTTGTTTATTTTTATTTGAGAAAATGGCAAAAAAAAACAACAAAAAAAAAACATTTTATCTACTTACTTCTCCTGTATATGCATCTTTGTTCAAGTCTGCCACATAAAATCCCAATAAAACACATTGAAGTTTGAGGTTGTAAAATGAGAGAAAGTGACAAAGTCCAAGAGGCATGAATACCTTTTGCAAATGCAGGGCAATGAATATTATGGCATATTAAAGACAGGCCTGCATTAAAGTGAGACACAAAGCAAAGATACCTGGAATAAAATAACCCGTGAAATTGAAAACAGGAAAATAAGCTGCTGAATGGCATGTTCCGAAAAAAAAAGAGACAAAGTAAAAATATAAAGCCAGGAAATGGAAAAAAAGACAAAAGAAATTTGCTGCAAAAGCACACAATAGCTGCAAATAGATATGTGAAAAAGGAAAATCAGTATCAGTGCCCCTTAGGATTGGCATCTCTGTTTAAGTGGCTTTCCCGTATAGTGCAGGATGAGATGGTTGGACATAAACTGAGGGACTCACGGAAAGGAAAGGCTCGGCCTCCTCTTTGACCACTTTCGATGCTGCTGTCGCCTGGTAAGCAGGTGTCAGAGGGGTCACAATGCAAGAAAGTTTCAATTCTACATCTGGCATATGGCTATGAGTGAACATGAATTACTGCTGGTTTGGTTGTGATGTTCCTGGAGATGCACTGAGCAGAATTGTATGTCCGATTTCCCGGCTCCTGTTTTATAAAGCTTTCACCATGCTGTTGGTCATGATTTTCTTGCCAAATCGGATTTCTCTTAAAGTTTGAAATAAGAGCAACATTCAAAAATGTATATGAGAGATCACAATTTGTATTAGGATCAGGGATGACAGAGGTTGCTACAAAACAGGGCATTAGGCTTAACCCTAACCAAACTCTCTAACCCCAACACCCTAACCCTGTCATTTCTAAACATATGAAATAGGATTACAAACTTTATATTTTACACTGGATTTAGCATTTTCTTTTAGGAATATGCATAATTAGCATAGTCATCCTTGCAGAAACTGCAGTCTGTGTCAGTATTTTCTATAGAAAGGAGATTCTGACATAAACTAAGATTTCCAGATGGCTGTCAACATGTCAAAAATTTCCATTAATTTGAAAGGTGACTTGTAGCATTACAAACCAGATTTGACAAAATTATGAATATTATTTAATTAGAACCAAAATCTTTCAATATTATTGATTAGTAAGTTGATTGTACACCTTACATTGAAAAAAGTATTGTCTCGTTTGCCTTAACACATAAAGCTGTAATAACTGCGTCATATATTGAATTTCACTCTTCTGAGAAGGCTTTCTATGAAGTGCAGGATTGTGTATGAGAATGTTTGAGCATCCTTCTAGAAGTGCCTTTGTGAGATCAGACACTGATGTTTGACAATAAGACCTGCATCCTATTCTCTGCTCCAATTCATCCCAAAGTTGTACTATTGGTTTGAGTTCAGGACTCTGTCCAGCTATTCCAGTCTCGTCCATGTCCTTATGTACCTTGTTGTGACATCAAGTTGAAACATGGAAAGTACCGTTTCCACACTGGTCCCAGAACAAAATGTCTTCATATGTTAAGGCATTAAGAGACCTTTGTTTCTAAGAAGATCTCTATGAACTGCTCTAATCTAGTTTGTCTGAAGTTTACAGCTATTCACCTTGCAGAATGTTGACTACCTCTGCACCTCAGCATTCGTTGATTTTGATTTTCTTTTTTTAACTCTTATTTATACAGGCTGTCTCATTAAAACCCAAGGTCTCAATTTCATGAGAGACCGTTAATGTCAGATGGCCTTGTCCTTTGGGGCTCGGCTACCACTATTCCCATGACCTCCCACTTATTGCACAGGTGGCATCCAATTTCGGTACCAGGCTAGAATTCACCAATCTCCCAAGAGTGATTTATTTTGTAAAAGCAGTCCAACCTGCATACACCTGTGACCATGGCAGTTTCTGTAGCAGCTTGATTTAATGAAGAGGATAGGAGAGCAGATGTTTTGAATGGAAGAGAAAGAGCAAGTTATTCAGCAATAAACAGGGTCTTGTGTGCTCCCTCTCTCAGCCTGAATGGACCATAGACATATCATGGAAAAGATACAACTATGAGCCTTCTTCGCTTTCAATAGTCTTCTTCGTTCAGAAGAGTATTCTGAACGAAGAGTCTTCATTCGTTCAGAAGACTCAACATAGAAGAGTCTTCTGAACTTGACTTAGTACAGTTTACGTCGGGTCCATTTGGTGTTTGGAAGTTGACTAAATTTTGTCTGGGAAATCAAATCGAAAATTGTCCGTTTCTGCTTCGATCATTTCTCAGTGCATCTCTAGATTTTACACCTGCAAAGAATGGGATGATGTTTTGCTTATGTGGCTACAGGTGGTATTACATGAAATGTTAGAGGAATAGTTTCACACTTTGGGCCCGACTTTCTGGTGATGAAAAGTCCATCCTCTTTGTGTAAGACAAAGAGAAAAGTTGCATTAATCCTCCCAAAGTGTCAACCTGTTCTTAACTCTTAATGTAACGATGTGTGACTAGATGACTTGGTGACATGCACTCTACAGCTTTGGATTTTTATTTTCATATGGTCATGCTATGCTGTGAAAAAAAAACAACTGTATTTTATACATGGAAGGAAATGTGTAAAAATACGGGGCAGAGATGATCTTGCAAGTTCCAAGTGGCTGCACTTATTTGCAGCAAATGAAAGTGAAGAAAGTCTGTGTGCAGAGGGAGGAAAAAAAATTAAGTTCTGTTGAGATTTGTTAGCATGTTCCCAGCATGCAGCCACGGATGAAACATCAGCACCCCATGGATGGATGTATTAGTGGGAATGAGGCAAATTCGACCCATGCAGATGTTAAAGGGGGGGGAAAAAAGCCACTGAAGAGGAACAAAACTTGTTGGGTACCTGTGTGGCTCATAGCTTCCTCCATCTTTACCTCCTGATTGGAAAAAAATAACAGCAATCGATTGTTAATGCCTTGATTCAAAGGGATGTAGGAGGGAAACAAATCAGTCACACTGAGGCTTTCTTCATGCACCGCTGCTAAATGCTATAGAGAAACGCAAACACTGGAAAATTAAGGAGAGAAAGAGAATTGGATATGAAAGAAGGAAAACATGGAAGGAAGATAGAAATTGATTTAGGATAAACTTGATTTGAAGGGTGGAGAATGAAACAATTTTCTTCTTTTAGATAAAATACAGAAGAGTGAGTTTTCTACATTAATTTACTCTTGCAACCAAGTTTTAATCACCTATTTCATGTGCAAAAAACATCCGCAGATGTGTAGAATAGTTACTTTACCAGTCACTTTCCTGGTTAACAGAAGAGGCGTTTGATTCTAGGAATGGCAGGCAGTTGAAGTAAGAGCCCTCAAGATATTTGCGCCACGTGTAGTCATGCTTTTCACGAGTCCGCCATGCCAGTAGTGAAATGAGTTTTTGGAGCACAGCTTGGCTGCGCTGTGCCTGCATTTCGCAGCTGCTAGTTACAGATGAGAAGGTTTTACCCTCAGGTCATAAACATCACAGGCAGTTCGTGCCACACACAAACACTGCAGGTTTACGTCATTGTGACATTACGTAGTAGCCACCTCCACCACTAAGCCGTCAGTTACGCCAATGACAGTTTTCTTATACACTCAGAGTCAGGAAAAGAAGAAGACAGCCAGAGTGGACAACTGTAACACAACTTTAGACTACTGACAGGCTATAACTTCATATCCTCGAGGGAACCCCCCCCCCCAGAAAAACCAGCAGGAAAACTCCAGAGCTGAAAAAGAAGTCAAGAGTGTATGTGTGTAATAGGGACTTAAATATTAAAACAGAAATCTTTAAAAAAGAAAAAAAAATACCTTCACTTGTAACTTTACCTCCTGATAAGGAGTAGATTATTTTCAAACACATGCAACATGCATGGATGTGCAAACACACACCATCCAAACTAAAACAGATCCACAACACAAGAGGAAAACCTCTAAAAACAACCATCAACAAATGCAGCATTGCATAACAACTGCCAAACTAAATCTAAATCATATCTGTCATTACTGGTGAGGTAACAGCTACCAGTACAACCCCTTATTCAAAAGTCTGTATGCACCCAATGACAATGTGACATGAACCAAACAGACAGCAGTGTTCTTACCTGTATCCGAGCCTTTAGGTCGAGGATTACACTGCTTGTACCCTTGACAACTCCTCATCTCCATGAGCTGTGCGTGGAGTGAGTTCAGGACGTCCCGATCCACAGCGTAAACTGCGTTTGTCAGCTGCAAATACAATTTAAACATATAAAGATATTTACATGTTGTCTACAAGCCCATGTATGCTTTTTCTGGAACTTGTTAGAAAATGACCAGTCATAAATTCTCAAAACTTAATTGCCTTGAAATGTTAAAAACAGTAATGACAATGACCTGGTGTCTAGAGCTTCAGAATAATATAACTGTGTCAGGAAAGACAGGAACCTGCAAAGACGGTTCAGAAAAAGAGCTGACAATAACCAATTACGGGTGTCATGCACATCTTGTCAGTTTTATGTCTTGTGGTTCAATGGTAGTCAAGCTGATGCCTCAAAGGTGGATAACTTGGAGTTCATTATTGTATTTCTTTTCTACCTAAACTTTGTTCAACTTCAAACACCAAACTCTTGATATGGTTAAACTTTTCATCAGATGAGTTAATACTCTGAATAGCCACTTCCACATTGAAATTTTTCTTGCCATGTGATTTTTGTGATTCGGTGTTTTGCTTCCGTTTTTGATCAAAAATATTAGTGTGAAAATACTTGAGCTCTTGATTATTTCTAATTATCAGTCCTAATGAGAAGTAAATAAACTTTGTTAACTATTTTTCTCTGCGTTTAACTGCTTCAAAAAGCAAGGAATGTCTTCAGTTGTTTCCCTGGCACAAAAAGACATGATCAGACATACGGAACAAAAAAAACTGCTTCTCAACATGATGGACTGTGAACCGTTTCAAAAGTTAAACAGACTTTGTGGTAGATTTAGCCAAAAAAAAAAAAAAAAAAAGGTTAAAACAAGACGGTGATTGTGCAATACTATTTGAAAATTCTTTTGTAGTCACAACAGCAACAAACACAGAGTATGATGAATACAGACAGATCTTCACGCACCTGGTACGGGTCACTGTTGAGATCAAAGTATTCCAGGAAGCCGGTGGAAAACTCACAGAAGAGTGTGTTATGGGTCTCATTGATGGTTCTCAGGCACCAGTAGGTGTTGTTGTTGGAGCTGGTGCAAGCACAGAATGCACCCACTGCAAGGTAATTGACACCATCATAAATACCAGAGCATGCAAAAGGCCAGGTATGGAACGGGTTAAAGTCATACTTGTGGTTTTATACACATACATGTCCAGAAGGGAGCGGTCTGCCAGTGGTCGTTGTTATGTGTAAAGCAAGTGAGGCCTGGCAGGCTGCAGTCGTCCCCCTTCCTCTGCCGCTTCTTCTCCTTCCTTTCCTTCTTCCTGCGCCGGATCTCATTATACAGCTGGGTCTTCCCTTCGATGTCGTGTGTGGTCTCCCTGTTGAACAGCAACAAGACACGATTTTTTTAAAACCGTGACGCAATCGTGACTTTAGTGCCTTCCCTTCCCTGGTGCCAGTAACCACAGCGATGGGAGACGCAGAGGGGACTTCCAGAAGGCACCACACGTGCTGGGGTAGGACAGCCTGTTTACGCTTATGGTTAGGCACTCAGTTTGACCAGTTCTGCCCAGGATGACATCCTATCCACAGCCTTCTCATCCTCCCTCCCTCACACAAAACAGATACTGCTGGAAACAGCTGCTTTATATCGGCATAATCACAATCCCAGAGTTTCACGGTGGAAGTTGATCACTGTGTTTGATGGACGTTCTGATTTCTCCTCTGTTGAATCATTTAATTCTTCCATGCAACGCAATCACTTCCAGGCACACACACACACACACATAGCAATTCACAGCAAAAACATGTGCTTTGTCATTTAAACTCAATTCAGGAACCAAACTTTTAAACAACTTAATGGATGGCATGATGGTTCAGAAACTGGAGAGTCCCTAAAGGGCAACAAACATGAACACACACTGGGTGAAGTGATCTACAACCTGGTTAAGCAAGTTTGTTTCTGTTTCTTTAATAATCACCAAAACAATAACAGAAACTCACTTGAATGGATGGAGCTGATCATTCCTGCCCTTCAGTCTCTCTCCCTTGTTTCTGAGGCCTTTGTTAAAATAGCTGGATTTACAAGCAGAGGAAAAGAGTAACAATGGGAGTAAAAGAGCACTCACGTGGTAATAAACATGGCAACTACATGAATCCATCAATAACTTAGAGTTTTTACAGTAATATAATTAGATGAAGAATTACTTTAAAGTAATAAACATAAACGACAAACCTCTTTCCACAGTCACAATCTCCTGGTCGCGTCCTTTTCAGATGGCCTCTGACTTCTCGAAGGTTCTTAATTTTGTCTTGAAGGGCTTCAATCTGGGTGAGAAAATATGTAGCCAGGAGTTTTAAGTTTTATATTTCCTATCATTTAAGTCAGTGACTTGCAATTTCAGGAATAAAACAAACAAAACATGCAATCAGACAGCTTACCTCCTGATCAACATAGCTCTTATGATCTTTCCAGGCTTTAGAAGACTGGTAGATTTCTCTCTCACAGTGAATGCTGTCATTCATCAGGATGTAGCACCTACAAAATGTTCAAGAAAATGCATAAACTACCCTGAAAAAGCAGTCAATGTCAAACACCTCAGCAATAGGCTTACTTGTGAGTAACTTTCACAGAGTTTAGGTATCCCACTGCATTGGTATCGTCCGCCAGCATTTCCTCTGACCCGTCATCAGACCCCAAATTGTATTCTGGGTCCTCTGAGTTGTAGTGTCGCTTTGAGATGCCGCGGCGGCGGATGCCAGACTGGTCATCTGCTTGCAGGTCGACGTCGTATATCTGGCCCTCAAATTCCACAGACAGCGATCGAGCAGGCCGGGTGTGTACAAAACGAGGGCGATAACCTGAAAGCCGCCAAGAAATTGGAGTTACGCAGTTGTTTTCAGATCAGATCAGTTTTTTGAAGGGGCTTGTTCATTTTCTAGCCATCCATCAATGCATCCATATATCCATCTAGATCAAATAATATCAAAACAATATTTTGTGGCTATTAATTTTTCTCAAAAGCTTTGTCCTGTGATAGGTGTAAAACTCCTGTCACCCAACGTTCCCTGAGACGGGCAGAAAGATTGAGATACAGTCAATGAATTAACTGGAAGAATTTAAGCTCCAGGGAAAAGAATGATGATTCAAGACTATGTAAAAGAATAGAAGTAGTTTACGTAATTGATGAAAACAAATTGTTGATGGCAAATTTGATTGTTGGTTAATTGCTTGGAACCATCTCAGTGCTGGAAGCTGTTGGAACATTATTTACTTTATGCTCTTTACATGGAGAAAAGATCATTTTGACACCTTTATGCAAATATGGAGTAATCTATCTAGAAACATGAAACACCTAAACAAGTGAAACCTTAACTCAATACACTAAACATATACTCTTTAAAACAAAGTTTGTGATTTGTGAAATATTTTATTCTGTATGTGAAAACACTATATATTGTATGTATGTGAGCTTCAGTTTTTCATCAGCTTCTGTACTTTAATTTAAAGTATACTACATGCTAAGAACAGAAATTCTCCTTTTCTGTCGATAAGGAAAAACAGTTTCTAAAAATGTGTGATCCGTGTCTATAGTTGGAGGAACAATAATCCAGATTAGGCCTGACTCCTTCGATTTTTAGTTGGAGCTGGGCAAAGAAGAGATGAAAAGTATTTCTCAAATTCTGTTTAATAAGTCATTGTTTTACTATGAGAATGGAAATGATAATGTAGAGGCCTGCACACATAATGTCATAAAACACATACTGGGCAGAGATGGATTAAAATAATCAGTGACCAGTTGGAAAAATAATGATAGATTTATTTGGTCTGAAAATGTATTATTAGTTGTAGCCTTATTTTGGTCAAACACCACAAGAGGGCAGCATATTTCTGAAATTCAAAGTTCCTGCAAAATGCAAACCAGAACTGTTATTGGATGCTTGTTTCTTCCAAGCACTGACTCATTTTAGAGCATAAATAATCAGTTCAATAAAAAAAAAAAATCAAGTTCTGGAATTTACAGTGTAACAAAACAAGATATATCTCTAAACCAAAACAAGTCAATAAAGTACCTTAAGTAGATACACCTGGTTCTTTATTGATAATATAATGTCTTTTTGATTTATTTCCATTAGATAACAGGTATGTGGTACTCACGCTGTCCTCCTGAGGAGAACCGTCTTTGGGAACGCCGATCGGCTCTGGTTGGTTTGTACAAAGGGTCCTCACAGTCACACACTTTCTCTCTGTTGTCATAACTGCTGGGGGGTCTTAGGCTGCGAACCCTCTTCCTGGACCCTTCCTTAGAGCCACCTTTACACTTCTGGATCCTCCACTTCCCTGTGATCTCCTCCACACAGTGCCATTTCTGCCAACACCCAAAGCGGAAAGGGGCATTGAGAACAATTTGTATAGCTATTTTTGTTTAGCAATTTCAGATTTTTAAACAATTTGCAATGATTTTAGAGGTTCGTTTCCCCCGGCATTTCAAGTCTCACGTTTGTGGATGAGATTGGCATCCTAGTGCTGTAGCAAAAATAAACCAAAAAACCACCGCATGAGATGAATTAGGCTCATTTGGTGTCTGTAAAACAAAGAGGAAACCCCAATCACTCTCACACCAGCCGTGTCTGTGCGTCACCAACGCAATTATGTAAATAAACTCCCACACATTTGTCTACATCATCTGCACCTTTCTTAAAAGGCATTCCAGTAGGAAATAAAGCTTTGGAGACTGATTAGGCCCTGGATAAAACCGGACCCAGACGTCTGCATAGTGCAGCACAGAAGACCAGTGCTTAGTGTGGGAACAAGGGTACAAACAAAGACTTGTACGACAGATCGGGTTTCTTCTGGAGGAGCTTATGGGGCAGCAGTGGAGCGGTCATGTCAGAATCAGAAAAGATGCAAGGGAGAGGCATGCAATGTAGCCAGAGGATGAAAACAATCCGTCTTTCTTTATCTGCCCCTCTGAGTGCAGCCACTGTGAAGACTCAATGCAAGGTATGCATGTGTAGCAGGACAGCAGAAGATGATGGGAAACAAAGAAGGATGGGAGCAGTTAGAGACAGCCTGATTTGCCAGCAGACTTGCAGTTGGGAGTGTTGGGCTTCTAGTGGATGTTATTTTACAGCCATCTGGGTTTGCAATTTAAGATTTACTCCACAGGATGCTTCCCGGTTTTATTTTGTTTGGAATAGAAAGAATGATAATGCAACCTGAAGCACGAAGGGCAAAGAAGTGAAGTGACTCAAACCTGCCACGAACCCCCGACAATGCACGGAAAGATTAAAAAGGCTTTATTACATACAGCTGAAATGCTGCACCCACACACTCCTGAGTTCAGCCGAAGCTGCTCCGTCGCTGCCTTTATTAAGTGATTGCTACATACACACATTTATGTGGTCATAAAGTGGATCTGGATTGAATTAGTTAGACCCTCAGAAAGTCTGCCCGTCCTTTTAACACTACCTGAAATTTGTAACGATTTGTATTTCTCTGGCCTGTCTGCTCCAGGGCCACTTACTGTACCATCTGGCTGTTTGGTCTGCCAGAAAATTAATGGCCGCAAGATGAAAAGCAAGTACCCACAAATTAATGGACCGCAAAACAGAGCAAAAGAGACCAATTATAAAGCAAGTGATGCACTTGTAAATGCTGCTTCAAGAGTGGCCCACAGATATCCCCCACCAGGCAATATGAAGACCATCTAAAGTCCAAGAAAACATCTTTGCTGGACAACAGGGGAGTTTGGAATCTGTCAACTATTGCTTCCAGCAACTTCTAGATACATTACTGTCTTTGCTTTACCTGTCCTGGCTGCTCGCAAGGTGTCTGGAGTTCTGCCAGCTGGCATGTTTCTCTGACCTTCTTGTACTTTGGAAGACTGTTGGTCTGCTGAGTGCTCATAGAGTCATCCTTCTTCCTCAGGATCTTACTGCAGGAGAAAAAAAAAATAGTGAAGAGCACAGACCATGCAAACTATGTATGGTCTGTGCATAGTTTGCACAGGGTCTCTGCACATTTTTCATTTCAAAATTTCACCTTATGTTCAGGTTCAAATTACATCTTCCATCAGTTTCCAAATCTGGACATGCTGGTAAGAAAACAATTAGTTGTTTTGGGGATTCTTTTTTATCTGTGTGTTCCACAGATTGTGAAGCAATAATGAGGTTGCGTTGATTGGACAACGTGGAAAAGGACATTCCCTTTTTTGCTGGTATTTGGACCAACTCAGATCTGCTGTTTTTTAAATACCTATAACTGTGACTCGTTAAATCAACTCAGAATTACACTCCACTGAATACAGACATCTTGTTCTTTTGACACCTTCAGTCTATAAAAGCTAATTACCGGTTTCAATGCTGTGTTTGGCATTGAAAGCCCACCTAGTTTTAAAGCCATAGGGAACAAGTGTAAAACACTATTACATAAAAAATGTACAGCCATAAAAAAAATGGGGGAACAGCGTTTTGAATGACTATTTATGAAATGACTGAATTAAATGCCAATGACATTCATTTGTCCAAGTAAAAAAAAGTTTAGATGAAATATTTGAGTCAAAAACAAGTTAAAGTCACAATATGGCTAATCAAAGACAAAGTGAGTATTTTCCAGACTTTTCAAATATTAATAAAAGCATCAACTATGAGGCAACTGATTAAATTGAGGGGTTCAATATCCCACAAAAAGGCTTTTCATCTAAAGAGTCTTGTTTCTCTCCACTCAGTGATTTCATAGAGTTGGCTGGAGAATTGGTAATATGTTTTGTCTCTTTGTGCCTGACCGTCTAGACTTGGGGATTACATCTACCTAAATCCAGACTGTTTCACATCAGTTCAGCATAAAGTTTAGCCTCAATCCCAGATTTTTCTTATCCCCCACTTTCTGCCAAAGTGTTCTTAGCACTATGACAGAATGACAGCAATGACAACAACCCGTTTCCAAAAACACTACGACCAGTTTCTCATCCATCTCTCGCAACACCCAAGGGAAAGAATAGCCAACTTTCCCACACAAGCTTGGCTTTCGTCTCCTGACTTCAGTCTGGGATGATTAGAGAGCAAACAGTTGTTGATGTCACTCCCTGATGACTGCATTATGCAGATGATGAGATTTTTGAAAAACACCGTCAGCTCCAGCTGTCTGTGGTAGTACTGTAAGGTCATCTGAGGGTGTCGAATCACAGAGCATGTCACATGAGCACAGCCTCACAGAACACATCAGCTTCTGTGAGCGCACTGCTATCAAGTGAGGTTAATCTCAGCCTTTAGCTACAAGTGTTCCAGCAGACAGACTTTGCAAACAGTGGGGATTAATGGAACAGCTTAAAAAAAAAAAGAAAAAAAACCGCTAAAGGTCACTGCTGCATTGTACGCAGTCTCAATGTGTGTCAACACAACTGAAGATTTACCGATACGCTTGAGTAGATTATTGCAAATGCGGGCAAGACGTCATTTTACTGGAAGAGTAGAGCCCCAAAATAGCAATTTGAGGCAAAATATAATTTTTACGGACAAGCACAAGAAGGAAAATGCTCCAGAAGGTGTGCAGAATATTATAAATGAGATTTCAAAAGCTCTTCGTATAATCTGGCTTCAACTTGTTTATTCCACCAATTCTTTTAGCCACCCAAATCTTGCAAAGACTAGCTTGATGAGATTATCTTTGTCCCGTCAGTGCATCCATCAGATGAAACAAAAGATATTATATTCAGTCATTTCAGAAGAGATGCTAAATAAAGAACTAACAGAGCTTTGTGGCAGAGCTACTGCATACAAAGCCGTACAAAGTCATGTTTCAAATTTGTTGCAAGCAATGCAGGTCATGCCATGCACAGGTAAAGGAAGGTACTCTTGTCAGATGAGTCCAAATTTAAACTTCCTGGCCCACAGGCAAAACAGCATGTGTGATAGAAAACTACCTCTGGAAATCACCCAGAATATAGTATCCCCACGGTGAAAAATATAGTGGTGGCAGCATAATTCTCTATGAACTCTTTTGTTTTAAATGGAAAACTTGCTGGAGGCTGCAAAAGACTTTTGACTGGGCTAAAGGTTTACGTTTCAACAAGACAATCAGAACAACAATGGGAAAGTGCCTGGCCAAAAATGTCCACTTCCAGATGTACAAACCTGGTAGAGAAATCCCAAGAAAACGGTCGGCTGTAACTAGAGTAAAAGGTGAATCCACAAACCATTGACTCAGTGATGGACAGGGAAGGCAAAGAATGGATCATTTTCCTCTTACCACACAATTAAGTACTACTTTGTGTTGGTCAAAAAAATTATATTCTGTAGTTGTAACATGAGGAAAGGCAAAATAGTTCAAGGGTTATGTTAACTTTTGCAGAGCATGGTATTGTTCGTGAAAACAATTTAATGTCCTTTACTCATAAGTGTCAGCACCCTCTGCATGAACCGTCATGATTGACCAGAAATGGCTTCAGCCTGCAACTCGGGAAGGTAACAGCTTTGAGGAGACTGAAAAATCCAAACCGATTGCGGTCAGGAAATGGCTGAGAGATAAGTAGCAGAACGAGGCAGATGTATAGCATGAACAGGGAACATCCATTGAGCCCTTTTATTTAAACACGTTGTTAGTTTTATGTGACATACGATGTGCCTGTGGTGTGGACCCCAGCTTACCCTCGCTCCACCAGGAATGTATCTCTCCAGACTTTGGGTTTCCGGTTGGGCTTGAATCTGTGAAAACAAAACCGGACAAAGTTTATGGACTGCTTTTTGGAAACATTTTATCTGCGGCAGCCTTCAGACGAAGCTTGCCAAGATTATGGAAGCTGATCACAACAGTCTTTTGGGAGTTAACAGTCTTTTGCTCTTCAGTTTTTCTGAGTCTCTGGAAGCATTTTAGTGCATTTATGTCAACAATAGATGCTTTGTAGCAGACAGATATTTTGCACTCTCACTGTGCGCTGTTAGTACAGTGGTTTTTGTGGAGAAACACATGATTGAGCTTGCAAACAAATTCTGAAGAAACCTTAATAAAGTGGGACCACAGCGACTTGCAGCCAAAATCCCACAGCCTAAAAGGAAAAAAAAATCCTCCAAATTACTGGCTGTGTGCTTAGCTGGAGTTAATGTAATCACTCGTGTTGTGGAAATTTACATTTTGTTGGTAATGACCAATGAAGAGCATAGCTGCATGGATCACGCAAACTGTACAGTTATTGTTCAAAACGCCTATAAAGGCATGATATTAACTATACAGACCTGTTGCCAGTCCGCTCCTGTTCCAGCAACTTAAGGATGGACTTTCCATCCATATCTGGGGGGGTGTCGAGTCCGGCAATGTGAAGAATTGTGGGAGCTAGGTCGACGTTCAGCACCAAATGGGGGTTTCTGAAGAAGCGCATGCACACAGAGGTCCCAATATTAAAGGAACAATTTCTGAACCAAAGATAGAACAAAATAGAAATAATGTGGGCCGATCAGTACTCACACTGCCCCTGGATCCACATTTGGTCCCCTCAAGAAGAACGGCACCCGGATATCAAAATCATACGGCATTGACTTTCCCTTGACTAACCCAAACTGACCAATGTGGTAGCCGTGGTCTGCTGTATAGATGATATAGGTGTTGTCTAGCTCGCCAGTTTCCTCCAGCATGTCATAAACCTGCAAGTACAGCACAGTAAGAGAAAGCACTGTTCACTTTGCTAAACATTTTAAGAATTACACTCACCTTCTGCACAGACTCATCCACAGATAGAAGGGTCTGCAGCCTTTTCCGATGCAGGAAGTTGGTGAACTCCATGTGGATTGGCTTCATGGGGCCCGTGTACTGCATGATCCAATGCTTGTCCATGTTTGGGGCGTAGTTATAGCTTGGGGTACTTCAAGGACACACAGAAGAAGAACATGGTTAAAAAAAAAAAAAAATTCTATATAAAATTCCCAACTATTATCTTGCATTCAAATATGAATAACTGTCTGAGCAACTTGCAACTTGCAAGAGGACATTTAGCAAAGCCAAAAAACACCTGTCTGCTACTTTTTACAAACTCCTGTTCAGCAACAGGTGCCACAGTCGTACACTGTGTTTGACATGCATCGGTTGCCACGCTGTTTGTTGACAGAAATGTCTTCGCACTTCTGCAGCCAGCGCCTTCGCTGTTTTTCCACACCCCTCTCCGAACATCTCTCCTCTCTCACAGAGACGAGAGTCTCCTTGCTTGACTGCGCTTTTGGCACAGATGGGTCATTTGAGGGCTGGCACATGCTTATGAAAATAATAGGCCCCAAAGTCAAGTTTGCAACAAGTTCTGGAGCAAGAACTCAATAAGTCACGGTCGTTTGAAGGGGCAGTGCGTAACGGGATGGGATAAACAGAGGAGGGAGAATAACTCATATTTATTACAGAAAAGCTGCAAATCTGTTTGTGGGGCATGCAGGCAGTTGCATAAAAATCTCTAGAAAACAATCAGGAGTGTTGAATTAACTCCTCCTGTCAAAGTGTAATTTGCTCTCTGAAATAGTTCTGAATATCAAAACTCTGATAATAAAGCTCTGCTATGAGAGCCCCTATGCTTTCACTGACTGAGCTGCCTTCTGTCCTCTTCTCCTTAGGCCTGCTTTGTAAGAAGGGTGAACTCTTCACCCACTTAGCAGGCAGTATAATAAGCCCCACAAAGAGGCTTGTCTCTGGGCAATCGGCCACCAAGGTATAGGGCCCTGAGCACCAGGGAACAGGAATGCAGAGGTCAGTGGGATGAAGTTGGCCTGTAGGAGAGGTCACACCTGCCACCAAAGAACATATGTACAGCGGCTTGCAAAAGTATTCATACCCTTTTAGATTTTTCACGTTTTGATATGTTACAATCAAATATTTGCAGAGGTTTTATTAGGAGTTTAGGTGACACAAACTACCACATAACTTTGTAATGGAAAGGAAATGACATTCAAATTTTCTTTAAAATATTAATCGGGGAAGTGCAACATGACTTTGCATTCAGTTCCCTTTACCATTGTATCGCTACATAAAATCATGCCCCAACAAATGACCTTCAGATGTCATATCACTGTGAACACACCATGACCAAAGTGAAACATGGTGTTGGCACTATTATGCTGCGGAGATGGCGTTCTTCAACAGCTGGTCGGATCTGGTAGGAAGATGAATGGAGGCCTCAGAAGGCTTGTGAAAGTGGTCCAAGTTACCCTTCTGGCAGGAAATCCCTGGCAGAACTACAATGGAATATTTCATATTTAAGCATTGACATGTCTTAGAATAGTCTAGTCAAAGTCGAGATTCAAAAACCAAGTGAGAATCTATGGCAAGATTTGAAAATTAATGGTTACATATAATTTCATTCTAAATCTGAGTGAGATTGATCTATTTTTCAAAAAGAAGGAAAGGAAAAAGCATCTGCTTTTAAGAGTTGGTTATACAAAGAGAACATTTTGAAACCAATATATTATTTGTCAATCAAGCAAATGATATAATTTGTCAATAACATAAAAAATCCCAGTAAAATCCACTGAGGTCACAATGCAACAGAATTTGATAAAGTGGTATAAATACTTTTGTAAGGCCCTATAGGTTTATTTGTGTTTTAAAACAAACTCAAACACACATAAAGGTTGGTGGCTTCTTAGTGAGGCAATTTGTTCATATGCGATTAGAATTACTGTCCCTCCCTCCCTGCTATCACAAGACATGCAATTCAGCAACCGCATTACATGTCTGGTACTTAAATGGGTCTCAACTTGGCTACATCTAAAGAGCTAGGTGAAAACACCTTAAGTGAGGAATGTTAATAACATTAACACAGAACCCTCCACTGCTATTGCAGCTGTCAGAAGTACAGACGCTTGTTTGATTTACAAGGCAGCTCCTCCTTCACTGCCACGCAGTCTGTTCCCAACCCTGCGAGAAAACATGTTGGCTGCATCATCCTTGTGCTGCAAACATTCAATATTTCTGCATTGATAGCGGGCATGCTGCCTTACAGGCAAACCGAACTGGAACAGTGTCAAAAATTTGTCTTTTTGTTCAAGAGAATTTCCAAGAGTGGAAAAAATGATTTGCCTCATTTGATGAAAACAAAAAAAAAATAGATAAATGAACAAACAAACACCCACCCATGCAAACCACCTGTGGTCTCCATAGTAACCTCACCGCATACACAACACCTAAACACAATCACTGGGGCAACCCTTCCAGTCACCCATGGCCCCCGAGCTCCACCCCCGTCGCACTGAGGCAGCAGCTAAAAATAAATTAATATTGTCACAAAGGGTGTTCCAAAGCACACAATGCATTCCTCGCATCCCAGGAGCCACGGGGAGAAACGACTGATTGATATGGACAAGGTCAGGAAGTTCTTTAGGGATAAAAGTGAACAGGAAGCCGGGGGGGGTAGACAATGAGATAACAGAGGATGGAAATATGGAGGGAGAGGTAAATAGAGCAACGGAAAGCGATATAGCGATGGCGAGACAAGCAAATGTGAGTAATGTGGGAAGACAGAAAGTGAGAGTAAGTCACACAGAGCACAAAGGACAGGAAATGGTAGTATTCTGTTGGAAATTCAGAGGGCCCACCATGAGAAAGTAGGCCACAGGGCCACTGGGACAGAATTCATTGCCTAGTCTAAAGGGATGAGCTGCTCGCTTGGTATAAGCATGGCGTTATGATAAATTGTGATATGATCCGCTCCGATGGTATGCACCCCCGGTGTTCTCAAACAATAAATCATTTTGAGCTCATGCCTTCCCCATCTTCACTTGTTGGAGCTTCAAAGAAACCTGTCATCCCTGGTAGATTGAGAACCTGCGTACTGTCATCATGCTTGACACACCTCATTTTATAAAAAAAAAAACCCATTAAGTGTTAGAGAAAATGCTGAGATCCAATTAGCGAAGCATGTTGGGTCAAACCTCATGGAATCCCATTTATGTCTGAGGAAACATTGCTAGAAAATTCTTACCACCCACATAATGATAGCTTTTTTTATCTGTTTTTTTTTTCTTGGAAAAAAAAAAAACATCTAAATGCATAAGATTAAAAAAATTGCAGCATTGTTCATACCACAGCAATGGCACTGGCATAAATACCACTATAAATAAAAAGAAAACACTGTGACCATGGCAAGCCATTCCAATGACAGCAGTTTGAGTGTCCTGTTCAGACCTCAGTAACAAAACAACCACACTGGTGGGAAATGCTGGTTTTGAGAAATAGGGTGCCATGAGTAAACTGCTGACCAGAATAAGGAGAAGGTACCAGACTGTTGTGATTGTATACAGTCCACCCATAGACTACTGAGACCCCAGATTGCTGAATGGATAATTTATTAAACTGTCAAAATTATTATTTTTTTCCCCTTCAAACTATAATCCCAAAATCTAATAAAGGACACTAAACAAGTATCAGCAGTAGAATTTACAGAGAGGATTTGGCAAGTTTGTATGGACTCAAGTCATATATTCAACTCTGCTGCTCAAACCGCAAATGCCTTTTCAAAACCCATGCGGCATAATTTAAAGGGATATTTATATTCAACTGCATTAAAAAAATCATTACAACAAGGAAATAATCAACCACACACAAATGTTCTTACTTTTTGTGCCAACTATATATAGGTTTATTTTTCAAATTTCATCAATTGTCTCATATTTTTATGCAGAGTTTATTCTCCTTTTATGACTTCTTTGTGAGATCAGGGATGCATAATTTTAACACAGAAATAGCATCATGTAGTATGTATGGAGATGACGTTATTTATCCTCTCTTCAAATTTTTTTTTTTTTTTTTTTTAAGATGACAGTTTTTATTTTATGACCTTAAATGGAGCTGTGACACAGTTAAGCCTTTGGGAACTCTGTGATAATCCGTCTTTTGGTTTCAGCTGTGATGTTAGAATTAGTTTTAAGTGTTGGGGGATCAAATTGAAGAAATATTGAATTGTGAAAAGGACAGAGTAGTTGAGCCTGAAGGCAGATACCTTTTAAAAATCCCTTCGAAACAGTTAAATTCCTGTGTATTCCAGATACTGTTAATTATTTTCTTTTGTGTCATTAACTTTTTCTGCTTATGTTGAAAGTTTAAGAGCAACATGGTCAGGAGAAAGTGTGACAGACATAGCAAAACAAAAATGGTAAAAATGATTAACCAATGTTGTGACTTCATGCGGACAAAACAATAGTGTGTATATAGGTCATGGAGTCATTTCTCAAAATTTCCATTTGCAAAGTCCTTTGTTGAAAACAGTATTCTTAAAAAAAGAAACCTCCACTTTGGAAAGTTGTTTTTTTTTTTTTTTGCCAGCAGACAAAAGGTGCCAAGGCATTAGATTGTACTGCAGATTGTCTGTTTGTGTGGGCAAGGGCTTAAAGAGCTTGAATTTATCAGAGGGTGTACAAATAACATCCGAGGTCGCCTTGGAGATTTTATACTTTGACAAAAGCAGCAGTTTCTTTATACCCTGTGTATAATGGGTATGAAGAAACTGGGGGCAATGAGAGCGAGTTGTTTTGTGTAGGCAGCACTGTTCTGAAGAAGAAGTTGAACCTGAAAATTGGCAATAAAGCAAACACAGCTATCTGACAAAAAGAAGTGTGGTTTATTGTGAACTTAAGTACCGAACAAGAAAATGCAACAACAAATACTGTAGGTGGCAAATCATTGCATAGTGAAATGATAAGCGGTGTTCCTCAAAGCCATTCTGTTGTAACTAGTTAGGGAACAGTTTATTTGAGTCAGTCTTACTTACATATGCTGTGAAGCATTGGGGAAGTGCTCAGCGTACTGTGGGGCCGAGTCTTCTGGTCCATGAGGGGCGGCGTGGCTGATGACCATCATCACAGGACGGTGAGGGTATATCTTCTTGGACATTCGGAAGAAGCTGATGCTGTCATTGGTGATCAGATCTGTGAAATAATCCTTCAAAAAGAGGAGCAAAATGAGTAAAATTCCTAGGCTAGAAAAGCATCATTTAGAAAACAAATGGGGGATTGAAGGAAAAATCCTAAACAGCACGAGCTTTTATAAATCTCATTTGCAGTCCAATCACTATGACATGTTGCTTTTCCTGGTCCAGTCATTTTCAAATAAATTAAGAGGAGCCAGTAGGGATATGAAGTGGGGCCATTGAGTACAGTACAGCACCAATCTGTCGAGTCAACAGCTGGCAGCTTGCCTGTGTGTGTGTAAATGAGTGAGTGTGTGAGCTGGAGTCTGTGCAAGCATGTGTACACTATATATTGGCTGCTGCCTCATCAGTGAATCTCTGCACTATCAAATGTGACACCACTTGATGGTGAGCAAAGCTTGGTGCTTTCAAATGGTATGCTGTTATGACAGCTCCCACCCTCTACTCCACTCTGGACTTTTCATTCTGTTTCTGCCACTTGGGTTGTTTCTGGCCTGCCCAGTGTACATCTTCCTGCTTCTAAATGATTACCTTTGATAATCATTGGAGCACAAAACCTGAGACAGAAATCTAAAATAAATAACCCCTAATCAGGGTTTCAGTATATTTTTCATGTCAAAATGTAATACTTTTGCAAATACAATGAATTATGGGAAATATTACTACAGCAGTCAAACTTTTTATATGGTCTCTGCAAAAACTACAAGCAAGGACGAATGGATGGACAGATAGAGTTTCTGTTATTTTCAAGACTGCATAGGAAAATCTGCCTATTCCAATGAGATGTGCTTAACGTGACAAATCATTTCCTTCCCGAAATTGTGATTTTTTTCAGAAATTGGTAATTGTAAAGATGGAGCCCAGCTAAAAGAGTGAAACTAACTGAAGAGCTCACGCCCTCTTCACAATGTGAAATGTGAAATTGTCACAGCAAGCATGTCAAAGCCGTGCCATTTTACTAAAACCTTTATTCCAGTCAGGGTGGCATCCAGTCTTATTTTTACCTTCACTGTCAGCAACACCCTCAGCTAAAATACAAATAGGATTAGCACAGTTTCCAATAGCCAACTAACAGTCCTATCTGTAGTCTTGTCATGCTGCTGCTGCTGCTGTTGTTGCCCGACACCAAACAAATGGAAGGGACTCCACGGCTAAGAACAAACACTAAGGGAGATTTCCCAGAAATGTCAAAAGTGGATTTGGCTGATTCATCTTTTCTTTAATATTACCCTTTTTTTAATAGTCAGTCCAGTTTTAAAAACTTGGCAGGTACACATGGCCGTAGAGGATGAGGATTACGTGCACATGGCAAAAGTACTGCCATGCTCGGCAGCGCTGCCAGCAACTAAAATCTGAGCCCCTGGTGCTAAAGGGCTCTGGCAGGTCAACAGGAAGTGAAAGTGTCATGGGGAATGCCTGGCCAAGAGCTATAAAAAAGTCACACGGGTGGTGATTATCCCTCTTCACATTTGGAGCTGGCAGTCAAATAGTAAGAATTTGTTAGCGCTACTCCTTTGTCAGAAAAGACGATCGATATAGGACGGCGTTACTGCATTGGGTTCGGAGCAAGACTTGTGCAAGCTTTCATGACATCAGTGTGCCACATCTGGATTGGAAGACTTCCCCATTTTTATGGCTGTTGTTCTAGTGTCATGGAATCTGAATAAAAGAAGTCCACAGGCAACATGGACAAAGAAAACATTCCCACCAGAACAGCTTCAACTTGAATGAACTCTTTTTCCTACAGACAGAAACTCAGATGGGGTCTAACTGATTTAAACTGCTCAGGATGAACACGCAGCAAGTCACACTGCAGCCAAGACATCCTCTGCGGACTCCCTCAGTGCTCTGAAAAGAGCAGCGTTGCCAGGTGGTGGGTGTGAGCAGTAAATTGCAAATATGAAGTCTATTTGGTTCTAAACCACAATTTGATCACCATGTAAATGTCATGTAAACACATCGGTCTCTGCCTTACACCTCAATCCAAAGTTGGCAGAGGAACGGAAGCTCAAACACTTACTTGCTCATCTTTTTTTTGTTTATCCATAACTGTACAACCCGAGGAGATACTGGCATGGCTCTGTGAAAACAAACTGAAAGCTCCTAAAACATTTGAGGGATGGGGGGATTATTGCAGGAGGCTGTTTGCAGTGCAACCACAGTTCATCTTGTGAACCAGACACTGCAAGTTGAAATTTTACTGTGGTATTTTCCTGCAAAGTCATTTTGCAAAACACAGCATGACATAGGAAAAACAGAAAAAGAGGCAGACAAAATAGATGAAACAACCACTAACCAAAGAGGTGTTTATTGCAGGCAACTTTGTCTTCCCATAAAGCTGCATCTATTTTACACCGTCTAGCTGTTAAGGGTAGGTGCATCTAAAGGCATACCACAAAAAGAGGAGACACCACCTCATCCCAGCTCATTCCCTATAATTCACAATACAGAATTCCCTTCAGTCTGAAAAATGACACAATATTAGGTGGGGGGCTTCTCTGTGTTTATAAGAGATTCCAACCTAACATTTGTCAAGCAAAGCCTTTATTTTAAGTCATAAAGTGAAAAGAAATTGGTGTGAGATAATGAGAACAAATACCTTGGCATAGTCAGCGCCATGTTTCTCCTTGAATCCGTTCCGACAGACAGTGTAATTATAGAAGCGGGAATTTTTGATCAATCCGACCCATTCACGCCACCCAGGCGGAATGTAGCTGCCGTTGTACTCGTTGAGGTATTTGCCGAAAAAGGCTGCAGACATGGGGAGCACAGAGAAGAGAGTTGCTTTAAATACAGTGTTTAACGATGAGTGCATGTTTTCAGTTTCTTTGTAGTTCTTTATGGGTTTTCTGTGTCTCCATCTGTGTGGATGCCTGACACGAGGTTCGTCTCTTTTCCTCTCGAAACCTTAATGTGTTCTGATCCGATCCAAAGTATCAAATCCCATTCAAGGTCTTTTCGAATAATTGGATTCAAAGACCAAACCTAGCTTGTACTGTTATTTTATGTCATCCGCGGCCTATGTCATGCTGCAGAAATTTACTCTGTCAGTATTAAAAAAATAAATGAAAAAAAAGTAAAATAAAAAAATAAAATCAGACTACTCAACTTGGCTACTATAGTCTGGGAGATTAGAATGGTAAGTGCACTAACCTGTCCTGTAACCTGTGTTATTGAGGTAGACCGCAAAGGAGCGTGGCTCATGCTGGGCTTGCCAAGACGGGGAGGAACAGTTCTCATTGTTGGTGTAGGTGTTGTGGTTGTGGACGTACTTTCCCGTCAGCATGGATGACCGTGACGGGCAGCACATCGGTGTGGTGACAAAGGCATTGATAAAACTTGTGCCACCGTCTTCCATTATCTTTCTGGTTTTATTCATCACCTGCAGAGATCCTTAGAGGAAAAGGCAAGGTTACTTTTATTTCTCATTTATTTATACTTGGAGTTCAATTTACTTTTTATAGATACTGTATAATCCTCTAAAAGTATTCTTTGTGGCTGGACATGAAAAGGGCTGTTCATGCCCCTTCAAGTCAGGAGCATAAAAATGATATTTATATTTTTAATCAATTGTACTTATTTTGTTGAAATCAGATTTTACTTTGAGATTAAATGGGACTCTTTTGTAAATTGGTCAAAGAAGCAAAACTCTTTGATTTGTCAGAGCAATAAAAAGGCTCAATCATTCAAAAGGATGAATATTTTTTTATATTTTATAGGTACTGTGTAGGTAATCCTTTCTGGCTCAGTTTTCTCAGACTAAACCTAATTGAAATGCAGCAGCTGAAAAACCAGATGGTCATTCCCTACTGGTTTATGGTCTGTGTTTAATATTTAATGTAAAGAAGGAGACCATATAAATCTGAAGGCAAATAGCCAGAAAAACAAAGAAAGCAATTAAGATCAAATACAGTGATGCATTTTGTATATTAGCAAATAAATGTGGAGGGGTAAGCTTGCCAGTATTTCTTACCCAACTCAACATCCTGGTCATCGGTCATGATGAGGATGATGTTGGGCCGGATATTTCGGCGGTCCCGCTGGATGCGACCCCTAAGCCCCTGAGCCCTGGTGGTGGTAAAGGCTTGGCTGCCTGGAGTCCAGTCCACAGACAGCAGGACCAGCCAGGAGAGCCAGTGAATTAGCATGGCGTCCAAGAGAACCAGACAGCTAGAGAACTTGATGGGATGATCACTGGAGAGATGGGAGGGAGGAGAGGATGGGTGAGGGCGTTTGCCTACACCTTGGTAGATGTTAAGGGCCTAGTTGACTGAGAGAAGACAGAACGAAAAACATTTTAAAAAAAGGGTGACATAACATGATTAATTTTAAAGTAATTTAAAAAAGGTGGACAGTGTTAAACACTTTTACAAGTCAACTCTATGTAATAGATAAGCCATAAACAAAGAAACAATGACCAATTCCTTGATAATAGCTCTTTAAGGTCTAAAAAATACTTAAACATTTCAAGTAACCACATCAACAAATTGACCTCAGTTACATTTTGGGGGTGAAGTTCCAGGCAAACAAGACCCACCAAGGACTGAGTACAACTTCTCTTTTTCTAAAAAAGAAAAATTCTGGAACGTTTTCTTCCTCTTTAGGCAACCTCACACATGGAAACTCTTTATCCCAACTGCAGAGCTGTTGTTCAGCTAAATGTGCCGAAACTATGCAATTGGCTGCCCAAACTCAAACACCCACAACTGCTCTTCAATTGGAGCCAATCAGAGCCCACTTTCCACCTGTCACTCAACAGTCAGCCTCACCTCCCAACTCTCCAACCACCGCCACTTCTACCACCACCACCTATCCTGGTGAGTCATGCATGACAGACTTCTGGATGGGGGAGGGAGTTTTGGTGCAGGAGGCGGAGTAAATGGTTCCACCACATTAACTCCAGTGGCTTTGTTGCTAATCACAGATGACCACTCAGTCATCAAAACATGCTGGTGCTTGGTTCTCAAAAAAAACAACTCATGTTTGACCAATAACAATTATGTGTAGCTAAGATTATCAGGACGGTAATCTTATATTTCAATCAAAAATTTAAATAAATGTATAAAAATGTAAATTAATGCTTAATTAGAAAAATGTATTGTAAATATAGACACATTAAGATTATGCCAATTAGCAGGTAGCTTTCAGTGGCAGTAATACATCTGAGAGCTGTATAGCTTGTGGCTGTGAAATGAACCATTGTCCTATGATAATGAGTACTCCATTAATGCTGATGAAAAATGCCTTATGGATAGCAGTCCTGCTGAGTGGCGCCATGCTGCTTCCCATTTTGAGTTAACAGACTGGAAACAAATGGAAGGTCTGCGACACCTGGGTCTGCCCAGGGAGCCTCCGTCCTTACCTTTATTTCCCATAATCACTCCATCCAAATTATAAATATCATTAATGAGATACCAAAAGATACTCCAGATAAAAATGGAGGCAACATGTCAATTACTTAGGCCTTTAAAGCTGCAGTATGTAACTTCTAAATAAAATATTTTTCTTTATATTTTCGTTGAAGCCGTCACCATGTCCTGACAGTATGGTGTGGGAAATTTTTTAGCTCCTCTATGTTCTCCCACTGCGAGTTAGAAACAACCAATCAGAGCTCACAGGTAGGTCTTAGCCCTGTAAGTCACAATCTCGAGTGGCACCACTCATCCCTGTCCCTCCCCAAACCCCCATTGCTCTCTGCTACCGCTACAGGTTTCCCCCACCATCGGCGGATCTTGTTGTGAATGCTCAAGCGAGTCAGCATAGCCACCGATGACGGCGAATTAACGGTTTTCCTGTAACAGTAAGTTGTTTCTCCGCCATTAGCATGTTTAGCAAAAAGTAAATGAGGTTGAGTGACAGTGTTAAGACCCTCCTCCTGGCTCGGATTGGTTGTTTTCGGTCGGGAGCGGCGCATGTCTTCAGGAGGCAATAATGGCTCAAGGAGGAGGGAGAGGGGATACAGATGGAAGAAATCCAAAATGCAATTTACCTGAAAATTGTAGTATTACAAGATAATCTTATAAGCTACAAAGGATCACTGCTAAAGAGTTGACTGTTTAAAGTACTGGATGAAGGATCGATAACAAAAAGTTGAGTGGAAGGAAATAGTGTGGCAGAAAAGTTCCACAAGCAACAGGGATACTGCAGCTTTCATGGGATTGTGAAGCAATGCCCATTCAGGGGTTTTAAGTGAGATCATGAAGTGTGAACTCCAGCTGGAGTCTTCAAAAGCTGCCATACACAGACGTCTCCATGGACAACTGTCACATTCCTTGTGTTAAGCCATTTTGAATCAGAAACACCAAAAATGTCTTACCTGGGCCAAGTGGAAAACAGACTGAGCTGTTGCTCAGCAGATAAAAGTACCATTTTCAGATGAAAGAAAAATTAGCCAAAAAACAAAAAAATGGGTGCGACTATAAGTAATAACTTAATCAAAACAGACCAGTGAAACATAAAAATTAACATGTATTGGACTGAAAAAAACACTACCCCCCCAAAGTGCAGGGTGGTGGAGCGAACAGGACCTTACACAAACTGCTCCACAAACATATGCAGGCACTAAAATGATACCCAGACACCGGCTTTTCTCCCACAAAAACAATATCCCTTGCCGTTTGGGTCCAAGTCCTCCCACATTATGCAGGAAAGCTTCCCAGAAACAAAGGACACAACTCATCTCTGGAGAAAACTTAAGGCTCTATTTTGGTCAAGCTGTGGAAGATTGGAAATCAGCTGTAAGGCAGTCAGTTTGCCAATGTAATCTTCTCACCCAACACCAATTCAGTTTTAGATACCAGTGAATTCCATCAATGGTGCATCCTTACCACTCACAAAAGGTCTGATTCAAATATTGTAGAGTGGATGAGGTCAATATCTGCAGTGTTTGAACGGACTGAGATTCAAATGTCAATCAAGTTCACATAGACAAATCAAGATATGGGTACCAAATGGCTGCCTCACAGTTATCTATCCTAATGTGAAGGCTTCAACTTAGAACCTATCTCTTATGTTAATGGGATATGCAATCAGTCTAGGATTATTTTTACTTTCCATTTTGAAGTACAAACTACATGTCTTGTCAGAACCTGGAAACCAACCATGTCATCTGACACAACTGTCAAGAACAGTGCCGTAGCAAACAGGCTAATGACAAACAGTTCAGCCAAATAATTTATTGCAAATATTACAACGGTATAAAGGTGCACTGTAGCAAATGCACCTGATTCTGCAATGCACAAGTCACAAAAATTCATCAACAACTTCAGTGTTGGTGTGTCACACAACTGAGGCGAGGTGCCCATCTCCAGCGGTCAATGCACGAGAGGCGGGGTACACCCTGGACAGGTCGCCAGTCCATCGCAGGGTAACACAGAGACAGACAGGACAAACAACCATGCAAGCACACACCAATACTTAAAGAGAATTTAGAGAGATCAATCAATCTGGCATTCATATTTTTTGACTGTGGGATGAACCCAGAGTACCCAGAGAGAACAGAGCATTCACAGGGAGAACAGGCAGCTTTTATTTTGCTTAATTCTGTTGCTTGCATCTTTCTTAAATCTATGGTGTATTTTATGTTGCTAAACCACTAAAACAAAAGTAAAATCCCAATTTTCATTTTGAATCAGTTATGAGTTTAATCTTAATCTTAACAAGGAATCTTAATTTCTGGACAGCACCAGAGGACTAGGGAGCACATTGTTTCTGCTTCCCCTTTGTTTTGGAGGATTAGCTGTAATGACCCTTTAAATTTGGTCCGTACAGTACTCTGCGTGACTAGAACATAAGGATGAACAGAACAAACCCAGTAGTTAGGGGGGTTCAAAGGAGTGAAACAACAAGGCCACTTGTTTTCAGGCACACAGCTGCCATATGCTTAAAATATGTGCAATTTCAGATTAATGACCATCATCACTCAGCGTTTAAGCACATCTCAACCTCATGATAGCAGGAGCTTTCCTACTTTCCTTAAAGAAAATGGCACTCAGATAATTTTGTTAGAGGAATCTGAAGTTCTGCTCAGTAATTTGCTGCTAACAGGCAGACAGCTTCACTTTCTCTCACATATAGATGAACATAATAAAGCTGTGGCTTATTTAACCATGTTGGGCAGCCATACTTGTCTGGTTGTACCCTCCAGTCAGGGCCTCAAACCACACACTCCACTGCGCCCTGACCCTCTTCCGACCCCAGCGGTGATACGGCTTTGATGGTGGCTTGTTTAACCTAACCTCAGCAACCAGAGGCTAGCCACACACAGGGGTCAAAAGGGAAAAATGAATGGAAGAGGTTCAATACAGAGGTATGGCGTCCTGTAAAAGGTCCGTGTGGGATTGGTCTGCATTTTCCTTCCAGAAATGACAAACAGGTGATGTCTGGCTTAGGTTCTATCCAGACAGCCGTGACAGGATGTACATTTATCAGCTGTCACTGAAAAACAGCAGAAGAAACATAAAAGCATGAAAGCACAAAACAACAGACATGAAAAAGGTCCATCCATCGTTGCATAATATATCTGTCCACAGAGCAGGATTGGGCTCAAATGAAGAGTTTTGAACTTTTAAAAGTTCAGGTTCTGAAAATAAGATGCAGGTCAAACTCAAAACAGATCGTCTTATACAGTAAACCATTCTTTTATAGAAATTACTGGTTAGTAGGCCTTTGATAGGCTACTTTAAAGCATTCCTTGCCCGTGCTCAAGTCTTTTTAACCATTCTAATTATTGCCAAAAAAGAGGAAAACACATATATCAGCACAGTTTCAATTCTACAGCCTGTGTGTGTTGATTAGAAGTGGAGCTATAAATCAAATGGGAAAGTATTAACAATTAGCTATTAACTTGACTTGGTAAAATTTTAACATGTGACCAGGTGGTCAGAAACTCAAAAACTATCTATTCTGATAAGTGAACACCTAAGGCCTGGTGCAGTCATATGGCAGTGACAACACTCTTTGGTGTTGAAGTTAAATTTGTGGTATGAAAGCTCAAAGTTTGATATTTTTAGCAACGGTGTAGTGTTAAAATTTAAGTTGCATTCAGTAAATATTTAGAGAGCTATTTGAAAAAAGGTATTTAAAGGTATTTAAAATGTCAAGACATGTCTGCAGTTCATCCAGGCTGTGAGAGAGCAAAATTTTGGCTGATAACAGGAAGGCTAAAATAATTACACCTAAACTGTTGTGTTTTATTATTTTTGGAAGCTCTATGTGGCAAAGCCCTTTTGAAATTCTCAATTAAGATAAGGCTCAACATACTCTAATATACAGAGACAGCTGTTTTAGTAAAGCCGTCTGCTCAAATATTAGCTGATCACTAATATAAGATGTGAAAGCCTGAATAAAATGCTAAATTAGCAATCATTGCATCCTTGTTTCGAAATATAAAAAAATATATATTACAATATATATTACAGCTCACTTGCATTGTGGAGTCACCACTATTTCTAATATAAATAATTCTAAACCATTTAAAGCAGGAAGGCTGAAAAAAAACCCACTTTTAATCTTGTTTATTTATAGTTAAGAGACATTTCCAAAAAAGATCATCATTGGGCCAAAGCTCTACAAAAAAAAGGGGGTTTTGGAAATCGTCTGCTAATGTTTTATAAGTGCACATTTTTTGGGGACAGACTTTGATATTAAGTAAAGGAAAAAGACTTTATTTAGTGGTAAAGTAAGTAAGTTAAAACCATCTCAGATTTCCATTTATTCTTGTTAACTCTGCTTGCCTCATCCACTCACTGGTCAAAAGGAGGAGAATGCAAATCTAATGGCATCGTTTAAATTCTATTGTTCAGCAATAAGCTGTGGAACTAGTAACAATACAGGTCATTCAGCACGTCATACTAGAGTGGAGGAAAGCAGAAAAGAGTAATATGCAGTAGCAATAGAGACACAGATGGACCTCAGAAACGCTGCAGGTTAAATAAAACTGAGGAACATTTTTATGTTTGCATCAAACTTCCAAGATTTTAGTCCAGCTTGAGAGCTCCTTCTCCAAGAAGAAAAATTAGACATTAAATTAATATAGAGGTTTGTCCAAATATTTCTCTAATATGATGGAATTCAGCTGGTCTGCTGCCATGAGGGCTCATGGGGGCATTTTACACTGAGGAGGGCCTGTGTCAGGACCCGCTGTGCCCAGCAAGCCAAGGGTAGCACATTGTACCCACCAAAACCTGTCTGTTAGCCACACGAACGACTGACTGAACGGAGGCTCTGTCTCTCTGCATTCATTTGGCTGCATGAAGGTACTGGGGAGAAAAAAAAAAAAAAACTTGCTGTTTTCAGACTCTTAACTCTACTGATTTGTTTGACCAAAACCTATTCAAGATTTATGACTAAATTCCAGTCGGTAAACGAAGTACAAGATACCCCACCTCCCCTGTTCCAGCAACTTTATAGCTACACAACTCTTTACTTTGACAGGCAACGTCCTAACAATGTAAAGCTATAGAATTTAAATCTTGGAGCTTCCCACTGACTGGTGTGCGGTGGGTTTGTGGCACGATGGAGGCCACTTTAATGAAGTAGAATGGCCTCAATTCAGTGAAATATGAACCTGTAGCGAGTGCATTCACAGCCATTAGTCTAAGCCCTCTTGTTTCTTTCAGTCCCAGGAAGAAACCCTTTGTAGTGCCAAAGCTGCCAGGCTTCCCCATCAACATCATGACTGCATCTTTATGTATAATTAAATGAATCCTAGTTTAAAATGCTTCAAAGTGATGATATCTTATACAGCAATGGGGGGCTTGTTTTGAAATCATGAGAGATTTTAGGTACTATAAGAAGGAAATGATTAAAAAACACAAGTCCTCACAGAAATGAAAAGGAGTTTTATTTATTTGTGTGTGGGTGTGTGCTCTGGATTTGTAGGTGGTGTGTGTTTAAACTGAACCAGGCACAAGCTTTGTTTAGTTCTATCCGTCTAAGCAATAAGACGATGCTGGGAAGAATGAATGACTGTGCTTAGTGTCATTAAGTAAAGCTGGAATCACTCAAATACACCCATTCCGTTCAAAGGTTTGATGAAAAACTTGAAATTTAAGGTCAAAATCAAAGTCAGCAGTGCAAATGAATGACAGTGAATACAAGAGGCTTTTACTTTTCCGCAAAAATGTGGAGCTCAAGATCCTAGAGTCATCTGGAATTACAAAAAGCTAAGGGCAATACCAACACAGCTTGCTCTTAAAGTAAAGGTTATAAGAGGAAACGCAAGTTTAAAATTCTAGAAGGGGACCAAAAGAGGATAAGGAAGTGAAAGAACAAAAGGGAAACTCTTCTTTTGATAAGACAAATGCAACTGTAGTTAATGAGGTGATTAACCACAGTTATATGACAAGCTGAAAGCAAGCCAACATGTTAAGAAGAAACAGACCACAGGTTAAACTCATAGAATCTAATTGTATGCCTCTATAAACTTTGCTGAAGTTCCAATTTCTTTCAAAAGTCCCATCAGTCTGAGCAAATGAAGAAAGACCAAGCAGAATGTACTCATGGGTGGCTTTCTTGTCTGTTTGACACATCAAACACACCCCAAATAAATCACTCTCTGCACCACAATAGAAAGCTAAAGCAAATTGCTTCAATGGGTTTCCACTGAGGTAATTGTTAAGAATAAAGAAACCAAGTCAGTTCACCAAGTTTGAGGGATGTTTTCAGTTCACAGAATTCTGACATCAGTTGTACGACTATAGGCACTTCTTTTAACTTGTACAACATTGTTTAAGAGCTTGCACCCAACAGACAAAGAAAACAGCCACATACCTTATAGTGAACACAAGTGATCCAAACCAACATTTAAAGTAATCACTTTAAGAGTCAAGTGTACAGCAGGTATGTACTAAAATTCAATATTAGCTAATTTTTATCCATGCTTAATGATTACTTCAAAGGTATGGGTCATTGCAAATACAGTATATATGTACTCTATAGTTTAAAAAATTGACAGTTTTTGAATCAAGAATTTCCTGTCCCACTGTTAACCTGGGTTTCAAAATCCTAATTCGATTCTAGTGACACCCCCAGAGTAACCCGAGTTTGCACTGGCTGTATTTATTATAGAGTATCGCCTCTGCCCCACATGATGCTTTAAATCTTTATTTAGCTAGCAGAAAGAAGGCTTCAGCACTAACACTGGCTTACACGAAAACAAAATTAGTCCGTTTATAATTTTTCAGATAGTGAAAAATACAGAAACTTATAGCGTGGAAATTAATAAAACTCCATCCAATCCTCTGAAGTTAATGCTGATTCAAAACTAGGGTGGCATGTCTGTTTACCAGTCAATTGGAGGCTAGTTACCTGAGCAGACAGCATTAGTAATTAATCAGTTAACATCACTTTGTTGCTCTCTCACCATAACTATATAAAAGAGAAGAATGACATGGTATATTATTCCAAACAAACATTCCTTGAAAATTTGACTAAGGTTATAAGATGTTTATCAGCAATAACCATAACAGCAAGTGGAAGGACATTATTGTTGTAGTAGTCAAAATTGTGTCATGAAGCATAATACTGCAGATGAACATCATATGTCACTTTAGATTTAATAAGCATTTTTTTAAGCAGGCGCGCTCATTCCACATCCACAGACCTTCAGTCAGAAAGCTGCTGATTAGTGTAGAACTGCTGCTGGCACATGAAACTGAACACCCCTAAAATCTGGAGCATGTGCGGACTTATTCTACAGGAACCATAGGCTAACAGACCATGAGAACCTAGCGCTACGTGACCCTGGACGCCATTAATAAACTTCTCCGAGACTGTGTCATGCAAATGTGATACCGCTCATAAAAATGTATATTTGTTTGATTGCACCTGTGCCACAATGCTGGTCCCTGCCGTCAATGCCCTGGGGCACATATGTATGACTAAATTTGGATATCATGAACTGCGAGTCTGCTGCAGCAGTCACTCAAACAGGCAGCAAGAATTATCTGTCAGACCTGAGCACAGACAGACACAGAACCTGTAATTTGTACACCAGGAGCTTAGCTTTTCTTTGCCTCTGGCTTTGTGTGTGGTTTTCTGAAGCACGCAGTAACATAATTTGTAATTCAATTAACTCCATACCACTCAGGATAAATTTCACCTCTCAGCACAACATTAAGTCCAAAGAACTGCATCGGCAGGAAGCCTGGTTAGTCTAAACAACATCAAATCGAAAGTTTAAGTATGAAAATGTTTTTAATTTAAACCATTGTTAAAGAAATGTAGTTAATACACTGTACCGGCATGTTAAAGAGACACCGGTCAATGCCAACTTAGGTTGCCACGGGCAACTTGAGAAAAGTAAAGATAATGTGTGTACTGAAATGCTACTCTTGCTCACCGTAAACAAAGCCGCTTTTCAGAATGTAGCGGCTCTACGTCCACATGGCGAATTCTGGTTGATCAAGTGAGAGCAAACAGGACCAGAGGCTAAACGAAGCACATGGTCAAGTCCACACTTTTGAGCAGTTGTACATGTACACACACTTAGGACAGGAGTGAAAGTGCTGGCTGAGGTTGAATGTGTTTGCTCGCTCCAGGGGTAGAATGAAAGAAAGGGAGCAGGGGAGCTGAAACAAACACACGCTGGCTTCTATTAGTCAGGTTGTGGAGTATGGAGGGGTGAGGAAACATTCATCGCTTCTTTACTGCCCCCCCCTTCTACCCTTTCTCATCCATCCTACAATCCCCACCGCATTATCTCTCTCCTGGAAAGGCGGTGGATGAAAGGGGACAACCCAGCTACCCCCACAAAACCCCGCGGCAGCACTTCTCGCTCCAATCTCACGCCGATGGATTCTGACGGGTATTTAATTGTACGTGATACAGGCCAGGTTCCTTTCGCTTTCAAATCTAAAACAGATTGCCTCTCCCTGGGGAGGGGATTATTGGACAAGAGACATGAGGAAACAAGGACAGTCCAGCACTCTGGGAGGTGGAAGACCAAGGGGGCAAGCTTGTACACAGAGTCTGCGTATACATGGCTTTTTTCTAAGTTTCTCTTTATATGCGTGTGTGCAAAAAAGATTTCCACCCTTTCTGTTTTAGTTCTAAGGAATTGTGGGCGTGGGCAAATGGCTCACCTGAGATGACCGTTTTTTCTCCCCTTATCCTTCTTCACCTCTTTATCACTCCTTCACACCTCCCTCTATTTACTCTCGTTCTCTTCTTTATCTCGTCCCTGCTCCACTTCACCCTCCTAACCTGGCTTTCTCCTTCTCCAGGCAAATCCTTCCTCTTACACTCAAACATTACTGATTATAACATCACAAAAAGTAGTCCACCCATAAACAATATGTCTCTGATTCATTTAAAGACAGCTCAGGGTTCTTTCTGTGTACAACTGACAGTTATGACAAAGCTAGAAGCTAAGCCACTATAAATATGTGGTTGAAACTCTTTAACAAAGTGCTCAGAGTTGGATCAAGGTTTGGAGGAGTAGGATTCTCTCCAAAGATGAGCTGGATGCAATGTTTGCTTGCCCTGACCTTTCTCGCTCAAATGACAGGCTGAACAAACACACTGGGGTATTACTGTGAGCTTCCAAATACCTCAAAAACCCCAACTGTGCGTCTGCGCACATCCAGATACGTATGCATGGCTTGGCTATCACCCTCAAAAGTCAAGGACAATTTGAGTTTGGAGGCAGCTTCGTGGCTGAAACTCGCAAGCAATGTTTGATCAGTAAGATCAACAAGGAAACTGAGAAAGTGTCTGACTCATCTAAACACAGTCTTTCTTGATCCCACATGAATAGAAGCATGCTGTTCAAATACTGGTCATTTGCTGTGATAGGTTGGTGCAATCTACGCCACTGCCACCATGCAATCAGACTAAGGCGAGGAACACTATCATTACGCTGAAGAGATAAATAAGTGGCAGAAGAGAGAGTGGTTGAGGAAATCTTTTAACATTATGGCACACAGGAGAGCACACACAAGCTTAGCTTTTAAAGCTAATGTGCCTAATTATTAGGTGTAGCGTATTACCACAAACTAATCTTTTTTTGATCAAAACAAGTTGCCCCCAGTTCCCTCCAATTCTGCATACAGAAGTTCTGTCCAAGTAGAACCAGTTTGAGAAGGTGACAAGTAGCCTTGATAAAAGGAATACATGTGTGTACAAATGCCTTTGTATGCAATCATTAGATAAAATTCTTTAGCAATCCTATAATGAGATATGCCAGACTTAGTTTTTCATTTTGTCTCTCATAGTTGAAGTGTACCCATAATGAAAATTACAGACCTCTCTCATCTTTCTAAATCACTATATTGTCACTAACTGAATTAATGTATTTTAATTGAAAACATGTTGCAAATGAGGCTCTTGTAACCAAACTTAATTGTCATGAATAGAAACAAGTCATCGGCAAAGCATTCAACTTAACAGGCACAAATCAGAGAAACTTGCCTAACATTTTTAAAAAATAAATTAGAGGATTGCAGTGTTCTTGAAAGATTAAAAAACTATTATGAGGTAATTTATTACATCATGAGAGGTGCATTACTCAGAAAAGCTTTGAAGCAGAGATGTCACATTATTAGTCACAATGTCCTTACCACCAACTGATTGAGGGCATTTTCATCTAAACATGTTGCCGATGGTGTGCAGGATGAAAGATGCTTTTCCATTTCTGGATTCATTTATTTCCATTTCAGAACTGCCCAAATTTTACCCTCTCAAAAAAAAAAAAACAATAAACCCCCCCCTCAAGTCAAATCTAAGATCTATCAGAGTACGGTCAGATAGAAAAGCTAAATTATGGCATGAGTCAAAGGTTGGAGTTCAATTACAGAAGAGAATGAATGCTTATAAGTGTTCATAATGAGGTGTTTGTTATTTAATAAGTTTTTAAATCAAGATGTCAGTATATCTGTCACTGTATATTACCACCATTTGATTTAGTGTATTTTGGCAAAATACATAAAGCAGAAAATACTTTGGATGAAACCGTCTATTCTTTATCCTGAATCCATTTATTTATATTTCAAAATTAGCTGAACCTGACTTTTATGAGCCACAGAAAGTAATCTGCAAACCATTATATTTTACTTCATTAAAAATTATACTTTATTGTAAAACAGAGAATCTTGCCTAATATATATTTTTTTCAAATTCAAATGTGATATTTGTCAATGTAACAGCTTAAGAGGGTAAAAACTGACATGCCTTTAAAGGCCAGAGTTCACTTAAGAATAAAGATAAACACTTTTAATATTGCTCGTTGGTTGATGAAATGTAGGTTATTTACAGAACTGGAAAGGCAAATATATTTGGATCAAATACATGTTGTGGATAATGTTTCTGGATGAAACATTTTTCTCTGGTTCTGGTTCTGTTCATTTCCAATTCAAAATTCTCACAAATTGATTCTGATAAATATGGAGAATTCATCTCAGTATCATTCTGAGATCTTTTGAGGCAAATGTGTTTTGTTTATTTGGTTTTGCTTTGAGGTACATTAGATTAGCATAAGCTAAATATATTTTGGTCTAAACCCTGTTGAACATGAAATGCTTTTCTAGTTCTGCATTTATTTATTTATTTTTCAAATGTATCAAAAGTTCATTCCTGTGAATTAAAAAGAAATACATTCGTAATTTGCTATAATTTTACAGTAATGCTATTTAATTCAAATGTTAGATTTGTTTAAGTGTATCTGAGAAAGTGAGATATAGCATGAGTTAAATGGTGTGCCTTCATTTGATGAAGAAGAATATGAATTTGAGACTGCTTTTAAAGCAAAGATTCTTTATGTTGGATCTATCTGTTACCACAAACTGATTTTGTGTTTTTTGTAAAAGTAAGTCAATAAATAAATTAAAAAATATATGTAACGGTAAAATATGGATGTAAAGTATTTGACCACTTCTGGGTATATTTATTCCCATTCCAAAATTCTCCAAACTTTTCTTGCTTGAACACTCTAAAGTCATCTGCAAAGTGTTTAATTTTATTGCCTAGCAATTTTAGAAGCCAGATGTAAAATCTGCTGCTAAAAAGGTAGATTGTAGGATGTAAAATGTAGAATTAAAACAAAAAAAAGGCTAGAATTCAGTTGATGATGACAAATAAATTTTTTCAGAGTCATTAGACGGTAATATTTGTTTTTGACATCTTGGAAATCTTGATTCACTGCATTTTCCATTTAAAGGCCACATGCCTTCTGTTTGTGGAAACGCTTAAAGCCACAGACTCCGCCGACTCTTCTCCTTCCATTGGACGCAGTCACTCAGCGTCCTTATCAGGAGAACAAATTACTCCACTTATTACCTTCACACGCACACCCCCCCACACACATACATGCACACACACAGATTCCCAAGTAGATCTCAAGGATGGCAAAGCTGCTACTGGAACAACGTTTGTCTTGGCGAGTGCCTTTCCCTCTCAGAATCTAATTATTTGCAGCAGCTGCTTGTGCTCTTGATTGTAGCACAGAAAAGCTACAAACTCTTTAAACTCTTCTCCTCTCCTCTGAGCTGGCAGGAAACTCAGTGTTTTGAAACCCCCCCGAAGTCGATTCACTGTGCCCTGGGAAGGCTAATCAGAAATCGAATCCAAACACTGCCGGGTGAAACTCGAGTGAGGTGTTGGGTTTGTAGATCAGTCCTGTCATGACCGAAATATTGAGGTAAAAAAGGCTCTCCATCACTTTCTACACTTGCCTTTCAGTAACACGCTCCGACAGTGCCAAAGCATTCAAATGAAGGCCAACGGTTTTACAGTTATTGTGCCCGATACAAGCCACCGACTCTGAATGGAGCCACATCATAACTTTGCCATTTAGTAAATCTAGGTCAGGGGATAAATGCTCTGGGCTTTGGTGGACTGTTGACTGATTGGATACAGGAAACCTTTTTTAATTGATCAATAAAATAAGTCTAAGTTAATATTATAGACTTAGGTTAAAACTTAGAACTGAATATACATGAGTTACACCTTTATATTCCCTCTCAGATTAATAAAAAAAAAAAGGAAAAAAAAAATCTGGCATATCTTGCACCACACTTAAGAAAATGTTATCTTTATTAGCATGTGTCACAATTTGTAAGCTAATTTGGGGAACATTCATTTTTTCCCCTCTTAATAATATGCCTACCTATTATTCACTGAACTACTTGTAGCCCACGTTGACAATCTTATGGGGGTACTTTTAAATTCTCCAAGTATCAAGCAGCGAGTGTAGCTACGGCTGGTTTACCAAGATAAACACACAATCTCACACAACAGCAGCTTTCACCCATACAACACCCCTCTCCTCTCTCAGACTTTCACAGCTGCACAATCTCCATTTACAAAACACCTCATGCACGGTGCCTGGAGCTGGGTATAAATATTATACATCATATTGCCACTTCACTGGCAGGTCACTCTTCTCACTTGACTTGACTTAAATAGCCAACATGAGTAGTACATTCCCCCAATTTGCTGCATCTCTGCGCACTTTTGACAATCTCTCCAGAGACAACGACTCATCTATTTAGTCTTTGCTGACACAATTTGCCAGAATTGCTCTCGGGGAGAAGTTTTATTAAAGAACTCATCACGACTGAAGGGAGGGGATATGGAAGTGGCACCCAAAGTTTTTGAGGGACTACACTGACTATAGTCAGTATAATCTGAGATGTCTTAGTCAAAGATGTGCAAAGAGTTAAGCACATCTTTGACATTAGAAAAAGGTTCACAATTCAGTAATAATTCAATTAGAAATACTCCAATGTTTTGCCATCTGATATCCGTTATCAGTTTTCTTTTAAGTTGGATTTTTTCTCTCAAATACAATGGTGTCGAAAGTCAGTCATCAAGAGTTTATATCTTGCAAGATTCAGTCCTTTTCCTAGTTCAACACATCTGACTCAAATGATGATGAATCATTAACAGGCCTACGCAGAACTTGTCGAGGAGGTAGTTGGACCATTTTAATCAGTTTTGTTGACGTAAAGACGGATCTAAAACTGCGAGGACACCAAGCATGGAGGACTGGAGACGGACAGGCATGCTCTAAAATCTAATGTTACTGAGGTGTGTACAAAAAAAAAACGTGTACTGCAGGTTTCTTGACAGAATCCAATAAAACATGAAGGAATTTCACGATTTTCCTCATTTATGCACATTTCACAGATTTTTATTTAATTCAAAGAGTAAAAGCTATTGGTTGGCGTGGTTGTTGGATGTTTTTAGTACCGATACAGTATTGTACAGTAACTGATCAGAGTCAACTGAGAGAAAATTGGCAGACTGATTGGTGTGCCTCTAAGTATAATTATTCAGAATCGCTATAACAATAAGACACAGGGAAGAAAAACAGTTTTTTTTCTACTCTCTCTCTCTCCATCACATCACAACACTCATCTGCTTCAGCAGGGAAACTGATGCTATTTTGCACTATTTGCTTGAGTGATACAATGTCATGATATTTTGACAAAACTAAACTTATAGCATATTGTCTGACTCTTATAATGTGTTATGAAATGATGTAAAGAGAGTAATTACATACAAATGTGGATTTTACAACTAACGAAATATAATCAAACATCGAGGTCTCTAGTTTTCTAGATGAGAAAAGATTTATTACATTCACTGAAGCTAAGATTCAGTTTTAAGACCTTATGCTTTAGGCAAACTGAAATTTTAACAGGTGAATGCTTTTGCATTGGGGAAAAATGATATTAATGGAATGTGGTGCCCTCTAATCCCTTGAGACAGAGGAATTTGCGACGGAGGGAATTCCTGTCATTCAGGGAGAAAACTATGAAAACCTTGCACACACACGCACACAAGGGCTGCGGTACAAGCAGTACACAGACAGACTGCGAAAACAGCGCTGCCCACTGCCACTACATATCTCTTCTTACAGAGTCAGACTGTTAACTGAGTCACAGATGTTCTGCAAATGCTTTACAGAAGAGGGGAGAAATTCTGAAAAACTAAATTAAGAAATAGTGGGAAAGTTGTGTAGTACCTGGTAGGCAGTAGGCAAGGAGTCCTGTCTGAGGTTTATCCTCACGTTCTTCACCAGACCTCCCTTTCCTCGTGGAGGAGTTTGTCTCCTGGTGCTGGGATTTTGAGTTTCAAGTGTAGAAGGAGGAGGAGGGGGGACCACACAGCTCCTGGAAGACAACCTCTCTCCTCTAATCCTCGCTCCGATGTGATGACACTCTCTAACCTCGACCATCTGTTGAAACACGTCCCGGAGAAGTCAGCACCACGCTTGTGTCAAGAGCCCCACTCCCCCTACCCAATCACAATCCGGCTGCTGGGTGGCTCCTCACTGCCAGGAGGCAGGGACAAGGACACGGGACAGCGCAGAGAGGGAGAGACAGACGCACACACTCACACGCAGTACCACCCCCACCTTGTATGGACACTATGAACTGAGAGCAAGAAAACCCCCCAGTCATCGTAACCCGAGAGGCAACGTAGACCAACAGGAAGAGCGAGAGGAGTGGAAACGGGAGCAATGGGAGGGGAGCAGGAGTTGGAGGAGAAAAAAAAAAGAGGACACATTCAAACAGTAGAGGCAGAAAAGGATAAACTATTTGTTTCATCTATGTCATCCTGATGAAAATATTAGAGTGCGGCACACACACAAACTATTTCACCCCCCGTATATTGACCTTTCCACCTCCCACTCCTCTCTCAGCAGCCACAGGGTATGTGGTCCTGAGAATAAAAGTTACAAATGCCATAAAAACCCCCATTGGCTTCATGGTGGGAATGTTGGCACTAAACTGTTACATCTGCAGGCACAGGAGCGCTCGCACCTTAGTGTGATAAATTCTTACAGTCCCCAGGCTGCATTCCTGCCCTTCACCGCCTTTTGCCTTGAATTAGAAGGAAGGTTAGAGGAGGAGACAATAAAATTACTAAGCTAAAGTAAGAGTGAGAAATTATCAGAGATAAGAAGTCACAGTTTGATTAATTACTTCCAGCACCATTACTGCAGCATTAATTCAGCATTGTGGAAAGACAAAGAAAAAAATTAGGTGAGAAAGTTGTTGCCTTAATCATTTAGTAGAACCACTGTGCCACTTAAGGACCCATTACAGGAGGATTACGAGGAACTGATGATATTAAGGAGAGACTTCACAGGCAAGCACTCACAAGACAATTTCCCCCTTGAAAAGGAACACCATCAACAGTGAGCTAATCAAAGGTGTTAAATACAATTTGTTTTTTAAAAAAACAATTTTTTTAAAAGGGTTTGTTTCTATTCTATAAAAACAATCTCTGTTTGAAGTTGTTTTTTTGAGAAATACTGGAAAAGCAGCAATCAGAAATTGTATTAATTGAGAGTCTTTTATAAGTTTTTATAAAATGGAGATTTTTTTTTTTTTACATTTTCTTCATTCTAGTGTATTCAACTCCATCCTCAAATCCCAATACAACCGCAAAATTCAGCATTACTGGCATCCCATACAGAACTGAGTAATCAGTGGCAGAGATCTCAGGGTTTGCAGTGCAAAAGAAGTTCAAAGACAGTTTCTTCTCGCTTCCAAATGTTCAAAAAAGTATCACAACAATACAAGAACAGAGTTATATTACGTAGGACAGCTTTGTTTTATTCATGCCGACCACAGAAGCATTTCACTTTTTCTCAAATTGCATACACCTTTTTAGTGGCTTTGGAAATAAACACCTAAACTGTTGCTGGTCAGTGCAGAACAAGCAGGCAGGAAAACGACTCAAGAGAAAGAGTTGACTGGATTGGATATTTTCCAACTGTTCCTATCAAAACCTGATTTATTTTTTCTTTTTAAAGAAAAAAAGTAATATCTTCATCGCATTTTCAACAGTGGTATGTTTTCATTTTCACGGACATCATGCCCATGATTTTGGTTTCTTTTGTTTCCAGTTCAACCAACTGTTCCCAAGGCAATCGACCTCCATTTAGAACAGCTTTGTTTTATGCCCGACTTTTACCAGTATAAACAACAAAAACAGCAAAAGTACAAATAGAAGCACCAGCACAAGTTCAGCTTTCCATTATAGCAGCCTGAATGAACAAATAAAATACTTCATTTCAGTTTGTCCATCTCCAATAAATAACTCCTTTATAACAAACTAAGTATCTTTTCAGTCTTCATCCAAAGTAAAATAAAATAAAAAACTTCCACACTGAAGTTGAAAGTTCAACTGATTCCAGTCACTAACCAATCTCTGTTTGTCTCTAATAAACACCAGTAGATTCAGATGAATTTACGGTCATTAGTAAATACTTTCAATATTTTTTTCCATTTTCCTAATTATATATAGACCCAAAACCCTTTAAACCTTTTCTTTAGTCACAAAAAAAAGTCCTATGTCATGCAGTAATATCCCCAGGATGCATGTGGATCAGTGTTATAGCTTTATTTAAAAATAAGACCTAAACAAAAAGCCCAAAGATAGAGTCGTCCTTTAAAGTCGATGCTCAAAGTTATGTTCCCCTTAGGCGTACATTAAACTAAATAAGACCACATGAAACTTTCACCAGCTTGTACTGATGTTGGAAACAGAGACAGCAGTGAGAATGAGTCAGGCCCTTGGGGAGAAAAAAAGTGCTCAAATTAGATTAGCTAAATTCACAAAGACCGTCCCCTCGGCCCCTCCTGCATGGCTACACACAGCCTAACCCACACCTCCAACCCCAAGCCCCATTCTCACGGCCGAGAGGTTTCCAAAAGAGCCTGCAGGACGGCCAGAGGCGACCGAGATCTCTGTTCTCTTTACTGGATTAAAGGTGGCTGGCGCACTGGGGGAGAGGGGCACATCTGTAAACATCTTAAATCCACACAAACTAAGAAGAAACGAGGCTCTGTTTCAATAAAGAAAACATCCAAGTAAGTCCTTCATGCCTTTAAGATTTTATTGCTTGCTGGCATTTTGATTTATTCAAAGGCATATCATCCTTTTTCTGATTTAATCTTTGTTTTCCATTTTCACAACCACCGATGGGCACAAAGGCAAAAGCAGGAGGAGGCCTTTAAAATTGGACCTTATAAATGACTGAATGACCTGCAGGGGTTCAGCAGTACCCTATTCACTCTTCTCTCCGCATGCTTACTTCAAAGAGTTTTCCAAAAGCCCACCACATGGTTATCTTAACATCTGACATAAAGTTGCCATTAAACTGAATGATTTCCCCTTATTTTATATTTCTCTGATTGGGTCGCTCATATAGTAGCTCATTTGTCTTGTGCTCCATTATTAAGCTGAACATAGGCTTTCGCTGACCCCCCCGCCCCTCCTCCCACCTCCAAACTGCCTCCCTCCAGCTCTCCAGTCATCGGTTGGGCTTGCAGGTGCAGGCAGAGGCCGATGTTGGGGGGCTCCTCGGTTCACTAGCCCCATTCTCCATGGCTGAATGAGATACATCGGGGCTGTCATAGCTATGATGCAGCCTCTGTGCCAGTGTAGCCTGCCAAAGTGAAGGCTTTCGGGATGCAGCCATAACATGAGTGAGTGACAGAGTCTAGCTCTGCATAGCATCAGTAAAGAGCTCCGACACTACAGCTTGTGATAAGTAATGAATTGTTTAACTAGACAGAGTTAACAATGTTGCATGGATTGATATTGTGATAATACATTTGCAATATTTTGTGATCCCCAAGTTGCATCCTAAAAGGTGAACTAAATCGCTACAAACTCCAAGCATCGGTCTCACACTCTGGCAGAAATTACAAATTTGTTGGACTGACCAACAGAAAAGACAATTCACCACTAAGACTCTCCACCTGGCTCTGATTGGTTGTTTCGTATGGAGTCGTGTATTTCTGCAGTTAGCACTGGGAACACTGGGAAATGGCAGAGAAGCTCAGTTTTTTTCTGTCACATCAGATACTGTCATGACAGTGACAGTTTGGACTAATAATAATAATAATAATAATAATAATAAAACCATAAACTTTGCATCTTCAGCTTTAGCCACAATTATATACCAAAACCTATTATGTATTTTAATACATAAAAATACACAAGACCTCCAACTATTTTGGAGGGAGTCATACCAATGTTTCCAAAATATCAATGTACATCTTACTTCACCATAAAAGAAAACCCTGAACATTTTTAAATATTAAACTAGATATGTTTCTGCATTTTTTAAATGCTAAATTGTTATTACTAAAACTTTATCTCATTCAGTCACATTCATCCTTTGTCCAGGTTCCAACACAATGTATAAATAATGGGAGCTTTAATTTTCTGAAGACCCCCTTAGTACTGGTGAATCCCTTACTAGCTGTCATCAAACAATCACAACATCAAAGTCTTTAAATTGTTAGACTTGTTCTTTATTCTGTTTCAGGGCCCTCACAGCTGTCTTTAACAATGGAACAAACAACTTTTCATGCTTTCGCAGCTTTTCTTGGCCGATTGTTATAGGACATGATCCCATCTGGAGCTGTACCATGTAGCTACAGAACAAGAATTGATTTTGACCTCTCAGAATATCTTTCCCACTTGAAAAAAGTACAGCAGTGTTGAAACAAAACAAAAAAAAGAATCACCTGTAGCTACAAATCAACAGTATCCCCTCTACTAAACAATAATGCATTCAACAATACAATAAATTTCTCTGAGCAGTTGTTACATCAAAGTCCTCAAGCAGTCTCAGGAAAACTTAAATAAGTTACACTTAAAAAAAAAATAAAATAAAAATCAGCTCAAAAGGTATTTGTTTACACTAATACTCTTTATGAAACAAGTCAACACTTTGTTGACCACTAAAAAGTTTGAACCCTGGAAGACAAGAGGAGAAAAAAAAAGCAGTGATTGTTGCTGCAAAGTCAGAGTCCTGCTCCTTCCTGCGAGAGGCTTGTGAAAGTCTCATCCTCAACAGGGTTTTGCCCCGCTTCCGGAAGCCTAACTTTCTAATCCTCTCAGGCGAGAAGGTGAAAGGCAGGAACAAGGAGAAAAAGAAGGGGGGCATTCAATGGGTCGGAAGGGGCTATGTATACTACTACATCCAAAATGCCTGGTTGAAAATAATCCTATAAAGCATGCCGCCGGTAGCCTGTGGAGAGTGAATATGAGGATTTGCGTTGAGCAGATTGGCTGTTCAGTTGTCTCTTTAGAGGCATGATGAAGGCAGACCTTCAGCTGTCAGTAGCCGATCGAGACAGCCTTACAAAAATCCTCAGTTTCAATAAATAAATACATAACAGCTGTTACACAAACTTAGCAGCAGCAACACCGATGTCCACATGGCAAACTTGGCACACAGGCCACCTTCATTAGAATACAAACTTTGTTTCCATGGCTAGAAAGATGAAACACAGGGATGTGACTGTGGCTTTTTAACAGGGTCTTGTTGGGTTACTGGACATGGGGGGGGAAGCAGCACGCCTGCATGTTATTTGTGATTCGCACGCGGGTGGGAAGAGAAGTCTTTCAATCTGTGGCTGGACCCTGTTTCTTCTTACTTGGAGAAAAATCAGGAATATGAATGGTTTCAACCACATGACCCAAATTAAGGGCCACACAGCGCCACTGATCATTTATATAGGAATAAACTCAAGAGCACAGTAATCCCCTGAACTGAGTTTATTTGAACTTTATTTAAGCTTATTTTACTTCCCTGGGTCTTTCCCTCATAAACCAACCACTTCACCAGTTTTTTTGTTGCTTTATGTCAACATTCATTTATCCCCACTCTGAGGACAGTTTTTTTTTTCCCCCCAACTGTAAGACTCAAGAAGGACAGCTTTCAAGAGGAAAGACCAAAGGAGTCAGGTCTCAAACAGGTGCAAATTCCAGTAATGCCTCCGCACACTTGGACACTATTGTGTCTATAAAACTCGGCCAAGCAGTGCATTGAAGGTTATACCAAGCAGAGAGGTCTGACAGGTACACCTGCTTTCATTCACCAGGAGAAATTGTTTTTCATATTTAATTTGTGTGTGGGAATGTGTCAATGTGAGTCTGGGGGACTTTAAAAAAAAGTTCACCATCAATATAGACATGGCTTAAAGTTGTAGGCCTCCATAAGATTTCATTTGACAAAATGTTCTGCTTCAGATATTTTAAGTTTGTGGTTTTTGTTGCATTGAAGTTCAACAATAAACATCAAAATTTCTGCAATTTGCTGTAATATATTGGACATCAGCTTCTAGGCCTCCTCCTGGTGACACATTCTTGCTTTACTGTAAATTTTAAATCACTCTGCATTACCACAAGTAATGTTGCACAAGTAGCAACATTATGCTTTAGCTTAATCAACTTAGAAGATCAACTCACTTGTTGTGCTTTCATTGCTGCCTGCTATCCTTTTTCTTTTCTTTTTTTGTACCCCTCCAGGGGATCTTTTTGTGGGCTCTAGTGTCCTTTATATGAAAGTACGCTGACAGGAAAGGGGGAAGACATGCAGCAAATATCGTCGGGTCCGGGAGTCGAACCCGCGACGGCCGCGTCGAGGACTCAAGGCCTCCAAACATGGGTTGTGCTAACCCCTACGCCACCACGGCACGCCCACTGCCTGCTATCCTTAAATTTCGTGGTGATTCTACAAACAATTTCTTTAGTCAGCATCCCTACCTGGAGCTCCTCTGATGCAAAGATGATAACGGCAACAAAACATGTTGCAACATATTTTTGTGACGGTAATCATAGTTAATAAATTATATTTTCAAGCACCACTTGGCTCTAAATAAACTATTCTTTTCTTCCACAGGTCATCATCAAAATGATCTAGCAAGCTAATTTGTGTTAGGGCTAACACAAGCTTAAAACACGCTGCGAATAAATTTCTTGATTTAATGCGAGTATTTGGTGTTGCAATCAATGCAAACAGCCACAATAAAAGACCAAACAAACATTTGTGATCTTCTGGTTTCCAGGTTCAAAGCTTTTGGCCAAAAAAACAACCTGAGCCAATTCCAAAAATAAATTCATAGCCAGACGTTGTGTGGGTGGGTGGTCATTCATTTAAAGAAAACTCCTGATAATCCATTTAAGGAGCATAACTTCCTTTAGTACTTGGGAACTGTCAGAAAGTATGTCAGAAAAACTGAAAAGACAGTATAGAGAAGGAGGTTAACGTTTATTTTCTGTGTGGTCCTCAGTGGCTGCAGAGAGCAAAATACAGACAAAGCTTTTTTTTTTAAATCAAAAAAAAGATTAAAAAAAACTTAGACCTCTGCAAACATGTCTGGGGTCGTTTGCTTCACTTTGTGACTGTACTGTTTGGCAGATAATTACCTCTTTGTTAAGGGTTTTAGAAAGGCTCCCCTGACCAGGAACCAAACTGCCTTTCTTAGGGTGTGAGTGAGAGTACACGTGCTTGAATATGCATGAGAGGAGTGATGGGCCTTCTGATCCATTCAATGCTGCTTAGCTGGCCTTGTCCTCTTTTGACAAGGCGGCGGCATACGGTGCTATTCTCATTTATTGGCACCCGTGGTAAAGCTGTGGAAAAAAAGTCTGAAAATAAATTCAGCTCTTTTAGCAGCAGCATATACTCTCACCGGAAAAAATATAAAGTACATTCAAACAAATTAGATATACTGCTAAGAAAATTAACAAAATCACCAACTATCTTTAAAATTGGTAGCCATTCCCAGTGTTAAGTGCGCTAGAGGATTCATTAAACACCAAGCTGTGTTCCATAAGGAAACAGGGTTGTTCAATGTGTTAATGGCACAGGTGATAAAATTGCTAATATGCACAGACATAAAATGACAGAATTGCAGAAAGAAAGGTATTCTTCACGAGGTCCATGTCAAGTTTGAACATAATCAAAACTGGAGGTAGCAATCTAAAAGCCTCTACATAGTCTGGCAAATTCAATACAGATTCAGTTTTTAAAACTACAACCTTCAATGTATTTTAATTGGAATTTGGTTGCATCAAACAAAACACTAGGGTTTGAAAATTGTACAAAGCAAATTATATGGCACAACAGCAAGCCAGCGAAGACATAGCCATCCATCTAAACTGGCATCCTGAGATGCAGCTGAAAGACCCGAGGTTAATCTGAAATAGCAACACACATCCACAACTCAGGTGAGAAAGTCTGTTGGCATGACAACTATTACTTGTGAACTTGACAAATATTGCTTTTATGGAAAAGGAAAAAAGGCAATTATTGGAAGAAAACCATACAAAGCTTGTTTTGTAGGAGAGGGAGCATAGCAAACACTGGTGTTGGCCTAAAGATTTGCTAGACAGAACAGTTCCCTTCTATTTGAATGCTGTATGTCATGACTTGGTCACTCAGTTGGTAAGGGATTATCTGCTGGCAGTTAGTAAACAACCCTCAAAACAATTCACACTTTTTTTTTTATGTGTCATTCCACAACTCTGCAATAACATCACAAAACAGAGATGCCACTATCTTCAACAACCTGTAAGACCCAGCTCTACCAAGAGCCTTTCCTAGCTTAGCACTTGCCATCTGCTTTGCATTCTGTGCAATGAAAAAGTTAATAGATTATGGGTAATAAACCGTACTTATGAAGCCCAAGTTTGAATAGTCAAGCGAGTCAAAAAGTCTCAGAAATCACCCATAAATTATGCTCTATGCCCTTCAACATCATATCAGGTTTGAACCCCATGTTTCTGGCATCTTCATTATGATATTAAACAATAGTGTTCCATGTCAAACATTAAGCTGGTCTTCTTGCATCAGCAGCCAAATACAAATCACATTCTGAAGGGTTTATAACCAAGAAGTCAAAGGAAAACTTTGCAGCTGGCACTGTAAGTGGAGAAATCTAGATCAATACAAAGTCAAAGGGCCTTCACTTCTGTGTTTTTGCAACCTTAGTTAAGGCATCATAAATTCATCCCAGATCATAAAACACCTAAAAGTGAGCCCTTTTGCACTGCATTTGACTGACAAGGCCGCTGTGTTTCAAATTACTAGCAGGCACGCAGCAGGCAAATGGAGCACTTGGCTTAGATGTGTTCGTATGGCGAGCGAGTTTCACGAGAGCCAAACGTTTGGAGTCAATTGTACAGGATATGCAAGTACTAGTCATGAAAGCCATCTGGAAAGGAGCAGAAAAGCCACTATTTACAGCTATAAATAGAACAAATAAGACTCACAATTAGAGTGATAATCCCTCAACAATGTAGTGGCTTTGTAGCATTACAAACTGTTCCACATTGAGATTGAGAAAAACATCCTGTTCCATCTAACAAAAAACAGTACAGCTGACCCCGAGTACCCTCACTGTATCTAGAGTGTTCTGGGTGGCAGACATGACCTTTGACCTATACGTGAGGAGTGAGAGGTCAAGGATTAAAGGGATGCGACACCTAAAATGCAGAGTCTCACTAAATCTCTCTGCAAGAGTTCCCTTTAGTATGAAGAAAAGGAGGCAGGAATCTGCTCTAACAGAGAAAATTAATGATAGTGTAGTTTATTTTGTCATTTTTATAAACCATCCTTATCCACGAAGAGCACTTAAGCAAAAACATCAGCTTGAATTTATTTGAGTTGCTTTAATATCTTGTTTTGGTAACCGGTTAAAGCCATTAGCAGTTTGTTTATTAAATGTGAGTCTTTATCTCTCCAGATGTCCTTTTGTTGGAGGCAAATAAAAAGGAGCTAGTATAATTGCTAACCTGGCATCGGTTATCTCCAGCTCTATTTGAACAAATACATGGCAAAAACCTGTTTTAAGAAGTGCTATTAAAGCCAGGTCTTTTTTCCCCCAAAGTGTTTTCTCTGTGGCATTGTGTTTGTTCCTTCTTGCTTGACATGTGGCAAAATGCATGAGACTTTATTACTTCCTGTTTAAACAAAGTCGAGTCAGGTTCGCCCACACTTAAACACAAAAAGAAGAATAATGTAAGCGCAGGGGAGCAAAAAGGTACCAAGTCCCTAACAAACAGACAATTGTGAGAAAATGAAAGAGCAGCTATTTAAGTTAGCAGCCAATGTAGTGTAAAAATCCTCTCAAGTTGACAAAAACATTCATTACCTTCATCATAGTTTTTGCAGTGCAATGCAGCTGGAAACTATCTTTAAGACTTTCAGGATAAGGCATCTTACTCTTGGCTGATTTGTTATCCGTCTTCCAACACAGCATGAATAAAAGGAAAACCGTTTTATCTTCAAAACGTCATTCTTACAGGGCAAAAATCATGACCAGGTTTAATAAAAATCTTTTAAAAATGCTAAAGAATACATACAGTACATTGACTAAGAAAACTTTTATTTTGAATATGTAATCTATCCCTTAAAGCTTGTGTTCCAACATGCATGTAGGCAATTTTCCTTTTGAAAATTGAAAGCCAGCTGCATAGACATGGAACAGTTTAATTAAAAAAAAGTACATTTGAAAATTACATTTAGTCATTTTCAAATAGAAAGAATGCAGACATTGCATTACTCAGTAAAAATGCTGTAGAAACTATATAGTTGGATGGACCGGTCAGAGCAACTAGTCAGGATCCAAATGAGAGTGAAGGTAAAGTTTTTTTTTAAGTTACTAAAAACTACATTATACGTCTGAAGTTCACAGACTATACGGCAACATCTACTTGTCCATCATACCCTAAATAAAGACTAATATATACGGTAGTCTTAAGATAAATCATCTTGTTATTGTAATGTCAATCTTATTTGAGTAAAAATAAAACATGAAGAAATTGTACAGAAATTGAAATGAGTACTTCCCTTTAACAGCTTCAAAAGTAGTTTTGTTCATAGATTACACAAATCACTTTCTCACTTGTGTTTGATTAGGGCTCATTAGATTTCATCCCCAAGAGACTCATGTGACCAAAAGTAGAATAACGACCAAAATAAATGCAAAAACACTATAACATTAAGTTTGCATCAACTGTATGTAATATAATAACTACAGTAAAGCATAAAATTTCAGGGCAACCAGGTCTGTTCTTACACTATGTTTTTACAGGTTCTTTCAATAACCTTTAACAGGATGGGGTGAGGGTAAATAATTGGGGAGGGTGTTGTAACTTCAGAAAGTTATTTCCTCGCATTACTCCTCATGACGAGCCAGTGTGTTCTGGGCCATCACCTTAGGAGATGAGAAGTCTGGCAGTAAAAAAAAACTCAAGGTAGGCTAAGATGATGAATTGTGTGAAGGCTGATTTATCTGTGGCCTAAGTTCTTTTCATTCCTCTATACCTCCCTGTTTCTTTGAATCCAGCTGAGCTGAAAGCTGTTGTGTTGAAATAGGCAAGGCAAGGCAAGGCAAGGCAAGTTTATTTATATAGCACTTTAAAACAGTACCACTGACCAAAGTGCTGTACAATCACAAAATTAAACAAATAAAAACAAAATTAAAACACATCAAAACCAACAATGCAGTGACGTAAAACACTCTATATAATACATAAACATACCCAGATAAATACAGAAAAGCAGCATCTCAAACCGAATCAAAGGCCAACCGAAAAAGGTAAGTCTTAAGAGCAGATTTAAAAATTGCTAAAGAGGGGGCCTGTTTTACCAACATAGGTAAAGAATTCCAAAGTTTGGGAGCTGCAACAGCAAACGCCCTGTCTCCTCTCTGCCTCCTGGAAGTCCTCGGCACCTCCAGGTTCATTTGGCTCGCTGATCTAAGAGCTCGAGGAGGACAGTGTATATGTAGCAGCTCAGAGAGATAGGAGGGAGCAAGGCCATTTAAAGATTTAAATACAAATAAAAGAATCTTAAAATGCACTCTGAAATGTACTGGCAGCCAGTGCAGAGAATATAAAATCGGGGTAACATGTTCTCTCTTCCGCGATCCAGTTAAGAGCCGAGCAGCCGCATTCTGGACCAGCTGAAGACGGGACAAAGAAGACTGGCTGACACCCACATATAAGGAGTTACAGTAATCCAGTCGTGTTGTAATAAAAGCATGGATTAATATTTCAAAATAATCCACTGGTACCATATTCCTAATCTTAGCAAGCCGCCTCAAATGGAAAAAGCTCGTTTTCACAACGGCACTGATTTGTTTATCCAACTTAAAATTTGCGTCCATTACAAAGCCCAAATTTGTAACAAATGGCTTTACGTAATGTGATAGCGGACCCAAATCCACAGGAGTGGACTTGCAGGTAGTACCAGGGTCAAAAATAATAACTTCCGTCTTTCTTTCATTAAAATTCAAAAAATTCAGAGCCATCCAAGTTTTTATGTCATCAAGGCACTCCATTAAAATTGGTACTGTATTGACTCCCTTACGATTGAGGGGCACATAAATTTGTGTATCATCCGCATAGCAATGAAAAGCAATATTATGTTTCCTAAATATTGACCCAAGGGGAAGCAAATATAAAGAAAACAAAAGAGGTCCAAGTATCGAGCCCTGCGGTACTCCACACAATAAAGGAGCAGACGATGATCTAAAATCATCTATGTCAACACAGAAAGACCTATCCGTCAAATACGACCTAAGCCACACTAAGACTGTGCCTTTGAGACCTACATAATGCTCTAAACGGGAAAGTAAAACATCATGGTCCACCGTGTCAAAGGCTGCAGTCAAATCTAAAAGAACTAAAATCACTGGATCTCCAGCATCAGTAGCCAAAAGGATATCATTAAACACCCTCAACAATGCAGATTCGGTGCTGTGTAAAGTTTTAAAACCAGACTGAAAATCCTCAAGAATATTATTTACATCGAGATAGGCCTTTAATTGATTATAAACAACTTTCTCTAAAATTTTAGACATAAATGGAAGCTTTGAAATAGGCCTAAAATTAGATAACAGAAAAGGGTCTAAGCCAGGTTTTTTGATCAGCGGTTGAACTAATGCCTGTTTAAAAGGTTTTGGAACCACACCAGTGATCAGGCTACTATTTATAATAGCCGTAATAGAAATCCCTAAAACAGGAAGAACCTCTTTAAAAAGTCGTGGGGGTAAAATGTCAGCTGCAGAACCTGAGGCCTTAAGATGACCTACAGTCTCATGTATTAAAGACAAAGTAACAGGTTCAAACTGAGACAAAGCAGTGGAGCATTTGACAGCAGGGTCAGAAGCTGAACACATAATATTGGCCCTAACACCAGCCACTTTGTCCTCGAAAAAAAACGCGAAATTTCTCACATACCTCCAGAGATGGCTCAAAGCCCGTATAATGCGGAACATTCAAAACGCTATCAACAATATGAAATAATAAGCGAGGCTTGTGACGATTAAGTAAAATTATATTTGACAAGTGCTCCCGTTTGGTGCACTAAATCATGTCCACTGCTGGTGCGGAAAAACAATCTGGCAAAAGATAAACAAGACAAAATGATAAATTATACAAGTAAACCATAAAAAAGCATTGGGACCGACTGATTTGTTTAATAATTAATCCAATTCACATTTAATTTGCTCATATTTAAATGGGTAAATCCTGTCTTCAAATGTTCAGTTATTTGGCGCGTTTTGCTCCAAATTGCTTCAGTCTCACGTAAAATTAAGTTCTTTTAAAGGAGTGGGTGTATTATGTATTTTCAGGGCACTATTTGTAGTTGCAATTTACAGCACAATCAAGTAATTATGTTGTCTGATGTACTGTATGTATCAAAAATAAAATAAAGTTGACTTTGCAGTTTGATGCCTTGAAATTGGCCTCCATCTCCAAGAACCTCCTTTTCTTTCCAACACAACCGTCCTTCGTTGCGTTGAACCTAGAAGTAGCTTGTATGATTAGCTCGGCAGACTAGCCTTTTCACTAGAATAGGTTTGAGCTTTGTCCAGTTAAACTAAATAGACTTATGTCATCCTTACAAAGCAGCTTGACTCTCCTGTCTTTGCATGGCTAAAGCTTTTCAATTTTGCCCTTCTGAGATTTTCACCATGATTTGCCCTTCAGTGACTGATCTCAAAATGTCCCCAGGATCTCTTCAACAAAATGCCAAAGAAATGTTGATTGGCAGTCACCACTTATTTCTTTTGCCACACTTTTGATCACTCTACAGTACACATTTCTGCTAACAAGACTGTCAGCCTTTAGATATTCATGATGTGGAAATAACGTAGAACCACACATTGCTGTTGCACACTAAAAGGCTTGAGAGATATTTGGGAGGAGCAGCAGAGGCTATCTAACCAATTGAATGGCCAAGCCAATTAAAAAACAAATTTTATTTTTATTAAACTCCTACTGCTGTTAAATTCAGCACTTGTTTGTTCCATGTTTTGCTTTTTTTTACCCCCCACCACTGTGAAATCTGTTAGAAGGACCTCTAGCTGTAGATTTAAAAATTGCCTTGATTTGTGTAATTTTCAGGAAAAAAATGACCTGAAAATTCAAGGTCAATAGGACAAGAATCAACTGACTGATTCTGAACAATTGCTGTCAATGTTCAAAAGTGTTCTCTTGTGTTTTCCATCTGTATATGTACAGAAAGACCAAATACATTTCTGACATTAACATAGCTGTCAAGATTATAATTTTTAACAACAATTTAATTATTGTATTTTTTTTCTTCTGTTTAACTGGACGCTCAATCTCTGTTAGTTATGTAACGCATTTCTCCTGGCATGGTTACCATTGCAAAGATGGTAAATATCATTTATAAGGGACAAAGCTGATCCCAATAACAAGAGTGTCCTGAAAACCGAGCCACATGCTGATCAAACATTAATGTCAACTATAAAAAACAGAAAATACTTGATCTCCCTTTGTAGATGCAGAACAGACTTTTTATCTTGTTATACTTGCAACTTGTTTTCACTTCAGGCATCTGTCTGGCAGCATTTATAATATTAGTGGGACGTAATCGTTTGCAGTCCTCCTGGTAACCCATCGCTCTCTCTCACACACCTAAAACATCTTCCAATAAGAAGCAGATTTCACCGAGCACCAGTTGTGGTCCAACAGCTCTCAGTGATTTTCTTTTAACCCCAGTGCTTGTTTTGAAACCTCCAGGGGGACATTGAGAAATGAAATGCAAGTGCTGTCAAATGCCCCCTCCAACCCCCTTTCCCGCCGCACCTTCTGCACATTGCCCTTCATAAGAGAGCCCACGCAGCCCATGGTGGGGAAGTGAATCTCACTTAGCTAAATTGACCGTGTCTCATCCCTCACTACCTACTGTTCCCATGGGGAAGATGAACTCCACCAGGTGCCATTTGGGGTTTACAGAGTCCAAAGACTTCTCTTAACTTCTTCCACACTCACATTCCTACTGCAGAGGTGAAGACTGTATAGCTTCAGTCAACGCCTTACCAGCACCAAACCGTGACACATTCTCTGAAGTACAGCAGAATTATTTGATGATTGATACTAAACTACTGGCACAAATCTTCCTGCAAGTGCACCCCTTCCTCTCTCTCTCTCTCTCTCTCTCTCCATTAAACATTACAAATTGAAGGGTTTGGAAGGAGGGCAAAATGTCCAGATGGCCCCAACTCAGCAGTAGCCATTTTGCAAATGTCACAGTTCTGTCCTCAGTTACCATTTACCTGAGACGGCAGGGTACTTCCCTTTAGATTTCAGCACAGTTGCTCTGATCTGTCAAGCAGAAAAATAACCAGAGGCTACTTCAAAGGCCAGGTCTCCTCCCGGCGGCTACATCCTAAATGCTCCTACCTTCATGCATCCTGGGACTAAAAGGCGTCTTTATTTCAAAATTGGTTTCATTAAGATTACCGGAATCCTTTGAGGGTTAGTAGAAAAATGGAAAATCTCTGCCCTTTTCTATAAGCATCAACTTTAATAACTTTCACGATACTTTCAGTCCTTGTTCCCTCCACTTATTTAGACATTAACTCAAAAAGCAGCTGTGAAAATGCTGAAAATATTTTTTTCAAAAAGTGAAGCACTCTTTTGAACAAGAGCCTGCTCTCACATCAGGAGCTAGCATTTGTGGTTTTTGTGTTGATGAAAGTGCACCCTGTGTGCAACAATTTTATCCTAAGAGGTATTTTAAGACGTTCAGAGGGGGACTGAGAGAAAAAGAGTCCATCAACAGTGCCTTGCAAAAGTAGTCTTACCCTTTTTATACCATTAATTTTCTTACATCTCGTCACTTTAGAATCCAAAAACTTGCATTTATTCTACTGAGTTTTATTATGATAGAGCAAGTTCGCCTTTTTTTTCTTTTAATGAAAGTCTATAAAGTGTGGTTCGTGTTTGTGTACAGCTCCATTACCCTGACATCCCTGCATGAAATCAAGAGCAACAAATTACCATAAGAAGTAATCTAATAGTTAAGGACATGTTTCTTGTACACACAGTGAACTCGTGTACAAATCATGCAGCAAATTTTATAAGTATGGTTCTAAGGAGTACTTTTATGATTAGTGATGCATTTAATCAGATATTACAATCTGCAAATTGCCCTCGAACTTATTCTGCTCTGATCAGTAACTGGCAGGTCAGTTAATAAATTTTTTCCCCTTATATATGAAAGCTAAAAATGAAAAGTACACACCATTTTAGTCCATAAAACAAAAAAAAAATCTGGTAAAATTTTATTCATTATAAACAAAGAGTTAAAAAAAAAGTTTAAACCAGTTAAAGATGCAACAGAAATAAAGTTGTTTTATTCCAGGTAACTCAAATGACTAATTCTGGCGAAACTGTAGGTCAATTGCTTATCCTCATCGTTCAGGTTAAGCCGTTAAAGCTTTGCAGCTGCAGCTTTGTTGCGGTAACAAATCCAAACTCTGTCATGTCAACTGATATAAAAGCATGGGAATTATTAGAGATCACACGCAAGAGAAGATGGGAGAACTCCAAGAGAGAGGCATTTTATCACACTCAGGTCCTGCTGTGGCTGTTCTAGAAGAGTTGGGGAGGGGAGGACTGCAGCCTCATGAAACGGCTCCTTATCTGGCCAAAGATCAAACCCTCTGGAGAGTACTCTCATTTCTTGAAATTGCTTTGACGAGCCATGTCCAGCTGCCTTGGAGAGTGCTAAGTAAGCAAGTCAAAGGTTTTATGAAACTCATGGTCAAAGAACTAAAAAGAAGGCCGGCCACCATCACATTCAAGTTCTTTTCCACTAAGTGAGGTGGTATTTTATCTAAAGCAATTGCCACAGAGATTTGGCTTCGCAGCAGCTGTTCTTGCAGATAATAGTTTTCAGAAAGGCCACCCCACAATAATAGCTCCAAGCGAATTCGTTTTCAGAAGAAGCGAATGCATTAAAGTCATCCGTCTCAGTCTCTGTGGATGCACTTCGGAGGATGGTTGAGTTATGAGTTTGGCTCGTGTTACCTGGCTCTGCTTGAGCTGACCTGAGCAGGACCTGCAGATTAAGGAACCATATGGGAGCTGATATCTGAGCCTGAGAGAGAAGAAACATTGAGGCCCAGCCAGAACAGTATTTTTACTTATTTACAGTGATGCGTGATATGCACACACACAGACATCACTCTTTAAGTCTCTTTGTCTTCGTCTGATAATTCAAAGAAAATTTATTATTTGTAGTAAAGCACAATTATCTTAGCTACCATTTTTTTTAGATCTGATGTAGCAAGGCCAATGACTATTTTTTCAGAAAGGGAGAATTAATAAGTTTGATCTAGATCTAATTAAATTTCATGATTGGGTAGAGAAGACAAATGTCACATTTCAATAAACTCACAGACTTTAAAGATGTACGAAAGTGATATTTAAATAGAAACACAAAACTAACATTGCACAACATTGGAATGATGTTGAACGATTCTGCTCTACATACATCACATCAAACAGTTACCAACCCACTGCATATTTCCACATTTTAATTTTCCCATTGGACCACTAAACCTTGACAATGCATGCAATTCACTGCTGGGACAGCTAAAACATCTTAATAATCTCAAGACGCAAGGTTTCATAGACTTCTTTTTAACCAAACCGACATGGACAACATGCATTTGGCCTTTGATCCATAATAAAATGTTCTAGCAAAACAGTTTTGCTTCAGAAACCATGGAAAATTAAAGAATGAGTGTTGTAGTTTGATCTTATTCGCTGCCATTCTTTTGTCATGTTTAATGCTACTACAACAACTACAGTGAGTTGGTTCCACACTAACATATCTCAAAGGTCAAATGATTAACCTTTCTTCAGGTTCCAAATGAGCCTTAAGAGGCGTCTTTAAGTCACTTTGATGGTGCTTCTAATTAGTCTGAGAGCTGAATCTGGTTTCCATCTGGAAAAATAAAGAATGACTCCTAATGCCATCATCAGGACCCCTGTCCTGACAGACAACACACACCGCTGGATAGATTTACATCAATTACTCTTAAAAAGACAAGAAAAACATGACTAAAAAGGCCCTTTATTAGGACAATCCATTGTCTGTAGACGATGGATTAGGGATGAGGCCACATGGCATGTCCCATTCATAAAGACATGTTTTGATTCCACGCTATTTGGTGCGGCGCGCCTTTCCAAACATTTCTCCTCAGTTTAAAAAATTAGACATGAAATTGCTCTGGCATTGACAGAGTTCTCTTGAAAAATCACAAACATATTTTTGCCTACAGTACAGTTCACCCTGAGGTCTCTGGAGATGAGTCCATGTATGTTTCTTGTGGCTTGTTTGTCTCCTCCAGACAGTCAGAAGTGATAGCAGTCCATTCCCCCCCCCCAACAAGGCTCTTCTAATGACAGACGCAGCCTCCACACGTTATGATAGGCACAGACTTTACAGCTGGTGAGTTTAACAGCTCACCAAAAACAAGAAATCAGCATCCCATCTGCTACTCGTTTCTCCTGCACATCATTAATCAAACTCCACAGATCCTGTTCTCACCACATTAGAGATTTACACGGAACCATGCTGTTCTGTGTGACATCATTGCACATTAGCAACTGAACTTAAACACGTCCAACTTCAAGTTATAATCCATCAATGCACAACACGTTTAGGCTGTGACTTTAAAACTAATGAATCTGGTTGTAAATTATGTCATTCACTCAGAGTTGAAACACCTTCAGCTATCCATCATCAATGATTTCATCAAACAATGAGATTATTTCAATAACAAAGTTTCAAGCAGTGAACACATGTTACCAAACTCAAAATCCAATCAGAAATTATTTCTTATTTTTATTTTTTTTGCAGTTTCCAAAAATTGGTAGTAATGCAAAACAGTATTTTGGCAATTTAATGGTAGTGCATGAAATCACAGCTTACGAACAAACACCACCACTTCTAACAATGCAGTGAAACATAAATGGAATGACATGTAAGATGTACAGTAGTTGTTAAATATGTTTTATAATGTTAAAATCCATCTATAAATAAATTGTTTTTGAGAATTACTCAGGTTTGAGCAAATTTACCAGAATTTGTATTTGCATTTATTTATTTGCTTAAGAAGATCATTCATTCATGAACATCTTAAACACCACATATGTAAATGCACCCAATCTCACCTGAAGTTGATTTCCATCGTTTCTTAACCTGCCAGGTGGTGCAGGCTTTATGGTTCATAAAGTAAAAAACAGAAAAAAAAACATAATCAAAAATAGAATGCAGACAACATTTCAGGCTAGCTGTCAGGTTGCAATACAGTTCTCCTTGAGGCTGTGGTAATCCCACTGCAATAATGATACATTTGGCGTTTATCAAAAACTTTTAGTGCCAAAGAAAGTTTTTGACGATTGAATTCAAACACATTATTGTTTTTTTTTTATTTTGACTTTCATTTGACCCTTAAATGTGGGCACATATTCTAATTTTTCACCATTTATAAAAATAGAGGAATGTCTTATGTTTTGATAATTTTTTGTAAAGCCAATGCAGAGAGCTTCATTAATGTTCAGCTGAAGACATTTAATACTGAAAGGTGACTATTTAAATCATTTAGCTTCTCATGTTATAAAAAAAAAAGCATACTCAGTTGTAATGCAACATATAACAAAAGCTGTCTTCAATTTGTATTCCATAAAATTCATAATTAGATAGTCTACAGTCGTGTCCACAGGGGACAACAAGCTGACAGATGAATATGGGGTCATGGATTCACACTTTAAGGGACAGTAAAAATTAAATGTCAGCAACATGGCACAAGTCTTGTTGCTGCAAATGTGCACAACAGACTTGCATGGAGTTGCCCCAGACAACTCATGCAGAGTAATGAAAGCATCTTCATGATATGTGAGAAAAATAAGACAGAAAAGGTGGATCATTCATAATATGATCAGACTAATCTCAAACATTAATTAATCTCAAACAAGTAAAGATATTTTGTACTTTACCAAAAAAGGAAGAAAAAAAAAGTTAAAAATGATATTTTGCCAGGCAACTCATTTTTGAGACAGCAGTACAAAAACATATTAGTTGAGACCTAAATCCCTAAGAAGGATAAAGTTGCTCTGTGCATGCTCTGGTAAACAAAATGTTTTCAAACTGTTTTCAGTACTGTTCAATTTCTTTGAGCAACTCTTTCAAATTCAAAAAACTCTTTATAGACAGCAGCACTAATTACAAAAGGATTAACTAAATGGAAAAAAGACTTAGTCTTTGACTTGTTGGGGAGTTGAGAAGATGTCAAGTGCCATTACAGCAAACATCTGTGATGAGAGGTTCCTAGATGATAAACTCAATGACCCCTCATCTGCATGTTTTCCTCCAAGCTGGCTGCCTGACTCTATGCACAACTTTTGTATCTCTAATCAGTTAATTTCTGATGTGCCAAACAAAATATTTTAACAGAAAATTCAAACTTTGCTCTGGGAACATCACTTTGCTGTAAATCCACAAACAGGTCTGGAGACAATTCTACATGAATAAAAGTGCATTTTAGGCATCGTCTTTTATTTCAGGGTCAGGAAAGTAGTATTAGCGCATATGGGATAGGTTCTACTGCTTAACTTTATTGTCCTGTGCCATGTAAACTGATGCACAGCGTTTGCTATTTCAAATGAGTATAAAAGCAGTCGAAGTTGGCCAGTGTGAGGAGGTGAGACTAGAAAACCACAAATCCCAGGCAATAATTCCCAGCAGAAAGACAGTAGCAGGCAGGTTGTAAACTAAAAGACCGTGTTAAGAATTATGTCAATGAAAAACACCTGTTGTTCCAGGTTTAAAACAGAGCTGTGACTAAAGAACAAAGTGCTGCGATAGGAGGGCTTCTCAGAAATGCAGTGTTTAACTAAAAACCACTCTATTGCCATCTGAAAAATTCATCTTCCCTTTTCTTCCCATTTAAGAATTTACTGCTTCAACAATGTGCTCACTGTTTAATAAGCCTTGCAGAAACATCTGGATTCACTGCCTGTCAGATCCACTCCAGTTCAGTATTTACTCATGATAGAAGAGATAAAATTTATGCATTGCAGACAACTATCACCAAAACCTATGTGTAACGGTGGATGGGTTTCTGCTATATAAATATGCCCATGACAGGATTTACAAAAGGAACTGTCTGTATGAGTCTTTTTAGTAGATTAGCCCTTTAATTGGATGAGTGGTTGAGATTACTAGATTAATACTATAGTAAAAGATAGTTTGAGTAGTATTGTTTAAACACAACTTAAATATGACAAATGTATACAAACTATCATTATCAGTGACTCTATTCATACAAATATTAGCAACATGCCAGTATCTTTATAACGTTAGTGGCATTGCCCATTTTAACAGGTAGAAAATAGGCAATATATACATATTAAGCAACTGTTGGCTGCTGGTGTCAACATAATAATTTTAAAAATATTTATAGTTTCAAAACTGAAACAGTCCTCTTAACGTAATGCCAAAGGATAGTGGAGATTTTTCAGATGTCTTCATCTGTGTGCAGCATTGTTACTGTGCACTGTCAGTCAGTCAGTCAGCAGAATAAAAGCATGCTATCGTTTCAGTAGAAGACAGATTTTGATGTTTGGATGTATTTATGCTCTAGGAAAAAAATTAAATACCAGCTCTAATGTTATTAAATGTAAATCAAGGCCACTCATAACTCCTAATATAATGCCGTTATACTGGGTACATGTTGATTGTTGAGCGCCTCACCAATTACCTAATTAGCACTGCTTATCGCAGTTTGTTACTTTTATTTATTTTTTATTAGAATAAAAAAAAAGGGCTAATGTTCAGCTTCATGCGCAACTGTAAACCACTAGTTAAATTCTCCTTGAATTCTTGGAAAACCCAATAAGATTATAAACAACAATGACATAAATAATAGGTTGTTTTTTTTAATTAAAAGAAATTAGACATTACATTTTATTTTATATTTTTAAAATACAGTAATGCAGTGGTGCTTTTATTAAATGCCATAAAGAAAAAAATCTTGTACCCGTCCATGCCCAGTCTGTACTTCTAAGTACAGACAGTCCCCAGAACTGGGATGTTTTGACGTTGAACTGGTTGACCCGTAGCTGACTGACTGATGCATGAAATACAAATAAGTGGCTGCTGCAAAGGAAACTGTAATAAAAATCACTATGTCAGCAGTTACAAGCTGCCATATAAAGAGAGGATATTGCAAGTATAACTTTTTATGCAAGACTGTCTTTAGAACTTTGTTGTACTTTTAACTTGTTTGAGGATATGGTGTTTGCAAATATTTTAATTTATATCAACATACATTTGTCATGTTTTGTTGAGCAGTCTGACCCAAAAGTAGACAAGAGAAGAACAGCCTCCAATTGCGTGTGAAGATTTGCAGAGGAACTTTTGCAGAGGAAAAATTGCATGTAAGGAACTGGTGAGCATTAGAAATGAGCAATAAATGTGCAAAGTGAAATGGGGGCTTGGAAGAAACAGATGAGGAGGTAAAGAAACTGGCTGGCTTTGACTACCGGGGAGGTGATTGAGTGACATGAGAACCGGGTGAGAGAAAAAATAAAAATAAAAAAAATCTTTGAAATGCAGTACAGCTAGACAAAGAACAAAACTGAGGAGCTGAATCCAAAGGGATCTACTACCAAAAGCTGAAAACTAGCACTAAAGTAAGAATTTAAACCAATACACAAAGAACAATACCAAATGGAGCAAAAAAAAAAAATGATGAGATTATTAAAACAATATTGTCCCAAAAATATTTAAAATTTTAGCTTATAGTTCAAAATTACCCCACAGCGTAAACAAGAGTTAACTTTAAAACTGCTCCACTGTGATGGTGGAGCTTAAATATTTCCAAACAAGATGACAAAAAAACTCGACCACTAATTCACCACAACCCAGGGAACCATTACAGGCAGTTCCTGTAGTTGGTTGGAACCAAGAACACCACATTAAGTTGACAAACCAATATAAAAGATGATGAAATATGGACTCTTTTACCCATGACCGTTAATGTGTCTCAGCCTCAAATACACTGTGCATAATTCCTGGCGAACAGAGAAGTAAAGCTGGCATCTGCGCTTGGAAATGTTTATTTATGTTACCTTTGGATGCAAAAGGCTGAACAACTGTCTGCCTTAGAAGACAGACATTGAAGCAAGAAAGATTTGGACAAGTCCAAGTCCATCTTAAGTTTTATTGTGACACTTGTAAGCAGTCCTCAGAAAGCAGGACAAGCTTGATGCACTAGGGATAGTAATTAACTCTTAAGCATGAAAGTGAATGTTTTGCTTGTCTGTTGTCATTTTTCAGCCAACTCACACAATAGCAAGTATATATGTTTTGAATTAAACTAACTTTTACCAGTGCATGCCAGTTTCATTGTGAAGATTTAACAAGTCATAAAATTTGTACTGCTTTATTCTCCATTTACAGTGCAAAGAAAATATTTACAGGACTTTAAAAAGCCCACTTGTTGCATTCCCAGGTCATGGTGTCCTCTCATAACAGGCCTGTTTTATCTTCAACAGGTGGATGGAGATCAGTCATTTTTCAGATCCCTCCGCATGACTATTAATAATCTGAACTGTAGGAATATTTCTAGGTTTAATGGCTTTTCCATCTCACTACAACCACAGTTGAAAGGCAATCAAAGCTCTACTCACAGTTTGGCACAGGATTAAACTTGGGATTTAGACAAGAATATCTTGAACTCTGGAGTAGATTTGATTAAATTTGGTGTAGCCATCCATGGTCCATTTGGATGAAAAGCCAACGAGCCATAAAGATGAATATTAATAGGTTTTATTTTTGCTCGTTTCATTTATTGCAAATCAAGAGTGTGATTACCTCAACTGTGCTTTACGATGGATTTCGCTTTTATTCTTTTTTTCCTGCCTCAAGCTTTCTTCTTCTTCTGACATTTTTTTACATTAATTCATCTGCTTTTTGAAGTCAAAATTGATTTTTTTTTTCATGTTGTATTCTTTGGTCAGGCATCACCCATTTCCTTTTTCTACCACCCAATGTTTAACACCTTCCATCCTCCTAGCAATCATACTTTACACATTATTTGCCCCACCCAGTGGTGTCCGTATATCAGGACTCACTGAGGACTTGTGTTTTCCTTAGGAAATGACTCATAAATTACCAGACTTTCCAGGCTGGCTGTGAAAAAGCCAGACAAGCACACAAAAGGATCCCTGATTAGTACAGCTGGGAGAAAAGACCAGACAGGCCAAGTCTGTAGGAACCATTTAGGAACATCGCTGTCTTGAAATGTTGAAGGAAAATATATTGATCTTATGGCAGGCGTCTGCTTATTCATTCAATTATAAAAAGGAATTTCTACTACCAGTCTGTTGTATCAAACATTGTATTAATGACATATAATATTTGATTTTTTTTTTTAACCCAGAGTACCATTTATTATTTGGTTGAAATTCAATGCTACAGTCAGGTACAAGGAAAAAAAACACTTAATGCAAATTCAACTAGAACAGGATGTAATCTATTTGTTTCAGGTAACATTTGAAAGGATACCCGCAAAAAACTTTGGGTATCTCATCTAATGTTTATTAAGAATATTCCATCTTATAAATACTTCATATTTTGCTGAGGGTTATTTTCATAAAGTGCTTTTTCCCCATAACCTTGAGGATTTTATTATATTTGTTAATTCTCAGTGATGAGGCCCTCCACCAGTTTTTGAGAACTCCCTTTATTGTTGACTAAACAGTTGTTAAGACAGGTAAAATTTTATTTTAATATTGATACAATAAAAAGTGCCATTAAAAAACAAAAAAAATCTACTGTGCTCAACAAAGCATCACCAAGACCTGATTATTGTATCTCTGTCAAAATACATTATAGTAGCGAGTCCAAAGCTAAAAATTATAGATACAGATTTTTAAATAGATTTACAGGATCGTTTTGTGCTAGAAGTTCTTTCCAAAACATATCCAAGCCATGCAGTGAGGTAATATTTGTAAACAAAATCCAAAGATGAATGGATTACCAAAATGTATGAAGTTCATATACAGATTGCCAGTTGCAGTTTTACTTTCATGTGCACTGTTAAATGACATCAAGTAAACCACATGCTTTCAACTACTCTCCTGTATGATAAAATAACTTGTTTATTCTGATCAATTTTATGCAAGTATCTTTGGGTCTGTGTAGTTCTCATATCTATTCAGTCCTAGGCTGTTTGATATTGTAAGACATGCTAAAAACAAAGTTTGCAATGATAATAAAACTTTGTGATTCAAGATGACGGCATCAAATCATTTTAACAGTGGCAATATCTTTCTACTTTTTATTTACTGGAATTAATTCCATAAACATAAAAACAATTTGGCAGTAGCTGCTTTGTTAATGAAGAACCTGCTGATAAAATCACCAAGCTTGCCAAATGTATTGTTGGCATACCAGGAATGCATGTTGCCTTGATGTCTTCATATTGTACAGGAATAATTTACCCATCAGAAATCTTTAAACATTTAATCCAACAAAAAGTATTTGATCACAAGCTCTCATGGTGGTACGCTCTATCATAGAAGATTTGCATAATTTAGCTCAACATTTCTTCAAAAGTCAGACTAGCCACTATTTCTAACCACTGTTTCAACAGATCATCCAAGTCAGACACAACTTGTAAAACACTCAACACCCAACAACTGTAACTCTTACCTTTAATAAACAATGTGTGTCCTGTTTTTCCTCCAGCCACACATGTACTGCAAGCAACAGGGACCATTTTTGTAGGTGAATATGTGTTTATATGTACTCCCTAGGGATAAATAACAGTTAAATTTAGCACATTCACTTGGGATAGCTTAAACCCAAATATTCAGACAGACATAAATCCAACTGTGTGCAGAGTCTGTTTTTGGGTGTCTGATACACGAAGTAAGACACAAATAAGACATTCAGCAAAAGTGTGTACACGCTTCACATCATCGGGTCGGTCTGGCCAACAGGATGCCTTGCAGTTTTAGGTCCCCACTTTACAAAGAGCTAAAACATGCACACCTGAACGTTTCTGGTCTTTTAATGAGATATTAAAAACATCAACGAAAATCCTTTGCCACATTTTTCAAAGTTTATGTAGACCAGACAGCAGTTAAAAAAAAAGTCTGACTCTTCAGACCTAGAGTTACATCCAATCCCGTTTTTAAAAAAAAGGGGTATTTTAGATTGGGATGGAGATGTCTAGAGTTTTGGTCAATTTTCAGAAAGGCAGACAACAGCAGGACCTTTGTTATTGCTAAAGGGGGGGTTCTGAAAGTAGCAGAAGTGCAGAAAATTGTTTTGTTCCTCAGTAGGATAACTCATGAAACAAAGAAAACCCTGAAGAAAGGTTTAAGATGTCAAATGTCTCAGAATCAGTACTGATAAGGAGATGGGATTCACTTAACCTCAACTTTCTCAGGTCTCAGGTAGCAAAAACTACAGCAACTTGAGGAAAATATTTCCAACACTTTTGTCAATGACACACAAATACATAGAAAAAACACTCCTACAAATTCAGAAAAATTAGTACATTTTAAAACAACTTCAGTCATTTTAAATCAATGCACATTTTGAGATTTATCAATCAAGTTGTTCAAAATGCTCATATTGCATATCAGATCTCAGATATTGTGTACAAACTATGACAGAGTATTATTATTCCAAGCCAGTGAGAAAATAATGTTTGGCCGTGCCAAAATTGTGGTGATATTTTATTATAAGTTACAAGACTGCGGTTTCTTGGATGCAACAGATTCTTCTAAGGTGATTAGTAGCCATAATGTTGATTTTTATTTTGTATGATGTTATTTGAGTCCTTGTTCTGCATAATATTGTGCTGGACAGCTGGATTTCATTGAATGCTTGACAACAAAATCAAGTTATGTTTGAATGAGGGAGATGAGATATTGGCAGAACCAGTTTCAAAATTACTCAACATTTAGAGTGAAACAAAAATTACACATTTGTATTAAGTATTTTTCCAGTTTACGTGTCTTTAGTACGTCAGAAATGTTTTGTTATTTTAAAACTCAGACAAATGTGTTTCTGTGATAGGTGGTGATTCATTTATCTGGGAAATCTGTTTTCAGGATGCAGTTTGAAAAATATTAGCCCCCCAAATATTTATATACGAGACCTGTTGTGTTTTCCATTTGCACTTCTACATCACATGCTATTATATATTTATAATGAACAAGAGTACTATGTTGTTCTCATTAATAACTACTAGTGAGCTACAGTCACTACTTTGAAGTTGCAAAACATTTAACAGAAGTAAAAATTAAGCAGGTAGGAATTTAAGAGCTGAACCGTACAGAAAAATCTGAATACTTCATTCCACAAATAAATGTGCAACATGGCCTGTGATTCCAGGTTATTGTATCCAATCCCAACAGTCAAAAATTAAAACAAAAACATGTCTTGTTACAACCTTAAAAATGATGCTGAATCTCTACTTACATGGTTGGACTTCTGATAAGCCCAGCATGAGGGAACAGGATAAGCGCCATCATGCACGGTTGGATGGCAGGTAGGAAAAGAAAAAAAAAAAAAAAGTGATACAAGAGATTTGCATGAAACAAAAACAAACATGCCAGAAATGTGGCAGAGGTCTTAATCAGCAGCAGCTGGTTTATTTAAACAGAAAAGTAGGGCAGATGAAAGCAGTCATTTAGCACAGCTTTGTTGAGACAAGTGAGACAATGTTTCTTCAGCTGTTCCTAACGTTTCTGACTTGTACATTTAGAAGAGGTGCAAAAACAGATTAATTATGATTTACTGGTCACCACTGCCTCTTCAGTTTCCACAATGCTCCTATGACAGCTTTAAAAGACCTCTCCAGATATTGAAAAACATTAAACCCGTAAAAAGAAACTGCACTTAAATTGATATGTTCCTTTACTTCCATCAGTGCTACCTGGATATGCAGCTTAACATTTCTGCACTTTGCTAATATGCAAATCGACCAACTCACATTGGCTAAAAGATTAGCGAGCAACATGTGTGTGAATGTAGAAGGACAAGTTAAAACTGATCCAACAACCTCTTCACCTGTTAAAAGATAAAAACGAACAAAAATAACTTTGCTGTGCACCCACGGCAAGTGCAAAACATGCAGGCATTCAGGAGAGCACTGGCCCCGCATGTTTTGTATCTGCCCACACTCACCCTGATGCTCTGACATTCTCATCACCTTCCCCCGCACTGTGTGACATCCTCTATTTTCCGAGCCTAATTAACAAACACTCCAAACGCTAACATTGCATAACACAGGCGGCGGCTATTGCTAAATGTCATCCCTGCCCACACAAACACACTTGTCACACAGTGTGAGGAAAACTATGCAACTGCACCGCAACGCCTCATTGGAACATCTGCCAAATTTTCTTATCATTTAACAAATCTGTGAGTGAGATTTTCCACCCTCATTTCCATCGTCCCGTTTGCTTTCTTGGCCTACAGGTCTTTCCATCTGTTAGCCAGCTGGTGGAAGCGGAGGACGGAAAAGAGTGGAGGTTCCTGCTCCACCCGTGTTTTTGTGACTCCCAACAGTCAAATTTTCTCCCGCTGACTGGAATGATTCTGCTGTGGGTCTCACTGGGGTCTGACCCGACCCGGGCACTGCTCGCTTTCAGCTCCCTGCATGATGTCACACTCTGGCCAAAGACACCACAATGTTAAATACAGAGCAGTGTAACAAATTACTGACAAGATCTGTCATCCATTCATTAGCTGTCTGAATTCTGTATGCAGTGCCTCTTCGAAGTACTCATACCCCTTGAACTTTTCCCAATTTTGTCATGTTACCACCATACAATTGATGTTTTTAATATTTTATGTTGAAGTGGAAGGAAAAAGATGCACGATTTTTTTTGTCAAAAAAATAGAAATAGGACAAAAGTGGCATCCATTTGTAGTCACCCCTCTTTGCCGATACCCCCAAAAAATCCAGTTCCATAAATTACTTTCAGAAGTCAGCCTAATTAGCAAATAGAACTCATCTGTGTGCAATTTATTTTTAGTACAAATACAGCTGTTCTGTGAAGATCTTGGAGGTTTGTTACAGAACATTAATGAGCAAACATCATCATAAAGACCAAAGAAGACAGCAAAAAGATCTGAGGTAAAGTTATGGAGTAAGTTTAAAGCAAGGTTAAGTTATAAAAAAAATATTGGCAAAGTAAAGCAATTAAAAATCGTGTTTGCCACAAGCGATAGGAGAAACATCAAATACAAGGAACAAGGTGGTCTGGTCAGATAAGGGCAAAGATAATCTTTATGGCCTACAAGCAACATGCCATGTGTTCTGCAAGAAGCTAGTACATCATTCTACACGCAGCCCCCCCAGTGAAACACAATGGTGGCAGCATCATGCTGTGTAGATGCTTTTCTTTAGTATGGAAGGGGAAGTTGGCCATACTTGAATGAAAGAACGATGGCGTTAAATTACATTTCACTTCAGATTTTCTTTTGTGCAATATATAAAACAAAATATTAAAAATACTAATTTTACCCTTCACTTCATGGTAACGTGCTTTGCCATGAAGTGGAATTGAAATTCTAATTTTTAATTGGAAATTCCAATTAAGAGCAATGAAGTATCAAAACATTTAGTTAATCATTTGACTACACAGCAACCCAAAAGCGGCCAACAGAGCTGACCTGAATTGGGGCTATTGAGCAAAGCTAGTGTGTCAAAACCTGTCACTCATCAATCTTTTCTTCGTTTTTCTGCTCCTCCTCCTCCTCATTCCCCTCTCTGCCTCTGACAGACATGTTCAGGGTGAAGCTGATAGTGCGTAACCCGACCCTGCTGAGCACTCGCGCTCTCGCTGTAATGATCTTGGCTCACTCCCATTCCCAATGTTGGTTTAACCTGATGTTAATGTGGCCCTTCTGGGCTTCTGAATCAAAGCTCTGTTCCACTCGGTCCAACATATGTCTAGCCTCTGTCACCTCCGCTGTTCAATGTACTTTTCAGGTAGCACCATCTTAAATAAGAAAAAAAAAAGTATTTGTACATCTGTATTCACATATGCCATTGCTCGTCACAGCAGGGGAAAACCTTGAGTGAGCGGCAGACATGCAATCCGCAAGCAACAGACTATGTCAGTACTACTATAGTGGTCTTTTAAGAAATACTAGAAATAGAAATGCTCAGAAATTTGGGGGAAAATATCATTCCTGGTGAAATAACCTTAATTGAAATTCATCTTTAGTTCAGTCAGGCAAATAATAAAAGTTAATTTATTATAAATTCTGAATGAAACATTTGTAATTAAACAGAAGAAAGTAAACTCCACATTAATATATTAATGAACATATAATGCATATGTTGGTAATTAAGTGTTTTAAAAGATAAAATACCAGAAAATTTTTGACTGAACTCTAAACTAGCCTGACCATTGCCTTCCTGTGCAATTCTGCTTGATTCTCATCTCCCATCAGTGCTCTGCCTGGGATTTCTCCCATTCCAGTGGATTTTTTTCAGTAGAATTTCAACTGGACCAATCGGCGAGCAGAAAGACATGGTGAATGATGATGTCGATTTTGTGTGCAGTTTTATAATTGTGTCTGTAGTTTTAGCAATGGCAGCAGAGCAAGTGAATAAAGCCATGTTGGCCACGCTTCCAAATATTGAATTGTACATCAACAGCTGCCTGCTTCGGCTCAGGACTTCTCTTTTCAAAGAGGAGGATGGTTGTTTACAGTGCAGGCAATTTCTGGTGAGCTTCAAAAAGTTGAACTGGTGCATTACAGCTGAGTTTCCTCCTCAGAGCATTCTACCCACATGCCGCCCCATGCAGCTTCTCCAGACTAGTGGCAGTAGCAATTAGCAAACACCCGGTGGAACTGCTGAGCCTAAAAATGGTTGTAAACGGCAACATGGAAAAGCTTTATTGTGATGCTGAAGCCGGCGTGCCGGAAAGAACAGGAGCTTCTTAAAGAGACGGAGACGAATTCCAATCCATCATTGTGAAATCAAATTTCTTTTAAGTTATGGTTGATAACAACTGAAGATGGCTGAGAAGAGAAAGAAATAAAGATGGTAATATCCTCTTCAAAACATTTCCAGATTTCTCTCTTCACCACTAAACACCTTATTGTGGTAAAAAGAAGCGTGTGGAGACCTTTGGAGCTGTGCTGTCTGGATCATTTAACTTCTTGCAGGGTTTCAAATAGCAAATTGTTCTCAGACACAAGGCCAGACATCAAGCCAGCGACTAACACCTCATGCGTGACTGAAAGAGCCAAATGTGCTGCAGGTACTTTAAAGAAGGAGAAGCTTTCTGAAAGCATTAACCTGCTTTATTTTTAACACAATCTGAAAGCTCAGAATTTGCACTTTACTCTGTATGGTGTTACAACCATGTGCTCAAAGGCATCAGCAGAGCAGCACGGAACATGTGTTTCTGCCACCTTCATTCCTATTACAACATATTGTTATTAACTTGTGATAACAAGTTTGCACACTGTTTTAGAGCCAAATGCTGTGATTCTTGGATGCAGTGCTTGATCTGCTCTTTGTTTCCCTTTGAAAACGTGCTGCTGTTTAACAAATCTCTTAAGAGTTCTCCAGAGAAAAGTAGTACTGGGCATGGCGAGAAGCAAACCCAGATGATTTGGAAGTCCAGGCTTTGAAGTTTTATGGTGCATTAGCTGTCTGAAGGCCCCGAGTTTAAATCCCAGCTTTTTCTTATCGACCTTCCAATGTTTTACATGTAAGGTTGCCAAGAAGGGTTGTAATCATGTATTCTACTGGAGCAATTTGTTTGGTTCTGCATTCAGAGATCCTGAATGAATGCAGTGATGACTTGTACACATGCAGAATGACAAGATGCAGAACTGATCATGTCAAAGCGCTACTTTGCTAACTACAGACTGATGTAAAACTTTAAAAATGCCATTGTAGTCAATAGCAGCAGACATGCAACTGCAGCAGGGTAGTTCATCCCTTTGCCAAATCATTCCCACGCTGCCATTTGAGACCATAATGCAACGTCCAAAACATCAGTTTCAAACGCATGCTAAATGTAATGTTGGCATGTGTTACAAAAGGACCCTTTTATTATCATTTTATTTCTTAGAAAGACTTAGTAAGTAATGGTAGGTTTAAAAATGGGAACTACAACCTAGAGTTGTCCACAATTTAGACTTTGAATATCATCTAATTAAAATGATTTCAAGCTGTATGGTGAAGGATTTCATCAGTCCTTAAACAGTTTAAAACATGTCTCTTTTGATACCAGCTACTCGACCTTGGTTCCACCCTCAATAACTATAATAATGTTCATTAAAACTGTCCACTAACCAGAAAACACTTAGCGACAGAACAGACCATCCATTTTAGGCCGACTTCATCCACCCACTTGCGCTGCCCGTCTCTCACATCCTATTCATGCCGTCTTAGGTGAAAGCCTTAAGTCTTTCCTCATTCAATAAGATGCCTGCTCATTCTAGCCGAGGTTTCCATGTCTCTCTAAACACAGCAAGGCTTACGCCTGAAGAAAAGTCAACCGAAAGAGAAATCCCATCTGTGTCCTCATCCATTCTGCAGGTCTGGACATGAGCAAACAACATGCTTTCACCACCCTGGCAACCCTTTTTCACTTTACACTGGCAAACTGCAAACACGCACACAAATCAAAGTTTGTGACAGCAGACTCCGGCACCCTCATGGACTGATCGAGACTTCCTGACTCTTTGTGACGCTAAGAAGCCTGGAGATGTAAACAGGAGAAGAGAAGCATTTCTGAGCTGCAAGGACCACAGATCTTCAAACACTATTCTGTTTAAATGAAAAGGCTTACAACGTCAACACAAGAGGATACATTGGAACTTTGCATATGGTAACCATTGACCAGACAAAGTATTAGAAATACTTTCATGTGAGGAACTGAGACAAAAGCATTTGAGATCTAAATATAAATATTAATTAAATTATGTTCATCTTGAATGTTCAATTACAAAAAATGGATCCTTGAAACTCTGCCAAATTTGTCATGTAATAAACAGCTTTCTAATGAGACAGACCAAAATACATTGCACATGTAAATGTTTGCCAGAGTTAAAGTCTATTGGTGCATGTGCTCAATTTATCAGTGTTCATTACAGACCTGCTTGTAAATGCACAGCCTCCCCCCTGTTCATTTCAAAGCCATTTGACTCTTTCCATTGCATGTCAGACAGGCAGAGTGATGTGATGGGAAAGTTCAGTCCTCAATTGGGGAGTTTGCTTGGATAGATTGGACAAATATTTCTTTTGTTGGGTTGTATCCTCGCCTCAGTCTGGCCCCGTCGGCCACAGAAAGAGTATTGGACAATTCAAACTTTGCTATATTACGGGCTAGCTGACGGGCTGACCTAAGATATGTGGTGTTCTCACAACCAGTCTGCTTGCAGGGCATCAGTATAACATTTTGTTTCAATTAGGTTTATGGGGCAAACGGTTTAGCACTGGCATGATTAAGAGTTTTAACAACCTTTTCTTAATCAAAGTGGATTCCCCCAGCCCCCTTCGAGACAATCAAATTAGCATAGAACTGATCAGTTTTACAAGACATACAATTAAAACACTGCTGTATAAAACTGATTGAGAAGTAAAAAAAAAACAACAAAAAAACCCCCAAAGTTCTGTTTTTAGTTGGAGAGGAGGAAAATTGATTCCCATCCACTCAGCCTACTCATCATTCCAAAGCAAGCCAAGTGAAAACTTTAGATGTCTTTTGCACCATATGGGGCCCTCTCAACAGTCAAAGCCTCTGTAACAGCACACCAACTCCAAGGACAAACAGCAGCCCAGACCACATGTTCCTGTAAATCAAACCCTGTCTGCTCTTTCGTGTGGGTGCCTGACAGCAAGCACTGAAGAGCAGGTGACTGTATTATGGTTGCTTCATAATGCTGCTTTACGAGCCTGTTTGGTGAGGCAGGCAAATATGGTGCCCCTAATCCAGGGACCAATGTCTTGAGTTAATATCAGCATGTGCAAAACATAGACATGCATATGGAGTCCTGTTCTCTTTTTCCCCTACTGATGATACAGTAGTTATTTCCTTAACGGTTTCTGTTTCAGCCAGTGATAAAGATCAAGTAAACAATGCCATCTTGAGCTAGTGCAACATGAAGGGCACTGGTAAAGATAACCGGAAACCTTGCCAACCATTCTGTTGCATCATTTGTGCCCTCTTGTGGGGGAAAGGTACACTTCACCTTTTATTAAAGCTCTTCCTTACAACTGGATATTTTAAAACAATGAAAGCAGCTGTTAGCAAGATCCACTTAAGATTTTAATCCCCTGTTTTGTCTATCTTTCATTTCAAATTCCTCATCTCAGAGTAATGGAAATTGATCAGAGTAACTGGTGTCTGTCCCAAATCCCCTCATTGTTTGACCTCAGCCTGAAAGACTGAAGCTGTGTGCTACATTCAAATCCAACTATGATCTAAAACTTATCACCCTCATCATCATGACAGAAACACAAAAACTTCTTGGCAATGGGTTATTCTCATTAGTTTGCTTTCTTGTTTTAAAGTGAGTGGGGAAAAAAAGAAGAGGGTTAAAAGTGCTAACCAATAAATCCATCTTGCTGTTGCTCTTCAACCAATGGCATCCTTTAGAGAGTGACGTCTCCCTGCTGTGCATCTTGTAAAGGCATGCAGTACGCAGTCTGTTTATTGTCACATAAATCACACTTATGAATATGATAACTTCACAAGACCACACAGCCTTATTCACCCACTGCTCTAAATCTTCCCAGGAAGGCTATTGGACTCCAAAGCCACTAACTTTAAGGTAGTGCACCTGTTTAAAAACCATATTTAAAAACCGGAATTTAGTTTAAATCTGTCATTACGGTTCTTAATGACATTTCAAAGTCACTCTGGTTGGAAAATCTTCAACCACAGTTGCAGGTAAGATGTTTTCAACGAGTAAAGCTGCAGGACATGTTGAATCATAATTCTGACAATATCCATGTGTACAATATAGCAATCATAAAAGGACCTATTTGATGTAGTAGGCAGTAGGCTACAATATTTTAAGGTGCTGCGCAATAATTCAGTCTTCCAATTATGTCTTTAGTCATATGGAAGATATTTGACTGTCTTATGTTCCCACTTTAGATCCTATTGTTCTTAATTGTCATGTTGTGATGATGGGAATTTAAGACTAATAAGGACAATAAGGTTTAATTGCATTCTTCATCATTAGAGTATTGATCAATATAACCCAATATTGTACAGACTCATAATAAAAAATTAACATCTTTAATGCTGGGTAAGGAAATAAAAACATCTGTAAAGATGCAAGGTCACAGTTTACTCCTTGTTCTGAATCAAAACTGTAAAACCACAAAAATGAAAACTATTCTGTGCTGCTACACAGAACGAGTCCTATTAGTCACAGCCATAGACCCCAAGTCAGTCCTGTCTGTTTTACTCCTAACATCCAAAGCAAACAACAACAATCTCCATAACAACAAATGTGTTGTGTTACAGTTCCATTGTGTTCTTGTTTAGTCTACCGATCACAAATGTTTTATGAAATGGAGAACAAAAATCAAATTCGCATCACATTGCTGGGAAACTGACATCAGAGTCTTGGCAGCAAGAGGCTCCGATGAGGAGAAAACGGCATCATCATTGTGATCGGAAAGCAGGAGAACCAAACAGTTCTAATGTTACTCATTCCATGACAATTAATCTGTCCTTCGCTTTTTACAGTTTCATAGCCTCAAAGCCCAGGCGCCCGTAACTGGAACTGACTGAAGCTGGGGATGGCTGTGAGAAAAGGCTACTCACACACTATTTGCCAACTACAGGGACATGATACCCTCTGAGAAAACAGAAGAAAGGAAGACAGAGAAAAGGGGCAGCAGGTGTGAAGCAGCTGAAATCTGTCAGATTTTCTTCTGGCATCACTACAGACATTATCTAGCCTCCAACGGTAAAAGATCCAGTTGAGATTTTACAACAGGGCCGATCAGGCAGCCTTTCCCCTCCCATAAGGCCAGTAACAGCGTCATCATTCATTCCTACTCCACCCTGTTCCTGCATGCTGTCCCTGGGAGAGCCGATAAAAAAAACAAAAAACAACAGAAACCAAATCAGAGCATTCACTGTAATTTGGACCCTTTGTATTCAGACAAAGGTCTGCAAAGCTGGAAAGGTTAAAGATCTCGTATCAGAAAACCAAAAGAACATGTTTTCCACCCCTGTCGTCATAGAGCAAAAATCCCCATCTAAATCATGTTTTGTTTAAAGGAATGGAATCAGCTCGCATCATTCTCCAGTACTGGGAAGGTATGAAATAAAAAAGTAATAAAAACCTGTCTTAAAATAAAAAGACAAAAGTTGAATAATGCTTAATGCAGTGGTTTTCACCTTGATCGGACAAGTTCCATCTTTGAGATACTAAATTACAAGATTTTAACCATCTTTATTTATGTTTTTTAATCCACTGACTGAATGCACTCCAATTCAAAAACTTAAAGGAACCATTACCTTTAAGCTCTCTAGACAACTTTAAATTCAGAGTGATTTTGGAAACTCTTAAACTGTGTCTAAAATGACAAAGTACTAAATCTACTATTTTTAAAGACATTTTACAAACAAATGTAATTTACACACCGTTTATCAAATCTGCAATTCCATCCTTTATCCAAGAAGCCTGAGAGTTACAGGTTTTGAAGTCGTGCTCATCTAAAGTGGCCCAGATGCCATAAAGTGGTGAAATATTGAAATCAATTTATGAGTTGTGTGGTCTCATTTTTTTATGGAACATGCACCTAATGAGATCTGACCACTGCTCAAGTAAGCTTAAGTTAATACTTTGGATCAGAATTAATTTAATAAAAGCAGAAGAAATAAATCAAGAAATTTGAGTTTACAAAAAGAGCATGGAGGAACATTGAATGCCTTCAATGCATTTTTGTTACCAGTTCCAGTTTCCAATTTTTATATTACATTGACTTACCATATCTGTTTTTTTGCTATTGTTTTTATTTTCCAAACTTCTAGCCAAATTGGATTCTCTTACTGAAAGCTCATAACAAAATGGTTACCCAAAAAAAAGGCCAATAGAAAATTGTAAAAATGAGTTAAAATGTTAAATTAATTCATCTGAATCTGAAAACATTGGGAAATCCTAAGGTGATCGCTTGTGTCACAATTTTGGAAAAACGAAATTAACTTTAATTGAAGTATTCTGTAACTTTTAAAACTGTGTATGTAAACTTAAATAGTAATCGCTGACTTCCTGTTTCCCTGAGGAAAAAGTATTGTGAGACACAGAGACCAATTTCTATTAACTGCCTTTCAACATTAGAAAGACAAGAGAACATGTCATTCAAATAAGCAAGATGTGTTTCAATGCAATGGGAAATGAAAAAAGTAGCTGTTCTCCTATTTATACTTGCATCAGCTGTTGTAATAAAAGACTAACTTATTTTACAGCTTTTTAAAAACATTTACCAGTGGCTAAAATGAATAATGGCTATGGTAGGAAGTTGTGGGCAACAGTGATATTTACAGAGCAGTAAGACTAAAGGCAGACATCTCAAAATCTAGTCCATGTAGCCAGCTTTAACATCCATAGTGAGTTCATCTTTATGAATATTACACAGAGTTAATTTTCACTCAGACCTCAAAAGATATAACATAAATCTATATTTAAAAAAAACAACAGGTTAGCTATGTGTGTCAATGGATTCAGAAAAAAATCCTAAATCATTATCTAAAAAAATAGAAATAGGTAATCGGTCACTCCCTAAGTTAGAGTGAAATTAAACTCCTTCCACCTCATGCGCTCCACAATAAAAATAAAATTCCACTACGCGCTTAAAAAGGTGTGTGGTTACATCACATTTGATGCAATTAATCTGACAGTAGAAGAAAATGAATCAGTTCAAACAAAAAGACAGAAATACAAGATGTGTTTGATTGAAAGAAAAATGAAAGAGCTGTTTTTGATCATGTCAGATTGGAAGAACCAAATAATTACTGGAAAAAATAAACACCTGGATTGTAATTTAAAAAGAAATTAAGAGAACAATATGTCTGAAAGAGATCGTCATTATTGACTGCTAAGGATACACCACACCAAAGCATTTAGGAGACTATTGTTAAAAATCAAAATAAGACGCTCGAGACGACTTTATTTTCCCAGCTAAGCACCAGCAGCCTGTGGCAAAAGGCGTGACAAATTGGTAACAACACAAAGAAGAACGCCTTCAGCCAATCTGAATAAAGCAGCATGAGAATGTGTCATAAATCACAGTTTTGTGGGTTTTATAAATTACCCGGCAACTTTGAAAGTAAATGGAAACACAAGAGAGCAAGACAGCTTGTTGCTGCTTTTGAAGTAAAAAAGGATTGTAAGATAAACCTAAAGTTAACTACAGCAGGGTAGGTGTTCCAAAATACCCAAAGGGACATTCATAATACAAAGCAGCTTGACAATAGGTATAAATATGATCAGGTTAACAAGTTCTTTGTGTCCCTGCCACAATATTTTGTTTCACTCCAGACTCATGAAAAATCCACTCAATTAAATTCAAATATTTCCAACACATGACGAAACCACTCAAACCTTCATGAGGTTACTATACTTGAATTATTATGAACAAAATATGCATATAAAGTTTTGCTAAGAGACAGTTTGGATGAGCTACCTGATCCAGGCTTAGGATTCTCCCCACAAGGCCTTACTCCGTGCAAACTGACACACACAGCACGGCCTTTGAAATGATCTCCAAGCATCTCGAATACTGACCGCGTCACATTCAGCCAACAGAAGCTTAAATTAGTCTCTGTGAAAGGAAGAGGGATCCAGACAAGACAGCTCAGACTCCCGTTCTCACATAATGAAGTTCTGAATTTAACCTTACAGCGATGTCAACTATCAACTCTCTGCTGGAGAATCTGACATAATAAAACTTGCAATCAGGCACTGATCACAACAGGATTTGTGTTCCAGCAACAAGGCAGTCCTGCTGGATTTTGTCTGGAACAGAATTCCACACAATGCTGAGCTTCCAGCGATTCTGAGATTAATTTTCTGCTTCTGGTGGTGATTGTTTCGATCAAACAACACATTTAAGGCAGATGAGTCACCTCCTCCTGTTGTTTGTCATAGAAACTTAGTCTTTATGCATCTTGATCATCAAGGAAACACGTCAACCAAGTCCTTAATGTCAAAGTGCACAAAAGTGCTACAACAAAAAACTTTTACAGTGTTTGGAAACCAGCTTAGCTCAAACCAGCCACGCACTTGTTTAATATAGACAATATGTCCCTCAACAACATTCCAGATTTCTGTCCAAACCCAGCAGTCTCCACTCTCCACAGAACAATGATGGATATCTTCTGGTTAATGTTCAGAGTAGCGATGGCCAAAAACTGCCTGAGGTATCAGCGTGAAGTTGAATAATGAATCTGTTTTTTTAACGTGTTCCAAATGCGCAAATAAAATACACACGTAAAAAGAGCAGGAGAGGTCATGTTCTTAAAATTGATTTTCATTTCAGAAAGGCTAGGAGTTAAAAGTGATCTCTGGCTTTAAGCACAACATTTCTTTATTTTGGAGACAATAAGTAACTTAATTTTCAGAAAACAACAACATCCATCCGGCTGTGCATCCATTGTCTAGACCAGTGTTTCCCAACCGTGCTCCTCAAGGCACACTGTCCTACATGTGTGCCTGATTCAACTGATTGCAGTTCAACAAACACCTGTTAATCAGTCATCAATTGAAATCAGCTGGACTGAAGCAAGGAAATACCTAAAACATGCAGGGCCTTGAGGACCAGGGTTGGGAAACACTGGTGTAGACCCACTTATCCTTGCAGGATCATTGGGGGGCCTGGTGCCTAGCTCCAACACTCATTATGTGAGAGGTAGGCTACCAGATTGCCAGTCCACCACAGGACAACAAAACAGCTATGCATACACCCAATCATGCCGAAGCACAATCTAGAGACCAATTAACCTAAAAGTTGTGCTTTTGGACTGTGGGAAGAAGCCAGAACCCACAAAACAAACATGATGTAGATTAGCTTACCTTCAAAATAGGTTAGAGTTAGCTTTAGCATGCAAACAAACACAATGGACCTTACTAAGTTCCGCCCACAACCGACCCACATGACCGGAAGTCTCACAAGCAAAGCCTAGCAGCGCGTTGTTTCTATGTAAACATGACTTGATTAGTGCATCATTTCTACCGGATTTTCACAATATATCAGCTACTACAATGGACAGAGGAACTAACAAGTTCATGTCATCATCTGGGAGGAGGTTACTGGTTTCTCAGTCACAAGCTGGTTGCAAACCTGAGGCCAGCAGGTGTCAGTCAGTTATGGTAGATCTGAAATTTGGTTTGATGACGTCAATATGAGAAGCTGCAGACTGATAGGAGGAACCAAAGAGCTCTGTAAAGGTAAAGGCAAATCTTCTGAGGTTGGGATATAATTAATTTAATTTCACATAATTATCGCGGTAGCAGCCATTTGTTTGTTAAAATTTAATGAAATATATTTGTTCTATTTGATGTTTGTTGTGAATGATGTAAACTCACAAACGAACCAGGTAATTAGTCCAACGTTTAGAAACTACAGCGGCTGTAATGCGCCACAGCAAAGGCAAACAAAGGTAAAATAACCCGAACAGGTGATCAACTCAAAACCACTCCTACCTTTTTACTCTCTCTCTCTCTCTTTGTAGCTTAAGCACACCTGTTACCGTGGCAACCGCCTGCGCCCCGCAAGACGAGCAAAGATTACGTTAAAAACATAACATTCAGTCCATTACGATATCAAGTTTCCAGGTTTGATATTTATTTCTTGATTATTAATCAGCGCTTCCCTGAACACAGCGATGGTTGATTGACTAGCTGTACTTGGTGCTAGAGCGGCTAACACGAGTAACAGTTTAGTCCAAAGCCTTTTCTGCTAAAATAAAATATTTAGTGTATGTCAGATACAGACACATTGCATATTGATCTGTTTAGCTAACGTAAGACTGTGTAGCAGACAGGCGTCAAGGTGTAGAAGTTGTATCAGTACTGCCATTATGCTGTACTTAGCTAACGGGAAGCTAAGTGTGTTTGTGAGACGGCCACGCTCGTGACCACGTAGAATGGGCATCAACCAATGAAAAGCGGCCCCTGTGGTAAGGTCCATTGTTTGAGACTCTTATTTGGTAGGAGTGTCTTAAGCAAACAAACACTAAAGCCAGGTCAAAACAATATATGAGGAGGAAATATTGTTTGTGTGTTAAGTGTCTGACATGCTTTATGTCAAATGTGGATCACCTGGGAGAGTAGAGGAGCTGGGGAGGAGTTCCACGTCTGTAAACGTGGCATCAGGCAAGGTTTCCAGCTTAAAGTGCTACCAGCAGTGAAAATAGCTAAACAGGCAGATTAGATGATGTCTCATTTAAGTAGCTAGGGACAGGGGATAAGGTGTGGCCTGTATCCCTACTGTAGCCTAATGAGCTTCTGGTGTGCAGAACTAGTCATCTGCAATATGCTGTTTGAAAAGGGCATCATTCAATCTGAATTGTGTTTTCTTAAGGAGAATTTAAAGTGGGGATTTGCAGCCAGCAATCCTTCTACTAGTCCACACACAGATTTCTCAGTATGGTCCATTATTTTAAGCAAGAATATAAATAAATACATTTGGAAAAAAAAATCAAATTGACATTTCCCTCAAAGTGAACCTTTATTCCAACATAAATTTATTTGTGCTTTGTGTTCAGATAAATTCCAGTCTGTTCAGCTGTAAATCAACCTGGGTCAGTCTGATGACCATTGATGGTGGTCCAGCTCTCCCAGTTAGTAATAGAGATGCATGACCTCCTTCATGGGTGGCCCTTACTGTGGCTCCCAATGGCCCTGTGTATTAAGCCTGCTCATAAACGGAGGATTTCTCCAGAGAGATGCTTTTAAAGAAACAAAACTTAATCTCTCAGTTTCTAGCAAGACATGTGTAACTAGTATCAGTCAGCTGCAAATAAGTGATGATATATTAGCAGTCCGAAGCTAGCAATCCTTCCTGTGATAATTTAGTGAATTATTTGCTGTTCCCGCTATTTCTTGAAAAATAATTGGGCACACGTGTAAGAAACAAAAACCAAAGAAAGGGCATCAGATTGCTGCCTTTGGGTGACATCTGAGGCAATAAGTGAAGTCTTCATATTTCAAATTGACATGTCTTCCTCTAGATCTCTAAAGTCTTCATATTTAGCTAACACAAATGGAAGACTGGCGGAGATATACGATCTTAAAGAAAATATTGATTGTAAGGCAGAGTTAACATACTGGTGATCTGCAGGACAACAGCAGATGGCAACCATTCCTAACGCCTTTCAGAGACATAGCAATGTTGAAAACTGAATTAAGCAACGGGAGACATTTCAATTTTATGGGAGGAAAATATAGTTTATGGTGTTATAAAGATTATATCAAGGCACCGCAGCAGCTAAGTTATGCCATGTCCTGAAATTCCTCCACATATCTTCAGACCACATCCCCTTTTTAATGAGAAGACTATGTGCTCATTTGCATGGAACATTAGTCTACATAGCATGTTTAACTGGATGAGGTTTTAAGTGATCAGTCTTCTCACACATGCTTAGGAGGAGTCACACATAGTAAAATAGGACTCGAGATCTGAAGAGTCTGTTGACCACATCCCGAGGGACACTGAAAAAAAAAAAGCAAGGGAAATTTCACCACATGTGTCAGTAAGTTTTTAATGTAGGAATCAGACCATGCCCGTGATGTGTTTGTGTGTCTCTGGAGCTGACGTCGCCTGCGTAACCCTCAGACAACCACAGTTTAACAGACACATGCCCAGGCAAACACACAGGAGCACTGCAGTCATGGACAGAACCCATTTCTCATTCTCTGTCAGCACCTCGGCGAAAAACAAAGAAATGGATGGAGCAAGAACCATGCTACGATAAAACCAAGTAAACAACTTTGGTGTACATGTTTACTGTATATTCAAAATAGTCTGGTCTGAAAGGAGGAGGAAAAAAATCCAGTCCTGTTTGGAGCCTGTGAAACTAAACAGAAAGCAGTGATTAAATGTGTATAATTAAACAATAATTAACAGGAACATAATTACTCTTAATGATTACCCCAAGTCTTCCAAAAGGTTGCGTGTGCAGTTCGTTGCTGTTTGTGCTGGCAGTCTTCAGATGTATTCAGAAGTAGGAGTAACTTTAGGAATGTAATTATTTCCAGCAAAAAACAATGTAAATCTGGTATGTAAGAGAAGTGCAAGTCTTCAGAGAGGCCACAATTGTTCAGAGAAAAACAAAATAACCTCTTTGTTGCGTGAAGAACAGTACATCCAAATGGATAGTCAAAAACTGAAAACGTTTTTTTTTTTTTTTCATAATTTTATGACATTATGTCACAAAAGCATTAAATCAAACCAGAGTCATTGTCAATTAATCATGTGACTAATAGCATGCACCAAAACAAAACTGTTTTTCTCAGTGGGAACTGTCTACTTTTTGAGCTGCCCTTGACTTCTGCCTGCCTGGCTTGCATTCCAGATGCTGCACCGTTCCATGATCCTAATGGTGTTCTCCAAACAGGTGAGGTCATGTTTACCGAGTGTGGTGGCAGTCATGTGAGGGACTCCAGTAAGGTCGTCAGAATCCAGTAGTTTTCAGAACAAGTAGGACTAATCTCTCTGTAACTCTAGAGACTGACATAAATAAATGCAGAGCTAAAATCAGTTTACACAATTGTGGCATAGGTCTCTTAATTGTCCAAGTGACTGCTTACTTTGTCAAGGCTGGTGGGTATTGCTTCCTCAATGAAGAAGTTGGTGCAGATCAATAAAGGGAAGATGGCTGCATTATGGCATAATGTTAGCATATTACAAAATAATAAAACAACCTAATTCAGAAAACACTGTAAAAACACTTATTTATTTTTTTAATTTCTTTAATGACATTCAGTTGGACTTGATATGAAAACCTAATTCCTCAACCTTCTCCATAGCCCTAGCCCTGCAAAAACAAAGAAGCTATAAAAGATATCATTTCCTAATGCTTTTTGGAAGTACTAAGAGAGTTAAAAATATGGTCCTCTGGTCCTTGGAAAAAGTAAATATTTCAAGCAAAACAAAGTTGAATATTCATATATACTGACAAATTTGTATTTGAAGGTGGTTTTGCCATTAAAATATGTTTTTTCTACTTTAAAAAAAGTCTACCTCATTAATACTCCTGTATAAATATTCCAGCATATCTGTCCTCAAAAGTGTCACAAAAAGACCACACTGTCAAATAATTACATTTGATGGATTTTGTTTAATAAATACTGTCACGTCTTCTAAACAAGCAGAGAGAATAAAATTTCAACAACTATTGTCATGTCATTTTGGACCTTTACCTTGGACAGACTTCTTCTCATGGCTGTTTTGATGTGAATCTATAGGATGAAACCATAATATATTGCTTTACAGAAAATTGGAATTACAAATGGAACTTCAGCCAAAGTTTTGAAAACTGGAAAAATTCCTCCATGTGATGTGATAAGAAGTTGGTAATATACTCTGAAAACATAGTTACAGGCATGAAACGCATTTACGGCACGTATTGGTGTAAACATTTCATTAAAATAAAAATTCTTATGTTATCTGATGTTGTAACTCCAACATCTGTAGCTTCCAGACAAGTGCAACCACTACAGGTAAAACTTTATTCTCTTTGTTGTAGTTAGTGGGTGCGCCCTATTTTCAGGTGCGCTTGTCCAGAAATTATGGTAAGTCCCCTTCATACCTTATTCAGTTAAATACAGGTTGTTTAAAACAGCCGCACGTTTTTTAAACCTATTTTAAACAGAAGTGGAAATTATAGGAAAATGGAATGTAGGAAAAACAAAGTATTAGGGACAAAAACAAAAGTGAACTAAAACAGTTTAATTAATTTAACAGCATTCCATGTATTCCATTCAACAACTTGTTTTTTTTTCTATCTGAAAAGCACAAATTCTTTTAACAGTCCATGTCGATAAACACGTTCATTAAATGGGTGTGCTGTCCTGATAGTGTAAATCTGCACTAGGTCTAGAAAAGGAGTCCTTTAGGAACGAAATGCTTCTTGTTACTGGTCTCTATACACAAGTTCAATATCATGCTTCAATGCAAACAAAAATAAACAGCATTTCTCTTAGTTTCAAGTAAGATTTTCTTTGTTGATCATTCAGTTACAGTACAATGTTTATGAAACAGGGTGAAAAAAGTATACAATCTTTTTTGTTATATTCATTCATATGCTTTACAAAAATAATTATCTTTGAACTGTTATTCAAAATATCCAGTGTTTTGCATAACTGTTTGATTGGATCAAGTCTTCTGGTTTTCATCACTATAGGCCTGTAGAAAAACAAAAGAGAAAAACATCACTTTCCTGGAAACTTGAATGAGCCACATTTAGTCACCATTAGTAATAAGAAACTGAGGTAATTATCATAAAAGAGGTATTTAATATTTGAATAGAAAAATGTGAGGTGGAAAACAAGGCACTTCAGAGGAGATTCCAGTCTCCAGATTTTACAATATGGGAGAGTTCTGGGACTGCACTGAGCTTTGCGTTTGGTTGCTGTGGCAATCTTCTGGCGTCTCTGATATCCAAGGAGCAGCAGCAGCAGCAGCAAAACAGCAGCAGCCAGCTCTCTGATCTCTCTCCAGACTGGCACACTCACACTGGGAACTGTGGGCACCTCTGAAGCCACAAGAAGGGGAGCCACAGACAACCTCAAACCAGACAGACTTTCTCCTTCTCCCAAATGTTGATGCTAGGAGTCGACGCTGTCTGTCGCGTGTAAACTCAGAACCAAAGTGACTTAATGGAACTGAGCATCATTGTTCCCGGCTCCACACACAGGCGGCCTCGGCCAATCGGGCTTGAGAGCTTCTGTGTCCTCCATTTAGCCTGTAACGGTATTCCACTGGGCCATAAACGAAGGTGGAGGATGGCAAGTCAACCATCGGCAGTTATTTGGATAGCATGTGGCTCTACAAATGAGGTCATGTAAAGATGCAGAGGCTCTCATTTTAAGACGGTAGCTTATATTAAGTACTGGTTGTCTTTTTGTAGTTCAAATTACACACTTTTAGACGTGAGAGTGACTCTTCAGATTTTAGGCTGTAGTTCCTCAATCAACAACAAAAATTCTTACCTGAAAACACGGATCTTTTGTTGGTATCCCGTGAACTACCTATGGGGGAAGAAAAAAAAAAAGATACACATCGGAGTCACCAGAGTTCATTTATGCTTAGGAATAGCTAAAACTGTGAAGAAAAAAAATGTGTTGCTCTTGTGAGAGAAATGCGAGAAAAGTCATACAACCTTAACAGAAAGAATTAAATGACTCGTTTGCTTTAGCTGTACCTTTCAATATTTTTTTTTCCCACACAAAATAATTGTTTAAGGATAGCATGAGTGTCCTCCTGCCAATTATAAAACCCTCTTTACACCACATTAACACTGCTTCAGTGTCCTCAGAACCTCCATGACAATTTAAATGTTGGATAAATTCCTATGTGACGGCAAGCATGATGGTACTCATATCTTGATACTGGCCAAAATCTTGTTTTTTTATTTATATTTTTACTTCTTATCTGTCCATCCTATCACAACGCTACTTCCACAAGCAATACATTTGCACCAACTCCTTTCCTCACCAGCTATAGAAACTCCTTGTAAATATGGAAGGATTTATTTTGCCCCTCAACCATCAGTTTCAGCATTGATGTGGAAAGGTATGCACTCCCATTGTTTCTCAATAGCATGAGAGCATGCAGATGAGGGGTTTCTTTTGAAATGATCTCTCTATAAAAGCAACATGGACACAAAAAGTGTGTTTTTTAACTCTGCAAAACAACTATTATAAATCTGCAAGCTGCTGTTTGTGCTTATTTACACTTTAGTTTTCTTTGAGAATGCAACAAATACAATGGCATTTCAACAGTGCACACTTTCTCAATGTGTAATCCCTTAGCCTCCGCTGAGAACACCTTACCAGTGATAGTCAAGAGCATACAGATCTCTATGTACTGTAAGAAGTCTAATCATTGCATTGTAGTTACTGTCATGTGGAACGTGGATTGGTAATTTTAGTTGATTGGCAAGATCATCGGGTGTTGATGCTCCCAAGTTCAGAACTTTTCACAAAGATGCAGCTTTTACTTTGGATAAATCTGCTGCGATTCTGTTTCAGCGCACTAATGACGTCATGTCGTGATTTTCTGAGAAAACCAGTGTGTGGAAAAAATTTTACCTTTCTCCCCATCCTGAAATTAAAGTCGAGATTGATTTTGAGTATTTATAAAGAAGATGACTTCCTTCAGTTAACCAGCATACACTCACTTCCAAGGTATTTACTGTTATGGGGATCATGATTGTTCATTTCAACTGTTTGGAGATATGCTACTACAGTAGTTGTGGTGCCTAGAAGGCTATAATTAGCCACTTGAAGAGTTGCCAGTGCAGAGTGAACAGGACCAGGCTGCGCCCTTTGAAAAAATCAGATCCTTCTTAAAACCTTCAGATGATTAATCTGGTGCATGTGGGGTAAATGTCACCAACAAACAGTCACTCCAGCTACCAGTTTTCTCTAAGTAGCACCCAGGACCATTATATGCAGGTACCATCATCACCATTTCGCCGTAGAAGTTTTAGTTTATACTTAAAATTGTCAGGAACTATCATGCTATACTGGGGACAAATACAGATTTTTATTGAATTACAGTGAATTCAAACTGTTCTTAATGCACCTCAAAAGACCTGCAGAGATCATCTCCTTCCTGGTGGATTTTTAATGTCACAACACAGTGTCAGTGTGAAGGGGAAGCTAAAAAAAAATAGAGAATTAAAATTGGCAGAAGCACACACATCTGTAATTTGTTGCCAAGAATTTAGGCTTAACAAATATGCAATTAGGTTATCCAGAGCAGAGATTGTGTGTGTTTCTCTCGAGGACTTGTTTAACCTCAAGCAACCAACACTGCTACATGTCCAGCAAACCTGTTTCTGATAACAGGCAAATGAAGTAACACAAACCACTTGTGAATGCAATAAATAATGAAGACTCTGCAGGATCTCAAGAGGCCAATAAAAATGAACAAAACAAATATTTTCACTGCGTGTCGTCTAAGGTATTTTTACGGATGTGCAGGAAATAGCCGGTTTCACACACAGCTAGTGAGAAAAAATGAGCAACCTTCATGTGTAATGTGGGATATGCGATTAGAACATTGTGGAAGTTTGTAGAATAACAGGAAATAACTTTGGATTTTCCACAACTACGGAGGTCTCAATTTGGACACGTCAGCAGGGATTCTATGTGGAAGGTTTAAACGCACTTATGATGTGAAGTGATATTTCACTGAGAAAATGGCATAAGGAAAGACAAATATTTTCATCTCTTTCTAAAATAAACCAATCAAACAGTTGTTTGTTTCATTGTTGCTATAGGATATTGATATTCAGTATCTGGAAGTAATTCCAAACACAACGGAAGACTTAATTTTTTATCTTTGTTCCTTAGCATTATTTTTAATACTCAAAAGCTACTACGTTTTTGCAGCTTTGAATTGCAGAAACAACTCAAAAGCTGTTTTAGTTTTTGAGTTCAAAAGCTCAACAGCTTTAAATTCAAAGCTTACATCCATACATGATTTTATCTCATGTATAGTTTTATGCATCATATGAAACTATGATATATCCTCCTGTGTCCTAGTTATGGATCTTATTTTTTATGTGATTTAGTATATTTTATTTTAAAGAGGGAAAGAAACACCAGTCACAAATTACCATATCAATCATCTGACCTTACAATATTGGCATGAAAAGAAAATGCAAAGCAGAAGCTATACAGAATATCTGTTATCAACTGATGGACAGAACGGGGTTGCCTTGTCTGATGCTGCCCTAAAGGATATGCAATGAGTCCCACAGAAGAAATGACCAGCATAGCAGCATCAGAATGAAACATTTTCCTCAACAATATAAAATGCCTTTTATCTTTACATTGTCATCACCTTAAAAGATTACAAGAAAGTCTGACCAACTAACAGTTGGGAGTAATGAATCCAACACAGACGACTGAATATAAAGCTTTCAGCTACGGGTGTCACAACCCATTGAAGCATAAAACTTGCTCTGGAAAACACTACAGAATCTGATTAAAGGGTTGAATGTGTCCTCTGAAGATGATTTTCTTGTTTTCCCCTGACTAATAACATCCTTCTCATGCACTCACACAAAGACATACAAACCAGATTTGAGAGCACAGTTCTACGGGGCTTCTCTCACGCCATAAGGTGCTTTGTCACGACTTGTGGCTGCTGGGTTTCTCTCTCTGACTTTCTGAGCCACATCTAATTCAATATGTGCTTAATATCCTTTCTCAATGTGCCACTTCTGCTCTGCCAAGGGCTCAGAGCAGGCCCCCACAGGCTATTAGGAAAACCTATCCATTTATTGTGCAAGATACGCATTTGGCAAAACAACCACCCTCCAGAGAAACTTGTCAGAGGGGTTATATTTCCATGTGACAACCACTTGCCTGCTTGATCTTTCCTTTGGCTAGAATTCTTGTGTCATAACGTCAGTGAAAGCTGTCCTTGCGAGTCCCACATGCAGTCAATTTTCAGTTTGAGTAACTGATCTTTGTTTACTGTAAAAGCATAGTTACATTTAATTCAAGGACAATTCTTATTTCATGCATACATCATTTTTTGGACTCATTCATTAACAAACCGAAGTCATGAGACAACGTAAATGTGGAGATTGTGGTCTGGCTAATGGCTTAAAAAAAAGTCCAAGCACCGATGCAGAACACTGGTCCAGGACAAGAGGTGCTGACAAGCATGTTAGATGACTGTAAAGGTTGGTTTTGAAATTTACACTGGTTGTAATTTTCGCTTGAGAAAAAAGTAAATACGGAATGAATTAAATGGCAAATGTGAAAAAGATAAATGTTTTGACTAACCCCAAGTACTGTGAAAATTTATAACAAAGATTTTCCACTTTAGAGCTGGGATACAGCACCTCACCAAAGTACTTTTTCAAACTTTGTCACATTACAACCACAAACTGTTTTGTATTTTGTAGAGATGTTATGCAACAGATACAAAAAGTAGTGTGAACTTGTGATTTGGAAGGAATATAATGCTTTGCATTGCAGCATACAAGATACTAGTAGTGCAGCATCCATTGACATTCAGAACATGTTGATACTAAGCCTTCTAATAATGTAAAACAGAAATAAGAAAAAAATGAAGATGATATGTTGGCAAAATCAACAAAATAGCATGTTGTAGCATTTACCACAACAGAACAAGTTATCTGCACTGGCTCTTGGCCAAATATAGATGAGAATTTGCCATGGACCTATAAATACAGCTGAGCTAGGGTCTCTTTTTTCAATGTGGGGTCGGGTGATGTCTTGGCTGTGCAAATTAACCATGCATTTCTTTCAGTCTTTCATCTTATTAGCCAAAGCCAATGACAAGAGCTTGTGAACAGACAATGGAGCCTAGAATGTTAATCAGCTGGGAGTTTCCCTCACACAAAGAAACAGTTCAGATAAACAAGCTTCATTTAAACACAAATCTTACCATTTTAAAACCTTCTAAGCTGCAATTTAAACATGAGTGCTTTCTTCATGACTTCGACTAGTATACTTCCCGGAAAAACAACAATTACAACTTTCTTGGAAAATGATGTTTTTATCTCTTGCCTTCAGGTCACAGCATGAAGCTGCACATTTGACTCTAGAGAGTGAATCCCATGTTTATATCCTCTAGAAAATAGAAGTACAAACGATACTTAAGTTTAACACTTTAATATGAACTAAAGTAGTTTTTCAACATCTGTGGAAAAGGGGGTTTCCTGATATGTAGGTATTGTTGAAACACAAAGAAAGCAGAGTCATCTTTACACAAAGTAAAATACTAATAGTCCAACAATGTTTTTTTTCTCCATTTTGGCTTTTTTCTCCATTTCCTGGTTTTACTGTGGCGCGTCACAAATGGCATCATGAAGACTGCAGGAGAAAGACGAAACTAAACATGTGGAGACATTTAAATTAGAATTAGGTTATGAAGCAATATCTCAAGCTTTGAAGATCTCACAGGGTACTGTTCAATCCATCATCTGAAAATGGAAAGAGTTTAGGACATCTGCAAAACCTACCAAGACATGACCGTCCTCCTAAGCCGACAGGCTTATTATCCAGAGAGGCAGCCAAGAGGCTAATGGTAAATCTGGAGAAGCTGGAGAGATGCACAGCTTAGGTGGGAGAATTTGTTGATGAGTCAGCACAGGAACTATATCTGGTTGCAATACAATGGAGCCCCGGATATTTGCTGTTCAGTATTTGTGGATTTTTCTGTGGAGCATAACTCCAAAAATCCACAGAAATTCACAGATTTTTGAATAGAGGATATCTGAAATATTTGAAAAAGAATGCAGCCTGGGAACCTGAAATACTTTGGTGCAATGCTACTCGACATGCTATTGGCTGGCTTTTGAAAAACAGCCAATCCAGGAATGGTATGCATTCCTGGATTGCATACCTGGATTGCCTTATTTCCCAAAAGTGGAAATAAGGCAAACTGTAGACATTATCAATGTATACTAAATAGGCAGTTAAAAGTGTTTGAGGTCTCAAATATTTGTAGATTTTAGCTGCTCCTGTGCAGATGTGGTCCATTACACCTGGAAATACCAGGGGTGCACTGCATTGCAGTATGAAAACTTATTCAAAACACTTTATTATTTCAATGATACCAACATCAATAACAATAATCTGCATACCCAACACTGAAATATTTAAAATAGTACAGCTGCTATATGCAAAATTATTCTTGATGTTGCCAACACCCAAAGTTTGTACCTATGATATGGGCTACAGTCAAGTGAACAATTTCTACTGAATTCAGTTTCTGCTTGAAAACAAAATCTTGATTAGTTTTCTATGTAAATTTAGGCATTAAGGAGTTAGTCTTCAATGCAACCATCCACGTGTTCGACTCCCGGCCTAAGGCATTTGGTAAATGCTTCTCCTTGAATCTCTACCAATTTTCTTGTCAGATTGCTGTAAATGAAGGCCAATAGCAACATCAAACTTTATTATACTTCTTATGGCTGGTAGAGTCACATGCTATGCATTATTTTTGTTGGTGAATTGCATAAAATCCTAGTAAATACACTGAAATGTGTGGCTTTTAGGTGAAAAAATGTGAAAAACTTCAAGGGGTGGAAATACTTTGGCAAGGCACTGTAGGCTCGAAGTGTTTGATGGCATAATTAACATAGTTACAATATTTTTGACTTGTAGAAGTATCATATGTAATTGTTTAGCAATTAAGAAGAAAACCCATCTGGCTTCAAAGTCATTAAGGTCTTTGCTTTAGATCCCCTACTTGGGCAGGTGTTGCACTGTCAGTCTCAGCACTAAGGCTCTAAAACATTCCTCTCCATGTGTTTTTTGTTTGCTCAAATAAATCTGTTCTCTTCCAGAAATAAGCTCTGGAGCAAGACCTTAAATAATGATGAAATATATCATTTTTCATTGAGAGAGGGTCCAGGCTGTAAATTCTTACCCATATCTCAAAGGATCAGAGATGTTTAGCTAAACATTAACCAGCGCTAAAACAAGCACAAACCTGACAGCTCTGGTTGGATCACAAAGAACTGAGAAGTACTTAGTTTCCCTCTGTTGAGGCCCTGGCTATTGGACCATGAGGCCTCATGCATCTGTATGATTTACGAACCAGAATGTCAGAGGAGGGGGCAGACCTCAGTCGAAGCTAATGGATTTGGGTTTGTTGTGCTGCAGCCAGAGCTTTACTATGAACGATTTATGATGTTCGACTACAATCATTCAGGTGGATTGACTACATCTCGATACAGACATGCCACCAATGAGGCCAAAACAGGAAATTTCACATGAAAACCTTCCATCCCTTGTTAGAATCCCCAACGGTGAAATATGAAAATATTCTGCTCATGTTCCAGCTAAAAATTTACAATGGGTAATTTTGTTTTGCTACTTTAATGCAGTGGTAATTTATTGGGGTAAAGTGAGATGGTGAAATAAACCTCACATTTCAAGATAAAAAATGAAAGAGCTTCAGGAAGGTAAAATCATTATGGGAGCAGATTTGTGAGATGCAGATTCACAAGGGAGACACAAAAACTGAGCAAACTTGTGAAAAACTGCTTCCTTTTGGAACAGAAACCTTGATCATCATACAAGCACCTGGATGCAAAGAGAAGTAAAAAAAAAAGAAAGAAGGTAGGTGACTCACTTTTATCCTGTTCAGGAGGCTCCATGATGTCACTGTCTGTGTCACTGGGAACATGCCAGGGCTGTCTGATGGCCTGAAGCTGCTGGTAAAACTCATCCTGAAATAGACAAAGGACATAACATTGGAGAATTGATGCAAGACAAAAATATGGATGCTAGGAGAGAGACTGTTATTAGTATCTCAGTTTGTCAGGCCACACGTTAAAAGCCATAATTAAGGTCAGACAAATTTATGGCTTAAGTAGCCATTAAAATGTAAACGTAAGGCCTAAAACTTAGTTTCAGAAACAGCTGAGGTTAAGTATAAAATGTAAAGACAAGCTAATGTGAAGACTGCAATGCTACCGTGATGTAAAAAAATATAAAAAAGTATATATGCTCTTTTCTTCTGTTTTCTGAGCGAATACAAAAGGGTAGAGTTAATCAATAAGAAACAGACTGTGCAAAAATTTCATTCAAGGAGGAACCCCAATGTGAAAAGCACAAGTTAGTCTACAGAACATTAAAAACTATAAGAAAAAACCCAAATAATCAGTTTTTGAAACCAACAGCAGTTTAGGAAAATAAAAACAGCCGAGCACGGTGGTGGTGGTGGTTTGACGGTCTGAAGCTGCTTTGTGTATTCAGAATCTGAAGGACTTAATTAAGGAAACTACAAAATCTTCTGTCTGTGCTGCTGCTGTCAACACAAAACCTAAACTGTAATGTTTCTATGCCACCTCAAGTCACAGTACACTTTTCTCACGTTTTTATAAGCCAGTACAATACAAGCATGCACTTTTGTATCAGGTAAGCCTTGCTAGTACTCAATTGATTCCCTTTTCTGGTTCAGAATTGTTGTAATTCTCTGTGGTATAATCTAACAAGATATCAGTATCAGTAGCACCTGAGCATAGAAACCAGGTCTTATGATATGAGGCATCATCCTGGTGGAAATAACCATCCAAAGATGAGTGTGTTGTGGTTTTAAAGAGACAAAATTATACCATAAGCAGCCAAAACAATGGTGGATGACAGGATGGATTAATGTGGTCATGTTTACACTGGCAAATTCTGACGCTACTATTTGAATGTTGCAGCTGAAAACGACACCAATCGGACCAAGCAGGGTATTTACAATCTTTTAAGCTCATTCTCTGCAGGTGTGGCTTTAATCGGTTCTGCCACAGTAAGCCCCGGTCAGATTTGTCTCCATTTGCAGAGCTTGTGTCAACTTTTGAATCAATGACATTTATTTGCAGCCCTGCAAGCTGCACATCTCTTAGTAGAATGGGTTTACTATAAAGAAGCGAGAAAATGTGCAGCTCTTGAGGAATTATGCCTAAAAGTATCTATTCAGATTCTAAATAATTTTCATGCAACAAAGAGCCTTCTTCCAAATAGTAAATGACATGGGCATCTCTAAATAGAAACTAAAAAAAAGTGTAATGAAAAATGTGTTCATTGCATTTAAAAAAAACCAAACAAACCCTGACATATCAAAATATACATTTTTAAATATCCACCCATTATTTATACCCACTTTTTCTGGGGGGGAATAGTATCTATCTTCAGCGATCATTAGGCGAGTGGCAGCACAGGTCACCACTTCATCATAGGGCAACACAGAGACACACAGGACAAACAACCACACACACACGCAAACCTAAGGGAAATTTAGAAAAGCCAATTATCTAAAAGTAAGGTTTTTGGATAATTGTATTAAACCGGAGTAACAAATTATTCCAGATGTTTGTTTTAAAAAATTGTCAAATTCATTTATTTAAGGGGGAAAAAATGCTTTGCACTAATAATAACTTAAAGAAGAAAATCTGACCGCTTTTCATTCCTACTGTATAGGGTTTCAGCCTCTTCTCAGTTTCTAACCAGGCCTTCGTCTAAAGGATTTAGTCTTACACGTGAACAGGTGGCCCCAATAAAAACAGACTGGGCACCCTGGAATAATGTTTTGGATAATGTCACTAAGTGTCAACTGGCGTAACTGTCAAACTGCATACAAAGGGACTGTAAAACCCCTGCCCGTCATTAGGAAAGCCTTCAAGAAAGAGCTCGTATTTAACAGGGCTCCTGTTAAGTAGATCATGAAAGGAAAATAAGAAAGAAATCCCTCTGAAAACACCTCTTTAATGCCAGGCTCATTTTTCCACAATGAAATGACATCCTACTGTACAGACCTCCACGGCTCTACATGAAACCCCACACGAAGAGTGTGCACGTTTTTGCCTTGTGCACGAACTCAGTCATAATCCGTCTCTGTTAATTCTCCCAAGCTTCTCACTCTTGGTGTTCCATAGCTTTGAAGTAGAAAATATTTTTAAGCCATGACCAATAGCTGCATCCTGTGTATTAAACAGCATGTGTAAAATTTATCTTTTTTTTACACAGATGTATACAAACCGATGTTCAATTTAAACACTGATTTTATTTGCTATCTAGAGAAGATGTGCTTTCCTTCAGTATCTATGGTCCACACATGGATCTACTCATAACAGACAGACACAAGGATTGCTAAAGAGGCAGAAGTAAACAGCTAGACCGCCTCTGTCTAAAGGTTAAGAAAATATACAAAAACTAAGTGCAAAAATAACAATTTGTGGTCCTTTTGTTTGTGGACATTTTGTTTGCCTAGCCTATACTTTCTGGAGTCTTGTGATGATTATTTCCAGGAAATTCTTGTGGAAACCCAGGGATTATCCTGTCTGTCAAACAAGAATTTACATTTATAATGTTTTGTGCAAGTGTTTAATTTTTTTTCCCTTTTTTTCTCTACATTTTGTCACGTTACAAACAGAAAATTCAATAGATTTTACTGGGATTACCTTTTTTTTTTTAAAAAAAAGAAACAAACGTCTAAAAAACATTGCTGTGCATTTGTGTTTAGCCCTCTTTTACTCTCACAACCCCTTTAAGAAAATCTACTTCAACTAATTTCTACACCACTGAATTTAATTTGCAAACTAAATTCAGATGTTGTAATGAACTGCATGAACCATGAAGACAGCAGAAAAAAGCTTAAGGACTGAAGGTGTGGAGAAGCTCTAAGTCAGAATTAGGATATAAATCAATGTCTCAAGCTTTCAATATCTCACAGAACGCTGTTGAATCCATTGTTTAAAAAAATGGAAGTAAGGGACAACTGTACAACACATCAAACAAATAACCCCTTCAGTGAAACAAGGAGCTGGCAACATTAGCATGTGGGGATACTTTCCTTCAACAGACACAAAAAGCTGGTTAAGTTCATAAGAAGATGGATAGAGGTAAATACAGGTCAGTTCTGGAAGAAACTTTAAGGTTTCCCACAAAATATTGGGGCAAAGGTTCAACTTCCAGTAGGACAATGTGCCTGACACAAAGCCAAGGCTATATGTTAAGAGATGTTCTCTATCTGAGCTTCCTGAGTTTGAGATGTTTGTGAAGAAGAAAAGGCAAAACCTGTTTCTAGATCAAGAAAAAGTTACTTCTACAAAGTACTGACTGAACACAAATGCATACCACCCTTTAAAGACACCTGTGAAAAAAACATAACGGTAAGTTTTTCTTACATTTCACAATTATGCGTTACTTTGAGATTGTCTATAGTATAAAACCACAGCAGTGGTTATTCAAGTAAAGACATGATGTAAAGGCAGTGGGATTCCTTTGGCATTTGTTTCCATATATAAACGATTAACTTGACTTTTCAATGTTTATAAAAGAGTGGACAACATACAGCTTAACACAATTACCTGTTTCTTGGACATTTGTAGTAAAAGATATGGATAAACATTGATATCAGTGTGCTTCAAAATCAAAATGTTCATCTGCTGCTGTCTTACCTCAGACAGATACGCCCGAAGGCTGGCACCAAGGCTGTCTGTGGTACTTAATCCCGGAGGGGTGAGCAGTGGTCGAGGAAGTGGCGGCTGACTTGTAGGTGTCACAGGTCGGCTCCTTGACCTCCGGAATGTTACTTCTTTATGAGTGCCGGGGTTAAAGGAGGAGCGAGTCAATAGGCTGTTCGGGGTCAGGGGTCTGCTGGGTGTTCTGGGGGTTTGAGTTCTGCTACTGGGGTTGCTGGGGGTCCTGCCCATTGACATGGACATGGATAGGGAGGTGGGCTTGGGGCTTAGCAAGGGGAGGCCGATACCACAGGACTTGCCTGAGAGGCCACCGGCTGGAGACTGAGGCCTGGAGATGAGGCTAGTGAGAGGAAGAGTGTCTGGTAGCGTTCGGTGCCGTAGTGGGGTGTGGAGTAGACTTCCATGTGGATTGTTGGTGCTCCGACTGGTCATCTTTCCTACTTCTGCCAGTTTGGCCAGGTCTTTCTCAACCTCTGAAAAATAAAAGGAGTCTCAATTTCAAGGTTCTTTTTTAAACATAAAGTAAAGATGTTATATTACAAATAGTGATCAAAAGAAAATATATGAAAAAAAAAAATCTACAAGATGACAGAAAAAAATAACTAAATGTTTTATGTTGAAGATTTTTTCAAAAAAAACATACCAAAGAACATAATATTGTAATTATATAATAATTATAATTATAATAATAATATAATAATAATTAATTATAATAATTATGGTGTGTGTATAAGCACCACAAACCTGACCTTTAACGTCATTTAACTGCATTTTTCTAAACGCCCCCAAATACCTTTGACCAACCTTTTGATTAGCTATAATCCCTTTTCCACACACAGCGTACTGAAACCTCAAAATGTCAATGTTTCTATGTTCATCGTCCTGTAGAGCTTGATCTGAGTGTCAATATGTCAGAGAGCAACTAAATTCATTAGAGTCATTAGAGTTTCAGATACATTTTTAAAATAATCCATTATTAATTTAAGAATATTTAATAATAAATATAAAAAAAAAAAAAACATGAAATCATTCAATAAAATGGTGGTAGGTATGAAACCTTAAATGTGGAAACAGATGATTGATTACTTGGATTCTTGAAACTCTCTGAAGTGCAAAGAATGCAGAAAAAAAAAATCCCCTTTTTTGATTGACTTTCAACTCAGCTTGGCAATACGCTTCCTAAAAGTCTGACTGGTTGGCTGATGAGGGCCTAATGATTGGTCTCTGAGATGCCAGCGCCCCAAGGCACTTGAGCTCTGAGACTCAGATGAATAGAATTAGATGAAGGTTTGCCTGAGTGAGAACCAGGACTGATTTACTGCATATTTATTTGTTTGTTTTTCTCATCTATGTGGATTTTGTTACAATTAATGTTTTTCTTTTATCAGCCACTTAGCTGTTCAGGAATAACATTCAAGCAAGACTTTTTTCCCCAATTGCATAACTAATTTCTCACTTCAATGAAGAAAAATTGAAGATTGGTTTTCTAGTTTGTGTTTCTTTCACTTCTAATAGGCAGTTCTTAGAGACTAAGTAAAAAGATTAACTTAATACCTGATGATCATGAGATCTCAGTGGTTTATTTGTGTAGTTTTTTTTATTTGAAGTGGAACAATGTTAATGATTACAAATTTATCTTAAGAAATACACAAAACCTCCTTCCTTCTACTAATGTGTATTCATGAATTTGCTTAAAAGATTTAATCATGTAAAACAGATTTCTAATAAATAACAGATTTATTCACATCATTTAATTTAAAGTAGATATCAGTGCTATATGATACAACATCTTGGCTTATTTTATCCACCCATTCATGACCAGCTGGATTAATACATATAATTTATCCCATGTAGAACTTTAATAAAGATTATTCTTATCGCTTTTTCTGTTTTCAAATCTTTCTTCCAAAAATTTTACTGACATTTGGACTCAGTTTGCAGATCTTCGTAACAGTGCCTGTAATACTCTGTACAAATCCCTGATCAAATTATCTTCCAAGATTCCATCATAACGTCAGTCCTGCTTTTGATCATAACTCAGAAGGGAAAAAAATAAATTAAAAAACCGCAGGTCTACGTCCCACTGGACAGATGATTCACAAATTTTACTGAGCATTGAAGAGGGCGAGACTTGCTTACTTTCATCCATCTTCTGGTTAATGGATGACAATATTTCTAGACCTCGTCAACTGTGGTAAATTCAGGTTCCCCGTAATAAAAAAAACAAAACAAAAAAAAAACCTCCCAAGTTGAGCTGCAGTGAGCACAGAATGCAAGACGTTTTTCTACCCTTTCATGACAACAACTAATTTGTTTGCCTCTCTGCTAGTTTTAGAAACAATTTTTGTTTGTGAAAGACCAGATTCTGCCAACTTGTGGGATCAACATCTGGCTCATTTTCCCTCCTTATTTGTTATGATTCTGATACAAATGTTGGCAATCTTGTCTTCAACAAAACTGTCTGGGAGTTATCATGTGCAAGGAATAATTTCACAAGTGAGTCATCAGGACTGAGTCCTAAACTGTGTATGTGTGGCGTCGAGTAAATAACAAAAGGAAGCATGACAAGTATTCCATAAACCTCGACTTCCTTGTTTTTGAGTGAATGGTGCTTTTGCTCCCATGCAAACAACATTTTCCACAAGCTAATATGAACCACATGTTGCTGCTCACTGACAAATGTCCATTTAGTATGCAAAGTAGAAGATGACTGCAGTGCTACCCATCATTAAACTTAGGGGGGGAAAACTTTGTTTACAGATGTTTTCCACACAGTTTTTAGAGTTAATCTACATTTTTATTTGACAATACGTTTACATTTTTAACTTTAGATGGGCTTTCGGTGTAAGGTAGGCCTTATGGAGATACGGTTGAGTTTAATCTTATGAACTTTTCTCGTTTGTCTTTCATATTTGGAATGCGACTGTGACCTAGAGATAATATAATAATTGCAGGAGTTTTTTGCTGCCATTAATTATGTCATTTTTCATCTAATTTTCCATAGAACTTAGTGCTATCTTAGAGCTTTGATGTTTAGCTATGACTATTTCTTTCCCACAGTCTGCCATGAACTGAAAATGTGAATTTTCCTTGTTTTTCACTTTTATTGAATGTACCTTTGATCCGATGATTTTACGTTTAGTCATCTCAGCTCCTGTGGAGCATAATTTACTTTGTTATTTCTGCAATTAACTTTATGAACTTTCTTTGTTTTTCTTTTCCATATAAAGTATTCCTGGCTCAGTTGTTTTGTGTTTACTGTATTTTGTTTTCTGGACAGAGACAATGACACAGCAATTTATCTTAATGGACTTTGTTGAAGTTGTTTTTCCATATCTTGTACTCAAGTGGTCTTGAGTACATGCTATGGACCACACTGAACAAGTGGTTCAGTGTTTAGGATGTGTCTGTATGTATCCAAGACAGCCATTGAGTAATTTCTGCTATTAACTCTATATAGTTTTTAAATTTTTTTACCACTGCTTCTATTTTTTTATTTTTTATTTTTTGTTCAAATGGAAAGGTTTAGTTTCACTGTCATCACCTCCATTCTCAGTAAATGGGACATCTGATCAACTTAATTCAACTTAAGTATTGTAATTAGACTGAATCCATATAACTGGATCTGAAACTGACGGTATGATTGGATCTTACAGACATAAATAAAAACATGCATTGAAATAACTTTTTGTGATCCAGTACTATAAAAACGTACTGAACTGAAAGATTAAAAGAAGAACAAAAGTAAACTTTTACAATGTAGCTTATAGGCCCAATAATCTGCATGTAAACTGCATGACATCAAGCCTGTGTTTGTGTAACTTAAACTGTATTAAAAATAAGGTAACAAATAACCCTTTTTATTTGGTCAAATTATTTTTAGGATGTTTAAATTTGTGGTAGTTTAGATCCTACCATGACATCAGCTTTTGGTTGCATTTAATTTAAGCTTCAAAACAGCACTCTAATTAGCTGACACGCCTGCACAGCTACTGACCGTAAGACCAAACCTAAATCCAGGGAGACACCCCGGTGTCACATTGAAATAAATATTACAGGGTTCAAATAAAAACAGTTTCTGTATGAATTTCTAGTTTGAGTTGCTAACCGCCTACACTGTGTTAATAAATTCTCATGTGATTATTATATTCAACCGTAAACAGGATATGTTCGTTAGCTGCCTGTTCCCGTAAAGCCGATGTGTTGTACTGAATATTTACAATTCTAATGATAACACCACATGTTTTTGTTTCGTAAATCTTCCTCCCTTCCATAAACGGTTACAAGAGTCATGATCTTTCTGTAAACCAGCTCTACAAACTTCCTAACATTAAAAGAGCAGTCTAATAAAAGCAGCATATTTTTAAGATTCTCTGCTGCTGATATGGTAAACATAGTTCTACTTTTACAGCAACTGATGCGAAATGACAGCTTCTGGTGATCAAAGATGTGGGAAAATACACACATCAAAATACAGCTGGTATTAAGCTTGCATCGTTGTGATCTGAATTTCAGAATAAGGAGACAGAGGAAGAAAGCAAAGTGGAAAATAAGACAGAGAAGGAGACAAGAAGAAATACAAACAGACCGAATCTATTAAAGCCTTTGATCAAGAAGCAGATGCACGTGCTGAGAGTACATGGCCACAGCACGCTATAAAACCATTCAGAAATCATGCAAGGATTATTGGGTCCCTCCTCTGAAAATAAACAAGAGCACTAACGACATACTTGCCTCCAGGCCTACAACTATGCAGAATGAAGCCTGCTGGATAAATTAAAACACCACCTACGGAATTTAGTAGAAACAGACAAAGTATACTTTCCCAACATTGCAATGTTTACGATGAAAAGATAATTCAACTTCGGTACAATTAGAGAACTTCCAGACGCATCCATTAAACCATGAGATTATATGAGAAACTTTGTTATTCAGTTACCCTCTATATAATTTTTCTCACAATAAATTGGCAAATTTCCTAAGTCAACAATTGTTTAAAAATGCAATAAGGAAAAAAGAAATTAGACATTTGAATGATGTATAGTACCTTAAAAAGTAATTAATACCACTTGAATAAGAGAAACAAAAGGCTCAAAAGGTTTTTTCCACAGCATTGCATAGCAATCAGACAGATTCTGTAAAAAAAAAAAACCACTGCATGTCTAACAAACTTTCTGATGAGATTTAAAAGAAAAACAAAACAAACAAAAAAACAGATTTCTAGTAATGTTCTACAAATATGTATTTAAACTTTACCTAAAACATTCTAGCAAATTCTGAGTAAAACTAAAATGCTATCTTGTTATTTCATATTTCATAATACTTCAAAAGATATCCAAATTAATCTGGTTCTATGTGAAAAAAGTTATTTGACGACTGTAAAATCCACATGCCTGCAATAAAGGTAAAACAGGTTTACAAAACCCCATATAGTCTCATAATGTGCTGCAATAAAACAAAGACATAAATCAGTCTAGCAACTTTTTAAACAAACAGTGATACAGTGACTCTGAACCGGAAAATCTGATGTTATTTCTTCTGAACAGTAATTTGCTTGCATTTAACAAAAAGAAATTTTCTCTCTCAGTCATGAGACAGATGGTATAGTCAAGTTGAAATACTTAAATTATTTTGCTTAAACATCTAGAATGAGTCGTGTGCTAAGAAAGTTCGATCAGAATGGTTAATACACGTGAAAAATAGAAATTAAAGCTTTTGGCAATCTCTGCATTAACAGAAATCATTGTCTTTCTGCGTCATTTGAAAAGCATATGCTACTTTGTGGACAACAAACCTTCAGTTCACTTTGTTCAATCAATATGCTTCAAATAATTCTCGTATGTGACGATATGTACAGGCTCTTTACACAGTGTGATGCTGTCAAACTGAGTGGGAAGACAAGCAAAAAACAAACAAGTGTGTGACACATGACACTAAGTGGCGTCTTTCCCTCTAGCCTACATTCCAGACTACAATCTGTTTCATAAACCAATACATATGTGATAAAATAGTGAAAACAGCCTCCAACTCTCTTAGATGTCATACATATCAAAGATGAGAACTGGATACCATGAATAATATAGGTCAAATTGCAAAACAATTCAACATTCCTGGAATGTGTCAATCTATAGCAAATGCTATAGATTGACCAGTTCAGCAGTTTCATTAAATCAACCTGACATCACTGGAGTTAAAATAAATATTAACCATGTGGAGAGTGACATTTTTATTTTGTCTTGTAGGATTTTTGCTAAAAAAAAAAAAAAGAGATTTGATTCAAGTAAGGCAATGTTTTTTACCAAAAGTAACACATACTTTGGCTTGACTCTTTCCCTTGCTGTAATCTATACCCCCATAAATTCTATGAATAATAATCCAAAGTATGTGTACATGTGTGGAACAGCACATCAAACAGATTTTTTTTGCAACAGCAACTTTTTGGTTGGTGCTTTTCAGACCCGTAGTAGCTTATATGATATAAAATTATCTATACTTCTTTTTTTGCCACTTATCAGACACAAGTGACTATGAAATGCAACAAGTCTTTACTGCAACTCTCTCCATTTTATGCTTTAAGGTGTTTGGTAACAAACAGCAAAGACTTTTGACCAGAAGCTTATCAGATCTTTGATCTGAGAAATTTGATTAAAACATGTTCACGGTGTCCTGCTGAGTCAAGACTGAGAACATTACCTTTTGGTTACATCCCTGACTTTGGTTACAAATTTATTTTCAAATAATCAAAACATCTCAAAATGATGTTTCATTCACCAAGTGATCAGATACCTGCAAGCACAGCAACAACTGAAAACTGAAAGCTTTACTTTCAGTTTCAACCATCCGACCTCTTCTCATGGGGGACATGTTTGTTTATAACAAGTGTGAAATAAAAGTGTTGTTATTGTAGCAGTTGTGCAGATGCGGAGTATAAATAATGGAAGAACTGTGTCACTTGTGGCAAAATCTTTAGACTTGTCATTAAGTCCTTGGCAGCGTAATTGTCATGGGCTTAATATGTGAACTTTCCAACCAGCATAAGCCAAATTAAGCTGCGGGCAAATTTTAAATGAAAACTGAAGTTGTTTCTTTAAAAATAAAACAGCTGTGTAGAACATTTGGTTCTGAATTGTCTTATTGTGGTTAATTTGCTTTGCTTCACATCATCTGTCCTTGAAGAATGTTGTCATTCTGTTCTTAAAACTACCGTACATCTGGGAGAAGGCATTGTGAATTTGCATAGGCATAAAAATGTCTTGGTATTTTCCCATTACTAACCACTTGTCCCTGTTAGAAATAAACAACAAATGAATGACAAAAGAAGAACATTTGAAAATAATTTACATTAGAAGTTCCTAAAACAAGCATTGGAACTCTGCAGGCACAAAGACACACTGCAAAAACATGTTCATCATAAAAACACCCACATGCACACACACACTGCCTACCAGCAAGCTGTTTGCCCATGTTCTCCAGCTCTTTGGAAAAGAGGGAGTCACCAAGCAGCAGCCCCGTCTGCCCAACAGAACTCCCACCTCTCGCAGACTTCAGATCAGCCTCCCAGACAGCCTGATGCTAGTTAGAGAGGGGAGCAGAAAAAATGAGCAAGTCACATTAGAAGAAAGACCCTTCAATTAACTCTTTATATAATTTTTAGCTATTGCTGAAAGTATCTGAGCCATATCTGCTGGGGAGAAAAGAACCAATTATTATTTTATGGGCTTTAGAAAAACACAAGAAACCACAGCAAGTGTAGATGAAAGCATCCAACATGGAGGGAACTCTGTTAAGTGAATGTGGCCCACTAGACAGTCAGTAGTGGTTTAGGACATTTTTCTATAACCATCAGCAGAGACCCTTAGCCTTTGCGCACTGGTGTGTTGGCATTCGGTTTGTCGGCACAATTATAACTCAGAGCAAAATGTAACTTTTTCAAAGTTATTTCATTTCAGACACATCTTCACACACTATTTGTGATCTGTATGGAAAAAACCTGTAAGACATACTGAGCTTTGCCAAGTTGTGTAATGGAAGCTTGCCTAATTGTAATTTTATTCTTTTGTGTGGCCGGATGATGTATAGGGTTAATGCATTTAATGTTCGTGAGCTCTAAGCACAGGTGAGAAATAAAACTTGACAGCCATAATCCCACCACCTGTTTGTTTAGTTTACACAAGATAAGTTATGATGCGCCGGATGCCAGCGCTTACATCATTTGATATGCTAAGCTTTTAATGAGAAACAGAGCTGACTTGACTAAGTGTTGAGATGCTCTGAGACATCTGGTAATAGATATGTTCAGCATACTCCTAAAGCAATACTCAGGGATCGCCCTTTGATGTACACACACACCACAATGATAAAGTCCACAAAGCATAAAGAAATTTATCTCACCTGACATCACAGCTACCAAGGGGTAGAAAAGTTAGAAAAACTTGTCAAAACTTATTTTTAAGTTATATATACAGTAGTTATCACACAGAATAGTAGTAGTAGTAGCAGTACTAGAAAGTCACAATATTAATAAATGCAGTACAAGGTTCCAAACTGTTGACTGCAAATTAAAAAGGTAAAATATTTAAGCTGACATTGATGATGACAATGACTATCCGTAAAAGTGGAATTGTTGTGAGTTACTATCCAAAGCATTGGCACCCAGTCTGGTTGGTATTCAAGAAGAAAATCAAATGGTTTTTCCTCACTGCAGGTTTTCTCCCTCTCTGTGTTTTTACTGCTGGAAGCAGGGCTAAATCAGACAAAAGAGAGTACAAATCTACCCTGGTAGGGAGGACATTAATACCCAGCAACCCATGATGAATATAAAAGAGATTTACAGAGCTTGCAATCAAATAAATTGATAAAATCCAGCAACCTTATCAGAAATATTTAAGTAAAGAAAGTGGGGACACCAGCTCTCAGCACCTTCGTGACTATGAAGCAAGTGAAGCTTTGTTTTTTTCTGCAAAGGTTTTAAATGTGAAGTTAAAAAAAATTTAAGCAATTATTTCCTGTGATAGATTAAAGTCATCACAACTCCCCAGGATTGTTGATTATTTATAGATCTTAAGTTTGAATGAAGCAAAATAAAGATACATAGATTAATAGAAACTTTCTCTGAGTTTGAAGTGATTTTAATCGAGTTTCAGAACTTAACCGCTATGAAATACAGACTCACTGCTGGCAATGTGGAGCAAACTCTGGCATACAGTGACCTAACAACCTGTATCGAGGGTCCTGGTACTTCATACACCTGGAGCACCTCAAAAGGATTCCCCGATGGACATGGTCCAACACCTTCTTCAAGTTGACAATATAAATTTAGACTGACTGGGTGAACTTCATGCACCCTCCCTATTTATACATGGGGGGCCACCACCCAAGTCTAAAGTTGCTCTTTTATTCACATTTATGGCCAGAGCCCTACCAGAACCCAACCTGAAATTCAAGCGAAATCAGGCCAAAATTATTTGTTTGACTGTTGGGTCTGGCTTCTGTTGCACACTTAAGCTGCACTGTTTCAGAATCGCATCTACGAACACAGCTCCATGACATTCAACGTTAAGGAACTGTGGGCGACTCTCATCCAAGCAAGGAGCTTTTTAACGTACTCAGTGACCTCGGCACCACAGACTGGAGACCTGATCGTAAATTCCCCAGACTCCACTTTCTTAATGGAAGATGTGGAAGATGTCCACCAAAGGGTTGCATTGCAATAAATGGATAAATGTTAATATAAATATTTTTCTTATGAACTCGCATTCCAGTTGGAGTCCTTTGCTTTCACCACTTTCTTTACGTGGCCATTCTTTTATGCAATGATCCCTGATTTCTACAATCCAAATGTAATTTCATTGATCTTCAGCAACTTTGACTTTTGTTCTCAGTTGATCTTGTTCTCACTTTCTTTCATGCTTTTTTAAAAATTATTTCTAAGCTTTGGGCATGAAAATGAATACGACTATTATGAGCTGCAAGCCTGAACACAACTGAAAAAAGTCTTCAAAGATACAAATTTAAATTAATAATCCAAATGGGCTGAGGAAACTCTGGCATTATCTTCCTAACTGCTTTCCAGTTGCGTCATGGTGCTCATGCCCAGTTGCCAAAGAGTACAAGAGATGGCAGTTCTGGTCTGATTTATAAGCTTATATTTGAATGCCCATGCTTAATAAAAATATCAATCTGAGCCTAGACTCAAGGGAGTCTTGACAAGTATAGGAGTTTTGAACAGAGTGTGATCCTAAACACACCGCAGCTATAAATCTTTGTTTGAAGAAATTTTTGTTTGACTGGCCAATTACTTCACGAGTTCCAAACATTGGCTTTAGGTACATTAGTATAATGCGGAAACAGCAGGTGCATGTAACCATTTGTTTTGTAGATTGCATAAACAATTCAGGAAAACAATAAAAAAATAAACATATGTAGATTTTGTTTGTACAGTTTCTACTTTTTAGTTTGAGATCATGAGGAGCCAATATTGTTTATGTAGTTTACATTATTGTCCATACAGAGCAACTTCCCTCAACCAAATTTAAAATTATATACATTTTAAATCTCTGGAGGACGAACATGTACTCAAATTTGTTCTTTGTTAAAAACGCATAAAATAGACTTAGTACAGTGCTTAGAAAACTTCTATTACATTAAATGTTTTAACATTTTCTTACATAACAACAGCACGTTATTGTATTTTATTGGGATTTAATGAGATGGACTACTACAAAGTAGTGCAGAATTGCTTAGTGGAAATAAAACTGCTGCAAAGCCCCAAAGTACAACCCAGTACCAACAACTAACTTCAGATGTAACTTCATTAGTAAATTGGGCTCATCTGTGTGTAATTCATTCTCAGTATAAATTCAGCCGTTCAGGGGTTTGCTAGAGAACATTAGTGGGCAAACAGCATAATGAGGACCAAAAAAAACAGCTTCTTAGGCCTTAAGAGAGCGCCTAACATGACAAAATGCGAGGAGTACTCAGGGAGTTTTTGTGAGCCTCAGAGTGTCAAGAAAGATTAGGGGTTGGGTTGAGTATTGGTATATTTCAGAAAGGCTCGAGAAGGAAAAGCTACCAGTTCACATTCCATTTATAAGACAGTAATTTGTATGACAGGTCATGATTTTTTATTTTAATTTTTTATTTTATTTGTAGTGACATTTGGTCCACACTCTTTACCAGTTGGCGGCGTAAATGCTCCATTAAGTTGTTTGCCAACCACCGTTAAACAATTAGTAGAAGAAGAAAAGAAGCCAATTACTTCTAGGGACCTAGCGACAGGGTCAACCACATCTTCTCACTAATCTAGTAATTTCTGTCGTCTCCTCGCTCAGAGTTGCTCTCAGCAATTGGCTAAATCACTCTGAAGCCAAGACACTTGGGCAGGGATTTAAAGCTAAGTTAGGAACTCTCCGAGAGGAAAGACGATCTTTGAAAGTATGGCCCCAGACCTAAATCTACTAAAGAATTGGTGTCTGCAGAAGCTCTCCTGTCAGTCAGGAGGAACCTAAGTTACTTTGCAAAGAATTATCAGAAATTGAAAATTTCAGCCTCTAGATATGCGAAGTTGGTAGATGTATATCTGACCTGTAGGTACAATAGTAAAAATATTGCAATTATAAAGAAAGTGTATGTATGCTGCATGTATTCTTTTCTTGCTTTTCACAATTATACACCACTTTGTTTTGCTCCGTCTCATAAAACCCCAATAAAACCCGTTGAAGTTTATGGTTTTAGCAAGTCGAAGGGTTGTGATGTTTTTTGCAAGATGCTGTACTCCATTTTTACTAAACATGTATCTGAACAAAACAAGGAACACTGATACTCTCTTATGTACAGCTGACCATTAAATTTCAAGTCCATCTCATTGATCTTGGTGCCTGTCAGAGACATGAAGCATTTTGAGGCAGCAAAACCACATCACCACAAGCCATTCTTTAATTACAGCCCTCATAAAGCAGTGATGCGAGTTGAACATCATAACTGAATCCACTACTCGACTATTTCTTTTTCTTTGGCGGTATCTCCCCAAATCCAACAGCATTACATCATCTTCTCCGCCTCTCGCTTTGGGTCTCCTCGGCTGCAGCACACAAGGCCACAAACATGATGCGATTTTTTAATTTCCCCATGCACTGTAAAGTCATTACCAGACTGTAACATATTAACTTAAAAGGCGTTGCAGCTAAAATTCTTTAGGACTCCAGACTGGAGGTTGAGGCAACCAGTCTTCAGGAGTCCTGGAAGCCTAAACAAAACAACTTTACACACTGCAAACAATTACTCCAATCAGATAACATCAACTCATAAACAAACACGACAATCAAAATCTCTTCTTGTCTTGATTGATTTTGGTAAACTCATACATTTTTAGGAAGTTCAATAGAAAACATCTACATGTACAATCAGGCATTATAATGCAAAGCAAAGAAATATGTAAAAAGCATAAATGGCTCAGTGTAATTTGGGAAACATGAATCGAACAAAAACAGTCTTGATTAGAGCCTGAAAATACATAATGAAGTCATGAAAAGCAATCTCAATTTAATTTTGCAGCCGTCATTCTCATGCCAGACAATATAAAGCTTTTCTTCCCTTTTGTTTTGAGGCTGAGTTTAGATTTTTTAATCTGCGGGAAAAAAGAACCATTTCTTTTCCATGTCCAGCAAACAGATATACCTTCACTGAGTAGATTTGTATCAGTAATGCAAAACCATATTTTAATAATGCTCCCTATCTCTATGTGACCACAAAAGGAAGAAATTCAAGACAAAAGTGGAAATGACAAATATGAATCAAATTTTTTTTTTTTTTTTTGCATGTTGAAATCAAGTTAGCAAAAAAAATAAATAAAAAATGGATGGAAGTCTTAATATGTACTGTGTGTTCTCAGCTATGTGTGTGTGGTCAGCTCTTAAGATCACCACAATCTGGGATTTGTGCCAGTGTGGCTTAGCACACAACAAGAAGTATTAAAAAAGAAGAAAAAAATAACTTTCATATTTGTGTGTGCAGTTATCGAGCTAAAAAAAGATATTTAGACAAATTTCACATGGAAACCAAGACAGGTTCAACCTGAAACATACTTCTATCATGCACATCTTATTTTACAATACGTTTTGTAGCTTACTGAAACCTCCTTTAATAGTTGTTTATGTATTGTTTAATACCTATTAGGGATTTATAATCCGCTTCAGATGGCACTTGTTGGTTTGGCGTTAACCCACAGCTATTACGCCTCTAAACCTCCAAGGAAAGTGGTCAATGAGACAAGTTTGCAAGTAGGTGTGAAGTGGGAAGCAGAATGAGCAGCGATTACTTTTAATCACTAGGCCCTTTAAAACCAAGCTGGTTAATTTGAGTTTCCACTGGCGAAGCTCTAGCACCAAAAAATTAGACAAAGAACCATCTCATCAGCAGCTGGGGGTGGGCACATGGGGAGCAGCAGCCAATCAAAGCACTGTGAACTTCAACACTTCAACTTCAAATGAGAAAATCTTGATTATTTAATAGCCGTTACACTCTTGTTTTCTTCACAAGAAAGTCCATCTAATTATATAAATAAATTCTGTGACTCTGATTAATAAGTAATTATTTTCTGGTTGTTCTGCTGTTGCTATGGTGATTGCCCTCAAACGACATATGGCTTCAGTTTTCTTGATCAGCAGGGTAAAGCAAGTAAAAGTTGCCTTTATGACTGAGGGAAAACAAATGAACTGGAAGGTAAGCATGGGCCTACTGCAGGTATCAATCAGTTAAATAACTAAAAAAAAAATTATATCGATAAATAAATAATCTAATCATACCTAATTTTTTAATAAGAAACTAGCAAAAATTCTAGAGGGCCTGGAGTCTTCACCAGCAGCAGCATAGAGTAACTAAGCGGTGGATTTCCTGCACATGCTGCACACTGATTGTAGATTCAATAAATAAAAAAAAAGGTTAAAATGCAAGTGCTGAGAAAAACCTTCTATTCATTTTGCAGAACATGAGTGGCATGTCTGATAATAACTCAACACTTTTTTTGTTCTTATTTAATTTAACTACCTGCCTTTTTGAAAAGAACTGTTCAATCTTAAAAGTACATTTCCTTTATAAAACAGATTGTTGTATTAGAATTCACAAGAAGACAGCAATAGCCTTGTTTTCTCTACAACTATAGTGGCTAATGTAGTCTCGTCTAGCTTTGGGCATAATGGGGAGCCGACAGTTTATGAGAGGCCACGCTGCACTTCTAATCATTTCCTTTTGTTTTGGCACACAACAGATTCACCTAATGAACTTTAGGAACTTGTGTACCAGAGGCAGCCAAAAACAAATGGCATATTGACAATAACCCTATTAGAGTTTCATTTGGGAATTCCAAAGACATGACGTCAACCAGTCCATGTGTATTAGACTATCAACTTACACACGCATCAGTAATTTGACAGTATTGTTAAAAGCTAATACCTTCACATGTTGGTTGTTCTTCTGAAATAGTGCCTTTGTTGTTTAAAGGTATCCCTATTACAAATCAAAGAAGGATTTTAATTGTCCCAAGCTAATAAATTCAGCTAGATTTGTTAGTACCCCTGCAGATCACTGAAACAGTGCTTCATTTCTCCTAAAAAGGAATCAATTAATAGTTTGATAATATTTATTGTCCATGCGTGTAGAAACAAAATCCAGGTCATCGTCACTGCGCTTCTTCTCATATGTTACTATACTTTTTTATTATTTCTGTTAGGTTTACCATCTTGGGTCTTATCTATATCACCTATGTGCCAAACATGAATTACTGATACTTCAATTATAAGAGCTGAACTGTAATCAAACTCCTGATAAGCCAGTAGAAATGTAACCCCAGCCTGCTCAGATAATATATTTATGAAAAGATTTTGAGGATTCATCAATTTCTTATGAATATTAGGATTATAGAAATTTTATTGACACACTGACGAATATAGTTTCAAGACAAGGTGGAAAGATTAAATTGCTGCATAATAAATTCACTGTTAGTATGCAGAACATCTGCAAATGTTTAGTTGTAACAACTTTGTCTTTGTCAGGGAATGAAGACATATCAAAATAACAGTAACTGTTTTATAAGGTTCATTTTATCAAAATAAAGTTAAAACTACCCTATACATCAACTGTATCTTGGCGTCTTTTGAAATATTTCAGAATACTTATTCTGCAAAATAATTTTTTTTTTCTATTGGTTAATTTGACTTTATTATGTTCTCATTATTTTGGATTTTCATCATTATAATAATAATCATGTACATTTTGCAATTTATGACTGCCTGTAACAAGAAACAAATGCTACAGTTGTTAAAAATCAACCATCTCTACATAACTCATCAAATGCTTAAATTATGTTGAGATTTGCCTTAGCAAAACCAAATTGTATGCACAACTGTGTGACAAATTATGCCGATGCCAAATATTTAAAGGCCATGCGGCAAAACCATCATAAAAATTCCAGCTTTTTATCATGCACATAACATTGCAGCACACTAATTATCTTATTTCTATCAGAGAAGTGAACACTTTACTCTATATCTATAACTGTTATTACTATAACAGGCCTGCCATTCACAGCTAAACCTGATTAAAACCAATCACCCAGCTCTTACAAAGAAGGTCATAGAAGAATTTTTTGAGGGGATTTGCTCCGGCTATTGCTTTAGGAAAGTATTTGTCTTTATGAGGCAATTATCACCTGAAAGAGCTGGCAGAGGCAGGGGGTCTGTGAGCCTAATAATAACTACTAACAGTTTTAGCTTTCCAACGTTACCAGGCATTTAAAGTCCAAAAATAGAACTGTGTAAAGCCTAAATTGTGCATTTTTATGTACAGTCATAAATATGCCCATAATAAAATATGCTCGAAATGTCTGATCTTAATGTAATTTTTCTTTAACAACAACAAAAAGTGGATCAACAGACAACCTGTCCAGTTTCTACAAATCCAAAGTCTACCTTTGTTTTTATAATTGTATATTTAAGCACCCCGTCCCTCACACATAATCAACAGATTAATACAGGATTTCTGTCATTCTGTAATTCAAAAAACTTCAGAAAGTTATTCAGCTAGACATAAAATGCCTTGCTAACAGCTTTTGCCTTTAAAATAAGCAGTTCATCGGAAGGGATTAAACCCAGACTTTATCAGTAAGGTTCACATTGGTTTTGACTTACAGTGCCTTCAATTGTGATGCAGATGAAATTAAATGAATGTTCTTTTTTTATTGTTGACATAAAAATCTGATTAAGTGTCCTATTATTTTCAGCCACCCAGGATTCCTAGAACTATCAAGGGAATGACTATCATCTTTGCATATATAGATGCCAACATTTTTGCTAATTCTTGTCTCAAGTTCAGTTAGGTTAATGGACAATGTAAACAAATGCCAGTTTATACATTTGTCAAAAATGTTCAATTGTTTTTAATTCTGGCCTCCAATCTTCACCAATGAAGAAAGTCAAAGATCATCATAGAACAGCTTTATTGAGAGTTATACTCAATATATTAGAACATGTGTTCCAATGAAGCTAGTTCGTCGGAATAAAAGTATCCTTTGAAACGTGTGACATTAATCTATAACACATTTCACTTATTTATGGAGTTACTGAAATGAATGAAGTTTTCAGTAATCTTCCAATTTATTGAATATGATTGTACTTGTTCTTGTTGAAGTATAATAAGAGCTGCATTTGAATAGTTTAAGTGCATTTCAAATAATCTCACATTTAACCGATTTCAACTTGTTTTTGAGGTGATGTCAAAAGGTAATTGGTTGCCCTGGATTTCATTCAGTGAAAGCACAGTGAAATGGGTCTAAATGCAAATGCATGCCACACTTTTCAGAATTTTATTTGTAAAATAAAAATCAGACTCCGGCTTTGTTCAGTCAGCCTCTAAAAGTCTGCTCCCAGTTAGTGTGGAGCCACTCTGCATCTGCTCCACACACGGCGCTCTGCCTTGGCTCCAAACTGTTCCTACTATAGGAAAAACCTACAGTAAAATGCCTTGTCTAACAATTAAATTGGCCGACTATGAAAAAGGTATTGGCTTTTATTGTGCTTATGGAGAGACTCTAGCCTCTAAGCTGAACACTTTATTAACAGCATGTGAGCGTCTGCCTTTATAGAGGTCTGGTTTGGGCCAGCTACATATTGCTTGCCTTAAATGTGTGAGGTGAACTGTGCAGTAAATGCCTACCACCACAGAATTAACATAAAGTTTCATGTTTTTAGCTAGAGTTAAGCAGAGCGATATCGGGTAGATGTCTAATTCGGGATATCGGTTGTTTTCCATTATCAATTGTTCCGTGACCTAAAACGCCCACATGAGGATGGATCGTTTTCTCTCGTAGAATTTTGTTAACAGGAAACTTGAGGTGGTTTTCACTCAATATCAGACAATAAAGCTGCAGAGGAGAGAGAGCTACGAGGTAATTGATGGCTTGTAAAGTGATCTTAATTGTTTGATGATGGGTGCAGGGAAGGACACTTACAGAGCCTGTTACTTGAGATAAGGCCTCACATTCCTGAAGTCGACCTGCCACAGTGTCCACCCCGGGCATTGGCGCTGCTCCAGATGAATCCATTCATAATGAGGGAAGCAAAGAACACAGCACAGAGTAACAAAAACACACAAATATGCAACCAAAAAAAATATTTAGATTTTTTTCCCCCACTATGTTATGAAACTCACAAGAGATGTCAGGCACAGCTTGCTCAGATATGCGAGGCCTGTGATCCTCTTCAGATCGGCTGTCTGATAGTGTGTCTCCCTGCAGCCTAGAAACAACACGCAAAACATACAAAGTTGTACACAAAGCCAGAGAACTATGGATGCAATGCATGTTTAGAAGCTGAAGGTCAGATAACGACGAGACGAGTCGGTTTCCATCATTCTGAAGCAATAAGACAAGAGGAAACGTTTACTAAGTTCATAATCTCTGCTGTAAAATGTGGGATGGTGAAAGAAGATACATAGGGGTTAGTTTAGAGGATTTATCTCATGTGAAACCAGAATACTATGTTTATAGGTAGGAATAACTATTATATTGCCCTTACGAATTATAACAATCGGCTAATCAAATATGTGACATATGACGAACAATATTTTCTTCCACATTTGGCCATGAACAAGTTATTTCACTTTGTTAGCATAGACAGAAGGAAGCAGATTCTCTTTACTCACCAAAAAAAAAAAAAAAACTATACAATGATATTTTTCAGATTGTTTAAACTTTAAGACCAGCTACTGCTGCTTTTTTATCACATTTTGTTCAAAGTTCTTCTAGTTTTGTTTTTGATTTTATGTAGATGTGTTTGCAAAGAAACATTATTTGCTGTCATGGATTTGGTGGTTTCCCCAAGGCACTAAAGAATTTACATTCCCAGATACATAAATAAACTGTCAGATAAAAACATAAAGTTTTCCATTAATAACCTTTTTCTGCCTTTACAACTAAAACATTGAATGAAAGCCAGTTTATTTTTTGACAAGTCAATTAAAACAAACAAAAAAAATGCATCATAAAACGAATGGAGGTCCTGCAAGCCATTTCCATGTCATCAGAGAAAAGAACAAAAAAAAACAACCCCATTTGCTTTTATAGAGCAGCTGCATTCCTAGCCACAGGGTCTACAATAAAGAATAAATAAATAAAAAAACATTTTATTTTTTTGTCTTTATACACCCATATCCTTCTGTTGTGCACTGTTAAATGTTCTCTGGAAGGTATCTAAAAGTATCCTAGGTCAACAACAGGGCAAGCCTTCTTATTTTATGCACTAAAGCTACTTATTCCCTGTGAAACCGAAAAGCATTTCTTTAGCAGTGGCTCTGCAAGGCTTTATATAAAGTTGAAACCAGCAGTTTATATACACTGTATAAAATTTGTTTTCCCCCCTCTCTTTCACTGAGTGACATTAAACTAGAATAAAATTTCCCTGTTTTAGGTAAACTGATAATTTCCCAAACAATGTGTCCAAATATTGTGAGAAGTTGTTAAGAGAATGTTTTATTGTCTTCAAATTAAGAAGTTTTCTTTGTGTTTTGTAAAATTGCCTTTTAAGCCACATCACTCAATTCAGTCCATGTCAGTATAAGAGTTGTTTCTCCTTCTCTTACCAGCCTTAGCTACCATCTTCACAAGGTCTTTTGCTTTTAATCTGAGATTGATACACACATTTTGTACCAAAACATGTGGGACAGTGAATTCATATACAGAAAAAAGGTATCGAATTGCAATGTGTTTGCCTGAGAGGTGGAGGGTAAGTTAGCAATTCTTGTCCACCTCGGTCCAGTGTTCACAGTTCCATGCCTACCCAAGGAAGTAACTAAATCTTCATTTTTACTATCCAAAATGCAACACGTTCCAACAATGCACATACTTGAGATTAAATATTTCTAACTGTAGTCAATGAAAGGCAGTTAAATGAAAGGTAACCCATTATCAGAAATCTCCGCTCATCTGATCATAGGAGTGTGACAGTGATGGAAATGTTTCAGAGGCAACAGAAAATTTTTCTGACCAAGATGCTTTTTTTTTAATGATTAAAACCAACAAAACCCTTTGCTAGTTTCCAGTATCAAGTAACTAAGATTTAGTTTCAAAACCACTATGACTTCCTTTTATATCACTTCTGCTATTTAAAGTTCTTTTAATAAGGTGCAACATAAAGCACTAGATCAAGTACAGTTTTCTCCAGTTGTAGTGTCTAATTTCGCCAAACTTTCCAAGTTGTTAATGCACACTGCTGATCTGCTGGCTGAGAGAAATGTTTGACAGTTTTATCTGTCTATTACCAAAGACACACATTTGGCTTTTTGGCTTTCGATTGACTAGAATTTTTTTCAAACATTGTGTCAAAACTCAGAGATCTCAACCCATCACTATTATGAAGCCAATGTTTTGAAGCTAAAGATGGGGAATATATAAGCAGCAGGTCTGTTAAAAAAGCTGACTGCAGACACAACCTGAGCAGACAGCCTATCTAAACAGTTAATGTCAGCCCCTGGTATTTGTGTTATTGTTTAAACAGCAGAATGCAAAAAAAAAAAGTTTAATAATCTGTACAATGAGAGCTTGAAAACTTCAACTAAGGATGTTTATTACTGTGGTTAGATCTGTAACAAAACCACTAGTAATTTGATGTACAACAGCAAGTAAGTGCTGCATATGCAGCATTTCTTTATAAATAACATAATCAACGGATTAACTTCAAGTACCATGAAGATCAAGCATTGCTTTTCTTTTTTCAGTATTTCCCTTTTAATCTTTTGTGCAGATATTGTAAATCTCTTAGAGGTCCATGAGTAGCATGAGGTCATATGTTTACAGCTTTAGTTCACTCACACTTCATTTCTACATTTTCAGAGCCATCTGGTGAGTCGTCATTGAAAGGTGTTTATTTAAAAAAAGGGCTTATACATACAGCAGGAGTCAACAAAATTCATTTAAACATGCCAAAGTTTTTCTAAGCAGACAGTTCGGTGGCCAGTATTTGGTTACCCATGTATCATGTATGTTTCCATTGCGATTTGCAGTTTTGTGTATCACCATTAAAAAATTTGAACCTACTCAGAATATTAACACTTATCAGTACATTCACATAACCTGTTTTGTAATGTACTTTAAATATATACTCTCTGAAAATGAACTCAACTTGTACTTGAACACATGAATCGAAAAACATCTTTGTCAAAAATAAAGATTTTTTCAATTTTAATGGTAAAAATATAATATTCTACATTAACTAACATGCTGTTGACTGAATAATAGTACTGTAGTTAATAAACAAAAACATAGTGCAGTTTGTTAAAGTGCTAGGATGTTAACACATTTGCAGTGCAATCCTGCTCAACTACAAGAAGCCTGAGAGAAAACTTTTATCATTAACCTCAGCTGTAATAGGCAATAAAAACAAGATAACTTTCTTTGTTTATTATCACGCTGAGCTACCCTGACAGTTTTAGCACCCTCATCTTTCTCTGCAAGTATAACAAGGAATCAAATCTGCTTGAATGATGAAAAGGCTGCCAATTTTAACCCTTTTCAAGTTTCCATGGCATTATTATTATTTTCTAAATTTGTAGAAATTTTTAATCATTTAACACTCTACTGGTCTCCCACAATGCGCAGGCCGGATATGTCTTGGTGGTCTTCATCTTCTGACACTGTTCCAACTACCCAAACTGCCCATGTCTGCTCTGGACAGCTGTGTATTTATGTCAGACCTGAGAGTTTTCTCAGAGCAAACTGCATGAGCTCCATTTTTCCAGCTTGCTGATCTATTTGTGGCCTTTACGTTACCCCAAAAATGACAGACAAAACCCAGGGCTGCTTGGTTGATAAAACTCATGAAATATTTGGTGGTCAGGATTAAAAGGAACAAAGCAAGAATTTGGCTGGAACCTAAAGGAGACAGTAAAACAGTGAAGAAGAACAGATGGCTGACATGAAAAAAGTGAAAACATGCTTTTGAAAAAGAACATACAAAGAATCCAAACAACCCCTCACACAGATGCTACTTTACTTTGTCACTAATGTACCTAGAGCATAACTAATTTGCTCAGAAACATCACACAATTAAACTGCCTACAAACAAAATCCAGAAGATACAACACCTATTCCAGCAGAACCTGAGACAACATCCAGAAGCCTGTGTTTGCAACAAAGCTGATAAGCTGCATGAATGGAGCAAAAGTGGCAAACAAAACCAAAACAGAGAAGTTTGCACAGACAGATGTGTGCCTGGCGTCTCTTCAAGAAGATACCCGTTTATCTCTTACTGGCATCAAGGCAGATCTATGCCCACACCTGTCTGAGGCGTCGCACCCAAAACTCTGAAATCTGAGTGCTACACTGATGCTGGAAGATGCAGGAAATGTGTCGGAGGAGAAGACAGTGATAAAAAAGGAGAAACTATGATAAACTGTACGATTATCCATGCAGGGATCATGAAAACAAGCAGCACAGGAACAGTTTAAGTTATTGTGTCATTTTGTTTCATTCCCTTCCTTAAGGAAGGAAGGAAGGATGGGACAAAAGAAAGGAAGAACAAAAAAAAAAGAAAGCTGTGTGGCTGTGATTGATAATATGATTATCAGAACCTAGGAAAGAAGCAACCAATCCATATTCTACAACCATTGAGTTGCTATTTGAGACAACAAACCAAAGGAAGTCATTTCTGATATTGTCAAATTGTGACTTCAAATTTAATTGCTCTTCACTTTCATAGCCTCCAGATCAGAAAAAGGTGAAAACATTTACCTTGCACACCTAGAGCAGATGTTGAGAGTAACTTTAGCCTGTGGCTCAGACTGATAGGAGCTGCGTCCCTGGCTGAACTTACTGCCGGACGAGGCCAGCCCCATTACGCCCTCCATCCGCAGGTCATCTAGATCCTCTGGGAAGACGGAGAAGAACATAGCAACAGTGGGGCAGGAGAGGGGAAAAACAGAAAGGACAGCCATTAATCATATTTTGGTCTTTTCCTTGTCAACATAATGCCCTGTGATGACAGCCTGCTGGAAGTCAAAGGGGCAAGAGAGACCATCACAGTAGGTAATCATTATCAGCACAGTCATTCCGATGAGTTTCCACAAGAACATGCAGATTTTGAACTTTTGGATCGCTCGCATTGCAGCAAAATTATTTCCAGTAAGAATTATGTCATGTAGCCACAATGAGGGTGACGAAAGCAAATATATTTACTCTGTAAGAAAAAAATGTACAAGTATATGGAGAAGGGGTCAGCAGTGTAGAGGTTTTCTTCATATATTCACTGGATAAGCCTTTATCTTTTTTTTTTAGCTGAGAAGCTGTCAACATGGAGCAACTGAAACCTAATGTTTGAACAAAGTTAAAGCCTAAACAGGCTCAGCTGTCAAATCAGAATGATGCATTTTAACAGCAAGGCATCATGCTGCACACATTTCCATACTTCTGTCAGTCACATAGTACTATTGTAATAGAGAAACTATGCTTATATCACTCTAAGAACAAGATTTATGACAGGACATTAAAGTAGTGATGGTGAATAAAATGAAATCAATGTTTTTGCGTCTCAGCAAGGACGTGCTACAGTTAGTTTATAATGATCAAAGGGGCAAGCTCTAAATCAACCAGACAGATTTAGTTTTGAATGCATCGCTGAGAGAAAAAAACATTTTGTCGTACTTTCCAGGCCATAGTTCTTATAGACAGAATGAATACTCGGAGTAGGAATGGGTCAGTATCAAATGAATATGCTACTTTATCATGTTACTTAAACACAGTGTTTAAAAAACAAACAAAAAAACCCCATATAAATATGATCCAACTAATCTTATTTAAGAAAAATAGTAACAGTCACTATAAATGGCAACTCAATACCAACATTTTTTATCTTCATATCTGTACCAGTGGATGTGACAAGACAGATGCTTAAATAATCAAAACCCATTTCTTCATATCATGCTCCTAGTCTTTAAAAGACGAATGGACTGATATGATGGTATTGTTCAGCTTAATATGTAACAGTTAATGTTCCTACAAAAAAACTCAGCTGATACATCAAGAAATCGATGAAAAAAGCTTTTACATTTTTTGTTTTTATACAACATTTAATTATCTTTTAGTAGACGATGCAAAACGTAGCTCTAAGTGTTTTTTTCTTTATTCTTTTTGGATCCTGAAAATAATTTCCCCAAGCAGTCAAAGTCGCCTTTGCAGTAAACCTGAAGGAAAGTGCAGGAATTTGCTTTCAGCCATCTGACTAGCGGTCCACAGCAGCAGGTAGGATCGCAACAGTGATGAGTTCCTCTGGGCTCTATAAAGCCAGATTAAATATGGGTCATTCTAGTAATTTAATCTCATTTAAAGGACTTGAATCTTAGGATTTGTATGGCGAAAGGTTTTTGTAGTTTTGAAACTGAACTTTTTTCCCCCAGTTTGTTATACCTCCAAACCATCCCATGCCTAATTTAATCTTTGTTTCTTGACTTTTAATATTCTGTTAACTGGGGGTGGGGAGGATGTCACCATTTATCAGTGAAAGGTGGGGTTCATGTTGAGGTCATACATCAAATGTAGTGTAAAGGCTTCTTGACTTTCAGTGTGGTCAGATATCTGAAACCAGAACTAAAACATTTTTTCTTTGGGATCATATTACAGTGTCCCCTGATAGAAAGAGAAAAAAAAACAACATAGGTTTGACACCTTGCAAGATGAGAATACATGACTAATCACAAGGATTGGATTTGATGACACTTCCTCATGAGAACTCTCTCCCTCTATTCATCCATAATAGTGGTACAAAACCCCCAAATACCTCATCTGTCTGACAAAAAAACAATTCTGACTAAACATAAATGTATTCCTTAAATCTATCATCAATTGCCCTACGCACCTGCATAAAAATATCTCAAAAGTCATGTGCTAGTGACAGCAAACACTAAATATAATAAAGATATTTTTCATGTTTATCTCAGAAAATATATCACTATATATAAAATATAAATGAAAAGCAACGCCTTGACCTTTTTCCACATTTATTCCTTTAACAACCACAAACTTCAATGTGTTTTACTAGGATTGTGTGTGAAAGATTAGCATGGAGTAGTTCTGAAGAGGAAGAAAAACTATATATAGTTTTGGAATAGCTAGTCCCATAGAATAAAAGTCATTAAAGCAGAACCTGTCTGTCAGCATGAAGTTGGCTTCAAGATCTCAAAAAGCAATAAATCTTGTTCTAATCCAAAGACATTCAAGAACAGATGGGAAGCAAAATCATTAGCATCCATAAGCCTGGAGCAGGTTATAAAACCATTTTTATGTCTTTGGGACACCGCAATCCCAAAGGTGAGAACCATTATCCACTAATCGAGAAAACATGGAGCTGTAGTAAACTCACTCAGAAGTAGTTAACATACCAGAATTACATGTTCAGGTGTGTACCCTGAACATCAGTGTGTAACCTGAAACAATGTCTAAAGCACTGCATGCCTCACTTGCCTCTGCTAATGTCAGTCTTCACGATTCAACAATAAGAAAGCATCATATGGTGATCGTAGCGCAATGTTCGCGGATCGCTGAACTTCTGCAGGACTTGGACGACTTGCCATTAATTGATGGAACCATGGATTTTCTCCCTCATGCACAAACTGCTGAACATCATCAACAAGAACGACAGTGAAAGGCTAAAACCGCTTTTGGAGTGGGCGAGTCAAAGCCCAAACTTAAATCTGATTGAGACTTAGAATCTGATTGTGGCATGATCTTAAACAAGTAATTCATACTCAAAGCCTTCTAATGTGGCAAAAAATAAACAATCCTGCAAAAAAGAATGGAGGAAAACTTAACTCTTTCTTTTAATACGAGTTGGAAAGCGGTTTGTGTCCTCAAATTTGGATTTTAGATGTTAGACTGACTAGAATGTCTCTCTTACATACACTGCCAGAGAAGATGTATTGTTTTATAGTCCTGAGAAGAAAAGATAAACTGCATTCCATTAATACCCCTAAGCAGAGCGATATTAAATGTCCCATTCATCATGGAATGCTTTGGAGGTGGGGGGACAGAAAGAGCCACCAGCGATTTGGGCAATTTTCTGGTCGTGGGAATTGCACAGTTTGGTGCCTTCCCTCTTTTCCTGTTTTCTCCAGTTCCATTCCCACTTCTTTCCCCTTCTAGCTATTACCCTGATCTTTTGGTGACCCACTAATTCGACATACCAGATTTTCTTTGGGTCATTGGGTGTGATACAAATCATTATTTGGCATTCAGAAAAATACACTTGTGAAACTACCGCTTGTATGAGATACCAAAAGGATCATTTTAAGTGGCCCTGACCCTGATAAAAAACATGACCTCTGTGTCCACAGCTGCTTGTCACCTCAACTCCCTTTTGTCTTTTTTACTAGTTTCCTTCTAGTTCAGAAAAATCAGCACACTGATGAAGAGAAAGGTCTCAATGTCTAAGGGAATAGAAAACTTAATGTCTGACACTAGAAAAGGACAACCAGATAACACAAGCTTTGTCTTGAGCCTGCAGAAAAATATGTTAGAGGGCCCTGAAAGTCGAGTAAAAGACAGAAATATTTCAAGTCCCAGCATTTCACCTAAGTGTGATTGCTTCTTTAGTTTTCTCTCATCAACAAAGATTTGGAAAAGGAAAAAAAATTTGCGAGATAAAGCTGTAAAAGGCAAGAAAAGCTTTTTTTTGTTAGTTTGTAATTACCGATACCTATAAATATGTTTATGGACTCTAAGTGTATGTATTCCAGCAAAAAACAATCTAGGCGTCTATCTGCCGAACAGTAACTGATCTATTTAGTCTTATCCCATCCACTAGGATTGTCTCGATACTAACATTTTAAAACTCAATTTTGATGCTAAGAAAAATATTCAATGTCATACAATAGCTAAGGCAACTGTCTGATCATTAAAAAACAAATCAGTCATTTACATATGCCACTGCTACAATGTTTATAATATCACAGTAATGTCACCAATAGTGTTAATCTCATACAACTTTGTTTATGTAGTTTCAATGTGAAAGGTTCTTCACATTTAAAAAAAAATGTTCCAAAAGTCTGAATCCCAACCTTGGCTAAACTCAAATGAAGACAACATGACATATTATCTGTGTGTACATGAGTTGCTTGAGAGTGAAACAAGTGTGCATTTGCTGTGTTAGCACTATAAACGATCTACTTAAAATGTCCATGTGTATCATTAAACCTTATTCTATGTCTTTTGACAGTGTCCTTTGAACGACACCAGACATTTTTGTGGTCCCACACAAAAAGGAAAGAGATAAGACACAATGCAATCTTGTAATCACAGAACATGGATTTGCATCTTAGGTCAAATTACAGTCAGAAGTAAAGCCATTCGAAATGGAAAAGTTTCACCGTTGTCTGGATTGCATATAACAGCGTTAACAGTAATCACACTCCGTATAATCCACTTTCATACATTATGTAAACCAGGACTCAGCAGTCTTTTCATGTTCACATTCCCAGCATCACCATCCCTTTAAAGTTTATGTCAACATACAGTATGTTTGGTGTGCAGAAGTGCTCTTTTCCTCTGTATTTTTAGTGAAAACCGTGTGCATGCTCTCCGATGTTTACATTAGAGTTCAGCATACCTCCAACACAATGGGGCTATGATAAGTTTACAGTGCGTCTCCCATGAGACCAGTTTACCCTGAGACCATGACTGCCTCCTGGGCCTGGGTCTAGACACAACACATGTCTGTTTACACTTGCCAACTGAAAGTCTATGGCAAGCTGTTTGCGTAAACATTCAATATTCTTGATTTTAGCAGTTGTTAATGCTTTGTAGTCCATAACTACATTTTTTTTTCTTAAAAAAAAAAAACACTTGCCAAATACACTTTCTCTTACAAATGGGACTCCTGTGTTTGATGCTGTAGTCATATTATTTAACTGGTTGGCACTGAAAGCAACAGACAGGTTAACTAGTGAAAATGTTCTGGACACTAGTTAACTAACTACGCACATTAGTCAACTAATGCGACCTAAACATTTCCATATTCAGCTAAGGAAACTTAAATGGTGCAATAACTTAAGCTTTTTTAGCCATTTAAATATCTGAAAGAGATAAGTTTAGAAAGGTTAATAAGTGAGCAAAAATGTGTGCTAGCTTACTAGTACAGCCTAAAATGCACATGTATTTACTAATAATATATAAGCATAAGTTAATTAATGGAGCCTAAAATGTGGACAGGTGAACTAAAATAAGCATTTCTAGCCATACTACTAAAAGAAGGAATCAAAATGTCAGCTAGTCCACTAGTGACCACAAGCCAACAGCTGAATTTCAAAGTTGATTTTATTGGAATTATAAAGCTGATGCATTTTTACTAAAAAATATTAAAAGGTTAACTTGTGATCTAAAAAACAATCAAATAAATAAATAAATAAATAACTTATTGGCTCGTAATACTACTTTGGTTCCATAAAGTCTAAACTGTGCAGTAGCTAACTTGTGGAATCCTCTTGGCCATATTAAACAACTAGCCCATTAAAAAGCACTTATTAAATTAATTAAATTAACTTAATTAAATTGTAAAGTCATTCTTGTTGATTAGAAGAGCACTAGTTGGACTAGTAGAAACTTTTCTGCCTCCTTAAGTGAGCTAAAAAAAAAAAAAAAATCAGTTTAACTAGTACACAAAAATTGTACAGTTAACTTGTACAGCCAACAAATGCTGCTTAGGTAACTTATAATGCTACATTATAATGCTACATTTATTAAACAATGTTGACTACTACAGTTACAAAATGTGTGCTTATTAACAGGCTAAAGTTTTCTAGCTATACTAGTGAACTATTGCTTTTTTTTAAAAAACAGTGTTAATTTCATGCTCTTTTACTCAAGTTCAGAGATTGTCAGTCAACTATTCGGCAGAAAGCTAAACAGAGCACACTTATGTGTGAGTTATAGTTGACAGTGTTCTACTCCACTGATGTAGGAAGGACAACAATTCAAGAGAGCTTTGCAGGCTCTGAATGTTGACTTGTTGAATATTTAAGGGGTAGAAGAAAAATAGTAAGCAGAACATGTCAACTTGGTAACATAAGGATATTTATGTCCACATGGCATCTAATAGAAAATTATCTTTGTCTTAGTCTGACTTCACTTCAGCTCCAACTTGTTGGAAAAAAATGCTAATAGTAGGAAACAGTATTACAAGAGCAGCAAAAGATCGAGCCAGTGTTGACAAGTGTCTTTCTAATGGAGTAAAGAAAGCAAAACCGATAAATGATATCAAGAATATGGAATAAACAGAAACAACTGGCCATTATCAGTCATCTTGGATGTATGCATCAGAGCAGCCATGTGTGAGCATGCCGTCTCTGAACCAGACAAGACAGATAAATAAAAATGGGTTTGCTCTGAAGACACTAGAGGGGGATGGGGAGAACGGAAACTATTCAAGCGATGCAATCCCAACAAAAGGCCTGCAAGATGTAGAATTCCGTGCCGCAATCACTCACTCACAAGTATAAAGCCAGAAAGGAGTAGGAGGAGGAGTGCACAGATAAAGTGTTTGTGTGCGCTACTCTCCAAGTTTCCATGTAATTTAATGTTGTTTAAACAGCGACGGTCTGACTGACTCTGCTGCCCATGGTGAAGCTAAAAACAGAGCGGGAGTCATAATTAGTGCAACAGCTTCACAAATAACTTAATGCACACCTTCTCAAGGGATGCGCTGACAGATATATAGGGTGGAATCATCCAAAAAGCACCGCCGCACACATGGAGTTTGGGAGACACGCTTTCACCAGCGCATCCAATCCAATGCATTTCATCATGCGCTGTAATCCACCGCGTCTCATCGGAGCGAAATAATTGAATTTTCCATTCTTTCATGAGTAGCAACGACGTGTAACCGCAAAAACAGTGGGCCCTAATTAATAGTTTGTATGCGACAGACGCGTTGCAGCCAAACACCGTGCTCTCTCTCTGCCTTCCCAAACGCAGGGGACCCACATCTGCGAACACATCATGGAGCAGCAAAGGCGGACCTCACAACTTCTGCTGCCCGCACACACGCAGCCTCCCATTCGTGTTTCGTTAAGCGCCTCAAATGCACACACGTCTCAGCACAGCGGTTAGTCGTCACACAGACATCTTTTGAAGTGAATCGCAACAGAGACACATTTGTTTGGCTTGGTAATAAAAACAATATTCCAACGTACATATCATAATTATGTTTCAGCTTTCACTGGCACCCCTAACTTTGAAGCCCGCCTCGTCTCTTTGTGCCTATAAGGACACCGCTGTAAAGCTGTAGGCCTCTTCTGCTCAGAGCACAGCAATAAAAACCTTGATCAGAATCAGATGGGGGGTGACACATATGAGTAGGGTAACATCACAGCTCTGAGGTCTGTGGAAAGTCTTATCGCAGATCTTGGTGCGAACCTTCTTTTAACTTTCCCTCTAACCACAAATACTGCTTCGATTAGAACATTGCTGTAGATGTAGATCTCTGATGTGCTGATGCATTACATTGCTGGTCATTACGCTCGGTTCCTGAGCTTTTTTTTTTTTCTTCTTTGAGATGTGTAGCTTTGATTTTTAATGCACGAGTAGTAAAACTTTAATCCATCAGGATCAATGTTTCCACCTAAGCAAAATCAAATCAAAAGTAAAATGGCTTTTACTAGGGGTAAGATGAGGGCAGCTGCTGGGAATTGAACATTGTACTCTTATTTTATGTGACTGATCAACAACACATGCAGTGCATTTTTGTGAAGTGAAAGGATACATGTTTTTCAATTTTTTTTTGCTTGTTTTGTTTTTACAACCACCTTGCACTGAAGAAAGTCTTTTGGTGTATAACTCTGCCAGCTTTTCAGACCAAGAGACTGACATGACTCCTTGTTCTTTGAAAAAAAAAATGGCACTAGCTCAATCAGACAGGATGGAAAGAAGCTGAAAAGCAATTTTGAAATCTTGCCATAGACACTTGTTTGTTTTTAGGTTTGGACTTTCACTGAGCCATTCTAAAAGATTAATTCTACTTTGATCTGAATCCTTTCCTTTGCAGATTTCATTGTGTGCTTGGGTTCATTGTCCCAATGAATGATGAACTACCACTCCAGCCTCACGTCTTTTACAGCTTGCAGTAGGTCTCTTTGTGTATAGATCTACCCACCTTCCCCATCAACTCTTTGTTCTTGTTGAACAGAAGTATCCCCACATACTTATGCTGCTTCCACCATGCTTTAAGCATGGTACGATGGCGATGTCCTCAAACTGATGTGATGGGTTTTTCTGCCACAAATTGTATTTTGCACATACAAAATTGTAGTTTTGGTCTCATTTGACCAAAGAACATTCATCCACATGTTTTATAGAAAACTGTATTAACAACTGAAACTGAAATAACAACTGTAGTATTCCCTGTTCAGTTGCGTTTGCCTTGGTACTCCCTATCTTTTAATAGGCTGGACTAAATGTTGTCCTGTTGCCAGTTTCTTTCACCTAAGCTGTGATTCTTTGCAGTTTGTTGCTGAATTGGTCTTCTGGCTGCTTCTCTGATTAATGCTCTTCTTGCTGGATTTGTCAAAGTGTTTTTTGATCTTTTTCTTCTTCTCCATCAGATGTTGAAAGCTTTGTTTATTTTTTTCCCCCAACTTAACCCTCTTTTAAAACTCTCCCCAACTTTATCCCAGACTCATTACACCTGAAACTATTCACTATGTGGGTGGCAACTGGTTGCATTAGTTTATGTAGTGGGTGTCCGAGTAAAAGAGATTGAATATAAATGTATGCAAAACTTTTAGGATTTAAATTTAACGTCTATCTCATACAATCAACACACTATTGTTAGGTTTGCAATGCAGCACAAGATTAAAATTAAAAAGGTATGAATACTTTTGCAAGGCACTTTATACAGCTATCCCAGATGTAGTTCACATTTGAATTATTGCAACAATTGTTATGTTGAATCAGTGGTTTAATGGAGAAGCCCACTGGTTTCTGAAATCTCAATCTTGATGCAGACAGAAGCCAGGAAACAGTGATGTCTCCCATCTAAACAACCTATAGCAACATAATGCATCCATTCATACAAGACCTCTATCTGTAGCTCCAGATAACGGCACCATATCTTCAGATTACATACTTGGCTTCCTATCCGCCATCTCCTGCTTCTGTCTGGCTGCACAGCCACAATACAGCACCACTGTATCCATTCAGCACTCCTCCAAGGAGTTTATCGTCTCCGTTAATCTGTGGTGAATAATCAGACGGGACATGCTGGCTGGTGCTAGGCCACGTGGAGCAAAGTGTTGCCCATAGGTAATTGCTTCCAGTAAAATCACAGCAACTTGGATCTGAATTAATGCATCCGTCTGCAGCATGCAGACTTTTTACTGGCGTCAAATTGGCTTCTAGTAATAGGGAAAGCTCTTTCCACTGACAGGCTGGCAAAACCGTCGGAGGTGAGCCCGACCCTTTCCTGCAAGCACCTCAAGCGACAGATTTAGTTAAAGCAGCTTTCACCCCTGAAATATAGCACCGTATCTGTCTGCTTCGATATACCTCCTCTCTTCCCCTCAATGCGTCATGAAGGTGATGTTTTGTTTGTGTCAGTTTACACCGTTTCCACGGTAAATGCTGTGTTTTATGTTGTTTGGGCAACGATAAAGAAGGCGGTGGAGGCGAGGGAATGTACGTCAAAAAAGAAAAAAAAAACAGCCCTCTCTCATCTGCAGCCGAGCGTGAACACACAGACATATTTTAAATTTAGATGAAGTTAATTATCCACAACAGGAACAACTAGCAGTCTTCTTAACAACTGTGTATAAAGTGGGTTCAGATTTAACGTAAACCTTGCAATTTATTACACTACAATATTCTAAATCAAAATAAATACACTGTACACTGTATCTACATGGCTTGAACATTTCTAAAGTACCATCAAAAACATCAATGCACTCCATGGAGATTAACTTATGGAGGGAAGGAGAAGGAAGGAATAATTGTTACAAAGGAAGAAAAACATACAAATAAAAATCTGCAAAGTTTGGAATCCCTTTCAGATACCCACTAAATAAAACTGTCAGCTGCCTTCAAAAATCATCTAATTTGTAAGTAGTTATGTGTAATATAGTTATAGATCAGGGATAAAGATGTGGAGAAGATGATAAAACAGCATTCCAAGCTTGGAACAGGTTACAGAGCACTGCTCAATCCATCATATTCAGAAAATAGAAGAAGAATGGCAGAACTTAACCTACTAAGTCACGGTCATTTATCTAAAGCAGACTTCTGCATCTTTTACAGCCATTATACTAAGCACATTTTGTCTAGAGCCACACAAACTCAGTGACCCCACACAAAAAGTTATGCTGTTTTAAAAGTACTTACTTTAACAAATTTAAACATCTAAAAAACAGAACTATAATTTCAATTCTGATACTCTTTGGGTTTTAAAGAAAATACATGTTTATGATGCAGGAATGGCAATGTTATTTTTTTTAAGAATCATTGGTATCAGCATGCTGTCACATGCTTTGTGACAGTATGTCACAAAGAGTGACATGCTGTCATGATCTGAAGTTGGTAGAGTTCGTTTCTGCGTTTCCACTAATGATTTCGTTGTTTATGACTTAATTCTTTCTTATTAAGTCAATCATTATGCCTAGTTTAGTAGTTCTTGCTTTTCCATTAGATCAGAGTTTTTCCCTTGGTTATTTCTCCCTGAGGTCCTATCATGTTAATTAGCCTCTTTCTCTCAGCCTTCCTGTCTAGTGTCCTCATCGCTGAACCCTGTTTACCAATCAGCCACCTGTCAATAAATCAAGCTTTCCAGTATTTAAGCTTCACACTGCTGGATTTGCCCGTTTTGTTCCAGTCGCCCTGCCATTGCCTGTTGTGTTCTCGGTTTTTCTGCCGGTGGTTTCCTGCCAGTTTTCCTTCCATAGCCATCTGTAAATTATTGTATTTGTTTCTTTAAATCTCTTGAGTGCATCTCTGCCTCCGACTTTGCCTCAGTTTGGCAAAGTCAAACTGCAACAACTCCGCATTATGACTCATAGCTACGGGGCAATAAGTAGTGGTCTTCTGATCTAAACTAAAACTGGGTGAGGAGAGCATAACCAGAGCAAAGAAGCAGAAGGTTGAGGAGCTGCACAAATCCACAGCTCAGGTGGAAGAATTCGTCAACAGGAAAACTAAACCCGCTCTCTGTGGAAAAATGGCAAGAAGCAGTTATTGAGTCATAGGATGTCCTATATTGCAGTTTTACTCTCTAGCTGCAAGTACTTTACCAAGGTAGTGTACTTTAAAGGAACTCATCAGGTTTTCAGAAGCTTTATGACCAATTATAAAATCACACTCTGAAGCAACGTGACCAATGATGTAACATGGATCACCTTTCAGTTAAATATTCAGCAGGGTAAAGTAAAGATCGCAAAGAGGAAAGAAAAGAAGCTCACTTTCCCTTTTCAACGCAAGGACTCTGCTATTAAATTGCACTGTACTGCAGGCAGCACTCGATCGGGGAGCGATATAACACACTTAACAAAAGGGCTATACACAGGTAACGTAACTCATCCGTCAGTCACCGTGTCACTTGCTGTGTGTATCAAAGATCAGACGGCAGCTTTATCTCGCCCTCATCTTGTCTCCATCAAATCTTCGCTGCTGCTCTTACAGCGTCTACTCGCGTTTCAGGATTTATGCCAGAGTGAGTTAACACACTGACAGAGGTCGGGCCGGCTCACGCAGGGAGGTCTGACGGCTGTCGCATAAGGTTGTTTGAGCTCTGCTCCTCTCTGGAACAATGAGAGCGTGTACATGAGCTCAGGTCTTCTTAAAATCCTTCACCATATGATTTTTCTTAAAACAGAGAGGCTAGACACGGATAAAAGCTCAACATTCTCTGTAGGTTTTGTGTTGGTGGATAATGCCTTTTGAATGCCTCTGAGAATGTATTAAAACTAATATTTGCTAATGTAGATTTTGAGGATCTTGACGAGGTGGAGTGGGTCCTACAGCAACTTTCCAGCAGGGAGCCGGCAAACTCATTGACATTGACTTTTCCATTAAAAACCTCACTCCAAGGCCAAAATCTGGGTGTTTCTTCCCACAATCCCAACTTCCAGAAGATAAGTTTATAACTGGGGTCTTATGGCCACCCTGAAAAAGCTAGAATCTTGTCATTATCCAATGTTTCTACAAGAACATGTGAGCCATATTAATTTCCAGTATAGCTTTGACTGCGGTTAATGCTAAATGCAGACTTAACGAAAAGGAAGAAGTGGTACCTGAGGGAAACTTAAGTATCAATAAGAGCTCCAATTATTTTTCTCCTTGGAAAAATCTGAACAAAGCAAATCATGCCTTTACTTTTAGAGCTGTAATAAAGTGAGAAAACTTTGGCAAGCTTAGCTGTACAACCATTCCAAGAGAATCTTATTATCCCATAAATCTAAATCTAGAGATTAAGGGAAAAAAAAAACACACACACCCAGTATGGAAAACACTTAATACAAGGAAATTGTGATTATTATACTTATTTCTTTTGAAACCTTTTTTTTTATTACACAATTTATAATCTCTGGGCGTGTCTCCGTCTCTCTCTTGGCTCAACAAGTGGGACTTTTCTGCCACCTAGTGGCCATCTGGAAGTGCATTTACTGCTCATTGTGGCTCCGACTTTCCTTCTCAGAAAACCCTGACTGATCGCAGCCACAATCTAGAAATATTTAATTTCTTGCCATTATGACTGTTCTTGTTCCTCTGATCTCTCCGTGTGCAGCAGTATTTAGATCAATGCCATTTCAGTTAGACGCTGTGCTAATTAACAGTAGAACACAGAAGCACTCCGAAGAATATTTGAGTTCATGGCTGTGTTTTATCTACAAAAACATAACAAAAAGAGCAGATTAACTTCGCTGGATAAAGTCTAATTGAATCAGCCGATGCAATGGTAAAATCAACTCAACTATCAGAAACTGTGATGGAATATTTCCGCCACTAGGTGTCAGTCTAAGCAAAAATTAAAAGCCTCCAACCAATTTTGGTTCTGAACGAAAGATTTGCTCATCAGAGAACCTCCATTCAGCCATCAATCACTGGGATTAAAGATTTATTTGCAATTATTTATACCAATTTTCACTCCAGCAGCAAAATATGCCCAACATGTATGTGTTGGTGGGAGTCAAAGCACCTTGGGGGAAAAAATGGAATAAGAATTATTTACTTAAATCATTTAGAAAAAAAAAAAAAAATTAAAGAAGTTATAAAGCAAATACCAAACCTTTAACTTTAATTCTTTTACAAAATGAAGCTAGAACTATTAAAATGTGAATGTTGGTGAACTTATTTATTATTGTTTGAGGATGGAGTGTCTAACAAAAAAGAGAGAGAATTGAGCAAAGCTTCAGCAAAAGCTGTGGCACACACTTCCTTCCATATTCACTGGCAGATTTTTATTAAGTCAGTGTGTGAATTTGTGCTTGAATGGGTTCCTTTCCTTTTGGCTTCTCTTCAAAATGGGAAAGACAAGAGAATGTGCTATTCACGGAAGAAGAATTGGTATTAATTGTCATGAATAATGAAACAGCAATAAGAAAGTGGCTGCATGCCTAAACATGACTGTATCTTCAGCCAGAACAGCTAAAGATGAGTACATCTGAAACCATTAAAACAAGTTTATATTTATTTTTTCACCCAGGACTGTGTGAGATTTTAAAAGAAGGAAAAAAGCCCCTAGTTAGAGAACTGATTAAATTGTTTCAGTGCGAGAGTACTGTGAAAGAAAACAACTCCTGCAAGTTGACAGCAGAAGGAAAACAATCCACTTATTAGGTTAATACAAAACGCTCACATTCTGTCAATGATTTAGCTTCTAACAATTAGAAAACACTCCAAGTTTACATGTTGAAAACTTCTTGAACAAGTTGCTGAGTGTTTACCAGCTGTAACACACACTAAAATACATTTGTTAAATAACTATCATGTAAGCCCAGCCTGCTGGGTTACCCTTTTGTTTTTAAACCGACAAGTGTTTGCAAGACCTACAATAACGCATTCTGCAGACTCGGAGGCAGTAAACACAGAAGACAGAATCTCTGGAGAGCTCCATGACCAGGCCTTGACAGAGGTGCACAATTGACCTTGCTACATTGTTTCATCTGAATTACAGCCCTGGATAGTAGCGTATAAGACATGAGAGAATATGGCTGAGAGGAAGAGTTATGATCACCACGGGCTATCACAGACCACCAACATCTCGTTTTATGGTTGTATCTATCACTGCGATGTACTGCTGTCCCGGGCTTTGAATGTATATACAGATGAGACCTTGGTGCTCTGACCTGTGAAAGGTTCCTTCACTGAAAGCTGTAAGAAGAAGAATTACCCAGTTACTGACAATCACAAGAAGAAGATACTCTGGACTGATGGGACCTATGTTTTACTTTTTGATCAAAATATTAAAATCTTAGAGGTACACCTCAAAAATTAAAATATAATTCAAAAGGGTTTTTTTTTTTTTTTTATTATCTGCAAGTAATTTTAATCACCCAAATTACAAAAAAAGACTTGAAATGTTTCACTATGTGTAATTAATCTGTATAATAAACTTGTTTTGTTTCCTAAAACAAGTGACAAAAAGAAAAATCCACTTTTTAACACTAATTATCTGAGATGTATGTGTGATGAAACATTAACACTACACATCATCTGGAACACACCATCCGCACACCGAAATGTGGTAAATGTGAAATAGTTCTGGCGTGCTGTGGTGGCGCAGGGGGTTAGCACGCCCCACGTTTGGAGGCCTTGGTCCTCGACGCGGACGTCGCGGGTTCGACTCCCGGACCAGACGACCTTTGCCGCGTGTCTTCCCCCCTCTCCTCACCCTCCTTCTTGTCTGCCTACTGTACAAAAAAATACGAGCCACTAGTGCCGCAAAAACTCTTCAGAGAAAAAAAAAAAAGTGAAATAGTTCAGGGGTATGAAATATTTTTCAAGATACTGTAAAATGTGAACAGATAACCATCTTGTCTGCAAAGGCTGTTTATTAAAGTCTGCAATTGTTTAAATTCTCTTTTATAGAAAAAAATTAATCTAGCATTTCAACTTAAACAAACCGCATACTAGCGGTGTAAATTTTTCTGTAGACCCCTCTCTGTACAGCCTGCATGCGTTTTGTGTCACATCAATAAAAGAATGCAGCCGTCTGGCAAACAGATCTTACTAACAAGCAGGAAACACATGATCGAAGTACAGAAACCAAAGGCATACATGGATTGTGTTTTACTATTTAACAATAATAGTAGACTGTTTGACAGGCACTGAGGCAATATAATTGGAACACATGTTAGACACAGAGAGATTGCACTGGTGGTTGGCGTTCCTCAAAGTAGCTCTGTATGTCAGCCATTTCTCTGCTAACCTTGGTGACAGTCTGCATAAACGCTGAAATTCCCCAGTGAGCAACGACAGGCTATTAGTTACGCTTTAAACTGATCTTTTTGCCACCTGCTGCTTTTTGTGCATATGTATGCTCTTTTTTTAATTAAGAGATTCACCCCTGCTGATTCAGATTGAACAAAAAAAATCTGAGCTTCAGCTCATTAAGTATTTCAAGCCCTAGATACAGTTTGTTATCAGGCATTAGGTTCATGCGCTGCACAAACAGAACGACAAGCACTTTTCATTGAACCAGGGAGAAGCAAGGTTTAATGTCAGATGCTCTTTCCATCAATCACTAGTCAGGGGTTGGTGGCAGGACTGGCATGGAGGAATATATGAGCTATATCAAAAAGAGTGATTCTCTAGTTGTCATGTCTAGTAGGATAACTTGGCACCAGATACAACTTGTCAGCATGTAAACGACACCATTGCATATTGCTGCTTTGTTCACTAATTTTCTAGCACACAGGCATGCATTTCTGCAAAACTCTTAATTCACACTAGAACATTTTAATAAAGAGTAGGGCTGGACTTTGATTTTTCCATTGCAATTTTTCCCCCTTCCTAATCATCCTATTCTAGATTTGGTTCTGTTTTATGACCTGCCTCAGGCCCAACCTCAGCCCATCAGATGCCCTCACAATTGTCCTTAAAATATTTGGTATACTGAGCAGTTTATGGTCAACTCAATGAACACTAGGTGTCCAACAAGCCCAAACCATCATCCTTCCACCACTTTGCTAAAAAGTCGGTCTGAGAAGCATTATACCACACGATCTCTACTGTGGTCTTATTTGTTGAAAAGACTTTGTTTTCAATATCTTAGTGTGAAACTCTACCAATTTGAGGTCTAGTATTTGCAAATTCACCTATTAGCGGATTTGTTTTTTTGGAACATGACTCCGAATTCTTTGTGAATAATCTGAGTATTTGCAGACTGGTTTTAGATCACATCTAAACATTTTAAAGTGCAGCTTGCACAGGTAAAATGCCTTGACATAATGCTACTTGACATGCTGTTGGCTACCTTTTGCAAAGCAGTGAGTCCAGCCTTTATTTTTTTTGGAACTGATTGACTCTAGATATTGGTTTCTGTGGCAGTGTTGAAACAGTTTACACTGTAAATATTAAATGCATATTAAGGCATATTTGATGTATCAAGTATCAAAATAGACAGCTATGAGTATTTTTATAGGGGGTCTCAAGTATTTGCGGACTTTAGCTCTTTTCAGACAGCTGTGGTTCATAACCCTCTTGAATACCAGGCATGCACAGTAAAAAGCCATGCTGATATTCTTGTTAGAAAGAAGTGGCTTTCTCCAGATAGCACTTCTAAGTAAGTCAAGAGGAATTATCAAGAGTTGTAATGCTTAACATATTAACTGACTACAGTGCGAGATGGAGTTTTTGCAATTTCTCTATATTGAGTAATCCAACCAGACACAATTGCTGTTGTGTCCACTGCCTTGGATGATGATTTTACCAAGTGGCAAATCTTTGACTGTAAACTAATGGATTTCAAACTGTTTGGACATTCACTCAAATTTAAGATGTATGTAGGCAGGATTTTTTTTGTCAAAGAAGATTTAACAAAAAATAAAAAAAATATATATATATATAGATGGTAACAAGGTGATCTGATAATGACTAAACAAAACACAAACTACAAATACAGAGGAGATGATTAGTTGGACCAGGAACAAGTGGGTTTATCACACTGACATAAAACAGTCACTGGGAGCTTAATGCAGCTGAGGAAAATGAACAGACAAACACAGGGATAAGCTAAATAGAGCTACAACACAACTAATCCAAAATAAGTAAAAAAAAATGGATATAACAGAGCAAAACAACCGAAACCACAAGAACCAGAAAACATTTTGCCGACATATCAGTTTAAATCTGTTGCAGTTTTGAAAGCAGTGCATTGCTGTGACATTACCCAGAAGTTCCATGGCATCATCTTCGTCCTCAATCTCTTCTTCTACGACAGAGGAAGCGGGACTGTTGACCGAATCAAAGGAGTCCTGGGACAACATGGCTGCCAAGAGCTTCTTGTGATGTTGCTGCTGCTCTTTTAGCCCTTTGCTTTTTGTTTCCATCTTCAAGCTAGGGGCAGAAAAAAAAAAGCAAATAGCCTTAGAATTACACCAAAATAACATGACTTCTAGAAAAATATTTAGAAGTTGAATTGGTTGTTTCTGTGATGTTAGAAAGTTCTATCAGCATAATCCTCTGCATCTGTAATCTATCGGGTGTGTGGCTCTGCCAAGTCAGCATTTCCCTATGCTGACTTGGGAATAAACAAAATGTTGCTTTTGCCTGGATTGTTTTCAGATTTATACGACTGCAGTCTTTGCTTAGTAGTCATAAAATAAATTCAGGTGTCACAAAGGTGGATTGCACCTTCTTATAAATGGCTTGTGGAGGGAAGATAAGATGAGATGATTGTGCAAGTGGTGCAGGCACTGACAACTAAGAAACAAAACTTTCAAACGGGAAGACAAGCTGAAGTTTTATGCTGAATGTGTAACGCTGTTCTGTTTGGTCAGCACCAGAAAACCAGTGGCACCTCCAATATTGTGTTTTAGAATAAGCATTAAGAAGCCAGAAGAGAAATTTGCAATGAATATCATTCATCTTTAGTTAAATTAATTACTGCAACAGTCTCTTTACAGAGCTCTCTAAAATGTCAGACTGCTGAACCCAACTAAAACTAAGAAAGTAGAGCACATAAACCAGTTCTAATGTCATTACAATGGATCCAGATAGCCCATTCATAATGGTATACTATTGTTGTAATATTTATTCTATAAGTCTTAATTTCTCATTCCTGGTTCATTTTTAATCCATGGCTAACGTTTGTCATCCTGAGAGGCTGCAGCTCTGGAAATGCACCAGTATCCAAGAATTCATCTTCCTCTGTGTCTCCTTTCACTGCACCACAAGTCAAAGGATTGAAAAATATTTTCCACCATTTTTGCTTAAAATAATGTTTCTACTTTTCATTTAAAATGTAGCTATCGCTGACTAACCAAAATCAGTCTTCTTTTACAATAAACTCTTTATAGGGCTACCTTCCGCATTACACTGGGAAAATGTATTTCTTTATCCATCTGGATGAGGGTTGTGGATCATAGCCCTGCAAGAGTATTCATTAGATCCTAATCTTCATTTAATGACTTCTATTTACAGCTAATAAAAAGAGGTCAAAAGATGACTGATGCTGTACTTAGTCATACTCGCTGTGTGGTAGTTGTGCTAATTAAATTGGTTTAGCTTGATTTTGTACAAGTCATTAACCACAGATGTTTCATCTGCTTGAACACGAGGACGGAGAGAATTGCCACTGGAGACAAAAAGCACACAGGAAAATAGGTCAATATAAGTGATCGGCACTTTATTATTTCAGTTTATTTCTGTGTGCAGTTAAATACTTTGTCCGAGTCTTTTCAAATTACAGAAGCTGAACTCTAATGGTTTGAATCTCTAGTTTCAACATGAAGCTTGAAAACAAGATTATCTGTTCTTGCAACTTTGAAGTATAAATATATTTAAAGAAGGCAACCAAGTACAATGTGTGCTGCTGTTACACATTAAATGAGAAAATCTCATTTAAGCAAATCATCTAAATACATTTTAAATCTTTATCAATGTTTTTGTTGAGTTGGCGTTGTTGCCTGCTATCAGAGTGGTTCTCATTCCTATACCCCAGGGCCTAAAATCCTTCATATTGGCCCTGAGCGCTTTTGCTCCAGAACACCTAATTCAAATCCTTGCATTACCTTCATAACATGCCAACAAGTGCAGAAACCTGTTAAACACCCACTCAGGTAAATAAGGTGTGTGTCAACAGGGAAAATCTTAAAACATGCTGAGAGTCCTTAGCCTTAGGAGATGAGGTTGTATCATACACATCACCGACAGATGAGCTACAATAAAAAGCTAAGTGTAAAAGGTTAGAGGCATTAAAGAAATGTGATTAGGCTCAGCTGGCATTTTCAGAATATGACAGTGCTGGTTTTCTACAGGTCTCAAAGTGAGCCCACACACTCTTCCATTTCCCAGTTAAATCAAGTGATTTCCCCATACAATCCACCTATACAGCATCGTAATGGGATAACCTGTGTCTGTGTCAGCTGAGGCCTCTGCATGATGTGTGGTTTTATATTTTTCCCTGTTTTAATTAGTCATACCAGCCCTATGACACACACAGTGCAAATTGACTCATGCAAAAATACTAGGATCCAAATTAAGACTCATTCTTGAGTGCCTCTCCTGAACGCCAGCCACTCTGCTATCAGAACCAACTGACAATTACCAAGCCTTTGTTTCACGCAAACCTACTTGAATGATTATATGTGATATACACTGTATATATATATATAATATATATCAAATATAAATTAATAAATTGACTTTTTGTACCATTTGAGAATCATGTTGGGCCTTGTTTCAAATAGAAAAGAGGGAAACAAAAGCAGGCCTGTGCACACAAAAATGGATATATTCATTCATTCCTGTAGGGGAAAGCTGATATTTTTAGACTGAATAGTTTGCAAGCATAATGACATAAAGTAAGAAAGAGAAAAAGAAAACATGTTATTTCTCTCCCATAGAAAACAGTTCTGGCTCTTTCCCTGTCTTCTCATAGATGCATCCATAAACAGAGATGTTGTAGCAATTAAATTTTAATAATGTTAAGTCATTAAAGATGGTTAGGTTAACTAATTTCTCCAAATTACACTTAACTGTGAGTGTGTATGCATGGTTTTCATTGTATACGTCTGTGTGATGGACAGGCGACCTGTCCAGGGTTTACCCAGCCTCTCTCGCCCAATGACCACTGGAGATACGCATCAAAGAACCAAAAATATCTAAAGTATTATTGACATCACTTAATGTTAATGTTTCCACATTTCATGTTTCTAAAAAAAAGTAACATGAAAAGGAAAGGTGTTTTAATTTTCTTTTTAATAAAATTTTTAAAAAGGTGCAAATATTTATGTGGCCTTTTAGGAAAGTAATCTGTAAACTCACAAGAGCTCTGCACTTCAGGATGTGGACGACTCTCAGTAACTAATAAAATCATGAATTCTGCTCGCTACCTAAAAATCCTGAAAGAAAACATGCAGCTATTAGTTTCTGATCTGAAGCTGAAAAACTTCAGTTCTGCTAATGGGGTAGGCTGCAGAATTGTTATTTAAAGCACATCACCAAGTTCATTTCGGAATGGTTAAAACATGTTTTTAAAAGTCTAATCAAAGTCTAGCCTTAAATGGCTAGACTTAGTTTTAACAGCTTCCCTAATGAGAAAAAAAATCATCACCTCCAAAGTGCTTTCTGTCACAACTCAGGCTGTGTTCATCTGATATTGAAATTTGATCATGTTTGATGACCTGAAGCATGTGAGAGTGAGAGAAAGAAAAAACAGGACTGAATAGTGAGAGAGTAAATACTGAACTTAAATTGTCCCCATATAAATAAGATAAATTAAAAAAGCAGCTTTCGGAAAGTTCGATGCAGGATGCAGATATCTTTTGCAGTAGAGGATACTTCTTATAATACCAGACACAAATTCCTTTGGCATTGAGGGCAGAGAAATGAGGTTAGCTTTAATGTGAAATTGGGTTGAGGCAATATCATGGCAAGCATGTTGGAGTGGGCCTTTGAAATGGGATTATCAAAGCCATTCAGATGGGCATTCCTCAGGCTGGCACAATGATAAGACTACCTCCTCGTGTTTAAATAACCATCAGCTCACTGAACTTTATAAAGTTTTCAGCTTCTTTTTCCCACCACACAGATCAGGTCACTAACCTTCGAACAGGGCTGTTCTCTCCGCTCCCGCACACTTCGGTTTTAGCTCGGGGGATGGGAGGGTGCAGCATCTCAGCAGCCAGCGGGTCAGCGTCGTTGTCCTCGCGGCCGACCCACTCGCCCACAACCCGGGGACGCAGAACTGCGTTGTACCCCAAAAAATGCTGAAACGGCAACAGACATGCATAGAACTGCTAGAAACTCAACAATTCAGTTTTAAAAACGCATCCCGCTGCCAGATTTCTGTCCCAAAGACGGCCAGAAACATTTAACTCTATAAAGGGGAAACTACCTCTGCTTATTCACTACATTTTTCTATGTAATCCCTTCAAAATATGCTGGAAATGTAGTGTCCCATTTAACAAAATGTGCTAGTCAGAACATGCTGTGTTTTTCATCACAAGCCATCGCTTCCAAATGGAGCCGTTCCAGCCTGGGCGGCTGCTGCTGCACTATTGTGTTTTGAGAGAATTGCACAAAGGCAGGACTCAAGGAAAATGTTTCTGGGTGAGAAGCACAGCAAAGCGGCAGACAGTAATGTAGGACATGCTTACTGGGATATTACTCTCATATACAGTAATGCCCAAAAGGATTCATACCACTGGCAGATTTAGATTTCCAAATGATTTTCATTCAAACAAGAAGTTCGTCTATGATGAGAAATTAGACGGGCATCTCATAGAAGACAATCAAAGACCATGGAAAAGGAGTACTGGTCTTGAAAACCTATTATGCATCCGTTTTACTTATACTAATAAGTGACATGACCAAATTATTTCTATTAGTAAATAATGGAAATGGCATTTTAGCAATCAAGAATCTTTCTTCAAATGGTGACCAGCCTTCTGTATGTTTCTGCTGGTATTCTGATGATTTATCTTTAATGGAGAGCTCAAAGTCTTTGAGGTTGTAAGACCTCCTTGCCATCACCCTAATCTTTAGCAGCCTATGCAAACTTTCTATTAGACTCGAGTCAGTACTGTAGTTGGGCCACTCCAAAACATTAATATGGCTTCCAGTCAGAAGAAACCTGTTGGTAAAATTAAAAGATTAATTTATATCCAAGTCTACAGGGTTATGAATAATGTTGGGCTCAACTATTCATCAAGCAAAAAAAAAAAACAACTCTGGTATTCTATTATGATACTTAATCTTTTTAATTTAATATCATGACATGCATTTTAGCAATATTTAGCTGTTTAATATCTGCTTACCTGGTCAAGCTCATCAGAGATGGCAATGCCTGCAAAGAAAATGGCTGCAGAATTTAACACCTCAGGGAAGCAAAAAAGCAGTTTAAAATCTTATTTTTCTTCCAAAGAGCTTTTAAGATCATCTGTTTTAGTCATTTTGTTTTTTCCCATGGATTTACAATAAATTGTGGTTTATTTGAAAAAGAAAAACAAAAAATGTTACCCCATGATGCCATCTTTGCTTTAGTTCATTAATATGCCTTGAAGTTTAGTTTATACCCTATTTAGCCTTCATCTTGTTCGTCACAATTCCAGTTGTTTCAGACTTTTTTTAACAATTGCACCAACTATAGTAATTTCCTGACTTACATAAATGCCATGTTCAATTATGATTCGTAAATAATAATCTAATTTTAAAAGATTTTGAATTATAAATCACTCCCAAATAATAAATACTGAATTAGATATGATTAAACTTTTTTTTTTCCAAAAGTTGAGTTAAATTTCTCAAGTAGGAGAAAAAGCAGGAGAAAAAGACCCAGAGAGCAGCAGTTGAGTAAAATGCATAGTTATCAGATGTCAGATGAGAACATATTTGTTCAAAATGATAGAAAGGTTAGAAGAAAGTTATGCAGAATACTGACAGCGAACACAACAATAAATCTTGAAACCAATGGTCTACAGCAGAAAACCCACTTGGTAAAACTCAGAAAAGGAAACGTAGGCTATTATTCACAAAAAAGAAAAAAACAAGTACAAAAAATCTAAAGAATTAAAATTATGCTTTTTATTTCAAGAATGTTGAACTACTAGCAAGAACTACTAAACTAGGCACAATGATTGACTTAAATGATGCTTTCATGACAGCATGAATCAAGATCTCAAAGGAACGCTTCTGAAACCTTGCTGAACAGCCATGAAAAATTAAAAGCTTTACTAACAGCTTTTATTATTATTTTATAAATAAACAGAAGGTGCAGATGCAAAGTGCAGTGGAAAGTTCACCTGTTTAGTTAACCCATTAATTCCCAAGTAAGTGTTTCAGCTTACATTGTATGTTTACGATACAGTGCTATTACTTAAGGAGCAAATATCTAAAACATTAATTTTTTTATTATTGTTATACTATACAGTACATTTTATGGTTACCCAGATTAGTCAACTTTTAAATTACACTCTAAAACTGCAAAATGTAAAAACCATAGGATATATATATCATCTCTCATATTCATGCATAAATATGTAAAAATAAATGATTCAGAAACTTTCAACCAGAACTGTGTGTATATTAGTATAAGAGTCAGCTGGGTACAACACACACACATGCAATCTGCTGATGTGCAGTCACTCACTTCGTGACAGGCTCTCCAGGGCTTTGCCAAGCTTTTTGCTCTCCTGCAAGATGTGGCTGAGCTCATCAAAGTCCCGGCTCTCCCTCCAGTCCCAGGACGGGTACTCCACTGATCGCGGCACTGGAGATCACAAACAGAAAAACAGACAGGATGGCTTCCTGTAGGAAAGAAAACTGTTGTTTTGCCCTCTAAGATAAAAGCCCTCAGACTAAATGCCTTACTAGAGTATTCAGCCTTAAACCTTACACAGTTTGCCATAGTATGACCACCAACTTCAACGTATTTTATTGTCATTTCATTGCATTTGTATTTAGCCCCTCTGTCAATATACCGTGGAACTACTTTTACTAAACCCTTCTCATCAATTCTGCCCCACCTCTCAGTTCCTGTTGAACTAAAGCATCCCCACAGCATGATGCTGCCACCTCCATGTTTCAAGGTGGTCATGGTTGGTTGAGCGTAATATGCAGGGTCAGAAATCTTAAGTTCCTCTGAAATGAAATTGCTTATGTAGCTCTGTTCAGCTTCACATCAATTGTTAGAATATTTCCTGCTCAAAAAAAAAAAAACACATCCAAACAACATGATGCTGCCACCACCTTTCTTCAAACTGGGCATGACGTCTTCAGGGTGATATGTAGTGTTAATTTTCCACCTTACAAAAAACTGTATAAAACTAGTTCTCTTACTGTGACAGCAAGATGATGTGAAATGGAGCACTGGCAGAAAAGTCATCGCTTTAGTTCCAGACGGACTGATCATTCTGGTTTGAGGCCAGGTGACAGATGCTGTTACTGTCTTTGATTCACATAACAACTCAGGAAATGACCCACATACTGCAATGAGATCCTGCACCAGCTGCTTTTAAATGATGGGTAATTTATAAACCGTTTAACACAAACAATAATAATGAAAGGGAAAGAGCAACTGCCATTCACAGATCCTCCAGATCCAACATTATTGTGCTCACACACAGTTCTGTTTGAAAAAAACATTAAAAAGCAAATGGCTTATGAAGACACCAGAAATTTATTCTGTTGCCACAAAACCTAAAGCACATTAGAATGAGTATAATGAATGTGTAAATAAAAACCTGCACAAAGTAAGCAACAGCCTGCAGTCACAAATCTAGTCCATAGTGTATATCTGATAGCAGAGCTGCGACAGTCTGTTGTCCTCTGCTCTTGTTTACCCTGACTAAGCTGCTTGGTGTTAAAATAACTGTAAGCACAGAGCAAATGCTTCTGGCAAATCCAGGCTGGAGGGGGAAAAAATATTTTATTAGCTTTGAGAAAAAATGGGCTGTTCTGTTCTGTGCTCGCCTCTGTGTCATACTGCAGAAACAAAGGGTTGCGCTGACTCTTAATAGCTTACATCAGAGAAGTGAGCATGTGAGGCATAAACCCACATGAGGCATTTGGTGTTGCTGCAGTGTAGTTTTGCTACTCTTTATCGCCCTACTGAGCCGTTCTCTCCCTGGGGTTCCTACAGTTCTCATGCTAAATTTATAGATTTTTTCACACTCAATTTTTAGGCTCTCAGTTCTTCACTTTGGAATTTAAAGAGATCATGATTAATTAAAGGTAGATACATCTAGGATAGGAAGAAAAAAATGAAGGAAAGATAGGATTCAAGACAGGAAGGGAGTAAGTGCACAATGGAGGAAAGCAATGAAGGGAGGACAGAATCAAGGAAGGGAGGAAGAATACAAGGAGGAAAAGAAAGGACACAAGGCAGGAAGGAAACATGCAAGATAGGAAGTAGTGACACCAGGACATAAAGACAGGAAATAAAGTGGAAAGTAATAACCCATGAAGCAGGGATGTCCAAAATGTGGTCTGGGAGCCATTTGCAACTCCTGGACTGATTTTGAGTGGCCTTGAACCACAATTCGTAAATAATTCAAATTTGGCCTCGAAGCACAAGAGGCTGATGAAGATGGGGAGTATTTTTTATCATCTGGAAAAAGGTTGCTTTACCGACAAATTAAAATCATATTACAATAAAATGTTATGTACAAAACAAAGAATCAGTCCTTCAATACTCACATTTTTCACTTTCTCTTTAATTTCACAGTTAATAATACTGCATTTGTCAAGTGACTTTTACTCAGTGTACTTGGAGCAACAGTTCAGTTTCAGTCAATTTTGACTAAAAGCAGAATTTACAAGCAAGACCTGCTGTCAATCCTGAGAATAAACTGCTAAAAGAAATTTGCAAACTGCATTTCTTTCTTTTAATAAAACATATATCCAAAACCCATTTTACATTTTTGATCTACAATATTTTATACAGCCCACAACTACTTTTTCTAAGTTAAAATATTGCATGCTTAGTTTATTGTACAGCAGGTTAAAGAAAAGGATTGACATTTTTAGGCCTGTGAGAAGTTTTGACTTCATTCTTGCTCCTGTGTGAGTGGTAGGACAGGCAAGTGTAAAGAAGGAATCAGGAATTCCATCTGTGTGCAAAAAAACCATTTTTGTTTGCCGCTATTGTTTTAATTTTTCACACTGCACCGACTTTCTGTAAAAAAAATAAATAAAAATGGACCTGACAATAAAGTCTGACAACACAACCATTTCCAATACTCTTATTTTGTTTTTAAACACTGGAAAACACCGACATCATATCCCGATCCTATTCAGCCCTACTTTTTATATAAACATTTTCAGAAGCTCAGGCTTCTATGCATGCATATTTAATATCACCCAACTTGTAGCTTTAATATTGCTCATACTGAGCATGCTTGTGATGCACAACACCTACAAAAGAATCTTTATTTGCTTCCTTGTTTTTCAATTTGCTGACTGCACATGCTCCACTCATCTCCACATTCGTTTCCTCCGACCACAGCCTAAAATAGACTTGGTCTGGCAGTGACGGAGCTCGGTGTTAAATTATTGAGGCAGTCTGTGGCTCTGCTGCCTCTCCCGTTTGACCCGCCCTTACTGCCTCCAGCCTCATGCTTCAGTCAAACTTCACAGTTATGGTCATTTATTCCCAAACTTGCTATGAAGACAAAAAAAAAAGAGAAAGTACCCAAGTTTCTACATCTTATTCTGTGAATATGTTAGGAGCTTGTGAATAATTCACTTCAGTGTGTATCAGCAGGGAGGGGGAAAATGAACGAGGAGGCACTTTATAATGAACTCATCCGCAGGGCTCCAGAAGGCTGGAAGGAGGACACTGTGACTAACTTTAATTAGACATAATTATCTAAAATTAAAATGAAGATGAAAGTCTACGGAGCATGTAATTGGGAAACAAGTGATACATGTTTTAAAATTGTGCAACTTTATGATCTAAAGCACAGCGAGCAAGTCAGAAGGATCAATGGTACCTGCAAAACAATCACAAAGGTAAACTCTTAAAGATGACTGGAGTTAATTAAACTTACAAGATTTGGATTCTGGTGAAGGTGGAGAGATGCTTGAAACAGCCAGGTCACTCTTTGACTTTTTTGGTTTCTTTGGAGTAATCTGCCATGGCTTCTCAAAGTTGCTGTATTCTCTTCGAGTGTTTTTGTTTTCTGTGAGTACAGAAAGGGACAACAAGTCTTGAGAAGACTCTCAAGATATGCATCTATACATATATACAGTGGAAAGCTTCCTGGATATTTTGGATGTAAATGTATGCTGATCTGGAATAGAGTACCATGATAGAATACATATCCCTTGAGCCCTTTCAAATTTCCTCATGCTACATCTACATACTTCAGTGTATTTTCATGAAAGTGAGAGGAAAGTGATGGATAGTGTTCAGAAAACAAGATCAAAAGAGTGTGCGAAACTGCATTCAGGTCCCTTCACTTTGATATTTCTAAATAAAGTAATATGAAAAACTAAATCTGCGTATGAACCTGAACACAACATGGTGGTGGTCGCAAGAGTGCTCATTAAGATGAAAATGATAAATGTTTAAACCACTTTTGCTGAGATGTGTCCTAAATTTAACATGATTTCAAAGAAAACATTTCCAAAGAAATACTTTTCATTCAGTTTCAATACAGACTGAAGCATTTCTGAATTTTAAGTTTAAAAAGAACAAAATCAACCAGAACATCTGCCTTTAGCCAAAATGTCATCATCAGGAGGTTTTTAAAGTTAGTTTCTCATTAGCCCAATATTAAAATCTAACTCAGGTATTTTGAGTACTGTATTTGGAGACATGTTTATTAGGAGACATGTTTCTACAATTGTTAAATTCTGACAAGTTGCACTTTTTTGTGTGTTGCTAACACCGGTTAGTACTGTGACTGAGCAGAGAAGCAAGCCAATCCCACTGGTTTTCCAGCATGCAGCTACATCACAATTCAGTCAGTTACCTTTCCCACATGCAAGTTCGTACTTTCAAGGTAAACACAGAATAGGCCATGTGTGAGTGTGTGTGTTTGCATGTGTGTTTTTACCAACCTGGGGAACTCTGTGCCCACAGAGCTGCTGACCCAGAGAAAGCTCTGTGCAGTTTGCCTGGGCTGTCTTGCTTGGTCTGCAGGTGATCAATAAGAAATGGGATTGGATGGTCTGGAGTCTCAGTTATCAGCTTGGTCATCAACTCCTACAGGAGCAGAGAGAAACATCAGATGAAAGCTGTTCATAAGACAGAAAAATGTGGCCAATGGAGAATCAACAAGTTGAGTTTGACAAACACAATCCCACATCTCAGTGGTTTATTTGTTGCCAACTTCTCTATGAAGAGTTGCTAGAAGGGTTTATATTTGGAGAAGATTTACTAATTTACAGCGCTCTGTGTCAAGGTCTTTAAACTCAAAAAAGTCAAGGCAAGCAATATTCCCCTTTGTACCAATTAAATAGCAGCATACTTGCATGCTTAGACCTAACTGCTCACGAGTAAACAAAAAATTTCACCATTGGGGTAGTCACTTGTTCTCTGAGGCCATGTTTTGTTTTTCTTCACCATCTGCTACACTGATTCTGATGAAACAGGTAAGTGTTATAAAGTCTAAACTTTTTAGGGTTGGCATGGTAACAATACATGTATAATATACATTTTACAGTTGTCAGTATTTGAATAAAGTCTGACCATCTTTAACTGCTCAGAGGGTTCCCAATCCTTGGAGGTCGAAGTTTGAGTAGATACCATCTGTGTGCAAATTTCCTCAAAGAAACAATTTTTGTTTGTTATTGTTTTAATTTTTCACGCTGCACCGACTTTCTGTCATCCAATATCACTTGCAACCACATTCACAGTGCCTTGCAAAAGTATTGATGCCCTCTCATCTTCTTCACACCACTGTAACTCTTTAATGCATTTGTTATTGGATTAGGTGATAAACCAACATGTACTTGAATAAATTGCAAGAAAAATACTTCATATTTTTATTTGTGGCATGCATTTGTATTCAGCTACCTGAGTCAACTCTGTAGGTATACTTTAGGGATTGTTCCCAGAAGCTTTACACATCAGAAATAGCTCAAGCTCAGCTGGCTTGGATGGAGAGCTTCATGTAAACATCAAATTTCTTTTCACAGATTCCCAAATGAACTTGTGGATGTTGCTTTGAGAATAATGTGCAATTTTGCTCTCATCTAACCAGACCAACCTTCTCCATGTGCTTAATATGTACAGCACATGGCTTGCAACAAACGTTAAACAGTAATACTTTTGGCTTTATGTCAACATCATTCTTTTTGCAGCTCCTCTGTAAAAAGAAAAAAGTTCTCGAGTGAGTGACTGACAGTAGCTCCCTCAACACGTTCTCCCACAATCGCTGTGGCCCTCTGCTTGTTAAAAGCCTGGAATATTGTTTTATAGTCAAACCCTGCTTTCAATGTCTCCACAATGTTATCCCTGGCTTGTCTGCTGCGTTCCTCGGTCTCTGTGATGTTGCTGGTTCACAAATGTTATGTAAAATCTCAGAAGACCTTTCCAAATCAGCTGTATTTACTCTGAGGTTGTATAACATGCAAGTAGATTATTCTGTAAACAGCAAAGGGTTACACTAGACTTTAGGGGGATTCTAAAAAATAAAAAAGGGCATTATGCCACTTTTCTGATTTTTATCAAGAAAATTGAAAACGTATTCTGTTGCTTCCACTTGAGATTCCTGTAACATAAAATCTCTATAAACTACACTGAAGTATAAAGTTGCAAAACGCTAAAATGTGTTAAAGCCGTTAGGTTTTGAATATTTATGCTGTAATGTTAAAGTTAACAGACATGCTCATTAAAATTAATAATTATGACTAATAAGTAAAAGCTGCCATGAGGAAGGACATTTTCAGAGTGCAGAAAAAATGAATTCACACAGGGAGTCCCAGCGACAGGTGCTGGGGGAGGAGACCCCTCCCCCCCCTCTTTCTGCAAGCTAATTAGAGGCTGATCAAAGACACGATGGGAGCTCGTCACCAAATGAGCAATCATGTCCTAACTAATCACACCCAATGTCTGCACTACACCTCCTCATAGGCAGATTAACCTAGTCAATGCCAAGAAAACTTCATAATACACAAGACATTATGCAAGTACAATAAACAGACTGGTTAGAAATTTGCAGTCATTTTATAAACTCTGGTTTTAGTAAAAATGACCATCAGATTTGAACCAGGTCTGACTTTACTAATTATAATGTAAGATATGTGAAACCTTCAAAAAGACCATTTCTGTCTTTCCTGCCATCAGTGCTAATTACTTGTGACACCAAAGGTGACATCATGCCGTTGCATGGGAGACCACTTTCAAGTTTCACCATTTTAAAAACAAAAATGTTTAAAAAGTTTGCATTGTAAAGCATTTTTAATATGCACTGTATTAGCATTTAGCAACATCAGTGCAACTAGAGGTGAACTCAGTGTTTGTGTAATCCTTAGAGAATGAACACTCTTACTTCTTACAGTGAAAGTATCATAAATCAATGATATTTTAAAATCTCAAAATAAAACAGACTTTACTGCCTCCATGGCAGCTGACCAAGAGTCTTGCTTTCACTCACTCTTTGCCTCAATGACAAACATATTTCTTACAACTCTGTGCTTACTTTGGCAACACCAACACAGACTGTGAAAACAGCTAACAGTGTTCTTACCTCAACAACAGAATCCACACCGAAGAGTGCCGTTATGACAGCAAACTTGGGAGTGATGAAGCATGAGGCGCATCCACTGACTGGAAAACGATCTGTAGTTGTTTTTTTTCCCCAGACTTGACAAAGACAAACTCTTTTCCAGCAACTGTATAAGTAAAATTGTGCATTGCTGGGATATGAGAATGAACTCTGACCGTTTTGTCAGAGCAGCTGAGCAGAGCTTCTGCATCGAAGCAAAGAAGCCATTAGTGGGCTGCAGTGAATTGGCGGTCCAATATGACTTCAACAGCATGCGGGGGTGCGGGTGTGCGTGTGTGTGCATGCAAGAACCTCTGAGCACATGCTATATAGTAAACCAAATCAAGTAGCTCTGTTAAGAGGCTGCATGCTTTTGCCCTTGCAGACATGTTTCCACATTTATCAAATCAATCAATCAAATTTTATTTGTATAGCACATTTCAGCAGCAAGACATTTCAAAGTGCTTTACATCATTACAAACACAGAAACACAATGCAATATAGAATCAATAATCAAAACATGACATTAAGTCAAGTTCCATTATTAAATTTGTAATTGATTACATTTCAAATACAATTCTAAACAGGTGGGTTTTTAGTTGAGATTTAAAAGAAGTCAGTGTTTCAGCTGTTTTACAGTTTTCTGGAAGTTTGTTCCAAATTTGTGGTGCATAGATGCTGAAAGCTGCTTCTCCTCGTTTGGTTCTGGTTCTGGGGATGCAGAGCAGACCAGAACCGGAAGACCTGAGAGGTCTGGAAGGTTCATACAACAACAGCAGATCTTTAATGTATTGTGGTGCTGAGCCGTTCAGTGATTTATAAACTAACAACAGTATTTTAAAGTCTATTCTTTGAGCTACAGGGAGCCAGTGGAGGGACTTTAAAACTGGTGTTATGTGCTCTATCTTCCTGGTTTTAGTGAGAACGCGAGCAGCAGCATTCTGGATCAGCTGCAGCTGTTTGATTGATTTGTTGGACAGACCTGTGAAGACGCTGTTGCAATAATCAATACGACTGAAGATGAATGCATGGATGAGTTTCTCTAGATCTGGCTGGGACATTAGTCCTTTAATCCTGGAAATGTTCTTCAGGTGATAGAAGGCCGACTTTGTAACTGTCTTTATGTGGCTCTGGAGGTTCAGGTCAGAGTCCATCACTACTCCCAGGTTTCGGGCCTGATCGCTGGTTTTCAGTTGTAATAACTGAAGCTGTGCATTGACTCTAGATCGTTCCTCTTTAGGTCCAAAAATAATAACTTCAGTTTTGTTTCTGTTCAACTGGAGAAAGTTTTGGCACATCCACACATTTATCTGTTCTAAGCATCTGTTCAGTGATTGGATGGGTTCTGAGTCACCTGGTGACATCGTAATGTAGAGCTGTGTGTCATCTGCATAGTTATGGTAGCTAATATTATTTCCTGTTATAACCTGAGCTAGTGGGAGCATATAAATATTGAATAAAAGGGGTCCTAGGATTGAACCTTGGGGTACCCCACATGTGACCTTTGACCTCTTTGATGAAAAGTTTTCAATTGAAACAAAGAAATCCCTGTTCTTTATGTAGGATTTAAACCAGTTAAGCACTGGACCGGAGAGTCCGACCCAACTCTCCAGTCGATTCAGTAATATGTCATGGTCAACAGTGTCAAAAGCTGCACTGAGGTCCAACAGAACCAGCACTGTGGTTCTGCCACAGTCCGTATTTATATGGATGTCATTGAACACTTTTACGAGGGCGGTCTCTGTGCTGTGGTAAGCACGAAAACCAGACTGGAAGGAGTCAAAGAGGTTGGTTATAGTTAGGAAGCTAGTTAATTGTTTACACACAGCTTTTTCAATAACTTTGCTGATGAATGGGAGGTTGGAGATCGGCCTGTAATTCTGCATTAGTGATTTGTCCAGATTGTTCTTTTTTATAAGTGGTTTGATTACTGCTGTTTTCAGAGCCTGGGGGAAAACGCCTGACGAGAGCAATGAGTTTACTATTTGGATCAGATCATTAACAATAACAGGCAGGACTTTCTTAAAGAAATGTGTGGGTAAAACATCCAGACAGCAGGAACTGGAGCTTAGTTGACTTATAATTTCCTCTAAGGTTTTAAAATTAAGTAGTTGAAATTGGGTCATTTTTCCTGTATTTGTTTTGTTTGGGCACAGCATTGGTACTGACTTTATAGTGGATGTACAGATTAATGCTCTGATTTTTTGAATTTTCTCTGAAAAGAAGCTGGAAAACTGGTTGCAGGCGGCAATACATTGGAATTCAGGCGGTAACGTCAGGAGGGTTTGTGATTCTGTCAACTGTTGCAAATAAAGCTCGAGCATTGTTAATGTTTTTGTTTATGACATCTGCAAAGAAAGCCTCTCTTGCATGTTTTAGCGTTAAATGATAGTTACGTAGTCTTTCTTTATATATGTCACAATGAACGTGGAGTTGAGTGTTACGCCATTTTCGTTCTGCCCTACGGCAGAGTTGTCTTGCAGATCTAACTGTTTGTGCATTTCTCCATGGAGATTTCTTTTTACCAGACACAACCTTCATTTTAACTGGGGCAATGGAATCAATAATATCTGAAACTTTAGACTGAAAATCATTTACCAACTTATCTACATCATTACAACTTAAGGGTGAGGAAGAAGAGTAGATTTGATTAAAAGTTTCTGCTGTGTTTTCAGTGAGAGAACGTTTTGTGATGGTTGCTGTTTGTCCAAGTGGGTTAAAAGATAAAGAGCTTTCAAAAATAACAGCGAAGTGATCCGACAGGGCGACATCAGTTACAGAGACATTGGAAATATTCACACCCTTACTGATAACCAGGTCCAGTGTGTGTCCTTGAGTGTGTGTTGCTTGTTTGACATGTTGTGTTAGACCAAAAGTCTCTAAAATATTAGCAAGCTTTTTTGCCCCTCTGTCTTGGGGGTTGTCAACATGAATGTTGAAATCACCAACAATTATTAAACAATCATAATCAATACATATGAGAGATAGAAGTTCATTCAAGTCAGTAAAGAAATTTTCCACAAAAGTTGGAGTTTTGTATAGAGTTACAGTCAAAGTTCGTTTGCGGCCTTTAACCTCAATTCCAAGATACTCAAAAGAGGTGAAGTGACCCAAAGAGATTTTACTACAATTTATGGTATTCTTAAATATTGAAGCCACGCCTCCTCCTTTTTTGTGTTTTCTATTCTCACTGAAGAAATTGTAGTTAGGAGGCGCAGATTCAATTAGTACGATCGATTCATTATTATCATTCAACCATGTTTCTGTCAGAAACATAACATCAATATTATGCTCAGTGATGAAATCATTAATTAATAGAGCTTTAGCACAGAGAGATCTGGTATTTAAAAGAGCTAGTTTAAGTGACTTGGAGGCCAAGAAATCTTCAGTCTGGGGTTCTTTTAGGCAGGCGAACAGTCTGATGTTTGAATTAGGTCCCCTATATTTTATGTTTCTGTTTCTTGTAAATTTTCTTGTAGTGATCCGGACAGGTAATGTCCTGTTCTGCAGTGCCGAGGGGCCAGACACATTCTGGAGAAAGTCTGGACCCCGGCCTCAGACCTCAGAAACGCAGAGTGATGGATCCTCTGGGACGTTAGAGTCAGGTGGCTTAAATGAAGTGAGGTCTGCTACGTGAGCACTAAGGAGTGACGTCCCAAGTACAACCTGTTGATTCATTCCATCTGTAAATTTAAGAAACTCCGGTCCAGAAGACATTTCTCCATGTGTATCTTGTGAATCCTGTGAATAAGTGGGTGAGCAGAGAGGGAGGGGAGAAGGAGGAAGGGAACCAGTCGCTCCGCCTCCAGTCGATGTATCAGCTGCTTTTGAAACTGTTTGTTCCTGATAAGGTTTCTTCCTAGTCAGAAATCCTTGAGCCTGTTCTTCTGAAGTGATGATCACGTTGCTGTCCTTGTTGATAAAGTGAAAAAGATTTGCAGTGAGCAGCTTTATCCCATGTTTATTAAGATTGCGTCCGCTTCTTTCAAAAAGGTGAAAGCGCTGCCAATAGATCCAGAGATTATCGATGAAGGTCACTGAGCTGGCAGAGCAGCTTTTAATCAGCCATTTGTTTATCATGTCCAGCCTGGAGTGTTTTTCGTCTCCCCATTGAGGTGATGGAATTGGACCACTGAGAAATAACTTCATTTTTAACTTTCCCATAGTGTTCAGTAGAATATTAAAGTCCTTTTTCAGAATCTCAGATTTCTGCTTTGCCACATCGTTGGCTCCAACATGCACAACTAAGGACTCAATATCTGGCTGATCAGCGGTTAGCGAAAGAACTTTACGAGTTAAATCAGATACAGTGTCACCAGGAAAAGAAATCACTCTCGTTTTCTTGGGATTGCAAACGTGACTGATTCCATTTACTGCCTCATCTCCAACAATAAGCACTTTTGGCATACCTTTCGTTTTCCTGGTAGCCGCTTTGTCTTTAGGGGGTGGATGTGATGGTCTTGCCTCATTGTTGGTGTTTGAAAGCGAGGTTTCACTCAGAGGCTCAGGCTGGAGTACAGAAAATCTGTTTTTCAGTGGGATTCCCACAGAGTCAGAATGTTTTGAGGCCCGGGCTGGTCGCTCTGTCCTTGGGAGCGGGGTCGGTGGAACCGTTTTGGTTGCAGCTGCTTGTTTGTTTTTCTTTGGTGGAGCAGGTGTTGAGGTTGAAGGTGGGTTTCGGCTCAGAGCCGGCCACGCTGATTCGTCAAGGTGAGGGGTTCTCCCTGTCAGTCGCCTCATCGAATCTGCGGTGTGAGACTTTTGCTTCGGCTTGGCACCCAGAGCGTTCCAGGGTGAGCTGCTTGATGCGAGGCGTACAACCTCTCCATTGATTTGAGGAAGAGTTGTCTGATTTCCACAGTTAGCGTTGATTTCAAAGTTCACTTCCAGCTGTTTGATCTTCATTTCTATAGACTGAAGTCGTTGTATAATACTGCTAATGTCCTTGGGGTCGGCCGGAGGCATTTTGTCCTGATTCAACTTGGAGATGAAGAAAAGTAAGGTAAAAATAAAAGTAAGAAAATCCCCCAGTCCTTAGGTTTGTAGTAATCCAGTTATGATGTTGAAAATGTGAATATAACTATAAAAACTGTCACTTTAAAAATAGCTCAGGCAAAGTTATCAGTAAAAACGGGAGAGAGCAGGACAAGCTGTTGCTCCTTCAGCTGCCACACATAACTCCACACAAACACACATAATTTATATGTGTGTTTGTGTGTTTTAGGGGGTGGGAAGGGACAAAGCTGTATTATAGCAAGCCTTGGCTGTGCTTTTGTGTGCTCAGAAAGCTAATCAAGTAATTGTTCAGGGGGACATTCCTGACCAAGCCCAACAGCTGTGACAGCAAACGACATGTGAATGGACAAACAGGGACAGAGCTGGCATGTTTCCCTCCAAGCTGCAGGTCCAGCTGTTTGAACAGAGGACACACTCACATTCCAGCAGAAGGTGAAGTAATCAGAGAGCTCAGAGAAAAAAAGTAACATTCATAGTAAAAGCTTAAGTTTAAGAATAGATTACCTTTCTTCAAAAGATTAGTTTTGTGTTTTCTAACTGGTGCGCACATGCATACAGGTATAATTGGAATGCATGATGGATAGCAAAACAGATAGGCATACCCCAAGGTTAGAAAATGGCAGCTCTTCTGGATACATCTGTAGCAAACACCCTCATGCAGGGGTTTATTGGGTGGTGTCTCAAGCTGATGGCTAACTTGGGGGATACGATTTATCTTTAGTGTGCAATACTGTGAGGCTGTCTCCAATCCAACAAATTAAGATGATGGTCTAACAATGAAAAGTTTAATATCCCTACAGGAGTGCCTAGCTGAAAATTACCTGCAGATTTGATTCAATGTTTAATTTGTTACAAATGTCAGGCGTGTATTCCATGCAGAGTACAACTAAACACAAAAAAGTAATGTCTAAAGTAAGGGTGCCCAAGTCCAGTCCTTGAGAGCTATCCTTCTGCAGTTTTTAGATGCATGCCTTCCCCAACACACCTCAATCAAATGGCTGAATTCCCTCAGCAGTTTGTCTTTTTCCTGTCAAGTTTATTTTTATACCATGACTGACATATTTAATTTGAGACCACTTAAGAAATTTAATAATACTGCAGAAACAAACTTTGACCTATAGAATCTTCAGAACTAGTGCAATTATGTATTTTTTTAGGTCAAGTGGTAGTTCTTGTATATAAGGAGACACTCAACTTGTCGCCCCCAACCTCTACTATTGAACATTGTCAAAACACAATTTTTTGAAACTTCCCGGATAGAAGTCGCTATAGGTAGCGTTCATAAATAGGGACACTTCATCTTAGCAGGGTCAGCAGAATGGATTTAATATTCTGGAGAATGAAACGTAACTATAGAGACAACCAATGATTTTCTTTCAGAAGGCTAAAGGTGACATTAGGAAGCCAGAAATGCAGTCCATATCTGGTACAGATCTGATGCTGGAGAAGATATCCGCATGCCTAAGGAAGTTTCACTCGGTCCCAGTAATTGACAATCTGTCAGCTGGCCAAGAAACAAACTGTGTCCTTGGAAGCTATCAAGGACTTCTTCCGAGAACAGTGACAGTCATGATACTCTCACTGATACTGCCCGCTGCCCTGCAGTTTAAACAAAGACAAGGAAAGTGAAGCAAGTTGAAAAGGAGATGGGAGCAAACTGGGAAAGGCAGACTGAAGGACAGAAGACTGGTACAATAAAAATAAATCAAGAAAATCTCTACTTCAACTGTTATGAAATGTGCTAGACAAAACATGTTTAAATATTGATAGGGTCACATGTTACATCAATAAGGTACTGATATTTTGAATTTTTGAGTAAAATACGCACTTGCTGCTTTTAGTACTTCAATCCTCCAAGAAAGAGGTCTCAGAAATCACCTATCATATGTTTAGTGCTGAGCTAAAAATATTCACAATTTGAAAAAAAACAAACAAAAAAAAAACTTTAGAAATATGAATTTTAAGAAAAGCACTTCTGTAGCTTATGCTTATTTTTTTTAAACACAACAAAATTTAATTCATTTAATTTATTGATAGCTGGGAGTCCTCTCCGTTTTCTTCTAGAGTCATATTTTTAAATTTGAATACTTAGTTCCACACAAATCTTATACACTGGTTTAGTATAAAACAAAGCTACATACAGTATGTGTTTGATACATTTGCGTACTGCACTGACGGGTGTATCAGATATTTTTGGTACAAATGTGTAACGTTACATCACTACTAAACACACAATCCTCCGTGCTAAATCCTTACAGAGTGTATTGAACTTTCCCGTAGTTCTACTGATCAGTCTAACAGGGGCAAAACCGTTAGACTTAATCTTCATAATTATTTAGAAAACAAAGATTTAAGTGTTATGTTGCATAATCTTGAAAATGGACCAGTTTGAATAAATTATTAAAGGCCTTAATTAATATGATATTAGTCCTCATAATAAGTGCAAGTAAAGTTCTCACCAGAATTTTGTTGGTTCATTTACAGTGTTCCATATTTGTAAGATACCATCTGTGACACCTTTGTAACCCCAAAGAAAAACAAAACTTTTTGCCCGACATAATTTCTCCACAAATTGTCCTTGAGTAAAAATGTAAAAAAATAAAAAGAAACATAAATGCAGCAAGAGCTCATCTCTGGAGGGCAACTAGTCACCTGGATGACAGGCCACCGTCTGCCATTTGTTCTCATTCTCCATCTTAATAAAATTTGGGAATACAAAGCCGTCCCACAGGTTTCAGTGACGTCTGTGTTTCTGTATAATGTGTGCCACGTCAACTGAAAATGGGAAAGTGAGGCCAGATAGAACAATGGACACAAAGATATGGAGAAGGATGCCGCTGCACAACATCCAGACTATATGTAAACAAGCAGAAGAGATTATGCAGAAAATAGGAGCAGTGAAGGACAGATATTGATCTTCGGCTTTTTATATTTCACATTTTCCTTACTTCTATGTTCTAGATCATATAAAAAAAAAAAAAAGTCAGAAATATAGGTCAAAACATGCATACTTAACAAAATCCTTTTTCCCCTCCCTTTGAAAATGTTCCCTTTCAGACTGGGCAAGATCAGTAAAACTACTTTCTGACAGTCCATATGGATTTGAAGCAAGCTAATCTCCAACATTAGTATAAAACAATCTCATAGAAGGAGAAACATTTCCTATTGACCTGAAGAAATTCACACATTGGATATTTCTTAATCTAAAACTATATGCAACTGGATCCATGTAATACATAAAAAGTAAAAATAAAACTCTTGGAAAAACACAAAATCAACAGAAACAAAAAGTCTTCTAGAATAATGGGTTTTTTTGCACAGATGAGACTAAAATGTAAGTGGACACAAGAACAGAGGCGATGTGGCCTAAACCAAATACACCATTCTGGAGGTGGAGGTGAAAGTATCGTGGTTTAAGGGTTGCTTTGATGTATTGAGACTCGGCACAGCACTTGGACAACCCATTTGTGGTGGAAAACCGAGTATGTGTTTAAGAGTAAAGTTAAAAAAAACTGGGTAAGATGAGTTAATTCAAACTCACAGGGATTGTTTTTGCAAAGTGCAGGGATTTAGTGGGATAATTATAACAGGGTGCATCACTTGTGCACAGGAGGATATTTGTATTGTACTATGTTTTACATATTGTGTGCAATTTAGTAAACAAAATTATTAATCTAATAAATCCTAGGCTGGTAGGATTAAGTAAGTATAACCGTTCTCTTATTACTTTGAGCATGGAAGTCGTACAATAAAATATCAACCTATGCTCCATGGATAACTGAGAATTAAAGTTACTTCCAGTTTTAGTCATATTTACGTGTGAATGGAACAAACAAAAAGACACAGCAATATAACAGTAGTTTTCTGGCCTCACTCTTGAATACGTCTCACCAGAAGAGCAACAGAAAATCCTTTGATTATTTCTGAGTTTTCAGTGATTAAAGCAGCACAATACCTTAAACTATACTCGGAGGTGGAGGTCTCTGCCCTGCTTGTCCTTCTCTCTGCTGAAATGTGATAAAGTGTCCCTCACGTTTCCCATGACCACCAATAAAAAGAAGCATTCCTGCACACAGCATTATTTTTTCTGAGTGCTCTGCTTTTTTGTGTGGCTGCATCCAGACAAAATATAAATAAATAAATAAAAAGAAAAAACAACATAAAAAGAAAAAATGCTGAGCTTTTGAAAAGAACTGCCGCCGCCACTTTTTAGGCAACCAATAGCATGTGCAGAACTTTATCATCCCGGTGACAGCTACACATGATTGGTGGAGAAGCTTGTGCTGTCTGTGTCTCCATATACTGAGATGTAAAATATATCTGGCATGAATTGTCAGGGAAAAAAAAATAATCTGTCAAAGCACATAAGCCAGACAATAGATGCTGTGTGTGTGCTTTTCATCTCCAAAAGCATTGCAGGCTTGTTTGTTTTTAGTTTTTGAAGATAAGAGGCTTGATTCCTTCAAGCTCCTCTGACAGCACTTTTATGACGGAGAAAAATGAAAAAAAATATATACATATATCCTTACCACATTACCTGCATTATGTGATACAGGATAATCACTATCCTGTCTTTTTTACTTGTCAATTTTATGTATACAAGACGACCAGCTTTCTTTTCCAGTTACTTTTTTGCAACAGTATGGTTTTAAAATCAGAAAAATATCAACCATAATCCCACCCAACAATGATGAAGCAAGCTTTTGACACTTTTGGCCCATCTTTCTGTTTGTTTGTTTTCCTCAGGGCTGTTTTCCTCACTCCTTCAGTTTATCCCAGTGTCTGGAAGCTTCACATTAGTAAGCATGAAGTGACTTAGACAACCATTTCTTATAAGCATGCTTCAAAATGAGAAAGATGAGGGGAGAGGCCATTCAAAGAGGCAGAAAAGTTGTAATCTACAAGTCAAAAATTAATTTGACAAAAAAGAACAAAACAAAAAATATTTTATTTCTCTGTCCTAAACTCACCCACAACTATAATTAAAAAGAATTAGAATTAAAGAGTTAAAAAGTTTAAGAGAACTGGACCTGCAACAAAAATCCTACCACAAACTTACAGACAGTGGTGAGGTAAGTGAGGGCACATTTACCCAACCAGTTAGAGAACTGCATCAGAAAGCTTTTTCAAACACATTCCCACAAGACAGAAAGCATAAACAATTTTCATTTATGTAGGATTTATTTGCTTGCTCATCCTTTAAGCTAAACATTTTTTAATCATTTTCCCCAGAAAAATATGATCACTAGTCTGCTAGAATGTGCTTGTATATAATTACAAATGTATATACATGGACATATGCACTCCTTTCAATCGCAGGGTGAATAACAGCAAGGAAACCAACAAGGTTTTGCATATAACATGATCTTCTCTCCTACTCAAGCAGCTTGACTATCAGTGACTCTCAGCAGTCAGCCATCGGGTTCCTTGGGCTGTAATTGGACATGATAAGTTGATTAGCATGCACTGAAGCCTCTGTATTCTCCTTAGTTTTCCTTCTGCTCTCCTCACACACACGGGCAAACAAAAACACAGCCTTGTTGCCTTCTCCAGTACATCTACGCTCCGAGTCTCCCACAGATCGCCCTTCACTCATCGTTTGACTGTCTGATCCGACGAGGTACGACATCTTTCCCTCCTCACTCTTTCCAGCAGCCCCACAGGATTAACCTGGCCTTGGGCTGTTTCCAACTGCACGCCTGTCTGGTAGTAATTACTCTAACTACGCCTGAAGGGGGAGCTGTGTTAACCCATGCATAACCGCACTTCTGTCATATCATGGTGAAGAGCATCACAAAGAATGAACAAAAGGTCATCAATAACAGTGCATTCTGAATTGTCTTCATCTGTTGTTTTCTTGAAGCTTGCAGAGACAGAAGAGTGAAAATAGTTTTAAGCCACATCACAGAAGTTTATATGAACCTTTATATGCCTTTTAGACGGTCTTGAGTTTTTTTTTAAAAAATTGTTCAGAATTTTCAAATCTAAATGTATTTAAGCATCTCTGTTAGGTTTGATCCTCCCATATTGTAAGCTGTTAAAATTCAGATGTGATAGGAAAGGTGTAATCAAAAATCTTGATGAATGGTAAAAAGGAAGCAGTTCAATGCTGAAAGTTCTAGGTCAAAATTACATTTCAATAATTGCAACCTTGGATCACCATTTTAGTCTCACGTTGTGAACATGTTTTGTTGCCACTTTTTTTTTTTTTAGCAATCTTGCTTTCATTCGTTAGGATTTTTAATATTCTGGTGTAAATTTAGAAGTGCTTTTACCTGATCTCATCGACACACTAGATTAATTTGATTTGAAGAGTTGTTCAAGAGCTACCTTGTTTCACATTACGGAAGAACAAACTCAAACTAATAGCTTTCCACTGAAGGACTTTACAGTTGATAAGTCATTTTGTGTTGACATGATACATTTTGTGAAATATAACAAAGCATGTAAGCAAGAAAGCAAAATCTCCTTTATAAAGCACAGGACAAAAAAATATACCAACGTGCATACATAGTCATATTCATACACTTGCCACTATTAATCCTAAATACTTGAGATAAAGATTGTTGAAAATAAAATATTGAAGTCTCTGCCTTTACCATTGATTCCAAGCTGAAAGTCTGCATGACGCTGCACTAGTTGTGGTCGGTTAACAGGGTGAGTCGGCACAAAATCTGTTGAGTGTGAGGGAACTCGCACTCAACAGAAGACTGGAGTCTGCAAATGTGTGAGGGGAACAGACCAGAGCTGACCTCAGTCACAGTCAGACAACATTTTTAAGGCTGATCTGGGTGCAGTTGGGTAGTTTGAACTGATCGACCAAGCTGTAAATGTGTGTTGTCGACAGCCAATAAAAGAGACTCCGGCATGGTGGCATCATCTGCAAGCCTACTTTGTTGCCTTTAACTTTATTAGCAACTATACAATAATATGCGTCTAAATGAAATTGGGTATTATACAAACTAATACCATGCAGTGATAACACCCCTCACTACATGTCCCAAACTCTTACCAAGAGTATAACAAAGAATATATTCAACATTCAAATATTATTCCCCTGATACTCTTAGAGCAACATAATTAAAATAGCATCTCATTCATCTTATAGGGAAGCGCAATAGAAACCTTCTAGCACCACCAGCTGTGTTAGCTCCTTCAAAATGTCACCCTCATGAGATTTTAAAGCACTCAGTTGGCTTTAGTTGGTCTAAAAAATAAAACCAGTCTGATCCCTCACCAGGTGCAGCTAAGTGTGTGATGCACATTAATTCAGTTGTGAAACAAAACAGTCTTTTAGTGTGTACATCTAGTCCTTTCAAAATCTGTGCAGTGCGTCTCTAACTGAAGTCAATTTAGGTCTTGGAAGAACAAGTGAAAGTCAGGCCTCAAGTCTGTAGAGAGAATATCTAAAACAACTTTTGAGTTTTTAATGTGGAAGCAAAGATGTTATGCAACTTGGTGAGGAGAAGAAATGCTATTAATATTTACATTTCAATTCTTACACAGCATTGACTGGTTGAAAGGCAGCATTTCCATGATTTTGACCTTCATTCTGGTAGAATAACTTGCTCCAAAGTAGTTTAGGTTTCCCAAATAAGTTAGAGATAGGTAAGATATGATATGATATGATAGGTAAGAAGTTCACAATTCTGAACTTCAGTCTTGAACTGAACCTTAATTTGCTTTGCATTTATTCTGCTTCATTGTACAGTGGTCCCCCTCTCATGAGGATTTCTCCATGTTACCCTTTTGTATAAATCCTGATTCTGTTTCATCTTACTTCCTCCCACACAAACCACATTGATGAACTTTATTTAAAATGTTATCTTGCAACTATAGAGTCTGAAATGCAGTTTCAGTGGTTTGGATGTTTGTCAGAGAAGTGCACTCAAGGTAAACAAGCTGCAGCAATTACTCTGGGAAAGACTGATGGCTGTCTCAAGTGCTTTCCACTTAAAACCAAAAAATTGTAGGATGATGGACCCCAAGTTGTTTGGAAATAACCCTATCATTGTACCTACAGTGATAAGCAGCATAAGCTATTCTCCTTGGAAACATAAACACACATTTTAATGGTCCAGATTAGCCTGTGATTTATTTTTTTTTACCATTATGGTGCCTCTTGAATATGCTGATAATTAGTTAATAATATGAATTTAATGAGAAGCACACTGCTACCACTTCATCTCTTGATATTAACAATAAAAATTTACGTTACAATAAATTCTTTGTAGTTTCTTCATTTTGGCTCTTATTTAGTAAAACAAATCATGATATCAGATTACTTGGTGTGCTGCCTTTGTTACAGCATACATATTGGTGTAATGTACAATCTAAGATTAAACATTTTTTTGTTTAAGTGACAAATTTCCATAAGTGATCAGAAATTGACATGTCTCTTGTTTACAAAAATCTTAAGACCATTGCAGAATCTATTCATAGAACAGAAGGTTGGAGAAAGTAAAATGAAAATGAGTAATCAATAAATCATAGTACTAAGACCATTTGTCTTTAAGATGAAACATAAGCTACATAAAAGCCACAGAAATACACACATAGCATGTTATTTACAACTATTTTTGTGCCATAAACTTTCCTTTCTAGACCAATTGAGACAAGCTAAAACAACACCTCTGATTGGACCATATACAAGAGACTTTGCTATCCGCAGTGTCTTGCAAAACTATTCACGCTCACTGGACTTCTTCGCATTTTGTCAAGCTACAAAGCCATAGTGTATTCTGTAGAAATTTTCTCCAAAGGTTAACCACAGGTACTGAATAATAGGACACTGTAGAAAGAAAAAAAATTAAGTCATATTTGCAATTTGTCCCAAATTCATACACTACAAACATATGGAAGAAGGCGAGACCACAATGTAGCATTCTGGCCAATATGTAAAGCATGAAAAACATGACCAGACAGTAAACAGTGATGCAAGCTTTAAAAGTTAATGGGAAAATTGATGGAACTATGCACAAGGCAATTCTGGAGGAAAATCTGTTAAGAGCTGCAAAAGACCCAAGACAGGTGCAGAGATTCCTCCTCCAGCAGGGTAATAACCCCAAAGCTACAGCTAGAGCTACAGTTGATTGGTAGAATAAAGCATATTCAGTTGTGGGAATACAAAGACCAGGCCTAAATCCAAATCAGAATCTGCGGCAAAACATTAAAACAGATGTTCAGACACTTCCCTGTTCACAAAAATTTACTACTAATAAAATTCATTACAGTTTGTGATTGCACAAGTCTCCAAAGAAAGACAGTAACTGCAAAAATGGTTGAGTAAGCAGTTAATGAAAAGACTTGTTTTAGTTCAACTCCATCTCTCATCAGGGGATCAGGAGGGGTGCTGGTGTCCATCTCCACGCAATGTTCGTGGCGAGAGGCGGGGTTCACCCTGGACAGGTCGCCAGTCTGTCGCAGGGGAACACTGAGACAGACAGGACAAACAACCATACACACACACACACTCACACCTAGGGAGAATTTAGAGAGACCAATTAACCTCAGTCATGTTTTTGGACTGTGGGGGAAGCCGGAGAACCCAGATAGAACCCATGCATGCACAGGAAGAACATGCAAACTCCGTGCAGAAAGACCCAGGGCCAAGAATCAAAACCAGGATCTTGTTGCTGCAAAAATGCAGTGCCATCAACTGCGCCACTGTGCAGCCCTGTTTTAACCATGACCAGATAAATTATGGTACAATGTTATTTGATCATAAGCAATTATGTCTCATTTACATTAATTATCAGAGCTGAAAAAGGGGCACGTAGAGCACTATTGTATTGCATAAGTATATGTAACAGAAGTTATGATAGGACTAGAGGCTGTTTGGGATCATTTTGTCCTCACACACAATGAATTATTTTTAATCAGAAGAAATTAATACAATTGAAAACAATGTGAAGATAAACAAATAAGAAGTTTAAAATTGACAAAACATTTTCAGCTCAAACAGGCTGGAGGAGAGGATATCTATGAATCAACTGGGGTTAGTAACACATCCGTAGGTTGAGTAGATTTGTTTCTGGACTGACTTGGCCATGAATGTGTGTTTGTCTAAACTTTTATTTTGTCTAGTTGCATTTCTTGGTCTTTATGACGCTGGTCTTCAGGATGTTTAAGTAATTTCTGTAGTGGTTGAACTGGATTTTATTTTAGAGGCATCAGAGAAAAAGTGAGTTCATTACAAACTGTATGACTGTCAGGACGCTCTTGTAAAAGAAATCTTTGATCACAAAGTTTTTTATCCCATTTTAATAAAGGGTGAATAACAAAACCACGCTTTTATCTGCTTTTTGATCTTGAACTTTGAAAGTCGTGGATGACCTTTTTAAACTTCACTATTGCTCAATAATTTCTGTTGGTTCATCACAGAAAACCACAATAAAATCCGTTAAAGTTTTAATATTTTCCAAGAAACTTAACAGCAGTAATAGGATGGTTTTTTATTATGTTTTTTTTAATGTCCATTTTTGTTAGAGTCAGAATCATGGCAAAAGGAAGACAAACTCAATATCAGGTGGTGATCAGGGTGGGTGATTTAAGATACGTTTGACTTGTAGGTGTTTCTTATGCGTTTCCTCCTGGACCCCTTCAGATCACTGAAGGCGCGTTAAAAGAACATGACTGCAGAACAAGTTCAGAAAGAGCGTTTCCACATGAATGGCCACTGTGTTCACTTAAAGAAAACCAATACAAAGAGGGAAGCTCATTACAAGATTTTAAAAGGAGCAACACAAGTGACTGAAAAAAAAATTTGTGCAGAGTCAATACTAATTTTCCAAGTTCTGGTATTCAGAACATAATCACTAAAACCACTTTCTGATTGATATAAGTAACAAAAGAACAGCATATAATAAGATAGTTAATCAGCCCAACACTGTATTCAATCCATCAAACCCCCACTGTTCACCAGCAGCAACCTTTACATTGCTTCTGGACTTAAAGGGCAGATCACATCAGGGAGCAACATGAGAACCGGTTTAACACCGTGTGACAAAGGTAAAGACTACTTTATTTCTACCTTCTCCCATCCTGTACGTGTCTCAGATATTTAAATGTAAATGTTGCAGAAATCCCCTTTAACGAACAAGAATTGCCAATTTGTGATCCAGGCTCGTATGTCGTTAAACCATAGAAAAGCAGACCATTTATTACATTTTTTATGCCACTACTCCTATATAAACAACTTTCAAAAACAGTCATTCTAGACACATGCACCAAAGAACGACAACAGTCACACGGCACTGAAACTGTGTTCAAACTGAATATCAATTTACATAAACGTGTTGCAATGACTTGGTGTGCAATTACTCTGATTATGAAAGGCTGCTTGAGTCTTGGAACAAATTCAGTCAGTGTTGACTCGGCTTGCTATCTTTGCAAAGCAACCATTTCATTAGTGAGGGGAAAAAAAATCAATTCTTTGGCAAATCATAAACTGCGTCTCCTCTGAGTGAGTAAATTAACCTTCACTCACTGGTACTCACACTGGTTAATACTGCAGCTATGTGCCAAGTACAAGAGGTCTATGTCTAGGAGGAGAGAGAAATAGACCAAAGAATTTGATTTGATGGAATAAATAAATAAATAAATAAAAAGTGTTGTGTGGGTAAACACACAAGGCTAAATTTTAAAGATTAGAAATTGAGAAAAGCACACATAATTTCTAAGCTTTGAAATATGCAACATCTAACCACAAAATTAATTAGAAATATGTTGAACAGACAAGACTAACACAAGGCACCAAAAGCATTACGTGACAAAGTGGGACATGTTTACAAGAATAACCAAGGACTCCATTTCACAATCACAAAAAAAAATAAATACCGAGTAATAATTTATTAAAACCTTTACAGAAAGAGCCAAATAAAAAACAATAAAGCAAATGTGGTATAAAACAACCAATACAGCAGTGTTTAAGCAAATTTCTATGCTCATTGATAAACTAAATGTGCAACCCAAGTTGTCTGATTTTTGCAGGAAGGGGTTTAAAGAATGATGAAAAAATATTGATGGGTTTATTGAAAACAAATAAAAAATTTTATGTGCAGTTAATAATTTTCTATCTTAGTCTAGAACAGGAACTCCAACTCTGGAGAGCTACCATCCTGCAATGTTCAGACACATTCCTGCTCCAACACACCTGAATCAAATAGCCCTCCTCACCATGTTACCAAGCAGAGACCTGGTGACAAGTCATGTATTTGATTCAGGTGTGCTGTAGCAGGGACAGCTCCAAGTACCTTTGTGTAGTAGCTCTTTACGTCGCTTTCATCTATGCTTAGCAACATGAACATATAAATGACCCCTTGTTTCAGAGAGCTTTGAGCTAACAGATGTACCTAAATCTGGTTTTGAAAAACATAAATGTTCAAATACATTAAGAAAAATTGCTGGCAAAACTGTAGCCCATAAATCACTGCATCAATGTTTAGAACTACACGGTATTTTCTCAATATCTATCAAATTTTCAGACAAACCTTTTTTGTTTTAAACAGCCCCACTTTCCCCCCTTTTCATCATTACCTCTACTGCACTGAGTCCCAACATCTGATGAGAGAAAATTATGAGAACACCATTCTCCTCTGGAATCTTCCAGTCAAGAAATGTTTCTCCATAGCTGAATGCACGATAATGGATTTTCTTTGGGACAACAACAGACTGGGCCGAGGTTTTTCAAGCGCAACAGCGGGGCAGCGACTACATCATTTTCTCATGAGAAGAGCAAAAGACCCAGGAGACTTTTCAAACGTCCTCCCTTTGCTTCACCTCGGCTATCGGTTCCCCCTGGAAATCTGGGCACTACAATGCGACTTTTGAAATAAACAGAGGCTTGATCCATATCTTTGTTGGTCTGACTGAAAAGCATGTTTGGAAAGTTAAAAACGGATTGTAACACACACAGCGGCACAATTGCGCGGTTTCACCTTCGCGCTTTGCTTTAATCTTTTTGAATTGTCACATAAAGGAGAGCTAATTTAGCAGCGCTCAAAACGAACACAAACATGAGAAAGCAACGGAGCTGGGGGAGACAGGTGAAAGAGCAACACAGAGAGAAAAAACAAACAAGCAGAGCACACACAGAGCCCCATCATTGTGCAGTTTAGCCTCATCGACTGCTCCAGACTCTAGATTTACTGTCCTCACTGTTGGGCAGACTCCATATTAGGGAAGAGTCTCTGTCCAGAGTGGTGAAATAAATTCTTTTTAAAAGCCTTCCTATTGCTCTTAAGATTCATTTTAATGCACACCATGTTCATCTTTGTGTCCAGCTGTTGAACAGAAATGAGACATCGGCATATTGAAAAAGAAAACATGGTAGGTTAACATAAAGATAACATGTGCAGGTCAGCGCTCTATTTGCATGTCCAAGTGATTCCTGTAATGCAGCCCATTAACCGATATGAGGCCAGCGAATGATCCAGCAGGCAAAGGTGGTCTAAGCCTCTGTTGGTTTGCTTAGATGTCACCCAGGTTACTCCTTATGAAAACTTATCTCATGGCTGACTAATCAAAGTCAGCACTCATAGGCAACCTAAGTAGCTCTAGGAGCAGTAGCCACACCTGTACATGTTTTGCCTCATTAACAAATTAAAGAAAGAAACCAAGGAGCGTAGCACACGTTTATATCAAGACCCTTTTACTGACAACCCCCCACATAAAATGCAGACCAGGCAGCTGCCCTTACATTTGTGAAATGTCGCCTAATCAGTAAATGTAGTTCATGTGTGTGATTTAACCTCAGTATCAATCCAGCTGCTCTGCAAAGGATTTCTAGAGAAAATTAATGAATAATCAGCAACACGAAGACCGACGAACACATCTGACAGGACATCCACAAATTTAACCTTGGGGTCAGAATGGTGAGAAGAAAGCAATTATTGAAATAAAAAATTGGTTTATTTTTGTATTTTATGTAGGGCACACAGCATGTGAAAGAAGGCACTCCGGTCAGATAAGACTTAAATGTTCATTGGGGGATAGAGGTGGGGTGGAAAAGTGCACGTCAAACAAATAGACTACAGAGTTTTACTTCCCAGTAAGAAAATGTTGCTAGTTCTAAGAGATTGTTCAAAGTGTGTGTTCAGTGCAGACCTAAAAACACATAAAATATCTTGCTTAATTAACAAAAATTTTCAGATGAACATCTTCTGCTCACTACAGCAAAAATGACGCTTGTACAAAGTGCCAAAGCAAAGCTGAATATCAATGCACAACTTCTGTTTTTTTTTATTTAATATAAACCTGGAACATTTGATTTGTTTTCATAATTGTGTTGACTCCACAAAATAAAGTTAAAATAAAATACACTGAACTGTGTTATAACACAGATATATAAACACCATATCTGTGACAAATGGTGGGAAAGTTCAAAGGACATGATACTTTTGCAAGGCAGTGTACATGACAGGAGTCCTAGGTTTATGGTGTGTTACACCAAGACAATCAGTGGCCACCATCTGGGCGCCCATCTTTAAAAAAAACTTTCTGGAGCGCCCCTGGCTTAACAGGGGGTAAAATGATGGAGATGTGGATGTAAACTCAGCCGGCAGTGTTCTTTAACTGGCTGCCGGAGCGCAGTGGGACGTCTTACACTGAGAGGTGCGGGAGAAGGATACCTGGTTCCTTAATCCACAGCAGCTCTTATCAAGTGACATTACACGATGTCTGTGTTCAGGAACAGCATAATATTAAATGTTTGGTGCAAAGCAGCCCTTAAACGTGACGGGCAATAAACTTCAGAGTTGGTGCACTCACCTCAAACAGGGGTCCGATTTTATTCCTCTCCAGATAAGACTGAATTCTTGACTGTTGCGGGGACGCCATGAAGAAGCTGTTGTCGCCTCCCGCCCAAGAGCTTTTAGCAGAATGAAATCAGGAGGGGAGCCGGTGGAGTCATTCGTCCTTCAGGAGCAGTCTCGGCGTCTAAAACTGAGGTTGTAAAAATTGAACTGTCCTCCCGGTTGGGATGAGGTAAATTCAGACTGGATTTGCGTTAAAAAGGCGGCGCTGACGCCGGGCGAGCATCGTGGAGAGGCGAGGAAAGTCAGCCCGGGACCTTCCCCTGCGTGTCGCCTCGCTGACTCTCTCTTTGTCGGTGGCTCCTTTGAGGAAGCCAGCGGCTCCGCAGCTCTGTGACAGATTACAAATCTTCCGCTCACTGGCTGCTGGAGTTGTTGCCGCCGCCACTCCCATTTCGTTACCCCCCTCTCTTATACTACCTGCTTCGGTTTTGCCAATAAACACATTGTCGCTACATAACGAAACAACCGGTCCACTTTGCACGCGAAAGCATAGAAACTAAACCACCCATATTAGATTATTACAGGATGGTTTGGATTGTTTTTAATCAAGGGGTATATGGAGAGGTTGTAAAGAGTCATCATCTTACCCCACTATGTCAGGTAACTTTTTTTGTTGTTGAAAATACATTCAAAACTTTAATCAGGAAGTCCATCTTTTTCATGAATCCCCTCTCTACCACACCTGAATCAAATGGATGGATAATTAACAAGCCTCCATAAATATGTTGATGAGGGAATTTAGCCATCAGGTGTGTTGGACAAGAGATGCACCCAAAGGTAGCAGGACAGTAGCCCTTAAGCACTTAGACATTGGTATAAAAGAAGAAAAGGTCACTTTAGTGCTCGATTCTAAGGCTACATTCACATAGCAGCAAATGCAACCCAATGTACAACTTATGTCCTTTTTTTACAGTTTAGCTGGCTCAAGTGGAATTCATTTGAAATTTGTGAGACAGGAAGCGGGTTGTGAGAGAGGTAGAAGACATGAAACAAAAGTCATTGGGCCACATTGAGGACTAAGGCCTCCATACTTTAACCCTGCGCCAACGCCGAGCCGTTTTCATTTTAATTTGAAGAGCCCAATTCCAAATTTTTCGCCCACTGAATAAAACAAAACAAAAAAATCTGATTTGTTCCACTTTCATATGTGGCACTGATTTGCATGTGTATCCAATAGTTTTCAAAGTTTTTGCAGTCAGAACGATTACATTGCATTTTACCTGACTTAAATCAGTGAAGAGAGATGCATCATAATACTGCCCCAGGAAGCAGAGATTTAAACAGCCATCACTCAACATACTTCTCTACAGAAGTTTCCACAAAAACGTCATTGCTATTAGTTGTGCTTTCTTTTTATTACATTCCTTCATCTTATGTTTTTCTGACAGCATTGTCGGAACAACAACTCAACTTTAAAACTACATAAGAAAATATATAACACAAAAGTTTACTTTTTTTAGTCTATGGTTCAAATTGTGTCTTTACTTCTTACTATTAAAAATGCTCATTTTTTTGGACTTTTGAATATTGTTTTTCCCCATTAGACAAATAAAACACTTCAAAAGCACTTTAAAAAAGCCAGTAAAGCACTGCAAAGGAAGACCTCAGGGGTCTCAGTGGAAATCTCAGTTCTTCCACAAGAACAAAAACACACAAATTTCAGTTGTGGTTATCAGCTTTAATAGATTTGCAAATGTGTGAATGAAATATGCATAAGAATCCTTCATTTTTATATTACTCATACAGTTGAATATAGAATCGCTATAACAGCTTATCGATAGGTTTTTAATATCTCTTTTTGCTTGCATAGGAGTGAGCTACATCCAATTAAAAGTAAGACAGATGGTTTAATCCTGAGTACTGTCTGTACGAAAAACATAATGCTGTCAATGTGCTGCATGAACATTTAGACTCTGATTTGTAAGTACTGGGAGATACTGATGTCTCGCTGAGTCTCAATGTGCATGCAACTCAAACAGACTTTGAAATTCAGTAAGAAACAGCAAAATAACACTGTCAGCAGGTTTAGCTGACAAGGCATTTTAACATCATTTCACAAACACGAGTTTTTTAAAGCAGTTCAGAAAGAACTGATGCAGCAAGTATAACACAAACAGAACAGGACTGATAAGCTTCTGATTTAAGCAAAATGAATGTCATATTTCATAATGTATGCTTCTAATCAACATCTTCTTAACAGTGCCTTGAAAAAGTTTCAAATTTTTTAAAAATTTGTGACTTTACAAATATAAACCTTAATATTTTATTTTCTATGGTGGACCAACAAGAAAAGAAATTGTGTATTGAGTGTGTGGTTTTTTTTGTTTTTTTGTACATTTATTACAAATGAAAATGCGAAAAGTGCATTTTTGTTCACCTTTTATAATCAGGTGCCTCTAAAAAAGTCCAGTTAAACCATCATGCAATTAGAAACATTTGCACAAGCTGAAAGTACAGTAGGTGCTAAAACCACATCTTAAGCTCTGAACGGAGCTCAATGTTGAATTCCAAATCTAAAAATGAAAATATGGTATGGCAGAAATATAAACTCACCAAGACATGGCCTCCACCTAAGCTGTCAGGCCAGGCAAAGACAGCATTAATAAGTACATCACTAAATACAGCAGTGCTGGCGGCAGCATGTTGTTGGGGTGATTTTCCTTAGCAGGAATAGAAAACCTAGATGGAACTGAAAGCAAAATAATCATAGACGAAAGGCACTTAATGCTGCAAAGACTTGAAACCATGGCAAATATTTTCAAAACATTGAGAGCTACAATGAACAGGCTTGGATCGAAGCATATTCATTTGTTCATATGACCCAGTCCTAAATCAAATTGACCTAAATCAAATTTTGAATCTTTGGCAAAACTTAAAAACTGATGTTAACAGACACTCTCCATCCAATCTGACTTAGCTTGACCTTTTTAGCATGAGAGAAAGGGCTAGAATTTCAGCTTCTACATCTGCAAAGCTGGCAAAAACATACAAAAATAAAAACCTCAAAAATGCTCTAACTGCTGTAAAATGTCATTCTACGAAGCATTTACCCTCTGTACTTTTCATATTTTTATTTGGAAAAATCAAAATTAAAAAGTATATTTTCTTTCCAAAATTATGTTACTTTCTGTTCATCTTAATACATTGATGTGATGAAGTTAAAGGGCTGTGAATACTTTTGCATGGCAGTGTAACTCTGTGATTCAAACGAGTAGGAAATTAAAATATCTTCCACAAAAACATATAAAACAGTTACATGATGAGATTTATGACCCCTTTTGCTTTCTCATTCAGATCCAGTATCTTTTTTGATACATAAAAAAACAATCTTTGTATAAAGTACAACAATCACAATAGAAAGCATTAAAATACAATTTAAAACTTTATTTACATTATAGGCAGCTGGAGTGGACATATACAAGGCACTGTCTTCAACTAGATTAACATACTGGTGGAGGGAGAAGTTTGATTGCTGAACCTGCAGAATGTTTCAGCATGTTCTTCAATGCAATGCATTATGGATCTCCATCTGGGGGAGGAGGCTGGCACAGCTTGTACAACCTGATCAGAGAAACACATATAGGATGTGACACACCATTACATTCAGCATGCAGCACTGTACGGCGTTCAAACACGAGCAAAAAGAGCAAGCAGCGATCTGCTGATTGGTTTCACATCTGTGGGCTGAGCAGCCGTAGGGATTAAAAACATTTCATAGATTCATGCATTTCAATGTCATCCTCTGTAGTTTTATTAGTCACCTGAGTAGCTTTACATCTTGAGACTAATGTCATATTATCACAAGATGAGCAGGAATTTCCTAATGATTTATGATGCACAATCGTGTTTTCAAGTAACCATCTCAACTGAAGAAAATATGACAGAAATGCACAGAGGGTGCAGCAATTTTGGTCTATGAAAACACATGTAAAACACTCCACATACTGCTACTTAGCTGTGTTCATAAATTTTGACTAAAAGGTTCAAAAGGCTGCCCTGTCTCCATAGTGTTTGTTGTAGCTAAATGGCTGAGACACTCAAGTAGGAGCTGATGATTGTACCCACCTCTGACTGAATGTATATAGATGAACAGCTGGTAGCTTCAGGCACAAACTGTTTCCCTCGCAAACAGTAGTTTTATAAGTCTATAGGATGGATTTTAGATTTTTGAAAAAATTAAAATAAAATCCTGATATTTTATTTTTTATGATAGAGCAATAAAGAAAAGTGAATAATTGTATAATCTAGGTTTTGTGGATGTTCACGTCTGCACATTACAGACACTACTCTAATCTGAGTCACATACATCAAGGATATAAAATACTGATTTTTATGGGCATAATGGTGCATGGATGAACATGTTTTTTTTTTTTTTTTACCTTGGAACTGATGATGGCGTTCGATCTCTCACCCCCAGATTTTTGGCAGAATTCTGAACTCTTGCACCCTGAAAGAAAACAGACATGCACCAAGTTTCACTGAATCACCAACCAGTGTTGACTGGAGAGGAGAAGTTACAAAAAAACAAAAACAAACATCAAATAAAAAAAACCTTCACGACAAACTAAAGAATTCAGTTCCCTCCGAAAGTTGAACACGTGTTAGCCCACGGCTTTGAAAAATTGAGTAATATTTTTTTCTCTATTTCTATGTGCTGCATTTCTAGAAATAAATTATTTATTTGTATAAACAGGAGTTGCAACAAAGTTATACACTCTTGTATATTTTACCAGTTCAGCTGCTAATCGGTGCACAAGCTCCTTTCAGCTTTCATTGTTCAACAGATTCGGTTTTCTTAGACTATAAAACCAGAGATTGTTAGAATGTGTTGAACTCGCAGTGCAGCTTTTAATGGACACCACTTTGCCTAATGCACATCACTAGCACTAGTTTCTTTTACGTGAGATGCTTTTTCCCTGGTGAGGCTGCTTACTTACAGGTTTGACTGTCAGAACAGAAAGGAAAAGTATATAAATTCCAAGCTTAACAGCATCCTATGAATATTGCATGACAGAACGTAAATGTCATGCTGTGAATGAGGACACTGAGGATTTTAAATGATTGCTGTGGGCAGTGCAGTTGTTTTTTCTTACAAAGGAAAACAGTAGAGGCAAAAAAACAAGGCTTAGTGAGGATAAAAAGACAAGTCGTGGAGAATTTGGAAGATTAGTAGGGTTCCTGTGTGTGCTGGTGTTTTGTTTGAGCTTTATTACACTCAGTCAGGAGGATGTCTTCCTTTTTTTATAGCCTGTAGTTTCCTGGCTATGTGCAGAGTCTGCAGATATATCCCTACAGAGTTGCAGGAAGCAACTTTCAATTTATAGTAACGAGAAGAACCCCTGCACCTGCAGATACTCCCTCTTTGAGTGTGTGCTGCACAATTATAAGCAGAAAAACACACACTCTCCAAGTCTTCCTTTAGGGAGGTCATCAAAGTTTTAGTAGAGCAAGCGTATCTGGCCAAAAGTGCATTAGCTGACCTCTCAATTACAACTCTGTCAGCCCAGAGTTACGTCCAGACAACAGGATAGCATCAGCAATTATTCGATTCCTATCACAGTCAACCATTCCCAGACCTCCAGAGAGATGACCTCTGCTGTCACTGATGGACACAGTTCCCCATCAAGGTTAGTAAAGAAATGTAATTTTTTTATTGTAAATTTTGATTTTACATAGTGTTACACTAAATGTCAATATTGGAAGTTTTCTCCAAAAATTTTTACTCCCAGAAAACTTCCGTCACAGACTTCTTAAAGTTATTTTAATAAGATTCCAGTAAAATCCTGGAATGGCCACAGTTTTCTATGGCTGTACAGAGCAAGTAAAGCAACGAGAGAAAAAATACGTTTTTCGATGGATTTCTTTCATTAAAAATATGGAATGTAGTGGTGTAGAAAATAAAAGAGTTCCACACTCCACACATTTTCAAAAAATTGCACCTCTATCTGGTTATGTTTGTGGAACTTATCCTCCACGATTACCAGCATCCCAATGTATATTTACAGCTTAGGCTATAACATTAGTAGACCTGTAATAATCAATAAGATATATTACAAATGCATAAATAACACCTCATTCAGTAGAGTTGATTTAGGAGGACATTGCTTGTGTAGTTGGGAGTTAAGGATACTCTTCATTTTGTACATTATGTGTCTGCAAATTACTTTGTGACGTTTCAGTGTAATACAGCCAAATCATAAAAAATACCATATTTTTTGCATATTTCTCAGTTTTTAGAATTTGAATATTTAAAATACAAAAACACTGTTATTTTCCATAAGATGTTATGTTAGAAGATATATTTTACTTTAACAGATGGCTTGTTTGTTATGGAACTAGAGTGTCCACAATTCACACACAGTAGATGTCAAACAAGATTGGATTTGCCTCATCTGATGTACTGACAACCTTCTGAGCGCAAGTGTGACTGTTTAGTGAGGAAAAAGGATGCCATATAATTATGCAGTTAGTTTCATAACTCAGTGCCTCAGTATCAAAAAAGAGGACATAAACACCCCCAATCCCATCTACACACATGTTCTTGGCAATAGTCATATGTGGGGACCATCCATCCACACTTGTCCTTGCAGGGTCGCCTGGGGCAGCTACCCATCTTTAGCGGTCATTGGTGAGAGGCAGGGTACATCCTGGACAGGTCGCCAGCCCATCACAGAGATACACAGGACAAACAACCATGCATGCACAGACTCACACCGAAGGACAATTTACAGTATGTTTGTGCATACCTTCACCACCACAAAATGGACAACCATAGCCATTGCCTCTGAGGCAAACTATGGAAACTGCTTCATAACTGCACCTAGGACAACACTTTTATAAAGAAAATGCTTCCAAGCTGGTGACTTGGCAGTTTTTGAACCGTGATATGCACAAAAACAAACACACAGACTGACTTAAAATAGAATAAGTATCTCTCGGCTAACTATATTAACTAAAAAGTCTTACAAATTTTAAATAGCAATTTATTTAAAACAGAATGGCGCAATGAAGTGTTGTGCACTCCTAGTTGAAATCCCATTTTTCCACGACCAGAATGTCTTTAGTCCTATAAAATCTCAGCTTCTTAACTCCATCTCAAGCAACTACATAACCATCCAGACAAAACTTAAAAAAAGACTCTGAGCTGGAGGCCAGGATTTGGTCACGGCTGAAGGCTTTATGGAGTGAAAATCTCTATGTCCTTAAGAAGAGAGAGAATTTCCATCTTTGACCTGAAACAGACATGCAAACAAGTCTCCAGGATTGAAGCCGGAGACTTTTTTTAATAAAACTATTTTAGACTGACACTCTTTGGCTTTACTTTGTTTTAAAAACGAAAGGAGTGGGTAATAGTGGATGCATGTTTTAAAGGAAATGACAAGGAAAGGACAGGGACCGTAACCTGTCGATCTTGTAAAGGTGTATTCTTTGAGGCAAAACGGTTTCTGGCTAAATAAAATTTGGCTTATTTATTCATCAAAAGGTTGGACGAATGTTTTTATGGAATTAATTTAAATAAAGCTGGAAGTTCCTCAAACTTGTAGAAAAATATGTGTTATTTACATTAAACGTCTTAGTGTTTTTTGTTAATTTAAACCTATTAATTTTGATGATTTGAGACAGGCAGGCATTAATATGACATTTTTAAATACAAACATGCTAAAATGTACATATAGGTATTGTACAGAAAATGCATTTCATAGAGATATCTTTTTTGCACAAATGACTGGATCAATGCAATGTGTGAACATCCAAGTTACTTTAATAGTGATCCTCAACTTTTTCTGCTTTGCTTGGTTTGGTGGTGTTCATTATTCTCAGATTAGATTTTCTATTTGGTTTCTGTCCTCCTAACACGGCTCCTCTCATCATTACTTACTGGGAAAATTATCACACTGAAGCAACATGGATTTTGTGATATTTGTGGAACTCTTGAATCGGCTTTACTTCACAAGCTTCTAAAGGCTGCAGTTATATCTTAAGCATCTTTTTTTTACCAAAGTTTTTTCCTTCCACTCAACTTTCCATATGCATTACAGTCTTTGCCAAAGTAGCTGAACAGTACCCTATACTCTTTCTGAAGGATGTTAATGACTATCTTACCTGCTTCCTCATGACATCAGTGGCCTGCATGATGCATCGAGGGGGAAGGCCATGGTTTCGAGCCAACAGGATGGCCTGCTCCAGTGTGACACTCAGAGTGCAGCTGTTGGTCAGATAAGAACATAAGGGTAGGCTTTATGAATTAAAGTAAACGAGTCCAGTTATGCATAATTTCCAACCAGTATAATTTTTTTAATCCATGATAAAACACGAATGAAAACAAAGAAAGCTGCACAATGAAATGTTGCAATATGTTTGTTTTCCATTCACAGGGAACAGTCATAATGATTCACTTTCTAAACAGGCTCTCTTAGCAAACAAAGACATTTCACTGACATCGACTCAAACAAAGCCAAAAATCCAATGCCTGCCTAAGTCTGAGCTTGATATGAACACAATATGTTAATTTTCTGTTAAAATTCATTCCAAGCACATCACATTTGCATGAGCACATTTTTGTCCTTTTTTTGCAAGCTGTCATTACCATTTTGCTCCTCCTGCTTGGCGTTTGCTTATCTTCCACACAAGAGTTAGTCACTGCCAGGGCACAAGCAGCTTCAGATCATTTAAGGTTTGGGGTTTTATTAGAACGAACGGAGACAGGATACTGAAACTAGAGGTTGACTGTGAGCACCTGAAGAGGCTTATCAAGATTGATGCTCATTGCAGCAAAAAAGGAACAGGGTCCAAGGACAAGTCAGTGCATCTCCTTTGGCAGCGATTCCCATAAGCATGTAATGTGTGTGAAAGGAGTGCTGACATGACTCTGTGATTCATTAGCTGGAGCACATTTTGTATTCAGTCATACATATGAGAAAATATTAAGTGTGGAACACAATGTTTTTTCAGAGTGCATCTGTTTGTGATGGTACCTTTGACATGAAATTCACACTAGATGTTGATGAAAACCATGTTATTCCACAAAAGCAAATCAAAACAAACACGAAACTGGGCAAATTACACTTAAAACAACTTTAAGATGCATTGCTCAACAATTTTCAAATATTCTTCCACATATACTGCTTCCAAATTTGAAAAGCTGTGGGTGCCTCCTGTTTATCTCTTCATATATTTTCAATTGGATTTAAGTCAAGTGATTTATTGAGCCTTAGGTTAATCGGTAAATTTAAACTTTGGTGTAATTTACTGGCATTCTACCAAGGTTTCTTTGGCTTGCCCAAATCTTTTGGAGCAAACTTTTTCCTCAACAGTGGAGTCTTGTGTAGTGTGTGCACACACGCCACTGCAGTTCAGTGAATTACTTATAGTGCTCATTGAAAAATTATGCCTGCTAATTCCAAGTCTTTCTGAAGTGATTCCAGTCAGAATGATTATTCTCTGTGACTCCTCTGTTGGAAATCATCCCAGGAGCACCTGATTCTGGTTGGTTGTCTGTGAAATTATATTCTTTCTAATTCTAATTCCAAAGATGCTCAGCTGTGCATTCAGGGATTTAGAAATGCCTTCATAACCAATGAAATAATTCTGTTTTACAAAAAAAAAACACCCACCAAAAAATGATATAAACTATTTTCTAGATAATAAATAATAAGTAAAACAGCTGATAATAAGCAGGATTGCTTTCTAAATATAGCTGGCTATTTGCTTGGGTTACTATACCTTTTGGCATCTCCTTTTTGCTGTAGTTTTAATACGTATCCCCTATTTTCTCCATTTTATTATACATAACATAATTTATGACAAAAAAATTAAGAAAATTTGTACAGATAACAGGAATTGTTAATTACATCTGAAAATATTTGATTTTACACTAAGTACTTGTTTTCCACAATGTGTGTAACCACAGTTTTCTCTTCTTCACCTTAGTACACACACACACGCCCCCACCCCCCTGCACGCACACACACACAATGCAACACATTGATAAATCCTTAGAGAGTCAGTGACACGTGTCAAGGCTGCTCAGATGACCTTTCTTTGATAACAAGAAGCACTAACATATCGATCCAGTCTTTTCACTCCAAATTAAAGTGTCCAAAGCTCCTACGCTGCAAGGTTCCCTTTCATTCAATAACAACCACCATGGAGTTATTAAGAAATGTGAGATGTTTGTTTATTATCTCTTACGCTCATGGTCGAATTTAGTGCTAACTGAGAAGGGGGGAAAAAACAAGCAGATGTGAAACAGGGGAGTTATTGCTGGCAGAAGTCGTTTCATGAAGTCAATCAGATAAAGATTTAAAAGGTCCCCTCGGATTTCATTCGCATAACTTTATGACAGGCCTGACACGCTGTGATAAAAGTAATGAACCCAACAATCATCTAGAGAATGTGCTGAGTTACGTCATGGCAAAGAGGTGCAAAAGATATCCTCTTGCTGTTCAAATCCTAAAATATTTCAAGCTCCCATTTCGAGCTTCAGCAAACTGACAAAGAGGAGGGGGAGACACCCAGAGAGGATCTTTAAATATCTTGTCAGCTGGAGCAGGATGAAGGAAACGCTCAAAATCTGTCTGTGCGCGTGTGTGCGTGAATCTACACAATTTCCAGGTTCATTAGGGCTGGTGAGATAGTGGGAGATGATTTATATCCATCTGTTTTATGTCGTTCCAACACATCCCATTTACACCCAGAATGGAGTACATACTCCACATTTGGCTAAATAGAAAGAAATATATGAGACGGAAAAAAGAAAAAAAAATATATATATAGAAAATGCAAAAAACACTAAGGAAAAAAAGCCCAAGCGTAGGTGTAAATGTGTTTTATTGGAATATGAAAGAAAAACAATAAAGTGGTGCATGATTATCAAGTGTAAATGATATGATACGAGTCTTTCAATTTCTTTTTACAAACAAATGTCTGAAACAAACAATTCTGTTTAGTGCCCTTTTGTCTGATACATCAAAATAAAATCCAGTACAAATAACCTCTAAACATAGTATAAAACCAGTGAATCTGTTCAGAACAGAAATGAACAAACAATATCAAAGAACACAGCATGCAGGTTAAGGATAAAGTTGTAGAAAAGCTAAAGGCAGGGCTAGGGTACAACACTGAATTCCAGGCAGTGGGCGGCACGCATACTGTTCAGTCAATCAACGGGAGGATGAAAGTCCACCTAAGTTCACTGCACAATTCTGTCATTTAGGGAATAGAAGAAGAAACCTTTTGTGAAAAGAAACTTATAAAAAGTCCTATTGGCAATTTGTCACAAACTGTGTCAAACCTGTCCATAAAGGTGCTCTTGCAATGTAAGACTGAGATATATACATGGTTTGGCTGAGTGTTGGATTGAAAAACACAGCCAAAGAGGTGGAAAAGCACTGCCATGGTGAAACATGATGGTTTCAGCATCACAGCATCTAAATTTTTTACAGGAGATGCTTTTCTTCTGTAATAGAGTAGATCAGAGGTCTCCAACTTCATTCCTCAAAGACCTGCTCCATTTCAGCTAACTTGTGGTAACATTCTTTGGACATGACTGTTTTAGATCAAGGTATATTTTTGTCTCAGAATACGCTACAGAGTGTCTGTGACGAGACTTCAAGACTGTGGTTAACAAATGTTCGCCATCCAAATGATCTTTGCAAAACTACCACTACTAGCTTCACGCAACTAGAGACATAACCAAAAATATATAACTATTGGAAACAGTGTCTGCAAAAAAACCCCCAAAAGCAATCAGACAAAGTTCTCAAATTGTTTTAATTTGAGAACTGAATGGGAGAGACATGTTGCAAATTGGGAACTGCTGACCCCTCCAACCCATCCCACTTCTGCTGTTATTAAAACTCATCCATCAGCCCAACTAATCCCATCAGCGATGCCTTAGATGACTGTCACACTGGTGAACCTATTTCCACACTACTAATCAACTGTCTTGGTTTTATTGGCGTTCCAGTTGCTGAAAATGTTTGCCGTTTTCTCGCTGATTGCATGTAATTTAAACTCAACGCAGTGGGAGACATTTGTGTATTTGTAGTAATCTGGTTCTATAAAAAGGCCCAGTTTAAATTCTCACTCCAACACTCTTCATTCTGCAGCTTCAGGCAGCGAAACTGTTTCTACGCAAGAAGCTGCTACACAAATAACCCTAAGTATTACGGGACTTGTCACCTGTTATGTTATGGTGCACTTTGACTGCCTGCCGGGGTGAGTTGTGGGAAGCATGTGTAATTTACACTGAAAACACACAGTGATACATGCAGCTTGTGGGTTAATAAAGTAGCGGGACTCATTGAAACTTTCGATTAGAGCTAAGGCAAGTGGGCGCATCTCTTTGCAGCACTTAATCATGCCGTCACTCATACCCACAGAATGCATGGATGCACAGGTGTGAGAAAAAGACAAAAAGATATGGAAACTGTCACAGGGTGAGGAAAGAGGGCATCAGAGATTGGTGGGCGGTGAGGAGGGAAGGAGTATGAGACGAAGATGAAAGCAACAACTAGGGATCAGCAGTGACAAATGATCAGGATATTTCTGTCCTTATGCATTGATAAATGGGGCCCTCAGCTGCAGGTGAACCTTATATAGAATTCAACGGGAAAGGAAGTATTTGACCCATCTCCTTCCTGTGTAAAGCGCTCTGCCTGCTCAATTCCTTAATTTGATTTTAGAAACAAAGAGCCCAATTAACAAGAATACCTGATGTTAATTCATGCAGAGAAGGGCTCCAAGTTGAGACATAAACAGGGCTGAAACTGTAATATAAAATGGCAAAAATGAAGGCTGTGCCAATGTACTTTGTACATTTATACTAGCCCAGAATCTGATATAACTTTCTGCATTTTAATTGGTTGTGGGGCAACAGAAGGAGGGGCTCAGCGACAACGCCACTCTGATAGAGATGGAAAGTGCACTCACCGATGAACGCCGCTGTTGCACATAACAACGTGGGTGGCTCCCAGACGCGAGCAGAGCTCCGACGCGACAGTGAGCAGCCCTACTCCAGAAGCCCCGCAGGCTGTGAACTGGCAGGCGGCAGTGCGGCGGCAGCTTATAAAACTCTCCATCAGACGGTAGAGCTCCTCCAGAGCGTTGAGGGGTCGCATTAACTGGGCAGAAACAGGAGCACCGAGGATGAGACATAAGCAAAAACACAAACCTCTGACATGCCAGGGAGGTTTTTCAGGGAAAAATTGTCATCAAATCACCCAAGTTATAGAGTAATGAAAATCCAGCCATGATGAGTACATGTAAACCTCAGGGTTTGGGTGTATGTCTGTATACACAAATTATATTAATAATGCAAAATGAAGTTATGGCTTACCTTATCTATGAGGGCAGCTTTGGGTGCAGTGCTGGGCGGTATGTTGGACTGATCAAGGAAAAACGCCCTGAGTGAGAGAGAGCGAATGTATTCTTAATTAGAATTAATAAAATCCCTTATGTGGAGCAGTGAGACACAAAATATGACAGAATACTGAGTATGAATTTGTTTAAAAATCAAAGTCCAACCTTTTTATATATATATATATATATATATATATATATATATATATATATATACACAGTACAGACCAAAAGTTTGGACCCTCCTTTTAAATCAATGAGTTTCCTTTATTTTCATGACTATTGACATTGTAGATTCACACTGAAGGCATCAAAACTATGAATAACACATGTGGAAATATGCACTAAACAAAAAAGTGTAAAACAACTGAAAATACCCCTTATATTCTAGTTTCCTCAGAGTAGCAACCTTTTGCTGTGATTACTGCTTTGCACAAACTCTGCATTTTCTTGATGAGCTTCAAGAGGTCGTCACCTGAAATGGTTTTTACTTCATAGGTCAACCTGCCCTGTCAGGTTAATAAGTGGGATTTCTTGCCTTATAAATAGTCATGAAAATAAAGAAAACCCATTGAATTAGAAAGGTGTGTCCAAACCTTTGGTCTGTGCTGTATATATATATTTATTGTTTACTGTCTGACATCCAAAATGTTTCTCTGCATCATTAGATCATCAGGATAACTGGCCTCCTCTGGAAAAAGTAGGCCAACTGCTTTTTATGGAGGAACAGCGTCTGACTATCAATCATTAGAGTAACTTGGGCACGGCAAAGCAGAAACACAGACTAAGCATCTCTTGTCCTGGGAGTCGATCCAAGTGCCATCGCTTCACTCATTCATGGAGCACAGAACAAATTGTGCCGTTTCCTTCTTCGTCCACTAGAGGCAGCACTGTACTAGTGGCTGCATACAGATGCTGTGCAGTCTGCCGCAATGAGTCCATCTGAGGATGATTGCTACTCGTGCAAACTCAGCAGTCTGTATCTGCATCGGATCTCAGCATTCAGACACTGTGCTAAATATAGGTATATTACACCACAATAAAGCCTTTGTAATAAAATCATCAATCAACTCCATTACTCCTTGCGGTAAAGGATAAGACACAGCCTCTATAACACATTTGTGCAACCACATATATAAAAAGGGAGGGGGGGATAGTTTTAAAAGGAGAGACTGGAACAGAGACTGAGAAACAGAGACTGTTTACAAGATTAAGTGAAGCAGATCTCATTCATCTGCATTGATTCTGCTGTAAAGTGATTCAAAGAGCATTGAGGCATTCAATCTGAAGATGCCTTTCAAAAGACAGTTCAGGATTCTCTTACAGTGATAATCCATGTGATTTGAAATTGTACTTACCGGTAATTCAGATAAACATAAAATACTAATTCAAAAAGCTTTTAAAGTTGGAAATATACTTTTAGCCAGCAGGCGACAAAATAAGAATACAGCACAATAAGGAGTCTACAAAATCATTTGTTTGACTAATGAGGCATGATCCCCAGAAGTGAGCTAATTTATCTTAGCATCCCAGCATATCTACTCCTGAGCTACTGATGAATAATGTTACACATTCACTTATGGCAGCTTTCCAGGTATTTAAACCTCAATTGCCAAATTATGCATTAAAACCTTGTAGTGTGCTGCAGAAATCAACAACTAGCACCGCTTGGTTTTGGTTCCGCTAAGAGCCCTTGTAATTGGTTCAAGATGGGCTTATCACTCAAAAGATACATTAGAGTGGAGGTTACAATGTGTCAAGGTGTAGAATATACAGCCATAATATGAACAGATACTTTAAATAGTCCTGAGAGACAAAACAAGGTTTTGATTTGTTGTTGTGTTGTCTACAAATCAGTGCAGCTACAATTTAAATCTACTTTCCTATCTGTATTAAACATGTTCTTAAAATGTACTGTTTAGTCATTCTGGACTTCTGAAATCTTCAACCTTTTGCACTTTTTATGCAGATGTAATGATCTTTTTTTTTTTACAGAAATCTCATAGGAAATGGAGAGAGAGAAGGAAAATATCTCATTTGTTGAGAATCAAACCTTGTACACATACAAAGAATACTTGCTTATATTAGACAATGCTTTGTGGCAAAGGAGCCATAAAAATATTCACTAGCAGACTAAAAGAAACATGTTGGCTTATGTTTAGTTTTTTTTGTTTTTTTCCATTACATCCTCAAACTTCTATTTAAGATTGTTGGTGAGAGACAAATTAGTCCATAACTTTTAAGTGGAAGGAACATTATGCAAGGCGATTGTGGCAAATCAAAATATATACCAAAAAAATAAAATAAAATAAACATGGCATGCCTTTGTTGAATCACCTTAGCTCTGACACACCCAAATTAGATTTGACTGAATCCATCATCAGAAATTGGAAAGCGTATGGTAAGACTGAAAACCAACCTTAACATAAACTAGGTATCTACAGATCTATGGAGAGCTCTTTGGGGCCTCTTCATACCTTTTGAACAAAGAACTGAGGTGTGTGCTAAATTTAAATATAATGAAAAGCTTCTCTAAGCCTCTCATTAGTTTTTTATGCAATACTTGCACAGCCTTTCCAAAACAAAATAGTCCCGCTGGAAAAATTAATCCTTTTGTATTTTTTACCCATTATACTGCAAACTATCATTCCTTTTCCATAGATATACAGATAATTTCATTTGTTTTAGCTTAAAAATGTAATGTTTTCTTGAGTTCTAAAACTTAAAATTAGACAAACCAATGCATTAAATCGTAAGGATACAAATGCTTTATTTTGTTTTTTTATTTTATTTTTAGAGTCATGCAGGTTTTAGCACTCTAGGCTACTCACTTAGTAGGAGGGAGAGCAAAAAAATTTCTTTTTGGTTTTAAAAGGTTGCTGTTCGTCTGACTAACTGGTAAGGAGCAGCAAAAAAGTCATGAGTTTCATGGTTAACTCTGCAGGAGATGCAGACGTCAGCAACACAGGTTGAAGAATCTGTTGACACTTTAAATTATGCACTTCACAAATCTGGCTTTGATTAAAGGAGCATAAAGAAAAACAACATTCATGAAATAAAGCCATGTAAAGTCCTGTTTGCAGTTTGCCACAAACCAGGTAAGGAACACAGCAAACACGGGGAAGCCACTGTGTGACAAAAATACATGAACTGCTTTTGAGCTTGCTGTTATGTGAGCAACTCCTTTTTCTATTTTTGCTTTTAGTGGAAATCAAGACAGCCATAGGTAAAGTCTGCCTGTAGCTCGTCCAGCAATAACTGCAACATCCCTGACCACACACTTAAGTAGAGCCAAAGGGTTTCCATGAGGCTCTAATGGATACTTTGGCTGCAAGCCAAAGATGACCTGCTCTGCATGTAGCTGGTTTGTTTTACTGGGGAAATGAGAACTCAATTCACTTTGTTTCTTCTTGCTTCGTGACAATAGGACACCGGAGGCCCTTCAAAGCACAGGGGGCAAACGCAGTCAGCTGCTGTGTAGAAAGAAGAAAAGAGGCAGATGTGTTCAAAGGAGTAGCGCAGGAATGGATATATTCCCAGCACACTGCTGACTCACGAAGTGAAGGAAAAAAATTTATGATCCCTAAAATCCAATGGGGTATAAAAACAGTTTAAAATTTGCATATTTTGAGTGGTTTTACTTTCACTCGAACACCGGGAAAGGGCTAAATTATCTATAATTTATAATATTTCTGTAAACATATGACCCCACAGAGGTGTAAAAAAGTCCATGTAAATCACTCACAAGGCCTGATGAATGACACTCACTGTTATTAAATTCCCACACAAATCCCCTGGCTTGTGTGGGAAAGCAACCTCGGAGCTAATGACGGCTTCCAGGAGCCTTAAGACGCCCCACAGTGATGCTGCTGCACTGACACCAGGAGGAGGAAAAGCTGCAAACTCATTAATGCAGACGTGTTTATAACCATGGGTAGGTCAACTTTAGCTCAGAAAAAAATCTAGAATATACTGGTTTATGCTACAGCATTGTGAAACTATATATAATGAGACATATGTTATTAACGCTATTACTGTTAATCAGGGTCAGAAAGCAAGTGCTTAGTTTGTGACACTTATAGAGGATTTATAGTAATGCTGTCTAGTGTCAAAGGAAGTTAAAGTTATTAACACTAAGTCACTGGACTTAGGGATGCATAAGCATATCATACGCTTATACAGGGTCAGTGTCTGAAAATGGTGAAAAGATTCATTAAATTCCTGAAATAGAGGATGTATGGTAGCTCATGGATAGAATTGTCTTATAATGTGCTAGATTGGATAAGAGCTTATTTGATAGACCAGGTATGTAAATCCTGTTAATTTGAAAATAACAACAAAAGTATTGGGATTACATTAAAACTCTTTAACTTTAACCCTTTTCTACAAATCAGCCAATAAATAATCTGTAAAGCTAATACTTAGTATCATTTGGTAATTCTAAATCTGAGCAAACAAAAATCACATATGGAGTTCATCAAGGCTCCAATCTTGGTCCACTTTTATTTCATGTAAAAGTGGCCCCAATATCATAACATCTCTTACCATACATATGCTGAAGATACACAACTTTATATTTCTGTCACCATCTGACCACAGTTCACTACAATTGCAATATCACAGGGACAAATTTAGTGCAGATAGGACAAAATCATTGTTTTTATGGCCTAACAATGATAAGTTAAGTAAGCATCGAACAATGCCGTAAGGCAAATACCACTATAAAGAAACCTAGGTGTTGTCATGCATCTTATCAAATTACTCTATTACATCTTAAAACAACTGCCAAAGAGAACATGTTTACTATCAAATCAATACACACAGACCAACAGATTCATGATTTTGACTTCAGCAAGTTAGATTACTGTGCTGGTATCCATTAAAACAATCAGGCAGCTGTAGCCCATCCAAAATGATACTTTCAGAATCCTGATTACACCAGGAAAGTGGATCATCAAGTCCCGCCTTAAATCACTGTCCTGGCAACAAAGACTGATTTCCAAACATTGCAATTAGTTTTTAAGGGACTGAATGGTCTAAATATATTTTGGCGTTTCTTGTCAGATAAGAACTATGTGGATCTCGCAGGTCTTCGGAAACCTATTTAATCGGTCTTGCCAGGAAGAGAACTTAACAGCAGGCAGCATCTAGAGTTTTACTCCTCGATTTGGAAAAACCTTGTTTAAATTATGACTGAAATGCACTTCACAAAACAGACTGAAAACATTACTGTTTACTGCAGCTTTCCTGAAAAGGTCAAATTTGATTTTATGTCTCAGCTCTTTATCTGGTTCCAGATGTGCATTTAAACATATTTTACATTTAAATCTGATGCAGAATTGTATCTCTATAATTTTTTATCTATATCTTGTTTTTAATTACATTTTCTTTATGTCATTTGCTTTATATTCTTGTAAAACACTTTACCTTGCTTGTCCATCTCAGAGGGGTTTTCTAATTAGATGAATCTAGGTCTTTCATTAGAGTACAAAGCATAACAAAGTACAGAGCTTTAATCATTATAACCATGCAGTGATAGATTTAAAACGAAGTGATAAATGGAAACAACTCAGCCATTCAGGCTTTATAAACAGAGGTTCAGTGCAGACTAGCTGAAGCAGAACAAAGCCTCACCACCTTCCTGTGAATGTAAGTAAACTGGGGCACTCTTTGCCAGCCGAAGACTCCTGCCTTTTCAGCAGGGAGGAAAACTGCTTATAACAGCTCCATTTTGTGTTGTCCAAGACAAGACATTTAGCAAGACACATTTTAGCAGTTGCAATAAATATTAAATAAACCATATGGTGTGTGTTTGTTGAAACGCATTTTTTTTTTTTACAATGTTTTAAAAGAGAACAAAACTAAGGTTCCAGGTGAAGTTCAGCAAACGTGATTTTTTTTTTTTATTCCTGGGAATAACTCTTAAAAATGTTTAAAACTTAACAGCAGACATCAATTTCTGCTGCACAGTATTGCTCCAGGGAAGAGAAAAAACACCGCTAGTTTTGCTCATTTGCAGTAACAGTTCAGGATGAACGCAACTATACAGCAGAACTACAAATTTTAAGTTCAGCTCTGTAAAAGCTCAAGGACACTTTTGAGTTGGGTGCCCAGGTACGTTGGTTTATTTATACAAAGTAGCGTCTAAATGGGTATGTTGTAGGGACTTGGACGGAAACAGAAATATTATGTTTACTCAGCTGCTACTAGTCGTGCACTTTTTAAAAGGACTGAGCCAAAAGTCCTCTACAGCAATGTTTTCATCAGTTATCTGAAACACCTGGTGGCAGTCAACGCCGCCAAGGATGGCACAAACAGTTATTAGGTTTAGAGGAAAATTATATTTCCACATAGAGCCAGGCTGATCCGGACAGGTTATTCCCTTAAGAAACAAGATCAAGATTTAAAAAGATGTGAAATAAACCTCCGAAAAATTGAAGAAATTTGTAAGAGGGAAATGTACCTTTGCATTTCAGGAATATCAGCAGAAACAAGTCTAGCCTGTAATTAGAATCCAGTACTTGCTTAATTGTAAAATACAACATAGCAGTGCATGCGAAGACTGAACACAAATGACTTGCGGGCTGTGTTGTGCTGTGGGAAAGAGAACACAGCATAAAATTAAACAGCCTGTAGTAATAATAATATATATTACCACCTGGACAGAGCTCCGAGTTTATTGCTCATCTTTCAGCCACCATCCCATCATTACACACATTTATCAGGCTTTGTTGTATTTTATTATCCAATATATTTCAGGGATTTTTTTTTGTATTTAATACATACAGGGGGGGGAGAAAAGGGCTTTCAAACTAGCCAAGACATCCACTGGAAAATATTTTATCCCGATAATCAACAGTATATTGAGTAGTGACTGCAGGGCCGGCTTTAAGTTTCTGTAGAGAGGCACAGTGTGTCAGGCAACACTTGTTGGTTTACCGCCATTATTACACTGCATTTGCAGTTCACCGATACACAATACGCAGTGATCTTCATCTTCTTTTCTGTCCTAAAATCGATAACAAGGGAGAATGTAAGGTGAAAACCAAATGCCCTCCTGAAAAGTCCCGTCAATAAACGCAAAATGTGATGAAATAACAAGCCTGCAGATATCCAACTCCTCCCCCCCTGACTAAAGCATTCAAAGACAGTCCAGTTTTTCCATTTTTGCTGCAAACCCTCCATAATCCTCATCTTTCAACTGAAATATCCTCAATTATTTCAAAAGGTAGAACATGCATACAGTTATGCTTTAGTGTTTTAGATTTCCCAAACCACTCTGAAGGGAAGTTGAGAAAATGTTGTACTCCAAATGACAATAGATTCCAGTCCAAGTAGATTTTAGAAAAATGCTGCTTTATATTAGTAGCTACGTCTTATTTACGCCACATAAATAAAACTTCAGCTCTGCTTCTAAATAACTGTCCCTCAAGGGTCTGAAATGCACATGTGGATCTGAGGCATGACAGCATTTGGTACGGCAGCATGAAAACCTTAAACATTGCCCTGAAGTTCATTCAGTTCAGCGATGCATCTGTCTGTCAGACGCCTTCTGGCGCTGGCCCAGTGTTGGTTTAGCCCAGCACTGCAGTGGCTCGGCTCAAACGATAACGAGGTGCCTGAGGTCGGAGAGTGAAGTGAGATCACGGCCTAGTCTGCGGTCAGCTGTAAGACGAATGGCGGCTGGCAAAAAAAACAACAGCAAAAAAAAAACTACTGGTGATGTTACATACAGAGAAACCACTAATTGCTGGGAACCAAGGGAGCATATTGATTTTACCACATTTAAACAAATATACTTTCGGGATGGGAGAAAAACATCTTGCCTGCAGGTTTTCCATGAATTCTTTGTGGCATCATTTATGTCACCAGTACAACAGATGCAAAACTAAAAATATAGGTTAGACATTAGCAAGTACAACTCTGCATGTTAAATGTAATTAAAACTGAAAACTGGAAATAACCCCACAAAATATAATTGTCTAAAAAAGGTATTCACTCAACTTAAACATTTTCACCAAATTTAATATTTCATATTTTATGATAGTCCAACACTACACAATTTGTGAAGTGTAACAACATATAAGGGTTTCCATTTTTTTAAAAACATACTGCCAGAGTTAAAGTGAAATCGTCCACAAATCATGAAATGAATTCAGTGACAATTGCTGCAAAGAGTTTTACAAAAAGTTTATGTATATGTTCCTCCTCAAACTTTACAAATATACAGTCATGTTCAATAAATTAGGATATGAATTCCCATGAGATTGTTTGTCCGATTAAAACTAAAAGTAGTAACTGTTAAGAAGACATCAAACATACTTTTCCTTAAGCCTACAGTTCTGTGTTGAGTAAATGTTGAGAAGTTATGTTTCATCATAATTAACAAGCCCTGAAAACATTAGTCTGAGTGTAAATACTCTGTGTAAATAGTCTTTGACTAAATGTATTGAGTTACTGAAATAAATAAACTTTTTGATACTATTCCAATTTATTAAATGGGTCTTTGGACTCCTTTGGTCTACAACCACACCAGGAAACCCATTTCTTTGCTTAGAAAAAGGAGGGTGTGCTTATAGAACAGATGAAAATTTTAAGTGAAAATGCATCTAAAAAGTGTGTAAACAGTTCATAAATTGTAGACTAATTTTGATAGATTATAACAACCTGATATAATTTTGACAAATAATATATTAGTCCAAGAAATGTGTTGTGTTTTGATCAATGTTTTGCTGTTTTGTAAATGAGTTAGAAGTGCATCGTTTCTCATACATCTATTCTGTACACAGTCTATTACTTACAAACTGTGTCACAGAGGAGCTGCTGCTGAATGAGTGAGAAGTTCTGTTTGGAAATTTGATTCCTGTTGAACAACTGGCCAATTTACTTTAAAAAAAAAAACAAACAAAACAACCTAATTCGTCTCTGGTGACACATCAACAGTGCATGTCCTTCACTTTCAATATCTAATAACCTTTAAGATAAAAAATATGTTTCCAGCTTACATTACAAATAATATCTTGCCATATTTACCACTTTTCTCTCAAGATTTGGATCTCAAGCAAAAGTACAAATTATATTTTCACACATTTTGACATCTTATTACTTGCAATATAACAAGCAAAACAATAAATGCTTACTGAATCAATTAACACCGACCGATGTTTCATTAAGATTTAAGATTTAGCTTTAGCATTGAAATCAAGTCTTTTGCTCAGTGTATAAATCCTCCTACTCTAAAACATTTGCAAAGAGTGGAATCTGATAGTTTGGAGAGCCCAGAGTAAATGAACAACTCAAAATGTGAGCTTCAGCAGATTCAGTTGAAACTAACTCTACTGTGCCACACAGCTTGACTGCCTCCTTACCTAGCACCCTTTAGGCTCCCCCACAACACTTGCCTGTGTCTTCTTAGACACATTCACTGTGTGCTACTGCTGGGGCCTTGGCTGTCAACTCAATTACATTTTTTTGCCAGTGCAGGTGAAATAATACAGAAAGCAGCAGTACAAGAAGTACAGCAAAATATAAAAAGCTTAACATGAGCTGAGAAATCGGCTGCTTCCAGAACGGGTCAACTTTCAGCTTGACTGGCCATGAGCGGTGACCAGCCAGTAAGAAACTCAAAAATCCAACCGTATAAATTGTGAATGCACCATACTAAGTGTTACCAAGCTGTACTAACTGCAACACTCTTCAGTGTGAAAGTTGTTACCACAGAAAGGAGGCTCAATTTTAGCAATGACGTCAGAGGAAACACAAAACGTACAACAAGCAATTTCACAAGGAAAATGTTTTCAGGGTATGTTGGTTGTTCCTTCAAGTTGGTTCCACAGAGTTCTCGACTTTCACCATTTCATATTTTTGTAATTTTGGGGTATAATAGTGAACGTTCTGTCACAGAACTGCTGTTAAAAATCAATAAAATATTCCATGTCCTTGCTTTATTTGCTTTCCAAAACTATGCTCTGGGAAATGCGGCTCTCACTTCTAACCATTACAAATAAATTAAAAAACTCTATGAATAAATCAATCCTTGAAAATTAATATTTAGCTACGCTGAGATGGCACTGATGAAGCACAGAATTGCCTGGACTATAAATCTTTTAAAGCCCCCAAAACCGACTGCGCTGAATATAACAAAGCTAAATTGTAAGGCAGACTGCTTATAATTTTAATTATCCACACAAGCTGCAGCAAATGTTAAACTTAAGACCAGCGTTCATCCTCTTAGGTGCTCATTAACGGAACTAGGCTTAAGAGGAAAGTCACATTTAATACAAGTTAGATAGCTCTCTAACATTTGTCTCTCTGCCTTGGAGTGCAATTTCCCCCCTCACACAGCCCAGGAAGTTAAACAAATTAAAGTTCTTCTTCACATGTCTTTCTACTTCATCACATTTTCCACACCTGGCCAATCACAGGGAGTCTCGAGTGTGTCGAAAAGCAATGGGGTGCAAAGTGACTGAGTGCAGCAGCTGCACAGAGGAAACCTCAGCAAACCTGGTGGCATGCTGTGCGTTCTCATCCAGCCACTGCAGCCCCTGCTGTGTGTGTGCTTACGGCCAACCGCAAAACATTCCCAACTGTGCTCCCCTCAGCCAATCACCTTCAGGTGCTGCTGCTACTGAGCCCTGAGACTCAAACTCATCGGAAAGGAAGGACATCTTGATTTATATGATATCTAAGAAACTCTGCTGCATTACACAACATGAGCGAAGCAGTACAAAGGCGTGTGGGTGTGTGTGTGCTATACTGTACCCGAGTCTTTTGTTGTACTGTTTGACCTTCTCCAATGAGGAAGAGTTAATTTGGGCCTGATATTCCTCCACCGACACATTGTCTCTATAGTAATAACCCTCCATGCTCTCCAGAGCTAAACATGAGGAGATGCACAAGGAGGTTTTCAGTGTTCATGATTTTCTGCAAAGAAGCCTTTGTCCTTTTCCTAAAACGGACTCCTTTTACCTTGCGTAAAGAGTACTGGGTAGATTTTGACACCTCCTCCATTTTTTAGCCTGTAAGGCAAATGTGCGAAGTAGTAACTCTCCAGGTAGAAGCAGACCTTCAGGGCCTGGCGAGTGCCCTCCACCTGGTAGGAGATGGGCATATCTGCCGGAAGACAAAAAAAGAGGCATGGTACGAGTTAACGGGCAGCAGCAAGCACATGTCTTGGCTCTCGTTTTGAAAATACAAAAAGCTGTTGAATAGATGTATCTTTTATTGTATTAGCATCATCTCACATCAAAATTATTGTTTAAAATGCAACCAAAATATCATCGTTATGAGATCATGCTGCTGGGATTAATGATTAAGTTACAGTTTCTTCTTAAACAGAAGCACTTATAATTGAGGAGGGCCCTGTAACTTGAGGCCAAAACTAAAAGACTGCATACTTGCTACCATTGGTTCTCCTTCAAATTGTTGGAAGTAGAAGGTGACCTTCTCCAGATCAATCAGGGCCACCTGAGTGTCTTCCAGCATGGCCTGCTCATCAGTCTGAGGAGAAAAAACAGCAAACGTGACTTTATTATTTTTATGGTAGTCTCTCATCAAACCTCACAAACTGATCTGCGCAACAGGACTTTAATCAAAAACACCTTTCATCAAATCATATAGTAAGACATTGAATACAGGCTCATATATAACAAAAAGAAAAATAAACTACTGAAGTGAAATATTGTTGTGACACAGACAGAACATCAGTGGTATACCCTGTCCATTGAGCATTTTATTCATTGAACTCAACATATCAGTCCTGACACTGTAAGGTGACCAGACCCACCCTGACATTTGCCACACAATCAAATCAATACATAAGTCAATGATTACTGAATGCACATCGTCAGAAGACATTTGTTTTGTCTGATAATTAGGTGTGCTCAGATTAAATATTAAATCATCTGTTGTATTTTACCATTTTACCCATATCCAGCCAGACAAAAAAAAAATTCAGTTCTTTTAGTTTAATTATTACAAAATATTAAACTATTAAACACTACACTATTACACAACAGAAGGTGATTCCCAAAACAACCTTCATTGGCATCTTGGTAAACTGCAGCTTATCTCCTGAGGACTGATGCATCTTTCAGGTTCTGTGTCAGCTCTGGGCTCTTTTTATGATGTTTTGATAAGTTTTCTCAGCCACAGGTAGTCTTAAAGACGTCTCTTTTTTAACCTCTAGTTGTCTATGTTTTACTATTTTTAAGCACAATATGGCTTTGTGATTAAGTAAGCACTGGACTATGTAAACCTTTGCTTATTTCAAGAATGTCTTGATTCAAGGAAACTATAAAGAATTTGGTGTAGCTTAATGGAGGAAATATAGCTGTTTACACATATGTCTGTCTCCATCTTTGGTTTAGCTTGTTTGAATTTGTTTACATGTCCCAATGAGTGGGAGGATGCGTTTCCTCCTCAGTGTCTCTTCATCAGGCAAAAGGAAGCACACATCTTCTTATGGCTACAGTAGCCGGCGCTCATATATTTCTGATTATAAGTCTCTGTTAGCCTTCTCTTCTCCCTTCTGTTGTTCTTCCTGTCCCCATCGACCCCGTCCAGAGAGCTGAACTGGCCAGCAGTGGAGGAGGATTAGGAGTCGTTATCTACAGGCACATTTCCCATACGAAGACGCGCGACAGAAGCGTAACCACTGACCTGCCAAGTGATGCTTTGTTTTGGTGTAAATGCTTGGTTTAAACCTGATGTCACTGACTTTGATCACTTTATATCAATGTATATTTGCTGTATTCTGACAAGTTTTAAGCCTTCTAGAATTTCAAATCTTCGTCCACTCAAAGTGACGGGCGAGGACAGCGACGTCTTGCCCTTTTAGGTTTCCCCCGGTCAACACCACAAGCACACCAGGCTGAACTATATCCTCACCATGCAATTAAGTTCTACAGAGTGAAGAATAACGGCCTAATGTTTTGATTCAAGGCTGTTGGAGTAAAGATGCATCTAAAGGTAGTGGCTCTGACACTGAACCTCTCAACATGACCTAAGTCTAAGAAATCCTTTGGAAAGCAGTAAGGCTTACTTAGATTGACAGCAGGAACTGATGTGGAGGCATCAAAAAACCCTTCAATTCCCTTTTCTTGTGGTTGTGTCTGTAGCTTGCAGTGTTATGACTAATGAGGAAGACTGTTTAAAATTTCAAACATACAATGAAATTCTAGTCTTATTTGGTCGATCATTGTTATTCAGAAAGCAAAACAGAAATCCTGGTTGAAATTTAATAAATAACCAGGAAATGCCACAAAACCACAGTTCTTATCATCTGAGATATTGCACGCAATCTAGTTCCAGAAGGATATGGATAATTAACCAAGAGGATATGCACAAGCTGGTACATAACACATTTAATTTAAGTAAAGGATTAGGAGAGGTGCAATGTTTTCAAATAAAGCAAGTTTGTTATTGCCTACAATCTGACTCCTGAACTGTTCCTGGCAGCTTACCAGATTGGGAGACAAGAGGGACTGGAAGTGAAACAGCAGGCCAGCACTGGCAATCTGCTCCAGCCACCGTCGGCTCGCCTCCTGGGCTTCCTGAAGTTCCTGAGGATCTGGAAAGTCCTGGTCCAGTTCTACTCCTACATTGTGGAACTAGTAAACAAACATTAAACAATAAGTAAGCTAGGGCAAATGCTGAAGAAGCAAATGCTTTTTATAATACAGGATATACTGTACTTTCAATGTGACCCACCTGGTTCAGTACAGCCAACAGGTGCTCTGAGAATGCGCACACCACTGCAACTAAAGACTGACAAAACACCATATCTCGTCGCAACTGGATCTCAGAGTCTTGAGAGGGGAAACAACACAAGGAAGTAAATCATAAAAAGCAAACGGCGAAAATGCGTCAGCTGTAGCGAGGGGGAGGTAAACAAGAAACAAAAAGAACAGATTTAAAATGGAAGTATTAAGTGACTGGGTCAAGGATTGACTGAGATGAGATTGACTGTCCCCTTAATGAGAGCTAAGTAGAATGTAAGGTTTAAATCTCACCAGTATTGGAAGTTGTTTATTGCAGCACTTACACAATGCGAAACAGGGATCAATAGGAAACCAGAAGCAAACATATTAATTGTGATGCACCGAATGAGCAAATGTTTAGGCTGCCACAGGTATCAATGACAAGATAAGACAACATTTAATTAAAATAAACAAAACGATTAATTTGGTGTTCTGTTATGATAATCTATTAGTAAATGTTAAGTCTAACTGGCTCATAAGAATAATGCAAAGCTCTTCATTTTTTAACATGAGAAACAATAGTTGGAAGACATCCTAAAGACGAATTAACTAATTATCACACATAAAATGTTTAAAGTTTTAAGGGCGAGGGCAAACATTCTTTGTCAGACTGAAAAAGGTTGGTGATGCCTGTTTTAACCTCTGAGGATAATCCATAACATTCATACTGCAGACAGGTTTATAGCTGGAACCAATTTGAAATAAATAATTTGAACGTAACCTCCATACATGACAAGTTGAAGCTAAATTGAGCTAAGAGCCAGCAAATGATTTAAAATGCACATAATACTATGCTCAGTTTTAACAATGATGGCAGAACAAACCTGTATACTGCAGTAGAACCAAGAGCAGTCGTGTCTTCACCTCTGAAAACAAGAAATGCAAGAAAATCAGTGAATACTTCAGAGAAATTTAAATGGTTTACATTATTCCTGCTCAACAACTGGTTTATTTTACATATAGAAAACCAGAAGACAGGGAGGAGAAAAAGATAACAGTATAAATCCATATTTGTTTATAGTCATAGCCTTGTGCTACAAAGCAGGAAGCCACACTGATGAAAATACGAGCCTTGTGAGATGCATTAATAATAACTCTGTCTTTCTGTATTTCCTCAGTCGTGACCACCAGCTCACCTTTCCCAGGAGTGTCGAGTGGCAGGCTGTTAGTGCTTGGTACTGTTCCCACTGTGGGCTTGTACCACTTTAGTGTGTGTGTGTGGAGGGGGAGGGGGGGGAGGGAGGGGGAGTGTTCAGTCCAGGAATCAACAAAAACAAAACCACACACTCCTCTGGCAATAAAAAATACCCTCTCTAGGCAAAAATTAAAGGATCTCACCACAAACAGCTTTGCAATTCTCAGCGAGTTTACAGTTTCAGCTCAGCGGTTCCAATTTATGAGTCCCAGGATGGTTATAGGTTTACATTTTAAAGTAGGCAGAGCCGTTACTAAGCAAAATAGTCTAATATTTCAATTAATAAACAGGTGGGGTGGGGGGGTACACTGAAGAATAGGCCAATTCGAAAAACATTTTATTTAAAGCCAGATTATTATTATTTTTCTGTCTTTTAAGCACAGTGTGCGACTGCGTGCTTTTCACGGCTTAAACATTGTGGATTTATATTTGGCTTTGTGCATGTGCCACGTTTTTGCGGCATCTCAGGTGAACACTGACCTTCTACATATTTAGAAATGATTTGTGTGAGCCCCTGAACGCTGTTGGGAAGGTTCCATGGGTCCTGCTTGATGTGGAGGCGCAGCTTTTTGGCGCAGTTTACCCTGGGCTCCATCTCCTGCAGGAATTCTGGGTGGAAAACAAACATAAATAATTATACTGACCCAACTCAATGTGGATTTTTTTCCCCACAATGTTTATCTAAGGGACATTTTAAATAGAAATAACATCTTAGCCTTACTGATAAGCTAGGAAAATCAAGGCAAAATTTGAAACAACTTCCTCAGAATAAATCAAGTGTGAAAAACCAATATGATAAAAGCCAGATTATTAAGTAAAGAGTCTCAGGAAGGGATGCTGGATCAGATGACAGTTTTTGCCACAGATACTTAGATTTATGCCTCAATTTTCACAGAGTCACATGACTATGATTTGATCTAAATCATTATACTTTAGCTCTGGCTGCATGTTTATGGTTCTGTTGGAAAATCTCAAGGTTTTAGCAGTCTGTACTGGGTTTTCTTCCAGGGTTGTCCTGTGTTGAGCTCCACTCACCTTCTTATCAGCTCTAACAATTAATTTATTTTGGATGGATAATAAAATGTAAAAACAGAAAAAAAAAATTATAAGACAAATAGTTATGTCAATTAACATGCGATTTTACACAGTTTGTTCAAAAAGGAGCAGGTAGAAGATAAAAGAGCTTGTGTGCTGAATAGACATCAACACACAGTCATTTAAGTCTTCTCATACAAGTTAAATCTCTAAAGTATAAGTAAGAGCTGTGAATTTCTGCAGCTCCTCCAAAGGTACCAAGAACCACTTGGCTCCTGCTTCGATTAGCAATTTATTTGCCAAACCTGTCAATTTAGTTGAACAGCAGTGTCTTAGGTTTGTAGTGGTCTCATGATCTTTTTATTTTCAGATGACGGAGATTTTTAAAGGGTATCAATGAGATAACGATAGATTTTAAAACCATATATCATCTTCTTTCCACTTTTTAATTAAAGATTCAATTATATTGGTCTGGCACATGAAACCCAAATAAAAAATATTGAAGTTTACAGTTGTGGATGCCAAAGGAGCATAAACACTTTAAAACTTGGTGACCAGTTAATAAATATTTGTGGCCTTTTCGCAGTTTTTGCTTCAGCTGACAAAATCTTAAAAGAAAACAATCCAAACCTCACTATAAACAAATAAATTGCTAATTTTCCTCTCAGGGTGGTCACATAGTTTGTGGCTTTAACATTGTACTTGTATCCAGTACAAGCAACTTTTTCCAACCACTTTTTAAAGAGTAGTGATAATACATGAGTTGAAAAACCCTTAAATCTACATAAGAGACCAGACCAACAATAAAGTTTACATAAAAAGAAAACAGCAAGATCTTACAATAAGCGTGTGTTTTTCTAGGTGAAAAAAGTGTGAGTTTGGATGCAGAAATCCTCCACTTCTTAGATAATCATATTTGCTGTATTATCAACCGTAGGCATTACGAAAGCTGAGATGGATCAGCAACGATAAAACCCTTATGTGCCTCCTGGAGGCAAGCGAACACAAGCGGCTCTATTTTGTGTTTAAGCATATCTGCGCTCACTTGAGGACAGCTGGAGATGAGAGGGAAGCTGGTGCACCATATTGGCCGAGGTGTCTGGAGGCTTGAATTATCCAAAACGTACAAAATAAATAGGTAATCTGCTGTTTTGCATAAAGTACTCACAGCTGTGCATTAAGGGACACGCTAGGACACAAAGCCTTAGTTGCAAGTGAGTTTTGCACAGTGGAATAGAGACAAATGCAAGACAAGACAATCTTTTGTTGCATTGAAGAAGAAAAATGACTCACTGAGAAGCAAGCTTGCACTACACACACACAAGCACACTTTCTTTTGGTGTTTTATCTGAGAAATGGGTCGAGCCATCTGAAGAAAGTTTCAGGGATGATGAAAGAATGCTGTCAGCTAGTTTGTATTTGTAGAAGGAAATGATAAAGATAAATTTAGCCTTTCCTTCCACATTTCCTACATTTCCCTGTAAGAGATATGACCTAACAATCGACACCAAGGTTAAACACTGAGGCTGAAATGGGGTCAGGTGACAAAATGGTAGCAAAATATCAAACTACATGAAGGCTTCTGATGGTAATGCTACAAAATATAGAAAACTCCAAAAGGTCTAAATATTTATGCAATATAGATAAGATAGTGGTGCTATCTTCACACTACAGACAGAAATGGAAATAAATGGAGAGAAAATGTTTAAAAATTATATTTTTTTCTAAATGTTGATAATCCACTTACAACACTTGCTCCCATGTGTCTGCCTAGCATCACAGTACACAACAGGAAGTCCCAGCCCCTGTGTATCCAGCTCCTGCTCTGTTATAAGTCAATATTGGCCCTGAGAGCCTTTTATATCATCTTCCTCCTCTCAGACCTACATCAGGGGGTAACTCTCCCAAGAACTGTGGACGTCGCAGTTGAAAATGTAGAAATTGACAGAGAAAAAGGTGGTCGCAAGTGCACAATGGAACAAAAGTTCTAAGATCAAAAGGTGTTCCAGTAATGACTGAAAAAAAAGCACAATGCTTGCATTTTTCTGGTGGTTTTACCTTGCAGCCCTCTTGCAGGCGTGAAGCACTTTGTCTGCTCGAATACCCGCGCCACCCCCGCTCCTCTCAGCATGCTGGTGATTGAGTCCACCTGAAGAAAGCACTTGGGTCAAACATAGAACACCTGATACAGTCTCCCACTGCGTCCAGATTGGAAACTTTGCACAGGGGACCAAAAACATGAAAAATAAAAAAAGACCCCAGCCGCCCCCGCATAACCAACACCTGCTTCCCCCTCCCAAACGCATTCGCAGTTTGTGATGCTGGGGGGAAACAAAGCTGGGGACTTTTCTCTATATTACAACATATTACAGGAAGCAGACAAAAAGAGCAGCACAGCTTTGTTCCTTTTCTTTTTCCATCAATGATAGAAATATCCTCATGCCCTATTGTTGTAAAAGTCCCAGAAAATATCAAGGCTGTTCCATTTGCCCTTCTTGGGGCTACAATAAAACATCCCACTTCAGCTTTCAATAAACAGCTGACCTTTGAAAAATGAGAAATGTTAATCATAGAAATCATAGAAAAGCTAATTCCTGGAACCATCTTGTTAATATTTTAATATCTTAGGTTAAGGAAAACATCTGGACAACAGTATCATGCAACCTCGGGCCCTCTAGGATTGCTAACATAATTTCACATTTAAGATGTTTAACTAACCCACCTGGCTAAACAGATGCTCTAGGAAGCTGTGTAGTTTCTTCTGCTTGTCATGGGACAGCCACACACTAGATGGCATTTCATCTCCTGCAGAAATGCAAATACAATCAGCCATTTGGACCACATCAGTGTCTTTCCTTCACAATAAAGAAAAAAAATATGTCCTTGTTACCTCCTTTTTTTTTACATTTTCTAAAAGATGTAGAAATTCTGAACCATCACAAAGGAGGACTTTACTCCTATGAAAATTCTGATTAGTCTATTGCAAATATAAGGTCTTAACTTCCTAAACACTTCATCATGTAAGATATATATGATGAACAAAACAATATTTGTGTTTGTTCTGTGATGTTTGTGCACCTGAATCCATGTCATCACTGTGAACATAGGAGCTGCAGTGACTGCTGCAGATGCTGCTGAAGGAGGCAATTGAGTTCCTATTGCTGTTGCAGTCACTGATGAAAAAAAAGAACAGAATATTATTGGGACTGGGGTAAAAGGTATGCGATATAAACCTAAGCATAGCTTGACTTGGTATAGAATAAGTATCTTAACTCATCTGAAATACATTTGCATGTTTTGTTTAGCTAAGCTTATCCTAACAACTTAAATTATCTTACCTCAATTTAGCTCAACTAAGTTCATCTCATCTTAACTTTGGTCAAAAAAGCTCCAGTTATCTTAACCTTATCTTACATCAAATTAACTTACTTTATTTTAATGTAACATAATTATACTTTAGCTCTGCTCCACTTAGCCACCAACAGCTTACTTTATAATAGCTTAGCTCAACTTACCATTGTTAAACTCATCTTAATTTAGCCTAGTTTTGGTTAGCTCAATTTGAGCTAAAGTTAGGTACATTAGGTCAAATTTGTTCAAAAAATGGATTTGATCCAATGCATTTTGAAAACATTAAGTCATGCATTATTGTTTTAGTTTGAATACATTTATTACAAAGAACAAGTTACTAAAAGCACCAGTTGTTATGTGACCGTCTCTCTCTTGACTGTTACCTATATGAGTCTCTGTTGCTGATAGTGTCATGTCCAGAGTCTTCTTGCTCGTCTCCTGTCACATTGAAACACACCTTCTTCCCATTCCTCTCTGCCTTCTCCCCTTCACTCTCTGCAGAGATGTAGCTCTCTGGGTGTCTCACCTCTGATGCTGCAGGATATGTGATGGAGGATAGAAGGCTGGGAAAAAAGTGAAGAAGAATTACACAAAACACATGATAGAAAGATCAAAATAATAAAGTTAATACAATCGTCTGGTGGGTTGTTGATGCAGTGTTTACAGTATGCAACAGACGCCACTCATGTCTGGGGCTCCAATAACGGACTGTGTGGGCCAAACAAAACCCTGGCTTCTTTCAATTTGGCATCGGCACAAAATCTTAAGATGCTCAGAGGTCCCAATTGTATTTAAAGATTCAAATATCATGTAAGGGGCAGCTGTATCAACATGCTGTGACGTGGATGCAGAGATCAGTTCCCCTCTCTGTGCTACCACTGACTTTTATTCTGTTCTGTTAGATGTCTATCAGAGGGGCAGGAAGAGGATGGACAGGATATTTTCACAGTTGCAACAACACATGGTGCTGTTTAAAGCCATATCCCAATAAATGCTAGGCTTGTACTTTTTTGATCTCCCCCCCCACGCATTTGCTCTGACACGCGATGTCTGTTTAGATTTCGGACTCGTTTCAGTTTGAGCCTGCCTACATTTTCCATTACGTCATTCCATCGGCCTCCAAGACATTTCAAAGTGGAAGCGTTGGAGAGGGACTGCGTTAGTCTGTTCTTCATCAAAATGAACATAGCTTCCTCACGCCAGCCAAACATCTCCTCAACTCTACCCTTTCTCTCCCATCTGACCTCCTTTCTATTCATTTGCATGCCGACAAGGCAGCAAAGATGCCCTCATTAGAGTTCGGTCCAGAATCTACCATAATGCCCCTAAAAAACAAAGTGGCATTCCATCGCCATAGAGAGGCCCTGCTAGATCTGTGATTGGCTGCTCATTACTAAAGAAGTGAAGCCATTATGGGCACTAGGGGACATGGCAGAATAACAATACATGGATCAGAGAAGGTGGCCTAAAGGCTCAAATGCAGGGAAGCTATGACCAAGAGAATAAAAGCAGGCAAAAAAAAGAAAAAGCATACTTCAATGCAACTACTAAATTATGGCACATTTGGTTCTAATATGCATTATTAACCTCCATCTGTAAAAGAAAATTCTGATAGAAAGAAAAAGGAAGCAAGGCAAGAAGTTCAGATGAAATTTGCAGCAAAAGAATGAAGAACATGGGCATCAATGCATATACCAATGACAATCCAGAACAAAAATAACAACCATATCTGCAGCTTAATTTTGAGTTCCTAAAGATTTCTTAAGAGTGAAAGAAAAAATTGGGAGAATTGTTATCTTAAAGCAGCAGCTCTGAGACCTAAAAATCTGGCACCCAACAGAGAGACTGGATTTTACCACTAAGGAGAACGTAGTGGTGAAATACAAGAGCTGTGTTGCCAGAATAAATTACATTTGAAGGCAATTAAGTGACTGTGCATGTTTCTCTTTTTAAAAACTCAGCCACGAAGCTAATGTACGTATTCCTTTAAATAAAGTTTTATAGAAGAAAGAAATCCATTATGCTTCCTCGGCGACTGTGAGTACGAGGCTTCAAGATGGAGCAGTTATACAACGTCTCTCCTGATATGACTCATGTTCAGGAGAGTGTTTTAAAATTACTTATGCGCTTTAAAAACAATGGAAAAACTGATTATAATGTTTTTATGTTTTATATTTTCCTGATTTTTATGTTTTCTGGCTCTAAAATACAACCATATATTCACTTTAATATAGATTGAGGTGAATCACTCCAAGATTTCTGCAGCTTTAAATCACTGCCAGGTGCTGTTCAATGTGCAACCTCAGAACAAAGTTATGGAAATAGAAGGGCAATGTAAGGAGATTTGTTATTCAGACTTGGAAGGGAGGAAGTCCTGATAAGACATACGTCATCGAGTATGTCCTCTTGCAGCTGTGACCCCCGTCTCGGAGGCATAGAAACAAAAGGTCACAGGTCTCTCCCTAAAAATGGATTTCTCGAAAGTCTGCCAAGAAGTTATGCAACGCCAAACTGTGTCCAAAGTGTAATCTTTCCTTAAATTATATGGATATTTATACTTTGCTGTGAATATACAGCAGACTTCCTTTGTTGGCATTCAGAACGGAAGAAGGATACGTTCAACATAAAATAGCCACTTCAGGGATTCATTATATTCGTAGAATAGAACCTCTAAGAGATTTTCCCATCAAGCTTACAAAAAGGAGGAGGCTAAAAAAGTGAACAAAATCCAAGCTTATGAAGATAGCAACCAAACACGAAGGATTGGAGACTTAAAAAATGAATCTGGAGACCTCAGAAGGGGAGAACCAGAGCCATGACAAGTATTAGTAATGATCCTTGGCCTGCCAGCGAACAGTCTAATATACAAATCAATCTAAAGAAGTGCTAAGGAAGGCTTAGCAGTCCTGCAGAGGTCAAAAAGATGCAGCCAGACTGCAACCAGCAACAAGCCAAATTAGTTCCTGCGCTGAAAACCTTCGTGCCCATTCTCACATCCTCCTACCCTTAAGCTCTTTCTGTGTAGTCTGCATGTCGACAGCTCACGGTAAAGGTCATTATCGCTTCACTAGATGCTTCCTGGACGCTTCGGAGTGTGCAAGGATGCCGGCGAGCTAATTGGCAGTGACAGGAGCATGACAGAATTTATCTTGACTCAGACATTAAAACCCTGCTGAGGACGCTGCTCATCATTTACGAAGTGAGCTGACAGATCCGCTTCATCGGGCAACTTTTAATCTCATTCACTAAATTAAGAGGAGACTATTAATGACTAAATCAATGGAATGATTATCTGAAGATTCATAGCAGGCTTAACAATCACAAAGCTGTCTGCAAGCAGTTATTAACGGCTGTGCAGGTAAGTTTTATTCATGCCTTCACAGTGAGAAGCTTTTACAGAGGAGGGGCTGACTCTGTACAACATCCGCTTTTCTTTGTAGAGATTTTATTTCTTGTTCCGTGGAGCTTTCTACTGCAGAACAGTGAACCCTGCATTCATACCCAATTTATAAGAGTCTTCAGTTATTTTCTTCACATAATTAACAAACTAAGAACAGCTTAAGATAAGTGACATAACTGGTGTTTATGTTGAATGAACAGATTTTGGCTGATTTAATAGAAAAACACATTCCTATGGGGCATTCAATAACTTTAGCCCCAAAGGTAAGTCAGCCATCATGGTTAAATACTTTACAACAGAAATAAACATCTCTGCAGTCTGCAATAAAAACAGTTGAAGTCTCCAGAGGGATTTTGTCACCTCATGAAATCTGGCCTGAACTTTAAGACGTATTAAAGGCTATGATATTAAAGGTTCAGTGAGTGATAATTAGTTGGATTTAGTGGTGAACCTGAATATAGCAATGGATTCTAAGTTTATCCTTTTTCTAGGAGGCAAACGAAATGCCTTAACTGCTGGGTTAAAGAATGAAGCACGTTAAATTAGAGTCAGAAGAAATTAATGTTTTCTATGTTTTCAAATGTTTAATTTAAATGGTCTAAGTTGTTCTTGCAATGTGTCCATCATATCTACCTCATTCAATTCCTTTCTTACAATTCATTTATCTGGAAGGCTTTTAGGTAAAAAAAAGAAAAAAGGCAGTTAATAAAGTGGTTTGATCTGACACACATTGCCAATTCAGTATTTGACATGCAGCGTGTTCATACTGCTTGTACTTATACACATTTTCTCACACTACAATCCTAAAGTGTATTGCATTTTAACCGGCCCACACAAAGTATTGCGTAATTGTAATGTAGAAGAAAAATTATACTTGGATTTAAAATCCTGCCATGATTGTTCTTTTATGTACCTGCCAACTTTACACATCTGGAAAATTCAAACTTTTCCCTCATCCTGCTCAGAAAAATACCTCTGGCCTTGCCAAACGAAAGGTAGAAAGTCTGTGATTTTCAGTTTCACCTAGCAACCGGACACCACTGGTGACCTTAAAAGGTTTTCAGAACTGCTCATTATTTAGCTCCATCCATTCTTCCCATCAACTCTGAGCAGCTTCTCTTTTCGTGTTAATGGAAAACATTCCCACAACATAATGCAGCCATCACTATATTTTACTATAGCACTGTGCCCAGGGTGCATATAAAGCAAAAAAAATCGATTATAGGTCTCATCTGACCAGATAGCCTCCTTTCACATGGTTGCTGTGTTCTCTAAATGACTTATGGCAATCTGAAAATGATGCTTATTTTAGCTTTCTCCTGGTCATAATGATCAGTATAGAGAAGTACATGACTAATAGTTGTCCTGTTGACAGATTATCCAAAATGAGCTGTGAATCTCTGCAGAATTACCAGGGGCTGCTTCTCAGATTGTTGCTCTGCTTATCCAGGTTTTAATATTTCACTATTCTGTGAGAAATTCAAAGCTATTATTTTAAAACGCAACCCTGTTTGCTGGGTTCCTTGGTCATTGTGATGCTTTTTGCTCTTTAATGTTTTCTAGCAAACCTCTGAAGCCTTCACAGTAGAGTTCATGCTGTAAATAAATTGCAAACATGAATTTTATTTACATTTGCATAACTTCTCAAGACAGTTACTGTAGCTCTGTTAGATTTTACGGGTATCGGAGTGAAGTGGACAGAATACAAATGTACTCCATGCTTCTCTTTTTTTGTTAATACAAAATGCTAACGTTAACCTTCTCCATCACAAATATGCAGTACTTTGTTTCTATACCATAAAGTACTTAATGCTACTTACTCGTGAATCTGGGCTCCGTGTGTCTCCATTTCCTTGACCGCAGCGGTGAGTTTATAAAGTAGTTTTTGATATGCGTCCAGGGTGAGCAGGTCGTCTTCTCGGAGCAGAAAACGAAGTCCGTGTCCCTCCGTCCGACCCAGACTGTGACTGGACGGGGCAGCCATAGTTGTGATTGTGTATTGGGCATTCACCATGGGGTTCAGCTTACCTGTACACAAACCCCTCTCATCAGTACAACCCTGTCAGTTAGATAAATAATGAAATAAAATGCCTATGCTTTGCACTATCCTCACCACTCTCTCCTGCGCTGCGTGCACTCTTCTCCAAAGAGTTCTTCCTGCTGTCCAGCTGTACACCAAATGCACTGCCCAGAGAGGTTGTGGTCTTGGGGTAGGAGACCTCCATCACATTGATGTGGCAGTTCGTGGGACAGAAGTCGCTGCTGTGGAGAGGCGAGACTTTGGCTTTGGCCTGCTTGAAGGTGGGCCACGCTCTGTTCTTCAGTACCCGAGAAAACTGTATCAAAGTAAAGGAGAGATCCACCCAGATGATGAGTTTATAGTTGTTTTCATACAGGATTTCTAAGGTTTCACCAACTAAAATTTAAGGCTTTTAAAGACCTTTTTCAGACCATTATGAATTAAATTTAAGACCAGTGCGACATTAGAAATGTAAAAAATATTTTGTATTGTAGTAGTGACAAGGTTTATTGCCCAAAATGCACATAGCATCCTATGAGTGGGCAACAGAAGTGAGTCAGTGGTGAAGATGAACGTTGTCCAGTCAACTGGCGATAAATTTACACTTTTCCACGGTAAGCACAAGAAAATGCTAGCTAGCACGGGTATATCAGCATTAGCATCAGCGGTACCTTCAACCGCCTCAATTCACAGAATGGAATGAAGACGTCTGCATGGATCTCAAACATTTGTTTGACAGAAAAGAGAAGAACAAATTATATATAATAAGATTAAATAGTCCTGCCATGACGAAATTTAAGATCTGTGATTAACTAATTTAAAGTCAACTTTCTTTTATCTGAAAGAAAGGCATTTTAAGGTTTTAATTTGAGATACATGGATTTAAAACTTTTTAAGGATGCGCGGACACCCCTGTAATAACTTCCAGGTGGGTTACATTTGTAATCAAAGTTTTTCAAAGCATGGAAACATTTTAAGAAGATGTAACCTTGTATTGCTTAGCTGATGGGAAGTACTGAAAGGTTACATGTCACAACAGAGCATCTGTTAACTAAATGCTGCATTGCCCTTTACTTATCTGAGAGTTGGCTCTGAAATAAAAGCAAAAATAAAAGCATTTCAGTACAATTTCAGCATTCTCTCTGTTTCATGTGGCAACTCAAATATTTAAAGCAAATCAAAGATTTAAAACAGGCTCCTAAGACTGCCATTGCTCATACATGTGGAAAAATCTCCAGACCCCGACACAACCCCTTTATTGTTTAGACCAACGTAAACGGAGTTGAAATGGTGCGCAGCCGCTCATATCATCGTGTTGTAATTGGGACTTTTCATGTTTGACTTCAGCAAGCTCCGGAATGTGAGTTCATGTTTCAAATTTGCTGCTGAAGAGCTGCAGATTTCTGTTTTCCAGAGTAAATGTCAAACATGTTTTCTACTGAAAGACATGTCTTTGCAACAAAACTCAGATCAATCTTCCACACGTGGATCCTGTGTGCGCAGCTTATTAGGGGCCAAATATTCTCCAGAAGGGCTCAACAATCAAGGATTTGTGGGGGAACATCTGACAACAACCAGAAAGAAAGAAAACTTCTGAAAAATTATAGGAAATTTAATATCTATGAAAAACACAGTGCATAGGGAGTTGGAAGGTCGTCCTGAATCCACTCAAATTGTTTGTACTTTTCCCTGAACTCCATCACAGCGCCAACATGCCGACTTGTGTATTTACAGCAGATGTTTAGTAACACTGAATTATTTTTTTAAGCTTTCTTTGGAGAAAGAGATTCCCAATTATATTATATTACAGTGCATCTTTTAAACAAGGAACAAAACAAAGTGTTTATTTTCAGTTATTGTTGTTAGTTTAACTATAAAGGACAGAGGAGAGGAGTTGCCGTAACATCTGTCATTTTATTCATCCATCCATCTTCTTCCGCTTATCCGGAGTCGGGTCATTTATTTTATTTTATTATTCATTTAATTAGAATTGAATGGAATGTGGAGCTCTAAGTTTCATAGCACAAGTCAAAAATCTCTCCTTCTGATCACTTTCTGCTCTATCTTTCTGTCCATCTCGGCTTTAATCATTCCCTACCTCCACACTTCCCGCTCCGTCTCTCTCCGGAGATCTGAGGAGGAACATTCTGCAACAAAAGGGGATCTTACACAACTGGATGTCCTGGCTGTGACTTTGCAGGGATATTTATAAGTGGTAATTAATCCAAGACCTCTGTCTAATGTCGAGTCAGTCTGTTCTTTTTTCTCACGCACACTTGCATGCATTGCCTATGGAGGAATGTGTGCAGATGTTAAAGAGAACTGACAAAAAAATTCAACTTTCCATCTCAAATTTGGTTTACAAAGTCCTGGTTCTGGTAAATGTTGTGTTCTGGAAAAGTTTCGCTATTTTATCATCGGTTTCTGGCAATTTACAATATTCATTTGGTCATGTTACAAGCACAGCCATAAAATGTCATGTACATTTTATGTGATTTACCAGCTGAAGTAGTACATCATCATTAAGTGGGGCAAAAAAAGGACACATGTTTTCAAGGTTTTTTGCAAATAAAAATAAATAATGCATGTGTTGCGCGCAGCTGTATTTATACTTCATTGCAAGTGTATCTGACATTTCGTTTTTACAAAATAGCTCAAGCACAGTCTATTTGAATACGGAGAATCTTCAAACAGCAATTTTCACTGGGATTTTTGCTGGGTTTGGACTTTGGGTTATTCTGACACATGTATATGCTTTGATCTAAAGAATGCCTTATGTTTAGTGTCGTCATTATGCTAAAACATGAACCTCACATCCTACATCTGAAGTCTTTTGCAACCTCTGACAAGTTTTCCTCTTTCATTTCACTGAATTTGGTTTTATCCATCTTCCATTCACAGCATAATGCTGCCAGGCCCATTGTCATGGTGGAGATGCCATGTTCAGTGTGATGTGTAGCATTAGTATTTCACAACACACTCTAGCCCAACCTAAACAGAGTTCAGGTAGACTTCTTGGATTTAATTTATTTCTGTATTAATTACTGTCAGATTCTAAGGAAAAACCAAATGTTCAAACTTTATTGGTAAGTAACCTCACAGCTACTCACTCCTTCATATTGGCCAACGACATTCATTAATAAAACAATAGAAAAAGGGCATTCTTACATCATGATATTGCCATCATCGAGATTCATTGTGGAGATGGTGTGTCAATGTTTCACCACTCATAGAACTTTACATGTAAGCTGAATTTTAGTCTCTTTGACCAGAGAGCCTCTTCGCCCCCAGATTTGATGTTTCCCCCACATGGTTTATGGAAAAATACAAACTAAACCTCTTATGGTTTTAGAACAGAACTTGCCACTCATCCACCTCATAATCTATACATTCTGTCACTAAAAATCCCGATTGCTTTGCTTTTTCTCCCTTTTTCTTCATATTTTACATGATTGTTGTCTTTTTGAATTCTCTTGTAAATATATATATATATATATAATTCTCTTGTTCATTTCCTATTGTATTTCTGTTATGTCAACATCACAGGAATATTGTAATGTAAACTGTTTCTGCCAGATATTTTTTAAAAAGGAGAAAAGTGTTTTTTGCTCAAGCAATACCAATTTATTCCATTATTATAAATCTACACAGAATTTCAGACAGACATATTATTCAAACTTCCATTTCTTTTCCCCTGATGTCAGAGACGCAATGGAATAAAGTAACATGATGTTTCCTTTTAAAAATTTGTCTGCAATATCAGTGAATCTTAGGGTGTCTATTTGATTCAAATCATTATTTTGCATTGTTGTACCTTTCTGTAGTTGGTGACGCGCCGGTTGATGTGCTCCGCCCTTTCGCTGCACATCGCACTGAAGCGTACCTGCAAGTCGTCGGGTATCACGTCACAGCTGGAGCTCAACCTGCTGCACATCTGCAGCAGCATGTCGTCATTCCGCGCCAGTGCCTCCAGGATCTGCTCGCCGACGAGGGTAAACAGAGACAGCGATGATGAATTGATATGAGAAAATCATACGAATGGCGCATGAATAAAAACCCAGTCTTATTTCTCTGCAGAATTTCATGAGCAGCTAAACTGGAATGAATAAAGTTCCCACATTCCATAAATTCATGAAGATATACCCAGATTGTTCAGATCAAAAATTAGATATAAAGAAAACAGGAAAGGCGATACTTGGAGAAAAGCAGAGGTGAAAAATGCAGCTGCAGGAAGAGACTGAAGTAGAGTTACCCGCATTAAACAGAGCACCCAAATCTCCAAGGATGATACAGGATGCTGCAGCAGATGTTTGTAATAATACTAAAATTACTTTCACTTTGCAGCAATGGGAAAGGGCCTATACAATTTACTTCATGGCTTTTAATACTTTATGGTATACTATTTGGCAGGGTTGTTTTTATAATGGGTTTCTTATTTAGAAAAACGCTTTACAGTAAAGACAATATGCTACAACTGCAAATCTAGCTTCGGGCATATTCTCACATGTGATCTGAAATAATTTACTATAAGAGAGATGCCGTTCATTATACGATCTGGCAGAAAGATGCTGCAAAGGGTATTTTTCACTTCAGTAAGCATTGCATCTCCATGTCTGAGTGGACCCGCTATCCTCCGTGTGCCTTAAATCAATAATGATCATTCTGTTAACATCACTGCTGGGACATAAAAGACATGCTCTTAAACCAGGCGGGAAATGAAATAACTAAAATGCGGCTGTCGGTTTTAATTTGCAGCAAGACCTTCTGAAAAAAGCTGGTGATTTTAAGTGTGCAGAATTAGCTCACAAACATTTTTTTTATTTTTTACACAATGCAATGTTTTTCATTTAAAATCTGAGCCATTGCAATGCTCGGTTTTGTTATCAGAGCATTACAGATTAAAACTAAATGCTTAGTCATTTTTAATTCAAATCACAAAACGGTGTATCCATTTCATGCACAAAAAATAGAAAGTTTTAGTGTTCCTATTTGAATAGTTATGTTTATTTATAAACATTATCATCAAAACAAAGTCTAAATTGTTTGTTTCTCTCCTGCCCCCATTTGTTTCTGTTCATGCAAAAAGCCAATTAGGATATACAGAGGACAGAAAAATATTACACACTTTTTGGCACCTTATGGGGACAATTTATCAGGACATCACAGGGTCACAATGACAAACATGGAGCAAAGAACAGACTAAATGAGCTGTATTTGCCTTTGGTCCATTCCATTGTATTTCATACGGATTTACCTTTTTCACTCCTTTAGAAACTATTACAGGAAAACGGGACGTATTGGACCTGCATTATCCAGCGTAGCCAATTGTAAATATTCCTGATTTTATAGAGCTAGTCACAACCATTAAGGGTCAGTAAGATAAGATTTGGAACTGGCAGGATCTGGCTGCTTCCTTCCTGTTAAGTCAGACAAAAGCAGCAAGCCATGTACTTGATTTTTCTCATGGCTTCTCATAAATGATTAACTTGACTAAGGTAAGAGGAGCCCCAACACTGCAGCAAACAAATTGTAAAAAAAAAAAGAAAAAGTCAATTTGAAGGGCAAATCATTTGGAAGCCTTTTACTGCCAATTTTATATGCTTTAAAGTTTTTACATACATCTGTCCAAACTTCTTGTTTCTGTTCATCCCAATTGAGCTTATTCCCTACAGACGTTTCAGCTTTAAGCAGAACTGATTTATGGCTTCCTGCATGCATGTTCAGGCTTCAGGTTACATTTCTGGATGCAACAGCTGACTGCATAGAGCAGCATTTATTTAAGCGTTTTCCCATGCTAAAGAGCTCCTCTTGGCTTAAAAACTTCTCACGAGGCATTAAAGACCAGAAAGTTTCTGCCTCGGCTCAAAGTGGAGGATCATGATCCTTTCTCTTGAAAGGAAAGGCTTTGCAGGATGGCTTAAAGTCTCACACTTTAATCTACTGTTTTCAAAATGTTCCGGGATGTCACTTTAACAAAAACCTTCAGTGATCTACAGAAAAGTACAAAAACTGCTGACTTTGATTATTGATTTTCAAACTTCATCAGCCCTGACCAGTGATTAGCTACAGTAGGACTTTGGTACGGTTATATGCAGCATCAGCAAGGTGTTTTTAAGTTGAAGTTAGAAGAAGCCCAGTCTAGCACAGTCTAGCCTGTTCTACAAAGACTCCTTCCTCAAAAATAATGTGACATTGTCCATAATCATAAGGTAGGCAGTTATTAATGAACAGAGCAGGAAAAGAGAAGAAATATTTTGACCTGAGCCAATAATAATTGTGAAATAGAAATCAATTAATTTAATTTAATCAATAATCTATTAAATCTGATACTGGTATTGGAATTATGGCTTTAAAAAAACTGGAAATCAGAAATCCGTGCATCTTCAGTATTCTTTTTTTTACTTTAATTTTTTTACGTTTTCTGAATGTGCTGCAACTCTCCTATATTTAGATGCAGATTTAATCTTTACATACATTTTAGAAGGTTTCACAGCCTCCTCTAAAATCGAGTTTGTATTTTGCTGTGGGACTTAAATGATTTGCATGCTGACCTCTTCACAAAATGTTTTGTGAACATTCCAAAAGTAAAGTGAGCCACTACCTTAGCTGTGAGGCTGAAGAACCCCTTGGGTTCAACCATCTTCTCCAGCACGTGGCACTTGATGCCAGCAGTGCTGTCATACTCGTATACCACTCCGTACTCCAGGTGGACGTTGTCTATAGTGAGACTCACATGGTCCTTCTTCCCATCAATGATGGCGATTGTGTTGAATTTGTCCATCACTTCTATAATAGGAGAATTACACAAAAGGCAGAATTTAGTATGTTTTTTATCACACAAGCAAAACGGTACGAATTCATAAATTTTGGAATGCTCTTTAGCGATGTTGCAAGCATTGATTTCATCATCACATTCAGCAACAAAGGAGGCCTCAGACCACCAAGTCAGAGCATAATTCAAAAATAAGACACACTACTCATGGTTTTCCTCCAACTATCCCTGCAGAAAAAAAAATGATGAGTCGTTCCACTAAATTAACCAGTCCTATGCTAATGAAATGACTTAATATGGCAATAAATTTTGCTCTGCAGCAACTTGCTGAGAGGGAAATAGCTTTCCTTGTTTTACTCTCTCTTTGGGATCTATAAATTGTTGAGGGAAATTAACACTTGATGAGCCAAAGGAAGCGGCTGCTCTCAGACTAACGCAATCCAGATGAGCCTGTTTCAGAGCAGCGTCTCATTCGGTAAGAATGAGCTTAAGTGTGTCGGGGTGAACAGGCGTGTGTTACATTCACAAACACCGTGGACCACAATGTATTCTCCCAAATGGGTGATTGTAATGTGCTTTGTGAATAGGCTTGTGTGTGGTCACCTTCCACTTTGCCCTCAAAGCCGTCTCCGTTCTCGTCCAGGGTGGGTTTCTGGTTAGATTTCTGGTTTTCCTCCAGAGCGCTCTCGCTGTTATTGTAAATCCATTTAATGGTGTCTTGCTGCAAAAAATAATACGACGGTTCACCAAAGACATTCATTTCACAAACGTGAAATGAGGAAAATTGTTTTAATTGATGGATATATTATTGAATCTAACTAAGAAGTTACAAGATTATCTGCATTTCTGCACAAAAGCAATTGCAACCTTTATTCAATTTTTAATGAAATTAAAAAAGAATATCAAATTAAATAATCCATCACATAAATGTGATTATTTACCAAAACTAGTTGTAGATCTTAGTTTTAAAAAATTTAATGAACAGGGGAAAAAATATCTGACTTTTCAGCATGACAATGACTGATCAGAGCCATTCAAGAGAAAATAATCTGATTCTGGTTTTTGGCAAATTAATTTGGTGCATCTTGAAGTTTTACTTATTATTGAATGGATTAGCTCCCTTGCAAGTATACACACACCAACAAATCAAACGGTGACAAGAATTTGTCCTCTTTCAGTTTACGTTTAAAATTATTTGAAACTTTATGTGTGGACAACCAGCCCACATGGATACATCACAAACGAGTGTTTAAAATATCTTTACCATGCAGGGTGGAGGCAAAAGTGCAAATGCACCAAAAAGTGTCAATGTCACTGTGAACAGGCACTCAGTATTAGTGAGATGTCAGAGATGAAGTCCGAGGAAGCTCAGAGAAGCAAGACATTTTTTCAAGGGAAGCTGTGTTTCTGGAATATCTGCTATTAACTAAGAGAGAAAGACACTTAAAGGATAATAGGAAGACTAAAGGAATAACACATTTTCTTCTGTTTTTATCCTTTTAATCTTTAGAAAGTAAATAACATTAGTAATAACATTATTCTTCTGCACGTCCCACGCTTTCGAACTGAAAAAGGGAAGCAGGCATTCAGTGTGTTGGCCCCCACAGCGTGGAATCAGTTGCAGTCTGAACTTAAGATGTCGGAAATGATTTCACTGGACTTATTTTGAGCAGTTCTTAAAGATAGGCAACAAGATTCTATGAAACAGTGTCATTGTTTTTAAATTGTTTTATTGTTTTATACTTGTGCATATGTATTAATTGTTTTTATCTTGTAACCAGGTTGCTATGTATTGCAAATTTTTTGCTCAGGTGCCTCTTGAAAATGAGATCTAGATCTCAACGGGGTTTACCTGATTAAATAAAGCAATATATAATGTATATAAATCATGAAACATGCTCAATTTGAAAAGGTTGAAATCTTTTGTTCAACTTTAGGAAAGGCAAGGATGTACATTTTCAAGAAATTACAGCGAGCGCCTGCTGTGTTATTTATGCTACTCATGCTAACTAGCTAATTGCTAAAAAAATTATGCTAAAAAAAAAACCTAAAGTACCCACTCCACAATCATAGTCTTTCAGTTTTAAATAAGCGTTAATAGCAACTGATCTTCTAATAAAACAGGGTGACTGAAAGGCCAGAAAAAAACATTTCAAAAACATATGGAAACATGGTGCTCTGCTAGGTCGCAAAAATAAACCCATGCCAATCTAATCAAGCCATTCTAGCGTGCCTCACAGGCATGTCTTTGTCTGCGCCGGTTTTCCACACCGTTTTTTTTTTTTTTTGGCCAAGGCTACATACACACTGTGCTTGCTCTCTGGTCTTCATGTGCTTAACCCCCGCCCCCCACCGCACACAGAAATATGCAGAGGACAAGAAGGAGAAGGCGATTCCTCTGTAGCCACCGAAGATATAAACTAGATCCCCTGTTGTAGTACTTAAAATCTCCATTGTAATAACACATTATTGCTAACTCACACAATACACACACCTTTTGTCACCATTTCCCACCTTTAACAGGTGGTCTCTCCTCCTACACTAGTCTGCTTTCAACCACTCACATAAAATAAATAGATAACCCACCCTCCCGGCTGCCCTTCTTTCTCCAGTCATCTCCACATTTTTTACCTCCTCAATCGGCAGTCTACTAGTCTTTCACTATGAGCCAGCGGTCAACGTTGCTGGAGCAAACAAAACACTATTATTATTATTATTATTAAAACTACTATTACTTTGGGAGCTAAGAGGGGCTGTATGTTGTGTTTATAACTACTGCTCTTTTTTTTGCATTTCTTTCTCTCTCTGCAGCCTCACATTTTTCCCATGCTACCAATCCATTACATAACAAACAGATCAATCGGCTAGTAGTTCAAAATGTCACCACCAGCAAGCGATCATTCAAAGATAGAAAACTGTAAGTAAAACAAGAATAAAAATCAAACCCAACGACAAAAACAGACAAGAGAAGGAATGCATATTCTATTGCTACCTTCAGCTTAAGGGCAATAATTGAATGGGAAAAATAAATCCCATTTTTAAAAAGAATTGTCCTTGCCTCTTATTGCTTTGTGTTATTTAAATACACTGGTTTCCAGAGCCTTTGGAAGAGGAGCAGGCCTGCTATTTAACAAAGTGGTACAAAACCACAGGGCTCAGGAGGTAGCGGGCTGTAACAGGTGTTTTGGTGATTCGAACCCCCACTTTATCTGTTTAGAAACACTTTATCGTGACTGAGACGGATAAAGTGTTTCTGGGCAAGACAGTTCAGCCGCTTTGGGTTGAAGTGTTTGAGGTGAAGACCCGGTGGCGCCAACTGAATGGGAGCCTTGCTTTTGTCCGTCTGCCCGAGGGCTACTATGTGCTGCTAGCTCACCATAGTCAGTGTGTGAATGTGTAATTAAGTGATTATAATGTAAAGTGCTTTGGAGTCCTCAGACTTTATGAAGTACAGACTATTTAACAATGAGATAATAAGATTATTTTCATTCACAAAGCTCAATCTTTGTCCAATTATGGAGACTTGTTTTTTCCTCGAAAGACTTCCTGCACTAGTGCAAACTCATTTGCTTTGTTAGTCTCAATATTGAGAAATTAGGTCACGTGTGAGAAATGCACCTAGGTATTTCAGGCTCATAAGCTGCATTTTCTACAGAAGTTGATTTGGCGCGAGTCAATTGTATAAATTACAAAAAATGTTTCAGTAAAATGTATTTTATAGGAATTTTTAGAGATACAAACAACTGTGGCACACATGACTTAATAATAATAAATAATATTTTTAATATGGGACATTTTCTTTTTCCAATTACATAAATTAAATGTTGGACATTTTAAATATTTTCTTCGATACATGTTTTAAGTTAATTTAAGGCTGCATCGTGTTTTTCTGGCCCAACTTTATCTTTTATTTTGCTAGTTTCACTTTCTTGATCTGACACATATTATGAATGATGGCCATTGAAACGGAGAAAACTTATGCTAGATTAATTTAATCTGTACTCTATCCCCTTTCGCCTATACTACCTTCTCCTTAGTCATACCTGCGATGGTCGTCTGTATTTTCTGCACGCGGTGACATGAGCGATGACACTGGCGTGGCTCTCCTTGCTCACATTGATGCCATTTACTTTGATAATGCACTGGCCAGGGTGGAGGCCGGCGGTGGCTGCCACTGTTCCTGTTGGAGAAAGAGAAAAGAATAGAGTTTAGGTGAAGAACATTGTCCACATTCTCAACACAAAACTGCAGCAGTCGACATTCTTCGGGTTTATATTTATGTCTTTATTTCCTGTTTTAAGCATTGAAGGAGCAGTGTGAAGGAGAGTTTAGTATTCAGAGGAGGGAAGTCATTTATCTAAAGAGGTAGGCCACTCTAAGAGACATAATTTAGACTACAGGAGAACTTCAAGGTTAAAAGCACTAAGACGAAGCACATGAGAAGGTAAATATTTTCAATTGATTTCTTTTGTCTTTTGGGAGCTCAAATAGGTGGCCAGATAGGGAACACTAACATTTCTGGGTGGCACCCATTTCAGAATTATTTAGGAATTATCTAAATCAGTCATATACAGGTGGTTGAAGGCAGAGCCAGAAAGGAGAAATAGAGAAATATGGAAGACAAAAATGAAATAAATACACAAGAGAGGCATTCAGAAATAAGCTGTTTAATAAATTACTCCGACTATAAGTAATTCAAATAGTTTTCCGAATTGGTTGGAAAGACCCACACCTAAGCTCACTGAAACAACTTCCCCTTCGGTGGGAAGTTGTGACTTCGGGAAGAAGACTTTAAATTGGTTGCACCACTGCACTCAGTATAAGTTATGTTAACTTCTAATCTTCCCTCTTATTACTTCAAATCTTAAATAGTTAAAATGCATCATACTTCAACTTTTCTTTGCAACTGCTATATTGCAAACTTAAAAAAAAATGGTGAAAGCTGTGATTTTATTTATTGTACAATTGTAATTCAAAAGTAGCAAACAGTAAACAAATCAATAAAAGTATAATTTTAGTGGTTTGGATGCAGATATCCATTGCAAGCATCGCCCTAGTTTGTAGTGTCACATTACATGGGCACCAGTTTCTCTGTGACCTCCCCTAAAAGCATCAGCAAGTACAGCTCTTGGATGATACGACACAATAATCAATAGTTCTCTGCGCAACCAACATCAGGCGTGTCTCCTAATTGGTATTACCTGTTCCTGCTGACCCCAAAAACCAGGGGACAGGAGCTGTGGTGAAAAGCTGGGGGATTAAGACTCATCCTACACTTTGAGCTCGGTGCTTCTACTTCAACACACAGCAGGTTCCCAGGAAACACCATCAAGTCAACACTCACAATCCACATGCAAGTGCCTACCCTGCACTTTTCAACCCCCCTATCCCATTTAGATTGCTTTAGGAAAAAAAAAAAGATTCGATTCCCCCGAGGAGAGCCAGACAAGGCTATGGATTGTTTTTTGATTGGACCCTATTTTGTTCCACCCCTGATAGCAGCGCTTCTATATTAGGGAACAGCAGAGGGAGAGAAGGATTCGGATGAATGCAGGCCCTTTGTACACCCTACAGAGAAAATAATCCGATGAGAAAAAATGTGAATAGGTGGGTGGAAATCATTGTGACGTTTCACGCAACAGCCAAGTCATGCATTTCCCCACAGACTGAGGCAGCAGCTGCCTGCCAGCTGTGCTGCTGGTAAAAACAAATGCAACCCTTTTGCTGAGGCAGCCAGACAGATATCTCATACCTCTTCCGACAGCATGGACCACCGAAGGTCCAAATCCTCGGATCTGAAAGCCCAAACCGTCTGCGGAGTCTGGGATCTTTATCGTCCTACAGAAAGGAGAGAGACACAACCAATACTGAGATGTGCAGTCGCAAAGACGATTTTCACAGTTCAGTGCACACAGGGATCTGCCTTACTCTCTTGGCTTGGTGCTGACCAGCACCCTGAGGGGTCCCTTGCTGTTGAAACACTGCCTGAGGAGAACTTCCACTTCAGAGTATGGCCTCAGGAACACCAGGTCTCCATTGATGGCAAACAACTTCTTCCCAACTTCCAGGCCAGCCATCTAAAAATAGAGTACAATACAAAAGAAACGAGACGAAAGGAATATTTAAAGCTTTAAGTTTTATGATCGCGTCGAACAGAACTGGACAGAGTGTCTGTTTGAAACTTAAAAATACCACTATAATCCATTTATCTTTGTCATCCAGCATGCTGCTGGATTCTCCTATGAGGTTTTAATCGGCAAGGCTGAAGACTTGAAATACGCATGCACAGTTCTGCCAAACAGCTAAACCTTCGAGGATGTCTCAGTGTTTTTTTAGGAGCGGTCAAATAAAAAGGAGGCCTTACAAGTTAAAAGATGGAACTGAACAGATTTTCCCAAATACCCGTTAAACTTTTAAAAACAGACAAGATAGCAACCCCAATGATGTATTGTGCAGCGTTTCATTTTAATTCTACTAGAAAATGTTATACAGTCTAACTTATAGCTCATGGCTGTCACTAGACTTAAAAGGTCCTGATACACAGAACAGCAGCTACTGTAGAGCTCAGAAAAGATTACATGCAATCATTATGGGAATTAATGTTATTAATTACTTTTAAATACTTTTATTTAGTTATTTCTGCAACATATTCTTATTTTTCAGCCAGGGACCTTTAAAAACTTTATTTCACTTTAAATACAAGAACTGCATTCTTGGACCACACATTTTTAAGTAGCTTCAGGCATATTCCCAGTGGAGTAATAATTGTTGGGAGGTAATCTAAATTGTTTGGTCTCCTGGCACTGAATCAGCGTTTAAGCATTGTTCATAAACATTCCATAAGGTTGAGGTGGTGGAAAGGTTGTAAGCTTAAAATTAGCATGCTTTATCCATTCCCTCACTAGTTTTAGCATCACTGACCAGCTGGAACACCCAGTTTTGACTAAGTATCAACTCTCAGGCTGTTAATTTGTTGGCAGTAGTTATGTTTCCACACGACATGCAATGTGCTAGTAAATGTGGCTTCACAGCATGATGCATCTACCACCATGTTGGACAGATGATAGTTGAGTTTGTTTGGTCCTTTTGGACAACTGCAAATTCCAGAAAAATGGAAATTTTGGAGCAGATGCTTCTGTCTCGGGTTAGCACCCGTACTGTAATATAAAATGTGCTTAGCCATGGACAGTGACACTGGTTTTCAAACATTCATGTTTCTGGGTTATGATAGGCCTGAGTCTCTGCGTTTCCAAAGTTATTCCTGAACAACCTAATTTCCATTCATTTGAGGACACCAGTTTGGGTCAAATATTTAAAACAGGACAATGATCCCAAACACACACCATAGTTGTTTTTGGAATGTAGAGATAATTTTTACTAAAAGTCTCTGTAATAACTTCCTCAAAATCTGAACTCAATGGAAAGTTGAGAATGATTCTTGAAGAGTAAATATCATGCAGTTAATATTCCAGAAACATGTTCATGGCTACAAAAATATGTGGATTTTCTGTGACCTTCAATTGAACATTTTAGTCAACTACTAGTACAGTTGTATATTTCAACAAATATGTGTAATTTTGTCAACAAATTTGAACTTATGCCCCCAATTCTTGTTTTCAAAAATAATCACGACTGTTTGCTGTTTACTATATCCAACCTGGAAAAATTTCAATTAACATAAATAAAACAAAAGCCCAAAATGTATCAAATATTCATGTGTAAGATGAATATACAGAAATATCTCAACAAAATTTAATCTAGACATCTTAGTGTTTTCTTAAAACAAACAAAATGAAAGCCAATTTAATAGGACTTCTACTTCCAGTTCTTTATCATGTATGGCCTAATTCTTAAATCAAATTTGTGTAATAATTTGAATTTGTATCACAGGTTAACACAACTATGTGCTACAGAACAATACAGAGAACCAGTGGCGATTTAACCCAGGCATGTAGGTTTTCTCCTTCTGTGTCTGTGTCATGTCCAGCCAAGCATGCAAATTTCTGGAAATGCATCACAGTAGAAGTGAGCAAAGTGTTACACTGAATAAAACACATTCTTTATTTTAGAAGTTATCTGTTTTGTGTAAGACAGAGAGATCTGCTTGTTGCTACATTTTTTCAGCTCCAGCTTATTTTTTTCTCCATTTCTCTTATTTGTGGTGTTCACTCAGCTGTTTCCTTCAACAAACTTTCAATAAAAAGTGAATCCTGAAAAATGAGGAGATTTTATCTGGGAAGCAAAATCCTTTTTTGAAAAGTGAACCTCTTTGACTCCAGCCAACCGCAGACCTAGTGAAGAATCTTTTGGACAAAGCTCTGTATCTGATGCCCCAGTTATCCCGCCTGCCTTTTGTTCCTCTGTGTGTGGTGGTGTCTTTGTTTCAGTCACTGAAATTCACTCTACAGAAACTTCTATATCCAATGTTACCTCCTCCACGACACTAAACATTGACCTCTCAGTCCAGTTGCTAACTCAGCTGGCTGCACTCCATGTGTTTTCTGGCAAAAGGAACTGCATGCACAACCTCCATTGTCCCAACAACTCTCCTACATTGCCACAGCTACAGATCCTGGCCTCACCCAGGCTTTGCAGGTTCAAACGCTGCAGTACGTGATGCTGGAATCTGACTAAATAACAACAACCAGACTCCCCAGCTATTCTGTCAGGCACAAAATGTTTACAAGGTGTGGGTGTGTGTGGAGTGCTGTCTGTTTTGTCTCGTCTACACGCCTCACCTCAGCCGCAGAGCCCTTCTCCACACATTTAATGATGGGGACTCGGTTTCTTTCTTCCAGGGTAAAGCCGTAGCTTCCATCACTTGGCCTTATCTGGAAAAAACAACATGTTGTGAATGAGCAAAAGTCCAAGTCAGCAGAGCAAAACACTTTCACAGAGCACAGGCATCCATACACACACAGCAGAAGGAGAGGATACTGCTCCAGACAGATAGCAGATTTTATAGTACTTTGCTCATTCTTCTGAAAGGAATGCTAGTCTTGCTTACTGGGGTATAAAAATGTTTTTTGCAGAGTTTTTATTTTGTTTTTCTTTCTTGCCACAGCTGTGCCCTCCATAATAAATCACTGGGCCTAAGACCACGTTGTGGGCAAACTGTAGGAAGTCTTAGCATACGATACAATAGGAAGTTTAATCGAGAAGAACTCACCAAGAGAGACTTTGCGATGACATTTTCAACTATTTTCAGATCGTGCTTCAAGGGTTTGTGTTTGGTGTTGGATCCCTCCATCTCCTCATCAGCAAAGAAACGGAACAGCAAAGGTTCATCCTTAAACTCGCTCTTCTCCAACACTGAAAGATGCGACAGTGGAATCAATTAATATCAGAATATAAAACAAACATGGAACTATGTTAACTTAAAGAGTTGCCAGATTAAGATGAAATAAAAGTTTTAGTAAATCTAACAGATTGGCTAACTAATCGGGGGAAAAAAATCAGAGTTGCTATCAACTGTCTATTGTCACAGAAAATAGTAGGGAAGAGAGTATGACAACCAAGTAGGTAAATACAGGAGGTAAGTAGATAACTCCTTAACTGTCGCTCTCAAAATGATTAAATGTCAGACAAAGGGTTCATAAGGACAGAGGTATCATCATGGTAGATAAGGAGTTAAATAAGGAGGCAAATACGTATACATGAGAAAATAAGTTAGGCTACGTAAGTAAGCAAGTAAGTAAATGAGTAAAAAATAGATAAATTAGTAGGTAAGTAAGCAAGTAAGTAAATGAGTAATCAAACTGATAGGTAGATTATGTAAGTAATTACATAATGTTCGTGTGCAAATAAAAAGGTCATGTGTTTTTATAAAACATACAATTATAAATGTCAAATATCCATGTCGTTCTTTAGTACAAGTGTTGTGTGCTTATTTGTAACATAGAAACATTCTAAAAGAAAAATGCAACAAATAGAGGTGAAAAGTGGACTTGAGTTGCTTTTGCAGAAACAAAAATCATCTTCTGCACTATTAAATGTTTTAAAAAATATTCACTGGTTTATTGTACTCATTGAAGATTAAATAAATTTAAGCTTAAGTTTAAATAAAAATAATAATAGTTATTACAATGTGCACAGAGCATTATAAGCACGAAAAGAAAGAACAGCTCTCACTAACTAAGACTCAAGTCCTGTCATTCAGGGTAAAGAAACATTCAAAGGAATCGGACTGACAATAAATCCATAAATCCATAGTTTATATTGGCCTATATTCTGTATCTGCCATATCGGACACCGCACTAGACTTTGCTCAGTGAGCTCCAACTTTCCCTGACAGCATGACAGCAGCTCAGTCTCAAATACAACTTCTTCAAGTGCTGCAAAACCAAATTTCAAACCATGAAAATTAGGGAGCACAGAAAGGAAATCCCTGCTTAGTCAGACACATATCACTGTTTAAGCTCTGCAAAAACATCTACCAAAACTGCAGCTCCTAAAGAAAAGAGCCCAATAGGGAAAAAGAGCTTCCCTCTGACATTCCTTCACTCATTTCCTTTCAAAATCAGATATACGGCCAGTGGTTTTAATAGCTACGTCGTCAGGCCAAATAACTTACAGGCACGAATAGTGAAATTATCCTGGAGGCAGAGGAAGTAAAAGAGGGTTTGATGGCCAGGGTTGTTATGTTCTTTAGATGTGCTGGTAATTTGTACTGTGTGGCTTGAACTGTGGGCATTTGGAGCAGGTTACATCATAGGGTTACAGGAAGGCTCCATGTGATTCATACTGCATCCCCAATGATGTAAACCTTGGCATACAGGAAGTTTGGGCTTGAAAACAAACCTGAGACTCATAAACAAAGTGTAGCCATAGTGACTGACCATTTTACATGTAAAGGTTCTCAGAGCTAGATTGAACTGTGCCTGACCTCAGAACTTGGGCTATATGCATGTATGCATGCATGATGGTATCCAGGAACAGTCGCACAAAGGCAAATTCATTCACTGGATTGGAAAAAGATTCTATTTCTGTACTGTGTCAAAGGGATTAAATGGAAAGAGAACAAGAATGGTTGTGTTCTTAGGCAGGATGCTAAATGCCAGGCGCCCTATGAGTACTTTCTCTGAATTTAACATTTAGCTTCTACTGAGTCTATGGAGAGGTTTGACTGAACGGGACAGACTGCTGTACCGTGATGCATGAAGCCGTTGTCGCACAGCTCTACCCCCAAGATCAGCGCTTCCTCTCTTGTTCTGCAGTCCCCCTGCACCAACAGACAAAAAAAAATGTACATAGCTGAGAAACAGAACACTGGCTAGAAAAACAAGTAACAGAAGAAACAAGAAGAGCACAAGACAAAATAAAGAAGGGTGTCTGCTTTTTCGGGAATAGTTGAAATGGCACACTTACACTCCTGCTTTGTTCCTCCGTCCAAATACCCCAAGGCCAGCAGAGCCACTCAGCACTCTACCTTCACCACATCCAAAGTCATGTCTAGACAGTGCAGTGTGACAGCTCTGGAAGTCCCACTGCAGGAAGTGTGAGCGACTTGACTGGCCCAGGTCACACAAAATCCATAAGCAGAAACAGGATTGCAGTGGAAGGCGGATGAAATCATTGCGATATCTGCATTTGATTCTGCTGAGGTTGCTGTGTTCGTTTCATGTCTTTGTTGTAATCCTGTACAGAGCTATCTATCTGTCAGGCTGAGCACTTCCTGTCAGAGTCAATATAGGTTAGCCGTACAATCAATTCTGCTTTTCTTCTTTCGTTTCCTCTTGGCTCCACTGAGAGTCTCAAATTTTATGACTTCTCCCATCTTTGCAGCACATTTGAAGTGAGCAACCTGTTATGATAACAACTACTTCCATTTTTGTTTTTTGGGGGGTTTTTTGTTTTGTCTTTTGGCTCTCGTTTGAACAAATCTGCTTCCAATCAGCTCAGAAGATGCAGAAAGTATGATTAAAAACAATGCGCTGTCAATTAATATTTTTCAATTAGTATCGAGATCACAATGGCAAATTTGTAACCATAAAAAAAATAAACTTAGCTTGTGTAGCTTTTAACACAATTGTGAAATTTTAGATGAGATAAATAACCATCATAACATACTCAGAGCACAAATAAACACACTTATCAAACTTACAACTTATTGAAGAATCCTAAAACTAAATCCAGTGCTACCAATTGAAGTGTGTAGAAAACGAAGACCACATGTGTGTAACTTAATCTGTTTAAATGCAGCTATTCTGTGAAGGCCTCAGAGGTTTGGTAGAGAAAATTAGTGATGATCAGCATCATGAAGACCAAACAACACTGTAGACAAGACAGAGGTTGTGAAGAAGTTTACCCTAACCTGGCTGCATAAATTTGATATAAAATATTAAAGTTTGTACTATAATGTAACAAAATGTGAAAAAGTTCAAGGTTTATGAATCCCTTTGATTACCTCTGTAGCTTACCTGTGCAATAAGCCAGTCTATGAGCTTGTTAGCCATGACCACTGACTTGTAGGTCCGTAAATGGTAGTCTTTATCCCTGGATAACAACAAAAGCAGACGTTTCCAATAGCAGCATTATAAAGGATATTTCAGGATATTTACAGTAACGTTTGCTTTCACTTTAATAATTTGAGACAGAGAACGTGCAGAGGAGTAATTGCTTGGTCTATTTAAACACAATGCCAAAAGGCGAACTAATAATTCCTGCTGTCAGCAAGGTGCGGCTACTTTTTAAGCACTTGCAGTTGTGTCATTTATCTAAGTGAGTTCTTAGGGGTTGTTGACAGCAAAACAGCATTCCTTGGTTAGAAGCTAGCATGTTGTTGCTGTTGTTGACTTGATGCACTGGGCTACACTCTGCCAGACCCCAAGAATGCTGTTTGAAACGTAGCCGTGACTTTCCCATGAATGCTGCGGCATCCCAGGGGGACACACAATATCAGGGCAGAGCCACAGGGCCGGGAAAGTCCTGAACTGCTGTGACTTAACGCTACTGTACCGCCTCCACCACAGGCAAACCATCACCCCAACACACTCACACAACCACACACAGATAAGTTTCAATCTCTCATCGTACAGACAAGGCTTGCGGGGTCAAGTTAAAGTCTAATCTCAGCTGGTACTGCTCAGATTGCGAGGCGGAGCAGGCCCCCCCCAACAGTAAAACATTCTGTTATGAAAGCATATCTGGCTGCATGTGTTTGACTCCAACAAGCTGAAATGTCAATGCAAAATAACCTGTTTTCACCAGAAGAAAAGATTTTTTGCATTTTTCTTGAAAGGGAACCAAAACTAGAAGACTAGGCTCTACAGTGACTGGGGGGGTGTGGGACAAGAATGTCAGAGTAAAAAGAGGATGCCTAGCAGGTAGCCATGAGTCTGGGTCAAGGAAACATCAGTTTAAGGAGTTAAAGAGGTAAAAGTCAAATAAGATGGCCTTCACTTGCTGTCTGAAGATGGGAAAAATTTGTTTTGACGTTTTGTGAGTGGAGATGTATGTAGCTGTCTTTTCAAAGCAAGCTTTAAAATAAATCATATCAGGAAGCTAAAAGTTCAAGCTTTAATCAACTGCTCAGCCCTGATAAATTACTTAAGTATAATACACCAGATCATTTTTTATTCTGAAACTCATATACAGTACATATGTAATTAATTACTAAGCTCCTGGGTGATTCATCAGCACAAAAAAGAAACTCCATAATTTTTTGGGCACTATGTAAAGATAATTTGTGATTTTTGATGCATTTGTCTAAGTCTAAACCCACCACAATCTGTAGATTAAAGAGCTCATCATCTCTAATCATCTCTTTGTTGTTTAACTGGTTACGCTTTTTAGATCTAGCGAGAACATTTAAAACAGCTGATAAGTTGTGAGGACAAAGGACAAAGCAGAGCTGTAAGGGGGGAAAACAGGAGCTGCACATGTAGGGGGCTGTTGAGAAGTTTATCCCCTATTCAGTTTTGACTTGTCTCTCTCTTGCTTTGCCAGGAAATTCCATGTAATTAAGCAGAGACTGGATCGTCCAATTAAACTCTGGTGTTCTCAGGCCCCATGATGTATTGTGCTGAGCTTTGAGAGAGCAGTCAGATCATCTGGCTAGCAACACAAACACCTCAAATCCCCCGAAGAGAGATATTACGCCAAGAAATCTGGCACACAAATGTCAGGTTCTTAAGCGTTCGGGTCAGAAAGAATTGTGCAGAGGCTCCGAGCACGCATGTGGAGTAAACACACCCACCCTCTGGCTGTGGTGCCGTTTTAGAGCCGTGAAATGAAAGCTTTTCTTCAGGCCCCATTAAAATCTAGCATAAACAATGAACCAGGCTGTAGTTGGTGAGCAGAGGTCTTGAAAAATGGCCTCACATTGTATTGTGGCTAAGTTACTTAATTGGATATTTCTGTTTCGGTGAGGGTTCATTAATATATTTACAAACGTTTCTTAATTGTCCAAACAGAAAGTTGAAAAACATGCAATATTATCTGTATTCTTGTATGTTTGTGTTATGCTTTATGTTAAAATTGGTCATTAGTGTTTTATTAATACAGACATTTTTAAGTACATTTGTACATGATAACTACTGGGACTTCAAGACGGGAAAAACCCGTTGCTGCCGTTACATTGTATTTATGTATTCATCAACAATATAGTGAAATATTTAAAAGTTTGTATTTCTTGTGATTTTGAAACTTTTTTCTTACGGATAATGAAAACCCAAAAAGCAGTGCTTCAGAAAATCCTAATATTGTGAAAAAGTTAATTAGTGAAAACACAGGGTGTCACTCCCTAATTAAGGTATACACCTGCAATGCACGCCTATATGATCTCTCAGTCAGGGTCAGTCTATTATACTATCAATGGGAAACTGCTGACTATGCAGATGTCCATGAGCTAGCCAATGATACTCTCCACAAGGAGGGTAAACTACAAAAGTTAATTGCTAAAGAAGTTGGCTTTTTACAGAATGGTGTATCCGAGCAGATTCATAGAAGACTGAGTGGAAGGAAAACCTGTGGTAGGAAAAGGTGCACCAACAACAGTGATAACAGTATAAAGTTTCCACAAACAATGATGCTATGGGGAGACATGTGATCTACTACTGTTGCTCAAATAGGCTTTTTTGTCCAGTTAATGCAGCCACGTACCAGGAAAAATAAAAACACTTCAAAATTCCTTCTGCTAACAGGCTGTATAGAGATGATGTGTTCAGTTTCCAGCATGGTCTGGATTGCCAAAGGCTTGTTTAATGACCCTGGTATTGTTGTGCTTGATTGAGCAGCAAACTGGCCTGGCCCGAGTCCCTCAGAGAATCTTTGGGACAAGAGGAAAATGAGAGACTCCAGACTCAACAATGCAAATGACCTGAAGGAAGCAATCAAAGCAATGACCCCAAAGCTGAGCCACAGGCTGATCGCCTGTGTTCCATTATTGCATTGGTGCAATAATTCTTGCAAAAGGTGTTTATAGAAATGAACATATTTTTCAGAAGTTTGACATTTTTCCTTATCCTTTTTTAATTATTTAATCTTCAAATTTCCTGAGAAAATTTATTTTGGATTTTAATTATGCAACAAAATTACAAGAAACAAATCCCTGAGGCATTTCACTCATATGTGTAATGAATCTACAAAGTTTCATTGTCTAATATGAGCAAATAGAAACATTGTAATTTAATGACATTTTTTTAGATATATCTGCAAAGTCAATCATGCAAAATGTTTAATGAAATTACACACAGGAATCTTCACAGTTTATCAGTATACTACAAATGAGATTACAAATCTCTCATTAATTTCTATCGCTCTGTAAAAGAAGCCAAATCCAATCTACAACCCCTGGCAAAAAGTATGGACTCACCAGTCTTGGATGAGCACTCATTCAGACATTTCATGCTGTAAAACAAACTCAGATCAAAAACATGATACAATATTAAGGTCGTTCCAAAGTGCAACTTGTTGGCCTTCAGGAACACTCAAAGAAATGAAGAGAAACTATTGTGGGAGTCAGTGAATGATACTTTAATTGACCAAGCACAGGGAAATAAATATGGAATCACTCAGGTCTGAGGAAAAAAGTGTGGAATCACTCAAATTGGAGGTAGAAAAAAAAGGACACACCCAGTCTATTTCCTTTCCCTAAATGGACACCTGCCCCAGATTAGATGTGCCCGTTAGTGTGCAGTTCAAAACACCTGCAGTCATGACACCTTGGAGGGCTGCTGGACGAAGTGGAGTGGTGAGAACCATGGCTCCAACAAGAGAAATGTCCCTTGAAACAAAAGAGAGGATTGTGAAACTTCTTGAGGAAGGTAACCCTTCACGCATGGTTGCTAAAGATGTGGGCTGTTCACAGTCAGCTGTATCCAAGATATGGACCAAATACAAACAGCATGGAATGGTTGTCAAAGCCAAGCGTACTGGTAGACCAAGAAAGACATCAAAGCGTCAAGACAAACAACTTAAGGCCATTTGTCTTGAAAACCGAAAAAGTACAACTAAACAGATGAAGCATAAATGGGAGGAAGTTGGAGTCAATGTATGTGACCGAACCGTAAGAAATCGCCTAAAGGAGATGGGATTTCAATACAGGAAAGCTAAACGAAAACCAGCATTGACACCTAAACATAAAAGAACGAGACTCCAATGGGCTAAGGAGAGGCAATCATGGACTGTGGATGACTGGATGAAAGTTGTCTTCAGTGATGAGTCAAGAATCTGCATTGGACAAGGTGATGATGCTGGAACTTTTGTTTGGTGCCGTTCCAGTGAGATTTATGAAGAGGCCTGCCTGAAGAAAACAACCAAATTTCCACAGTCCTTGATGATATGGGGCTGCATGTCAGGCAAAGGCACTGGGGAGATGACTGTGGTTAATTCTTCTATCAATGCACAAGTTTACATTGACATTTTGGACAGTTTTCTCATCCCTTCAATTGAACAGATGTTTGGTGATGATGAAATAATTTTCCAAGATGACAATGCATCGTGCCATCGGGCAAAAACAGTGAAGGCATTCCTTGAAGAAAGACACATTCAGTCGATGTCATGGCCTGCAAATAGTCCAGATCTCAACCCAATTGAAAACCTGTGGTGGAGATTGAAAAAAATGGTCCACAAGAAGGGTCCAACCAGCAAAGCTGATCTGGCAACTGCTATCAAAGAGAGTTGGCACCAAATTGATGCAGAATACTGTTTGTCACTCATCAAGTCCATGCCTCACAGACTGAAAGCTGTTATAAAAGCCAAAGGTGGTGCAACTAAATACTAGTGATGTATGTTGAATGGTCTTTTGTTTATGCGTTTTTCATGATTCCATACTTTTTTCCTCAGAATTGAGTGATTCCATATTTATTCCCCTGTGTTTGGTCAATTACAGTATCATTCACTGACTCCCACAATAGTTTCTCTTCATTTCTTTGAGTGTTCCTGAAGGCCAACAAGTTGCACTTTGGAACGACCTTAATATTGTATCATGTTTTTGATCTGAGTTTGTTTTACAGCATGAAATGTCTGAATGAGTGCTCATCCAAGACTGGTGAGTCCATACTTTTTGCCAGGGGTTGTACAATTGTCACATCTTCCTTAGTAAGAAGAAAGAAATAGACAAACACATACCTGATGACAGGGTTGAAGAGGCTGTGAAGACGGCAGAACAGCCGGACACCCTGAGCAAAACAGAAAAGACAGGGTTTCTCAGGTCGGAGATGTTTTAGTAAATTGTGATTTAGTCTTTCACTCTGCTGCAGGACCTTTACCTTGGCTATAACGTCATGCATGTCACTCCTGGGGTGGTAGGTGCCATCGTCATATCGGAAGCGGTACAGCACAGGCTCGGGCTTGAACTGGTGCTTGTCTGTGACTGGAAAACAAAATCCAAATGGGAAAAGAACTGACAAAATGTCAGAGAGGAAACAAGTAAGAGAGTCAAACCCTTAGGTAGTGTTTATCTTTTTTTTTTGTCTGACTTTAAACTCTAAACTATAAGAGGTTTAAAAACACAGTCAAACCAAGCAAGGCCGCATAAAGGAATACGCTTCCCAGACTAGAAGAAGACTCCAACCTCATGCAAAGCTGTCACAGATAACACAGCTGCTCAGAGAGGGCTGTGCTTCGCTCACTTTAGGTTGCTTTTATGTGGCCCCTCCAGCAGTAATAACACTTGGCTTCGTATAGTTGGCGGCGGCCATGCAGGTTCCATTAAAGGCTCTTATGAAAAGATATTCTGACACTCGGGGACGTCGTCTGCACAGATGGTCATTCCTCTCTGCAGAGAACGACTCTGAAACCCCATTTTATTTCTGAGTGGAAGCGAAATCGCACTACGGAGAGATTTGGTTACTCTTTGAAGGTGAAAGACACATTATGCACAATTTGCAAAGCAAAAAACAATTCAGGGTTCATGTACTTGCAAAACGTTACAAGTGCTTATCTTAGGCATGAATGTAAAACTAATTTTGAAATATTTTTAAGCCATTTTCTATATTCAGAGTGAAATGATCATAATACAGCTTGGAAATATTTGAAAAATAAGAATTGGTTGTAAAATTGAAATTTTTAGGGATTTTCACAACTCCACACAGTCAAAATTTGTTCAAACATAAACGTTCACATATATAAATACTTTATTTGACGTTTTTTCAAAACACCACATGCCATGAAGAGGTTTCTGACATATTTCTGGGTGGATAGTAAACTGGTTTCCTGAAAAGGAATCTCATGAAAGAAAACTCCATGAATTTTCAAAATTGTTGAGGCTTATGCTTGATTGGCATCATTGTCCTGTCGGAACATCCAGTGGTCTCTGTCCAGGGTCTCTAACTTTTACAATCCAAAGAGACACATTTGCTCTCCAACCTCATGCATTAAATGGATGTTATACATAAGCATGTAAACTTCTGACCAACTGTATGTGAAAGAAAATCCATATTAAATTCTAACTTGTGCATTAAATTTGGGGGTAAAAAGTTACCTGTTGTATGCTGATTAGACCTTGAAAACAAACAGTGAAAATGCATCATCAGTGGTCCCAGATAAACATGACATTTATGTCAGTGGTAATGTAAATAAGAAAATGAGCGTATGGGTGTAACCAGTGGGAATCTTTCCTTATCGGAACATTGACTCAACAACACAAAGGAGCGGCAGTCTGTGTAAAACAAAAGGTCAATTGAACTTTGAGAGGTTATGTCTGAATCTCGAACTGCAGAGGATTCTGAAAGAGGACGAAAATGAAAGGAAGAAGAAACTAACCATGGTGGATGATGCCATTCTCCAGCAGAGCTTGACCCAAGTGAACCCCTTCCTCTGGGTTGCCCGTCTCACCAATTTCCATCAGCCAAGAAACAAACTCACTAGGGAAAACAAGCAACAAAACATAGACATAACTACACACTGATGCACTCAAAGACCAAAGAAAGATAATACACAAAAACCCAGTGGGAAAAAAAGGTGATGAAAGTGATCAGAGGAGAAAAAGCCTTTAGGATTGGAGACATCCCACTGGAATGGTTTATTTACCATCCAGGGTCAGACTTGTCTAAAAAATAAACCACTGGATCTTACTTCTGGTGTTTTTCCTAGTTTGATTTCATTTATTTTAGGTCCACAGTGTAACACCACCGAACTTGAGAACGAGAAAACAAACCCACTGTGTAAACCAACAACCAGCATCTGATGCTTTGATGCTCCAAATTAGCTAAATGGGATAATTTTCCTTCATTTCATTTCTCAGAGAGTGAACAGACAAAAAGTAACTGAGCAGGCTGAACACGTAGAACTTCAAAATGCAACATTCTTCTGGATGCATATATCCACGTACTCCTTTTTCCCCACAAAAGGAAAACAAACACAGCCAGAAGCTGCACCACTGGAATTCTCTAGAGGCGACATCCAGACCACGACAGAACCAATCTGTATTCAATGTTCAGCCAAAGAGAGAATTTTGCAAAGTTCCTGGGGTGACAAAAGCCTGACCTGCCCAATTCTGACATCTTACACTGTTTAAACATTGATCATGGATCTTTTCTGTGACCAAAACTAACCACACTAGCCTATGAATACACTGTCAGGAAATAGTACTTGCCGCCTCTAAGAAATTATTCTATTTTGGCATTTTTGCTAGATTTACATGCTTCATATTATCAACCAAATTTTAATAGTATACAAAAATGCATAACTCGAATAAAAATAAAATTCAGTTAATTGATTTCTGGCCTGTTTAAGGTCACTTCATCTTAATTGGATCCGAGTCCAGATTTTGACTAAGTCACTCCAAAATCTTATTTTTCATTTTTAGAATCATTCAAATTGTGAATGTGTTTTGAATTATATACTTCTGCTTCGTAATCTCATGGAGAACCTGATGGATAGATGTTCTCCTACAGGATTTACATAGAGAGCAGAGTTCAAAACTTCAATAATTAAAGAAAGCTGTTCAGTATTAAATCAGTGAAGATACCCACTATTATGCCTTCAGCTTCATGCAGTCACAAAGGAATGAATCTGAACATCTACTCTGAATGATAATTTTAGATTCCTGGTAAAGCGTCCAAATAAATTCCAACAAACTCTTCGACTTCATCATCAATACTTGTAATGAGAAGCTGACAACAGCAAGTCTCGTGCATTAAAAAGAAAATTACACTTTTGTTTTCCTGCTTATTTCAAGCTTGAGATGCAATGAGCGGCATTGGACGGCAGTCACACATTTTCTTTTATGAATTACTCTCTTGCAGAGTGCGTACCACAAACAAGATTGTGCCATTTCAAGGGGAGAAGATGAAGACCCGCCTTCAGCTTTAAATAGAAAAGTCAAAAACCAAAAGAGAATGATGTGGTGGGAGAATAAAGGCAAGGAGTTTTTACAATGGAAGGAGTGGGCAGAGCTGAAGCCATAGGCAATGTGGTTCTCATCAGTAATATGTAATATTGTTTCTCATTCAACAATTACGCCCCCATATTAATGTCTCTGAAATCATCTGAGCTGTGAGAGGACAGATGGCTTAGAGATGTCTTTTTAAGCACAGCTGGTCATCCAGGTGTTTTATGATCCCACAGGGAGTTTCTCTGCGCTGCTTTCTCACAATTTGATCTCTTCAGCCTCCTGGAGATGACAGCGTTTGACTAGCTTTTGATCCTTTTTAATCCTTTCAGCTGACAGATTCATTCCTTTTCTAAACCACAAGGGTTTGAGCTGTTTGCAAAGACCCGAGGAGAAATCAGTACTGATTCTTCAAACCACTATGCCACATAACTTGGCCATAACTATGTCCAAATGCACTTTATTAGGTGTTTTGTTTCATCCTTCAGGCTTTCAAAAATGGGAGTGCTTTTCAGTCTGATTATAAGTCAAAATAAACTGCTAAAAATTTTTAGTACATGGAAAGAGAAGAAAGTTATAGAAAATAAACATAGTGACAAACTGTTATCTGATTTGGAGTTTTTCTAGCCTAGTAAAAACCAGCCCATTGTTCTACGCTTTGCTTTGTGCAGAGGGTCTGGACTCTCAGCTTTTAACTTGTGCAAAGTGTTGAAAATGCATCTATAATTTAAAATAAAAAATAAAATAAAAAAATATTTAAAGATAAAAAACAAAAGGCTAAACACTTTGGTTTAAAAGTTATGGTTCACTCTGCACATAACCTTATTAGTTTGAAAACAGTCAAATTCGGAACAAAACATTTAAATTGCGAATGACAATAGTATGCATCACTTGATTTTTAAACATTTTCTGTGTCAATTTCATTTCACATCTGATGCCTCAGATCTACTCTAGGGTTCCCTCCTTTCAGCCTGGAACTTTAAAATATTAACAAACCAAACATTTTAAACCAAAATTGGAAAGAGCAACAATGTATAAGGGGAATAGTCAGCTGAACCACAAAAAGTACCTCCCTGTGATTTATGACTTTCATTTATTCACTAAATCAAACCCTGGCAAGCGTTGATTATTATCCATACTAATAATCCCTAAATAAAATTCAAGAGCTAAAAGGGACTGGATTTGATTTTTCCACGACTGAGATAGCAGATATACACAATTTCCCAAAAACACATACCTTTTTAACCTTCCCAACTGCTGCTGACTTTAGAAGTCCTTGCCAATTTAAAACTGAAAGCTGAGAAAAGGAAGCTGATCTGTATTATAAAAGTGTTCAGTATAATACCCCTCATACTGCAAAAGGCCTCCACTGATAAAAACACAAACATCGAACATAGCCAAGCATTATATTCTAGTCCATCTTCAGGAGTTGTTAAACAATCCAGTTGCCTTACAGTCACTGACTTCTCACTGATGCAACAAAAAGGAAACCACAAGATTGCTGTTTACATCTCTTGAGAGTTATTTCCAAACCTTACCATCAAGATTAGAAAAGTCAGCCTTACCTTCCCAGGAAGCACTTGGGAAAAGTGGTAAGCTTGCGTTTCCGGTCCTTAATGAGGTTCCCTCTGGTCATGAGGTGGTAGAGCTTCTCTCCTTTCTCTGAAACCATGACCCACGTGTCCTGCTCCATACCCAGCCTCAGACCTGTGCGGAGGAGGAAGCCGTTGCAGGATGAAAGTCACAGAGATGTTTGCACACTGCTCCTGGGCTACTCATCAATTACCAACTGGATGAGGTTAATGCCCTCTAATTTTGCCAGGTAAGTAGCACCGTCTGCGTCAGTTGTCTTTAAGCGGGTTAATGTCTCGCATTACGGGACATTTATCTAGTGCAAAAATTAAAAACGCGCTAATGGACTGAAAACATAAATTCCTGGAGTCAGATTAATGCTAATAACTCTATGTGACTCAAGGCTGGATAACTGAAGCAGCTTTTTACTTTTCCTCCGCTCCCTTTCTTTCATGATGGCCTCCAGCCACTCCTGTTTCTCCTCCGGGGTCTTGGCCATGCAGACGAACCACTTGTTCTTGGCCGTGTTGTGGATCTTCCAGCCGTTGTTAACGATATTCCCGCTGCTGTGGTAGTCAGCTGAGCAGCACAGAAGAGAGGACACTGTCAGAAACAATCTCAAGGATTAACTTTAGAAGTTTTACAAAGCCATTTAGTAGAAACAAACATTTTATTGAATTCATGTCTAAGGGGACAGGCATCAGTTTATATTCACTTTGATTAGGATACTAAAAAGCATACTATGAGTACAAACAAAAAATGAGAGACAAAAGAAATAAACTTGTTTAGAAGATTTTTAAAAACCAAATAAAATTATGACAGTCCCTTTTAAACATGCATGCATTTTGTAAATTATGGTTAAATAGCAACTGTAAAGTTATTGAAAAACTATTTTTTAGAACTCAAACACTATCCTCATATTAATTTATTTTTAGTCTGAGACCTCAAATCTCTATTGACTGGCTTATTAATCATCACTCTTCTTCCTTAATGAAATTTAAAAAAACACACAAATTAAGAAGGACTCGTTTTTTGTAATAATGTACTAATTTACAGGAAGATCATCTCCAAGCTGAAGGCTAATTAAGATTCACTAGTAAACTCTGAAATCATTTACATTGCTCAGAAAAACTATTTACACCCGAACACGTTTTTTGTTTGTCTTTTTTGTCATCTTGAAATGTTCCAGATCATTAAAGATTTTGTAATCAGACAAAGAAGCATTGTGATGAATAAATCACTTAAACAGGACCTGTCTGACAACTTGAAGTAGGCCATAAGACCTCCAGAAGCATCACATCCTTAAATCTAATAAAATTCATGAATAGATGAGTTACTGACATCTGTTAATCTAGAAAGGGTTAGAAAGCCACTTCTGATGCTTTGGGACTCCAGCAAACCACAGTCAGTCATTATCTATTTGTGGAGAAAACATGGAACAGTGGTGAACCTTCCTAGGAGTGGCATCACCAAAATTACTTGAAGCATTGATGACTCATAAAGGAGGTCACAAAAGACCCAGAAAATCATCCCAAGTACTGGAGTCTCCCATTGCCTCAGGTAAGGTCAGTGTTCATGATTCAACAATAAAAAAGGAAATGACATCCAACCCAAATAACCAAGAAGAACACTGTGTAACATTTGTCCAAACATTTCTTGATGATCCTCAAGTCATTTGGAGATTCTTCACTTATGAGACGGAGAGTTTTGGAACTTTCATGCTCTGTTACACATAAAGGGGAACGAATCGCCTTTGTAGCAAAACCTCTCAGAGATCCTGTAGATATTATCCGCATTCCAGTTGATTTTTTTAACGTAATGGGGTGGTCTTAATAAAAGAGTCTTAGCAAAACCTGGTATTTTAAAGTACAACCAGGCAGTGCCTTAAAACAACTGCATGCACAAGCTGCTTACTTTTTTATAACGTCAACATCAGTGTCAGACATAATGCTGCCGCTACATTGTGTCAAGCAAAACACGGAAGGAAGAGACACAAAAACCTCTGAGCGCATCTTCCTCCTTCACAAAATGTAAACAAAAATTGAGTAGCGTTACATTTAACGTCTGTAGGATTTGTCTTTGGCAGGAAACCCCCCCCCCCCAAAAAACACATGTCATATTACCCTCTAGAGCTTGTGTTTGTTTTGGTTATATTTACCCTGAATGTCCTGCACAATGTCTGCTTCCTACTTTTGGAGCGGCCTCTGGTTCACCTGCATCCACATATGCATTCGAACTGCAAATTCACTTCAACCAAACCAAGGCCCAGGTTTTTAGGTGGACCAGAGTTTAAATATTTGGTCCACATTAGAGTGTTATTGCACATTTACACCCTGATTTGGAAAATGAAAGTGTGAAGCAAACTGGCCATGCTAGGCAAAAGAACTAGTTTGCTTACAGTGGATTAAACAGGGCTAGTGTGAATGCACTATAAGATGATCAACAACAAAAACAGACTGAGCTGATACCTTGAAATTTAGTTGAATTAGATTTCTTTTTTATCTTTTGGGGAACAATTCAAATACCCTCTAGCTGAACTCTTTTTTTCACAAGTAACAAAAAGCACATTATAATAACCATCAATTTTAAACATAGCTAAAAGCAGATATAGTGTGGTGTTCTATGTATGAGATTCCTCGAGGGTGTTGGTTTTAAACCCAGACAGCAAATTTTGGCCTGGGAAAAAGTCAAAGCACTTTCATTACCCAGGAATCCCAGCTAAAATACTCCTGTCACCCTGGATTTCAGAGATCTCCTGTCTGTGGTGCAGAACACCCGTGAGTTTCTGCTCTGCTGCCTGCTTCACATGTTTATTCTCATGCTCTCTCCAGAACCAAACCTATCAATCTCCCACCAGAAACATAAAAACCTGACTGTCCATCCAAGTCTGCTGGAAGGGAGAAGATGAAATCTACAAATATAAATGATAATCAGCGGCTGCAAGAGGCCAAGAGTCACAAAGCGCAGGAGTTCATCCAGAACAAGCAGTAGCGCAGTCTCAAGGATATGTAAAAGTGCTGTTGGATAAATAACCTTTTAACCACTAACAAAGTAATATTACACAGTTTAAGCCGATGACTAAATTGCTCACCTCTTTGCATTAATTTGAAGCCTTATTTAAGCTTTGCAAGAGGAGTAGAAATCAGAAAATATAATTGAAGTGGTGCTTTTTTTTTTGTTGCAGGGTTTACCTGTGCCATCGTCCACATTTTCCACCTCCATCACCTCAGTGTTGATTCTTCCTCTGAACTGGTAGCGTGGGCCTTCGCTAGATGCTTTGCTGTTTTTCAAACGCCTTTCAAACAGAAAAAAAGAGCCACATGGTTATACTTGAAAGGTCAAATCTTTCTGTCCCTTTATAATGGCTACATAGCCTAACTTCTTTGTCTAAATACAACATCTCAACTACGGTCAATGGCAACCTTGACTAAGATGCTTATAGAAAATTAATCTTTCGGAATTTGAGTGGCTTGCTTTGTGGAGAACTTGGGATCATAAAGTCTTTGTTTGGTAACCAGTCCTGAAAACTCAGTCAGTCATCAATGGGTCTGACAGCAATCCACAACATGTGGAGGGGTCAACACAGAAAATGTTCAGCAGACACAAAATAAACCTAAAGTCCTTTAGGAAGCCAGCCGATGAGCGGAACAGATGAGACCAGAAGAAAGGATCCAGGATGCCCACAGCATCATAGATCCTCCTCTGTACTTAACATTGGCCATGAGATGCTTTCCCACATATTCACCGTCTTTTGTTATGCCAGTCCCACCTGAACTGTCCGCTGCTAAAATCTAAATTTTATTCTCATTAGTTTGCTTAAATAGCATATTTTCTTGTATTTTCCATTTTAAAGACTGACTTAAAGACATTAGATCTAGCAATCATGCAATAGTAAATACAAATCTTAAGACAAAACTGATCTGATTTTAAAAACTATAAATTGGTGAGTTTGTTTCACCATAAAATGAATGTACTCTACTTAAAAGTTAGATTTTTCTTCTGGTTTTTATTCTACTTTAATAAAACTCAGTTTTATTTTCCAGTCTTAACCAGGGCACTTACTGCCAATAAGTTTGAGTGAGACTGCCTAAGTAAGCTAATAAATCAAATTTATTGAAAATTTAAAATTTTTAGAACACATTTGATTGTATTTTCCCCCTTTTCCTACACAATAAATGCATTTGCTGTTTGAATTCAATAAAAGAAAGAAAATGTTTATGTTGAATATAAGCAACAAATAATCAACGAAGCAGCACTGGCTGCAACTGTATCCACAAAAATAAACTGCTTCATATACTTTTGTATGTTTATTTTTATAAAAGTAAACGTTCATGATTCTACTTGTTCAAAACGTATCTCCACAGGAAGCACTATAAAGCCGTTGCTTCTAGAAATATACACATAGACAGAAACTGCACTGTAAATGCAGTTTCCATTCAACTGGAAACTGCATTTAACTGCGTTAAAACTCACAGAAGTGTAAAAATGGACACAACACACTCGTGATAAAAGAACGGAAGATTCACCTGTTTTTTCTCTTGCAATAAACCAGAAGCTTGTCAAACAAGAAGAAAACCCTCTCTTGTATGTTTCCAGCTGAAATCTTTAGCAGGGCGCCCTGCATCAGCATCTCTGTGCACGTATCTGTGATATTGGATCCCTGGAGGAGAGGGAAGCGCGGAGACAAGCACAAAAATAAGAAGGATTACATTAACACTTCAAATCAAATAGTACTTTCATAATTTATAATATACTCTTTTGTTTTAACATTTTGTGACGTTACTTCATTTCACTTTATTGAGTTGAAAGAGTGTTTTAGTCATCTCCACAACTTGATTCATCTGCTGTGTTCCTTCTTGATTCTGTTTGTTAATGTTCTCTAACCAACAGAACAGCTTTCACAGGACAGCTGGATTTATACTGAGGTTAACCTGCACACAGCTGGAGCCTCTTTACTGACCAGATTTTAAAAAGAGATGGTTGCACTGGATTTTATTTTAGGGTATACAAGTAAAGAAGGTTGAATGCAAATGCATGCCACACTTTTTTTTTTTTGTAAAAGCATTTTCTTGCATATCCCTGTCTTTCATGCTATCACATAAAATCTCAAGTGGATGGTAGCTGCAACATCATACAGCGTAGGAAAAAAAAATCAAATGGAGATGAATAGTTTATAGAAATCACTATGACAGAGAAAGTTTCAATATCTCTCATGTGCAGATATAGCTCTGGTCAGATGGGGGTCTACATAGCCCAGCCTTTCCTGTTCCCTCTCTCAGGGGTCTGTGAAAACACTCCCTGCTTCCTTCGAGCAGATTGCTGTGGGACGTTAAACATGGGGTGGTTAATAGCCTAAAGAATAACATCCCGTTCAGCCAGGCTACGCGCTGCGTTGTCGCGCCTGGTCACCACATTTCTTGGGCATCCTGCTGCCGAAATGATGAAGTGCGCTGTCTTTTCCCTTAAACTTTGTGCGCTCTGGGAATTTGTGCGCCCCTGTTTGATCAGCCTCTCTTGGAGCTAAAAATAGCCCCACATGTGCACAGAGCTAGAAAATGTGCTAAGCATTTCCTCCTACTGGAGACATGAGCAGGCCAAAACCTTTTAGGCTTTTTCCTTCTTTCCTCGCCCTTTCTCCTCCTTTTTCCTTCTTATGAGCAGTTCTCACTTCCCCCCGCCCCCGTCTCTGCTCCTCTGTGTCTTTTATTCCTTCCTCCATGCTTTTTTTTTGTGTGCGTCTCTCACGGCTTTTGACCAGATGTTAAACTAATTTGTAGCAAGTGAATGTGTGCACACCAGACAGAAAACTTGTTTTGATCATTCAGAGCCAACAATGACATCAAACAATCTCAGACAATGAAAATAAATTTCCTTAAGCCAAGCCAAGTGTTACCCTTTAGCGTTTTTTGACACATTAAAAAGAAAGCTTGTTCTCTTCTAGACAACTTTCCTTTGTGACTAAGGTTAATTCGGCTTGAGTCAAAGTTCTTCTAAGCACCATAGCCTAATTTTTAGCATAGTTTTAATGTAGGCAACCAACTACCAGACATAAAAAAGGCAACAACCATCAAGAGAAAGGATCAAGGTCTAGCAAATTGGAGGACAAAATTACTTTTGTTTTTTTACACCTTCAAAAAGATTTCAAACATTACTGTGATTTAGTTCAAGCTTTTATTTACGTACTTTGGGTGATTGTGTCTTATATCTACAGTAAACCACAAATACATCTTGTTGGATAATCTAAACAAAACATCAGACCAACAAAAAAGGTCACGGCTAGAGAATTTGATTGTTCAAGTGCTGCATCTAAGCATGTTGAATAAAAGGAAAAGTGGAAGGAAAAAGTAGGATTGAAATAGGTACGATAATGGCATCCTTGAAAGAATTGTGAAGCAAAGCCCATTCATGAGTTCAGGGAAGGTTTTACAAGGAGTGAGCAGGAAGTGGAGTCAGTGATTCAAAAGAGACCATCACCTGTTGCTGTGAATGAGGTGACTCTGCGAGGGAAAACCAAGAGACTTTTAGGTCAAACCAATCTGCATTATGTAATATTAACGTGTTAACATTTTCAGATTAGTCACTTGCGTTAACACATTAATGCTGACAACCCTAGTATTTTTATAGAGCAAAACAATTGCACACAGGCGTGTTTTAAAGGAAACAACAGGAATCCTTGGGCTTGAATCAATTAATCAAGGCCAAGGATGAGAGAATCTTTCCAAAGTAAACCCCAAAACAGAAACACTGCAGATTATCTAACGAAACAACAGAACAGAACACTAGGTGAAAGCCAAATGGAAACTACAACACCAAGGTCTAAAATTGCAACATTACCATGTCCTAACTTTGACAAAACACAGACACTTCTAGCGCTGACCAACCAGCAATCACAGTCCTGCCAAGCGCTGGCAGTCATCACAGTTGTGACCACAGCGGGCCATCGCCCTGTCTCTCCCACGCGATGTCCGCGAACCTGCTAGGAGGCCCCTGAGGCAGGCCAACAGTGGAGCAGGTCAGCACTAATGAGCAATCATTCTGGACAGGGGAAACGGGAACGGAAAAATTTTCACAATCACCTCTCCTCTCATCCCTTCCGTCATTCCTCAAACACCCACACAGGAAAAACAAAATGCAAACCATCACTCATTCCTCATTTTTTCTCTTCTTCTTCTCATCCTTTCCTCTCTAGTTTGTAGTTCCCCCTCTTTCAGGGGACCTGCAATTTGGTGAGCCTGGGGTGCAGCCGTCCAGATGGTCCAGGTCCAGAATGAGCTAATGTTTGTAATTAATAAAAGTGCAAGGGAGAAACCGCAGAGAAACAGCAGCCAGGAGTACAAATGTCACCCCACCCAACTCTGAGCCCAGCACTGACGGCACTATTCTTAGACTTAGTGCTTCCTTAACCTGGTATATTTGTGTATGTACTGGATTTTTATTGTGTGATTATTTCTATTTAGATTTGAAATGGAAACCACAGTTATAAACAAGATGCTTAGCCTTTTTTTGGCCAGTGAAGATGATCGACTCAAGATGAATAACTCCACATCTGTTTATGCTTCTGCAGCAGATTTTACACTGAAACACAACAATATGTTCTGCTAAAACTAAAAACAACACATCCAAAAACTTACACATCTCAGAACAATCATTGCTCCTTTTCTCCATCATCTCCATTAAAAACCCCAAATTCAATACAATAGGTCAATTGCATCTTCTTACTTTTTTTCCAATACTACTACTTCTTCCATAAGCCATTGTTGGACCTTGTTAACTAATTTTATGATAGATCAACACAAAGTAGTTCACCTTTGTGAAGTGAAATGAAAGTGATGCATGTTTTTAAAAGTCATCATAAAAATCTTAAAAGTGTGCTGTGTTTTCACATTGAGACCCCTTTACTCCGGTGCCTACATATACAATCCAGGGCAAACGACTCCCTGCAAAAGTAATCCAATTGCTAAACAATAAACTTCTTGTGTTTAATGTGATCTCCGTAAATATAGACAGCTGAAAGACTGAGAAATTGTAGTGGCATCATGCTGTGGGGAGGATAATCCAGCTGCCTTGCCTGAGATAAATGGCAAGGCAAGTTTTCCTATAAAACACCAATCATAACACAAGTTAATCCAAAAATTACAAGACATCAAATGAAAGAAAAAAATAACCATATACTGAATTGCTTAAAAATATTTAATTTAAAAAAAAAAAACAGATACTAAAGCCATAAAGAAATGTTTCAAACTGTTAATTATTGTTAGACACTGTGACAGACTTGAGACTGAGTGGAGGTTCACCTTCCAGTAGGACAGTGACCCATACTGCAAGGGCTGCAACAGAATGACTTGGATCAAATCATATTCATGTGTTAGAGTGGTCCAATCAAAGTATGTTTTTCTGATGCAAAACATAAGAAGTTTATGTTTTGCATCAGAATTTGCTGCAAAACATAAACTTCAATCAAAGATTCTAACTTTACCCAATCTGAGCTCAAGTTACTTCACATAAAAGAATAGTGAGTTTCTAGTTGTTCCACTTCACAATCCTGCACTTCAATCCTTGACTTGTGTTGGTCAATAAGATACGATCTCAGTAAAATGTATTGAAGTTTGTTGGACCTGAACACTGAGTAGAATGCAAGGCACTATGTGTGGCTGAGAAGCAGACACAACCTGAAGATTTAGAATAAAAGCCCTTGGGCAAGTTAAAGTAAAGTAAAATGAAACTGACACAAACAGGCAATAACAAATGTAAGTTCTTGATGGAGACCCACCTCCCATCCCTCGATATGGGACTGCCATTCTTCTAAAATCTCTAACTTCTCCATCTGCCTCTTGGCTTCATTGATGCTGGAGCACACAGCCTTCATCACCTGGAGGGACTCCTGTACCAGCGCGTGATCGTTGTGCTTCCTCGGGGTCCTCTTCAGCAGCTCCTTTGAAGTTAAAAATAGCGGCATGTACACAGAGAAAAATAATCACACCCTGCTTTGCTTTCAGGAGACATAAATCAGCTGCTTAATCTCATGGTTTAGATCAGGCGTGAAAACCCTGTAAGAAAACTGCTTCACATTTTCTTCTCCACTTCACTTTTCCCCCTCCGGTAGCTTTTCAGATCTGTGCCACCGCCTGCCGCAGCCTACCAATAGTGATGGGAACCTCATAGTCTAAACAGTGCTTCAGCATGTCAGCTACCACAGGGCAGATTTACACTCTTCTGGATATCTTTGCAGCCACTGATGGCTATCTGTGTCACTTTAAGGAGGAGGGGAGGCCCCCAGCAGCTGGAAACCTTCAACTGGCTGAGGATCAGATTACCCCCCTCCTTATTATTATAGCATCCTTGTGCACATGCTAGTGGCTGTTTAGGGAATGCTGGGTGAATTAATAGATCTCAACAAGATGAATGACATGGGACTGCTCAGATCACCTAGTCAGACACACAGCCTTTGAAAACGCATTGGATTTCACTCACGTTTCATACAGAAAAAGGAAAAAGTCTGAGCTAAGAAGCGGGTGAGCAGGTGTGAATGAGTCCAGTCAATGTGTCTGGATGAACAGCTGGCAAGGAGCAATGGTGATAGGTCTTGTAATATTGCGGCGGTGTGGCTAAGCCTTTGAACTAAAGCAAAGACCCCTCAGTGTCTAGAGAAAATGAGGGCTGTACTCACTTTGAGCAGCAGCGGGTACTTGCAGATCCTCTGAATGGGAGCTACCAAGTAGCCTTCAAGTGGGACCTCAGTGTTTTTCCTGCCTCCCAGCAACATGCAGTTCTGCAGCAGAGAAGAGGGATGGCAGGTTAATCATTAGCCGGATCTGTTAGGTTTTAATGGTCGAAGCCTCTAATCACTGAAACATTTTTTCCATCACATGCAAGCCATTGATGTAAGAGTAATGATTAATTATGGGAGTTATTTTTGATAAGATTAATAAGTTGTTTCCTTCAGCACTACATTTATGTTCAAAGAATAAATGTGGAAATAGATTAATGCTTAAATTTAGCAGGAGGGAATATGTAACAGCAGCAGCTTAACAGCTAGGGGACGTGGTAAGTTTATATAGTTTTGACGGTTTAATCTGGAATATGAATTTGATGTATTTGTTTTACAAAAGCACCTTGAGATTATATTTATAGTGAATTTTTGGAAGAATAACTATTAAACTGTACTAAACTGCACTAAAATGTTTGGAAGTCATTTAATAAAGACACTTCTGTGTGATCGTTACTGTAAAGCTGCCATGAACACAGTGGCTTCTTTCACATACGGGTGAGCCCCTCCTCATGCACACAAAACACCCTTACTCTCTCAAAATGTTTCTATTATGTAACTTATCTGAAACAATAACTAAACAAATAAATAGATGGACGAACAGATGGACTGATCGCTCATATCAGTTGTGTTCATAAAGCAAAGGAAGCACTGAAAGTATACTTTTTTCTGCATGTTTTTACAAGCAAAATTTCACAAATCTTACTTTGTTTTTAAGAAGCAGTGTGGAGTTATTCAGATAAGGTTTGAGCAGCCTAAACATGTAAGAATTTTCATAAATACATTCATAACTCCTTTAAAAAAATTAATAAATAAAAATTACTGTGCACATCACAGGAGGGGTGCGAGTCCCCACTGCCTTCACATGCAAATAAGCTTTTCATGGGTGTGTCATGGTGTCTCCTTGGAACATGCCACCCCATCCATTTTATCCAAATCCAAAACTGCCACTGCAGGGAGGCGATTGTTAAGCACAAATAAATGCCCGCTCTCCATTACTCTTGCTAATAAATTCAACAGACCTTGTCTGTGGCTAACATGCGAGCACGTTCTCTGCCCTGATCATATGAGATTTTTATGACACTCAAGCACCAAACCTCAAGGACAAATATAGTTTTAAGTGGTTGTTTCTGCAACTGCAGTGAGATTAAAATCCAAGTCCCCACCTATGTCGTTTCTACCATGAAATTAATATGAAGATTGGTTTGTGTTACTGAGATATTTTACTCAGCGTTTGTCAAAGAGCTTAGAAGAAACAGTAGATAACTAAATAGAAGAGGTTTCCAAATTTGCAGAAAAATAGCTAATTTTTGCTTAGGCTTTGATATGACAATCAAATCAAATAAGGCTGACTTAACTATAATCTACATTTTCATTTTCCATGACTATTCACTATGTCTAATGTAATTTATCATTTAGAGTACTGTCTAAAATAGCTGAGCATTTTCTAAGTTAATGTGCCATCAAAACATTCTACTGATTCAGCTAACAATAACAGTCTTCAGTGTGAAGGTTGTCACTGAGGGAAAAAACCACAAAGTTTTAGTATCCCTCAGGTGTTTTGAGTAGAGACACATAAAGCTATTAAAAAATACACGTCAAGACATTTGTGTTTTTCTTTTCGGGTGCTAAGAGGTGTAAAAGAGAATGAGTTTCTTTCCTTCTAAGCTCTTAATAAATGTCGGCAGCGCTTCAGAAATATGAGAATTGAGGTAAGGCTCTACATTATTTAAGAAATACACAGGGTTTCTGCTTATACAACATTCTAAAAACCTTTAAGCAACAACTATGACTTCTTTTGTCTTTTAAATAAGTAAAACTCAATTTCACAGCAACTGATCTTTCACATGCAAAGTGACTTCACCTCTTCAACTAAAATAAATAAAAATGACCAGGATGTTTCTGCTAAAATTTCAGCTGCAATCTGAATTGGTTACATCAAAGCCTTGTCAGAATGTCAGAAATTTTCCCCTACTAGCAGCTAAATTAAGAGTTAGACCTTCACTTGATCAAAGCGACCCCTACCCTTGTGTTGTAAGTTAAAGGTTGCAAGGTCAGCTAGTAATGATCATTCTCACCTCCCCTCTAACACAAAATTTAGCTAATGTGCTCATGCATTACAGTGTAAGCACTAAGCTAAACTTTGTGGCAGGCAGTAAGCCAAAGGTTTACTGGAGGTTAATGGATATCCTCTCACTGGTCACTACAGCTCCCAGTAGGTAAGTCGAGGTATAGTAACACATCGCTTTGTGTGCAGCTTGGAGAGTAACAAGAAACCCAAACGGGCCAGATGGAAGGCTTGGTCCCCAAAAGGTCAAGGCTATAAATCAATGTCAATTAATATTGTGCTTCTTCTGGCTACCATGACCAAAGTTGCAAACAAAGAATCAATCAGACACAGATTGTGGTGCCACTGCTCTGTGATGACGGGTAAAGCATCTGCACTGACAATTTGAAACTTTCAGTCTATCAATTACAGACTAACAAAAGGTCACAAGTTTGTATCAGAGGCAGCAAAATCAATCGGTTCATAAAAGTGCAGCAAAGTTCAGTTTTCTGGATGTGTCCAAGCTGCCAACAAGAAAAAGCTTAAAAGAGAGAATGAAGTGATGATGAGCAGTAAAAAACTGGGAGTCACAAGATCTAAAGCTTAGCAGCAAATAAATGCGAGTGCATTCTGTGAACTGGAACTAAGGATATATCCATCCTTTGTTCTGGGAACACGATACTCCCATGTGGAAGTGAAAGTTTCCCGGGAACAGCAGGACAGGAAACAGAGGTCCGCCCACAAATGGGGTAGAGTCGTCTCAGGCCGGCCTTGATGCTGTCCAGTGTCTGTCTGCTGGTCACGGTTTGCATAAAGCCCATCTATGTTTCATCTCACGCACTGATGTTTACGTCTCTCACCAGTAAGCATGTCCTGACGCTTCTGATCTTATTCAGCTCCAGCAGCAGCCTCTGGGCCTTCTCGTGATTCCCGCAGTATTCATCATAAATCTGGAAACGGCTCTTCTGTGGGACACAGAGAAAGCCAAAATGAGCCAGAGGAAAAATGGCAACAAAGTTGTTGGACAAAAGGAAAAGAAATAAGGGCATAAACAGCACTGTAAACTAGACCCTCAATGTTCTGAGATGCAGTTTGAAAAATGTTCAATCATCCTGACACTTTAATTGAGCATTTACTCGCAATATCTTAAAAGAGTTTTAGTTTTTCTGTGACGAGCACAGATATAACCACTAAAAATATACTTGTCAATAATTTAGCCACTTCAAAAGGAGTTGTTATTACTAAAATTAAAAACTATGCTAAAACTACGGTAAATGTCATCAGTATTTTGAAATTCCTAAAGCACTTCTTCAGTTTTTAAATTATGGCCTTATCGCCACATTTCCATCCAGTTAAGAAATTTGGTCCTGGGCAAAAATACTTGAAGTAGATATACCTAACATACTTTCACAACAGAATCAACCTTTTAGATATCTTCACTAAACAGGGCTGGTAAAAGATTTACAAGCACACGCCATAGGCAGAGTTGTCACATTAATTTTCAGTCCTTTAGGATGCAGTTAAACTTTTCTTTTTATTCCAATCACATAGCTTGCACAAATCTCATTGGTTGCTTGGCAGGAGGCACGCACGTGTTAGTCGCCTCACTGCGCACGTTCCATAGGTAATGAATGGAGAGGGAACGACATCGCCTCCCAAGTGTCGAGCCCATTACTTTAAGAAAACGAGAGGGGGAGGAGTCAGTCGATGCACCGGAGTGAAACATTTTATCATCCAGTCTCTTTGGAAGAAAGAGAGAGATACAATGACAACAAACTAGCATGCAGCTGAAAATTATCTAGCTCATTTCAATTTATCGAGTTCATTTTAATTTATTATGCAATTTATTGATTTATTGCTTATAAATGCATGTGTGAAAATGAAAGTAAACACCAAAGCTTTTTAGTAAATAAAACTTTTAGAAAGTCTTCAGTATTGCATTGCTTGTTAATTCACCTTTTTATTTACATTGTAGGGATTTTGAAGGCTCTGCTGAACTTGAGAACCCCAAGGAAAAATGGCATATCATAACACTGAGCAGACATATACTGTACATTGTGAAACTCTTTTCATTCATCTTGAAGGACATAATGTATTTTGTGGTGAGAGTCTGTGCGTGCATCTGAGAGATGGAGGGTGGAGGGGTCGGGTCTTCCATCATATACTGTCATCTGTCTTGAAGCAATATGACCAGCAACTTTCCACCAAAGCTATTCAAATGACACCCCATGCTCCATTGTCTTTGAGAGTCGACAGCGAGACCAGATCACACAGCCTCTAAATCACTGACTACAAAGTCACAGCAGACCAATGAAAATATCCCCGTCTGCAGGCAGGCTGCTGAGCCCCAGCGATAAAGACGGAGGTCGGAACAACAAGTCGGGTCCTTACAAAACATAAAATTCTAAAGTTAACGCATTAATATCTTTACTGAATATGTTATTCCTGGAAAAATTTTAATAAATTTAGCATGGGGTTTCCATTGGTGTAGTTCAAACGAGTTAAGACAAACTGACGCAAGCGTGAAACTCAAAGGATTACCCCAATTATCATCTATCAACAGTTAACTGGATTATTTTTTTATGAGAAAGTTCTTGCATGAACAAAAGATTTCTACAGCGTTGCAGAAGAGCAGTGTCTAATATGTTTTATCTCTGTGCACTCACATGATGACTTCTGACTGAATTACAGTCATAAGTTTTCAGTTTTTAGCTTTGAAGAGCAGCCCACTCCCTAAATCAAATCATCTCATAATAAACGTTCTGCCATCTGTACCGCAGATAGATCGTCTTTCTTTTCACCTGTCTCCAACAGCGGAGAGCAGAAGTCCAACAGAAGGATGCTCAGATTTATTACACGTTAAAACCTATAACATGCCAGTACGCCTCAAGGCTCTGCATCAGAGTAATGTGATATATTGGCTCTTTGATCGGTATATCAGAGCCACATCCAGAATGTCACACATGCGCACCGTCTCATCATGAGTAATCCAGAAAGATTAATTGATGACATGTGGAGTATTATTTTATTTGCCGTTGTGCTGTGGAAGACCTTAGTTTGCTTTTGGAGGAAGTTTTCAGATTACAAAAACTGAATCAAATTTAAAGCATCCAGAAGAGGAGAAAAAAAGCTACTTACAAAGTGCAAAAAGCAGCGGCCGACTTCGTGGTGAGCATGAGGGTCAGGCTGCAGCAGCTCCTCCACCATGGAGAGAAAGTCCTTATGGATGGCCAGAATCTCCTCAATGTTGGAGAATAAAACCTGACAGGTGAAAATGCTCCATTTTTAACTAAAAACAAAAGCAACTGTGATTCACTGTGGCAATAATGTGTTAAAGTTACAGTATGCAACTTTTATTAAAAAAAAAGGTTTTTTGCAGATTTGTCAAAATTGTCACTATGCCATGACAAAAAAAATCAAGTTCTTCTGCCTTCTCCCTTTGTTCCTACTGCAATCTGCAAAAATACATAGCTCTGTCAGAAACAACCAATCAGAACCAGGAAGAAGGCCTTAGCGCCATCAATCATTCTCATGTATGCGCCACACACACCCATCCCTTTGCTCTCCGCAAGGGTGAGGGTGTTTGAGAATAAAACCTTATTTATTTTTGTAGCTTGTTTTTCAATTAAAAATAGAATTTACTGTTGTACACTGATTATAACTTTTGATTGTTTATGCATTCTCAAATATATCTATACAAAAATAAAATTACACAAAGGTGGAAGCTTTTTATAAATTATTTATTTGAAAGTTGAAAACCATTTTTTCCCCTTCCACTTTGTAATTATACGTTTATGGGTTATGACTTCATTTGAAAAGCAGGGTAGATTAATGATGTTTTTTCCTCATCAGTCTTGCGATAATTTTAGTATACCCTGATGTTACAGTCTGCTTAAATAACATCAAAGCATGAAAATCAGAGCTCTTTCATTGGTTTTCGGGGTTAAAACAAATGTTGAAGATGGTATGCAAACAGCAAAAACAAAAAACAAAACAAAACCAACAGAAATAAAAAAATAAAATTGGAACTTTGATCATCGGGTTTTAACTCTGGAGGAGTAGATGTCATTTTGCCCCTCTGTGACATTGCAGCCATAATAACTGCCTGCTATCTAAAAAAACCCTCTCTGCACAGCATGTTCCCAAACAAAACCTAACACACGGGGACATATTCCAAAACACGGACGTGCAGTAAATATCCTCTGAATGCCTGTTTACCTCAAAAAGTAAGCAAGCTCACAGAGAGGCTCCCACAGCGGCGGAGCATCCTTTATTACCCTACAGCCGAAATCATTTATAAATAGATTAGATATTTGCAGCCGTTTCCTGCATCGCCTACATCTTTCTCCATTCAGAACTTGGCTAGTTAAAAAAAAACACAAAAAAAACACTCCTTACTAGGACCGATTTAGTTTTGCATGTCATTCCAAACTTTTCACAGATTGAGGTATAGAATAAATAAGGTTTCTCTGGAATGTTGAGGGCAAAAGTTAATTACCTTCAGCGTTATTTCACCAGTCTGCTTACCTTCACCGTTTCCTCTGTGATGTTTTTGTCGATTTTGGTGGCTGCGTATTGGTTGAGGCGATGTAGGAACACCTGAAGAAAAAGCAGAACAGAACAGGGATTAAATTACTTCAAGTCCAGCTAGATTTGACACTAATTGGGTATTGTTGCATATATTCACATGTACAAAACATTTGCAATCCTCATAATTGAAATCCGATACCTCAAAACACAGCCGTCTATAATTGCAGAGCGTTGTATTTCAAAGGTAGCATTAAGCAGCAATTGATGTAAGATGGAGAGGTCGACAGAGTGTGAACTGAGATGGATGGAAAAAGCTTTTACTCTAACATTCCTGTAGGAGTCCAAGTCCCATGGTGCTACACAAACCCCAAAAATCTCAATTAATGCTTCAGAGCACTTTCTGAAAGTGATAAATTAACAAGGCGCATTTTAAACCTGCTCTCCAAAATGTGACCAGTGTGAAAATGACTCATTTCCTGAATTATGCCTGAAGGAGAGCTTTGAAAGAAGAGGACATCCATCATCTGGAATTCCACAAAAATCTTTCTGTGTGAAATTGTTGGTGTGCAACTTGGCAGAAAGAAAAAAAAAATCTATTCGCTCATGACTGATGCCTGTCCCTTACTTCAGGGAGCCTGGGATGCATACCAAAGCAAGTTAAATCTTTGAGTTGGTACAACGCAGAGGATAAATTACATCACACAGCTGAAAATTTTAATCCTTTTCAATCTGATCTCCAACAAAGTTACAATCTCTGATGTTAGAGCTGCTCTTTTTTTTTTTGCCAGAGTGCAATTTAAATTGTATTTTAGGTCTTTTTTTGGGAAGTGAGGTTCTGCAGTGAAGTTATTAATACTTAAGCAGCAAAAGATTTTGAATTGGACAACCTTATGCTGGAGAAACATACATTTTGATCTGAAAGTCAAATTTAGGGTTTAGGGTCAACTGTCCTATTTCCCAGATTATGTTAGCGGTAACAGAGAATAGTCATGGAGAGCAGAGTATTCGTTGCCTCATGTTTGCAGATTATGTGGATCTGTTGGCATCTTCAGCTCATGAATCTCAGTTATCACTGAAATGGTTACCAGCCTTGTGTAAAACAGACAGGAAATGAGTCAGATGGACAGACGGGTGGACTCTGAATGCCATACGTTACAAATAAGATACAGACTACTCAGAACAACTCCACTTCAACACATTTGAGCATGTCTATTCTTTTAGGGAAAAAGCTCTATGAACCAAACTGAGAGGAAGCAATCCCACACAGAACATTGTGGTCCTTTGAATTAGCAAAATTTGCACCCATTCTGCTTTTGCATTCAAGCAAAATCTGAAATGTCATGAAAGGTCTCTGTGCTCACAAAGCCAACACTTTATGACAGATGGCAAAGGAGGCACAATACCACAGATTCTGACAATTCACCAGAACACATCCTTATTTATCAGTGACAATAAAAAGCAACACAGTAAACACATGACCAAATAGATAGAAGTCTTTCTCAGTAGGTAACCTGAACAATGGGCATCCATTTACCACCCCACTGAGGGCCACAATGCCATCTGTCACCCGATGTAGCCTCACAGCAGGCCCTCTGCCCTGAGAAAACTAGCATAATACATCCAAAAAGCATGTAAAGGGGTTACTTTAATGAGCAGCCATGCCAGGAATTATTCTTTTCAAACAACATCTCAGGATTGTGAAAGTTGAGAGATTTCCCTTGATTCATTTACAGCAGATGTTGAGCTGCTGATACTAATTCAGCAAAAACCCATCAACATTTCTCACTAAGTACATATTTAATCTCCTGTGTTAAACTTATATAAAAAAAGCTCACCAAAAATGCAACAGAAATTTTCTTAATCTCACTATTTTGATGCAAAGGATCCCTTCAAAAAGAGCAGCAAATAAGCAAGTGAATAAACTGAGGTTAGTGGTTGGAAAAAAAGGGCGCGCACATAATCAGGCTCTTTGTTGTAGGGCAACTCAATGCTGATTACCATTCTGTAACTGCCTTGCCTTGCAACTCTGTCACTCATGACCATTAGCATCTAATTAGCAAGTCTAATACATGAAAACACTAAACAGGGTTCCTCTCTAGGACATTGCAAATGCCTGACAGTTCTTGGAATATGTGGTAAAAAGGGGAAAATATGACTTTCTGTCCCGTCTCTTTAGCTTCTCTGTCACTGCATCTCGAGTAAAAAAAAAAAAAAAAAGTACACTCAACAAAAAGCAATATCTGCATTTGCAAATAATTATTTGTAGTAAATAGCTGTAGCTAAATGGGGAACATTTGGAAAATTTAACTGTAGAGAATTTTCTGATATTAAAAGCATTAATGGAATGCAGAGAGATCAATCCAGATTGGTCAGAAATAACACATTAGCATTTTAAAGATAAAAGAATGGATGTCACATGAGGTGTTGCTGTAAAACAGAAACCAACTTCTTACGGCATGCCTTTCAACCTCAAAATAGATCAAAACTGTGAGAAGTAGAACTAGATAAGAGCTAACAATCTTTGTTTTATTTCTTGATGTGTGCATGGCTCAATAAATAACTTACAGAGTACCTCTTCTAAACCTTGGTTAGTAACTGTCCCAACTTTCCTGGACAGCAAACAGAAAACTTTATTGACAGTGACAGGAAAAAGTGTTAGCATGACTATGACCCGTTTTCCAAGCTTTTATTACCTGCAAGCAACTGCAAAACTACAGAACTCTGCAGCAAACATATTGCACACACTAAAAAGATTTTGTACGTTTGCCTTCGCAGCAAGTAACAAGAATAAAAGAAAGAGAATAATGTTTCAGTCAATTTCTGTCCCTGAGCACCTAGCCATAATCACCTGAATTGTCACTATGAAAGCTGAGAAGGTGGCTGCACATTAAAACCTCATTAAAGTTTTCATTATGCTACAGAACAGATGGGTTTGATGAATACATTAGGCCAATAACTGCATGCGGCAATTCATGTCATTAATCAACACTGGCCCACATGCTGCGGGCAACAAAGACATGGATGTGGAAATAACTGTTGCTTCATGCTGAAGTGGTATTTTCTGAAAAAAGGTCATAATAACCTGAACTTTTGTGGTCATGCTTAGGGACGGATCAATATTAGATTCTCGTAGTATGACAGCTTCGAGGGGGGAAAAAAACAATAACAAAAAAACATGTTTTCACTGTATGAGTGTTTGATTATGATCCTTTTCAGCTTGAACACAGGTGAGCGTTTGATTGCTCGGTCAACAACAGCTTGAGGGCCTTCCTTTTACGTTTGAACAGAAAACTCCTGAGACCATTAAAAAAAGATGAGAGTTCAGGAAAAGCTCCAAACGCAAAACGTGAGAAAGACACACGGATAGTAGCTGCAAGGTTAAGAATGTAACAATGCTCAGTTGTTTGATGTTACTGACAGACATGCTAACTGTTGTCGTTAAATGTGTTTATTTTACTAACAGCCATGCTAACTTCCATAGCTTGTCAACAACACTGTTTATTTTACTGGTAGACATCCTAACTTGACATGTTTAAAACATTTTTGCCATAAGAAGATAAGGTATCTATTTTTTAAATATCTTTTATTAAAAAAAAATAGAGAGAAGGTTTAGTTTAGCAGCAGCTTATTCCCTACTTAAGCTAACTTAAAGCTAACAGTAAAAAGCAGAGCATGTTGGAGGTCACAGGTCTTTGTGTTTTGCTTTTTTTCTACGTTTCCTCTCTAATTACTTCTGGGTTTTAGTTAGATTTTTTTTTTTGTCATATTCAGTTGTTTGTTTTTGCCAGTATGGTTTTGTCATAGTAGTTAATTCCTTTTTGTTTAGTTTCTCAGTTTATTCTTGTGTTCTGTGTGTGCATTTTGCTTTATTTTTCTTGGAGCAGTGTTAGTCTCTTCCCCCTTGGTTTGTAGTTTTTGTCTGTCTAGTGTGGCTTCCTTTGTGCTAATTATTCACCTTCCCACAGGCTGTCTGTTTCAGTGTTGTATAGTAACAAAGTAAAAATACTTCACTACTTTACTTAAGTATATTTTGGAGTACTTCATACTTTCCTCAAGTATGAAAATTTTTGATGACTTTCACTTTTACTTCACTATATTTCCGAACTTAATTGCGTACTTTTACTCCGATACATTTTCAATGTGTGGTTTAGTTACTCGTTACAAAAAAGCGAGAGAGAGAAACAAAGTGTTTTGATCCCACCTACTGATTAGCAAGTAGCAAGCAGGCTACCGAACAAAGTCGGTAGCCTGCTTTGTTCGAACAAAGTCGGTAGCCTACTTGCCTGGGCTTTTTCATCACCACCAATAGGATACACCTGTTTCGCTTCTCCCATTAAACACAAAGCAAGTCTCGCAATCAGCAGCAGTCACATGGAGGAGGAGACGGAGACCACAACGACTGCAACTACGTCGGACATGGCTCCAGAGGAACCACCAGCTGATGAGAGCCCATGGCCTTATTTAAACACAATACACTCTTTTGTGGGTGTTAAAGATTCGTCGTACCGCATGCAGTTTATGTTATTCCTTCCCGAAGATGTGGAAATTCTATCTTACAAAAACTCCCCGTCCAACTTGAAGAAACACATCGAGGTAACGTCTTATGAAATGGTTATAATCCTCCTGTTTCAGTAACTATAGCTTGGTCACTAGGCACTACTGTATTGTGAAACGTTGACCATAAATGAACTTTGTTTGGCATTGTTTCAGTTCCACGCGTGGTGTATTTAGCTTAGGCTTAATGTTGACTGTAGCAGGCTACCTAGACTCCTCTGTTCAAGGGGGGACAGAAGCCATAGCGATAGCAATTTAGACTAAATTTAACGAATATAGGAAAGGCATGCAAGTTCAAAACCAGGTTTACAGATGCCAATAAGCTGCATTTCCCTCCCAATTCTTTTTTCTTTTGCATAGTGACCAGTTGTGTGCACCACCTACTGACTGTAGCATTGACTGATTCACTGATTTGTGAAGTAGAGTAATCGTAACAGCTCTTTTTCTTCATGTTGGCCGCATTTTCTGTACTATTTATTTTTCTCATTTTCAGCACTGACCTTACTTGAAGGGAAAACTTAAGGCTTACAAAAACTTTGTATTTTCTGTCCTGGAGGGTTTACTAAGAAGCTGGTTCAGTTGTAAAGCAGGTTAAGTTAACCTTGTTGTATAGGTAAAGCACCTAATTTTCTTAACTAAATGATGCCTGCAGGTATATCTATTAGCAGGTTTAATTTTGCCTGCACTTGGTTGGGTACATTATTTTAAGTGTATTTGACAAGTTTACCAAAATATAAAAAATGTCATTCAAACTGCATTTGCTTTGTTTTACTTTTTACTTGTACTTTTCATTACATTACTTGAGTACATCCATTTTTACAGTAATTTCCATACTTAAGGACAAGAAGTTTCAGATACTTTAAGACTTTAACTCAAGTAACATTTCAGTCAGTGACTTCGACTTTTACCAAAGTCGTATTTTGGAGAGGTACCTATACTTTTACTTGACTCTGAGATTTCAGTACTTTATACAACACTGGTCTGTTTGCTCTCTTCACAACTGTTCCTAATCCCCTTTTTTACCTTACCTGCATTCAGTCTCATTCTCCACTTTTATAAGTATATAATCTCCATTGTTGACATTGTTCTTTGTTGGTTCATCTGCTCTGCACTGATCTTGTTTTATCTTTTTAATTTGCATTTTGTTTCATTAACTTCAGTTCCCCTTCCTGGAGTTTTTGGGCTTAAACTTTATTTTTGTAAATTTATTTCTGTGTTAATAAAAATCCTTAGTTTTGCTCCACTTCTGCCTCTGTTTGCCTGTGTTTGGGTACTCCATAACCCAGTATCCCATTTTGTGGCAGAGCAGGTGAAGCACTTCAGCCTCAGTAAAATGAATTAAAAACACAAGACCATTATGAAGCAAAATTCCTCTGGCTTTGAATCAGGCATAACCGCTGAAAACTCATACCTAGTCCGGAAAAAGAATATTGGTTCATGCAGAGTGACTGAAATTCTTTCTTGTTAAATAAGAAAAAAATCAGACCACAAAATTGGAGGGTAAGAATAGTTCAGGATACTTTTACGAATGGATATTACGTAACATGCTCCTCTGGCATCTCTTCATCAGAATGCCAAGATACAATCAACGGAAGCCAAACTCCTCCCCTTTAAACGTTTCCAACTTTGTCAATGAAACAGATGAATCACAGCAACCGAGTCTGGCAAAACAAAGGCCACTTGCTTCCTCAAGTAAGTAAACCAGAGATGATGTCACAGAAGGACAATGATGGACATTCCCATGCTTCAAAACAAATTGCTTACTGTTTATTAGCCAAGCCAGAGCATGTCTCTGTGTCACATTGAGGTTATAGTCCTTGGAAAACAAAGCAGAAGAAAGGCTCACACGACTCAGGAGAACCACCCATAGCAACGTAGGGACCTCCAATCCAAAATAAATGAGTAGGAATCAAACAGCAGGCCAAACATCAACATCTGTTAAAGGATTTAAATCAGAACAAGTGGATGACTGAATAAGAGTACAACTCAAGTTTGATTAATCATGCAAATTTTCAATTTTAGATTCTCATGAACTTCAGTTCATGAGGAGTAAAGATATTAAAAGCAATAGCACATGTGGCACCAGTTACAAAGCATGAGTTTAACCATTTTATTTTGCAGAATGTGGAATCTGTTGTTCCCACTAGAAAAAACTTAAAATTTTGCTTGCTGGTGTGGATGCACATACTGTACTTACATTTACACTACTATCAATGTCACAAATAGTAAAAAGAAATTTGGAAAGAAATGAAAACAATATATTTATGATTTTGTTTGTGTTGTCATTATAATCCTGTTTAAGCAACTTACCCATTATGTGTAAATTCATGGTCCGATTCCCTTTCAGAAGCTGAGAAGTTTTTATAACCACTGCTCTACATAACCTCAGAAAGAAATATTATTAGAATAATCAGAATGTTAGAAAAGTGTCAAAAAAAATGTGAGACGTAAACGGTCCAAAGCTAGCGCCAGACACAAACAGCCTCTATGTGACAAATCCCTCTGTTGAGCTCATTAACTCAACAGTGGAAGTGCTGTGCATCTCTCTGTGTGTTTTTCCTACTATCTATATTCTTCCTAGAATTGCAGCGTAAAATGCTGTGATAAAACACAGCAGGTAACAGGTGGGCAAGCAGTTCAGCGCCCTCTGGCAACAACCTCTCAAAGCACTTTAGTCACTCAGCTTGCTTTGGATTAAACGAGAGCAGAGCTGGAAAATCAACAACGAAAGGGACAAAAAACACTTACAAAAGAGTCTTGGTTTTCTAAGATAACATTTAGGTGAGAAGTACGTGTTTTATGTCCTGCGCTGCAAATTGCTTTTCAGCCCAAGGACAAACATAAAGAGTTTAATTTTCTGCACGATGTCACACAAACAGACCAAATTCCCACAAGAAAAAAGTTCTGACCAAAGACTAAGACGAAAACAGAAAAGAAGTTTATTGCATTGACCATTATGTTAGAAATGACTTGTTTGTGGTCACTTGTTCTAAAGTTGTATCAGTCATTCAGTGGTTATTAGATGTGTGTGAACAAAAACTAACCATATACCAGATGATTTGCGTGATCACATTTTGTAAGTTTTACCAGATAATACTTTGTAAGCTTTCTGGAACTTCATGTGACCTCTGTTTATATTAACATAATCTTCTTCAAGCTGAGAAACAAAGCACATTTGTATCTTCAATGTCTACTCCTATCAGTAGGTCTGTTGCATTTAGCTACACACACCTGAAAGAGCACGCACACACACACATTTTGGATCAAATTCCAACAATTTCACATGTGCAAAGGATGGGCTGCCCACAGGATTTGCAATTAGAAGTCCAGCCTATTTAAAACATGCATGCCCAAGCAGATAAACATGTAATGTACTCTTGATTAATTGTGCTGCATGAAAGATCCCAGCACTTTGCAACCTTATATGTAGTCTAAAAAAATAATTAGGATTTAGAGAACTAATGATTGACTTTAGCTGCTTTTCTTGGGCTGCCAACAAAAGAACTTGGTGACAGAAAAACAGAAAAAGCTAACAATTGGGCGTGCCGTGGTGGCGTAGTGGTTAGCGCGACCCGTATTTGGAGGCCTTGAGTCCTCGACGCGGCCGTCGCAGGTTCGACTCCCGGACCCGACGACATTTGCCGCATGTCTTCCCCTGTTTCCTGTCAGCTTACTGTCGTATAAAGGACACTAGAGCCCACAAAAAGACCCCCTGGCGGGGTAAAAAAAAAAAAAAAGCTAACAATTGCATTTGTGAGAGTATTTATGATTCTCTCACATGAAAGTCAGGTTTTGTGTTTGAAGTAGAATTTTTAGTTTAAAAATGATTTACTTTGATGTTTTTGTCTATTGGTCTGAACCTTAAGAAAAATAACAAAACAAGCTTGTTCATCTAAGAAATATGTACAAGTTTAATTTCTATGACTAATCCTTGCTGAGCTGTTTGAAGTTGACATGCAAGTAGAATTAACATGAACACAAAAATCTTCCAATAGATTTTGCTCTTTGAAATTTCACACTTTACCAAACTGTGATTTCTACATTTCTGCAGCAGTTTTAAAAACATTCTGGATATTTAAATCAAACCATAACCATCACATATCAAGAAGTTGGATTGCCTTTCTGTATTGTGGTATGTCATCTCTTTTTTGGTATCTAAAGTAACTCAATTTGTTTTTATTTGAGCTCTACACCACTTCTTTGTAAAAACTCAAAATAACGAATGATTTAAAAAAAAAAATTAAGAGTGTTTTAGTGAACAAAAAAGCAATTACAGCCCAATTCAACATTTTTGGACAGGGGTATATTTAGCTTCAAAAACAGAAACACTCAATGAACTTCAGAAAAAACAGTTGTTGAAAATTCAAAGAGAAAGTCCATACGATATTTGAAATATAAATCATCCTAAAAAGCCATTCTTTGACAGAAATTATAATTTTTATCCAGTAGCTATAAAGAATGTTTTTATTGTTTTTAACACTTATCCAGATTTCAAGATCCAGATCATGATGCTAATGAAACTAGAAGAGCGAGAAATCTCAAACAAATTAGGAAGAGAGGTTTTGAACTGTGAAACTTAATTAGAGATGGGAGGAGAGACTTGTTGCAAATGGGAGATGGTCTTTGGTGAGCCAGCTTCCAATTTCAATGTGTAACCAAGCAAAGCATCATCCTCTGATGTTCAGGTGATTCCCAGCAGGGCTGCAGCAAAATCTTATTGATCTACAAGATGACTGAGCAAAACTGTCAGCTTGCTAATCCATGGCGCTCTCCCAGTCAAGACCGTCTCACACACTGCTACTGTTCATCTGATTTCAAAGCTTCCATGCCATCTGCAGAAAGGGGCTCTCTGCCATGCTGAGAAGCAGGCCTGGCAAGTAGAAGTGAAACGGGCAGAAACTAAACTGGACACCGTCAGGGAAGAACTACGGCCAGCTTCTCCCTTCGACTTCCTGTGTTTGCACACAACCAAACTCTGGCAGGAACGTGTTCGTCATGTGTTTGTCGGGAAGTAATCAAAGCCTGGGGCAGCATACGGTAAAGTGATGATGATGGTTTTATCAAAAGTGTAGAAATTTGAAAGTATAATCAAAGATATGAAGCAGAAGTGTTAAAATGCTAGGCTGGGGGAAAAAATACAAGACAGAAATTAATGTCTGCAGCCAGAGAGACACTCACTGGAGTCTTTAAACCTCTACAGTAAATCCTATTCAGCAACATAATTAGATCATTTAGAGAGAGTTTCCCATCAAGTCGAGCAGGACAGAATTGCAGCAGCTGAACTCTGACATGAAGGCTGCTCACAGAGCTACTGCTAAGCCCAGAATTGTTCATACTCCTCAGACTGACTTAAAGTAATCCTTTAATTTGACCACCATGTTTCTTCTGATTGGAAATAATATTACAGTTTTGGAATGGCAGGACCAGACTTAACTGAATTTGGAACCAAACATTAGGGTAATGGGAAGGAGACCTGTTTCCGACCTGAAAGAACTGGAGCTCGGTGCAAAGATAAATAAATCACCAAGAACCCCCCTGGAAACATGTAAAAAGTTAGTCAGCAGTTATTAAAGAGGTTTGATTGCTGTAATGCCAAAATAATTTTCCCTTGTTTATTAAATAGGCAATAAATCATTTTCACCTTGCCTTTCAACATGGATTTTTTTCTCTTTCACAAATAACACCGTTCCTATATTGCCTTATTCTCATTTGTGAGATAACTGACTCATATCCTATCAGGAAAAAAAACTAGATTGAAAATAATTCTGACTCTCGCAGGACCATAAAAGAATTATGAGCTTTTGTCAAAAAACCTTGTAAAACACAGTGGTGGAGGCATAATTCTGTAGGGATCCTTTTATTCAGAGAGACAGGGAAGCTGGTCATATTTAGTGGGAGGATGGATGCAGCCATAAGCACAGGCAATAGAAAAAAAAAGTTTGAGGCCAAGAGACTTGAAACTGGAAGAAGAGTGTCTTTTCAAGCAAGATAATACAAGGGAACTCAGTAAAAAGGTATGTTGTTGTTTTTTAAGCAATGTATATTTTTTTTACAAGTATGCACACTTTGTTGATATGCAATCCTACTTGAAGTTTTACAGTTGTGACTATAATGTGGCAAAATGTGGAGTTCAAGGAGAAAACTAGCCTGGCCATTGTCTTTCTGTGCAATACGAAAAAATCTCACACACAACGCAGTCTGGGCTTTTTTCCCTTCACTTAGATTCCCTCCAGTAGATATAACGGGCCAATGAGCGAACCGAAGGAGAAGTTGTGAACGACGTCCTTGATTTTTTGTGCTGTTTCAGAATTGTAATAGGCTGTAGTTTTAGAAATGGCAGCTGAGGAAGTGAAGGAAGCAGTACAGTCTGTTTTGGCCACGCTTCCAAATATTGAATTAACATCAGCATTCGCCTTGTTCAGCTCAGCTCTTCTCTCTCTGTAGTTGAAGATGGTTGTTTACAGTTCAGGCAATTTCCAGTAAGCTTCATAGCCTTGAACTGGCACATACACCACAGGCAAATTTTAGCAATTGAGTCAAATGTAAAACCTTAGAGTTTGTGCCTCCAGGGAGCAATCACTTCTCATAAGCCAAAAAATGACGCAAATAGTGTAGGATAAGTGGCTGGTTTAGGTGAACGCTTACATTAGCACAATTTCAGTTAGTATTTCAATCTATTTTTGTATCCTATAAAAATGGCAATGTTCAGGAGTACACTCTCTGCACAAACATCTGAGCAAGTGTGCGAATGTCTTTGACATAAGTGTGGAAAACACAGTCCCTTGTGAGGATGGCCCTGCTACCCCCATCCTGACAAGTGTTTGCTGCCACTGTTTTATGCCATGTGACCAGACACCTGCCACAGGCCAAATCAAAGGCCGCCTTCTCCTCTGGGCTTATAGACAGCAGCACCTCTCTACAGAGAGTGTGGTGCTGTAAAGTGCGGGAGTTATAAGTTTGCATGTGTGCTCTCAAGCAGGAAGTATGTAGCACAATGTAAAGACGGGGAGGTCCAGGAAGGAAGGAAATCCTGCTTCAAAACTGGCATCTGTGAGGAAGAAAAACCGAAGCACTCAATCCACGGTAAAGCCCCACAGGAGAGAGGGACAGGACTAAAAAGAACAGATATTACACACATCAAAGATTCAACTCAAGCAGTTTGTTCCATGAATTAATAATTTTTTCACAAATACAGGAACCCACTTTTGGCAAAATTACATTTAAAAACTTACTAAATCTCTAATCTTGCATTGTGTTTCTGTGTTTGTAATGATGTAGAGCACTTTGAAATGCCTTGCTGCTGAAATGTGCTATACAAATAAAATTTGATTGATTGATTAATCTCAGCATCTAGATGAAGGATTATTCATTATTTCAACCATTCGAGACTCAAGCCTGATCCAAAAATCTCTGAAGGAGAGGAAATCTTACTTACTAAAATCAGTCCTCAGGATCCAAAAAGGCAAGTTTGATGATACTTACATTGATGTAAACCTGCACTGTAGAATGCATCCTCTGTCAAATTAGAAAAGTATCAGGCAAAACAAAAGGCACACTATGAAAAAAAAGTCATTTTGGAGTCATAGATTCATATTGTAAAATGTGGGTTACTTAATGTGGAGACTGTGAAATTGAAATGCAAGTGTGCCACTTCATTGAGTTCAGAGGCCTCACAGGGGAGACAGACATAGGAGAGGGCCTAACTGGATACATGGAGCAAATCTAATTAAAAAAGGTTTAAAGAAAGAAAAACAACACATCTCACCTTGCTTCCCTTTCACCTCTGCTCTCAACACCTGGGAGATTATTTAGCTGGAACTGACTTTCATTTAGTTTGGATTGTGAACAGAGGTCAGGATCCAACGCAGCAACACAAAACCATACAGCTCTAACTTCACAGGCACAAAGTAGAAATTTTATAAGGAGAAAGCCGGAAAGCACTCCTCAGTTTCCAAAAATGTGGACGGACAAAAATTTGTGGAGTGCTGCTATGGGGATACAAATAAAGCCAGACATGAAAAAACAACTGTGAAGCATTTAAAATTGTTCAGGTTTGAAGAGTTTAACACTCGACTCCTCCACACCTATAGTGTGTTGTTATACACGGGGAAAAAAGGATAAAACATGTACAGAATCTAACACTGCCATGTGGGGTGGAGCTGCATTGTAGAGTGTGCTTATATATATACTTTTCAATAAAACAAACAGAAGGAAAATTTAGCTATTTTTAGTTCTAACTAAAAAAGTTAACATTAAAGGTGAACATTGTGACAACATTTGGAACATTTTGGCAACGTTTGGTTGTAAAAGGTTATTACTTGATGACAATCTGAGGGAAAGAACCTGATTAATGTCAGTCAGTAAGCTGCTTCCTGGCCAATGCTGTTCTATGACACTGAAGTTGTTGGGGGTTTTGTTTTTTTCCAAATTTGAATGTAATTTGGTTACAGCAATATTGTACCAAAGCATGACAATCTAACAAAAATGTAAGTGATATGCATTTTATATAATCGCAAAAAACAATAATTGGTCATAGAAATCAAGGTATTTTTATTCCAAAATCAGCTTTCAAAGATTATAGCAGAGAACCTTATGACAGCCAGATGGAAAAGAATTAATAGCAGTTAAATTAATTGGTTATTATTATGACTAAATATGATTACTATTATAACTTTATTATATCTGTGAAGAGATCGCACCTACCTCCTCTTTGTGATCTCTAATATAATAGAATCAGTATTTTGGTTACTTGTGCTTTCTTAAATACATCTTCAACCCAAAAGATCCTTTTACTTAACACACAAATGCCATTTGTGCTGTTTCTGAAGAAAAAAAAACTGGATGGTAAGTAAAGTATTGTGCAGCAATCATGAGTTTTGAAAAAAAAAAAGGAAGTAATTAGGGAATTAAAACAGGAGCAATCAAGGTCCATTATGACGACAAACTGATGCAAGTTAATGTTTAACATCATGCTCTGGGAATACAGCACTCAATTTTAGTTTTAATCCCCGCTTCCCTAAACTAGTTTCGTAAAATGATTTATTGACCCTAAAAGACAACAGCATATGATGTCATTCATACCTAAGAAGTTATGACTTCTTTTATTCTAGCATCTAAAAACTCAAACAACATCTCAAAATATTTGTCACTTTTAATGACTGAAATATTGACCAAGCTGCTGGCCCATCCATTCTGCTTTCTGCTTTCCAGTTATATGAGATAAAGTCAGAGGCGACAGATCAAGGAGGGAAATCCAACTATTCTTTTTCCGACATTCTCCTAGTCGGAAAAAGACTAGTGACATTCTCCAATACATTTTAAATTTTTCAAAAGTGCTAACAGAACAGAAGGAATACTTAGACACTTCAGTGAGTTTGGCCCCAAGCAGAAGGCCTAAACCATCAGGTGCCTGAACCACTTTACCTGACTTCTTTCAATGCAGAGGAAAAGCTTCTCACCACATCTCCAAGGTTGGGTGCAGTATCTCTAAAGCAAAGGTCTGCAACCTCTGGCTCTTTGGACCTTCATCAACTTGGCATTTAATAACAAGCTAATAATGAATAATCAATACACATTTTTAAATAGAGATAAACATAGATAGATATGACGACAAATGCAGGTTTAACAACATGATAGAATAAAAGGCATCCATCTTCTTTTTGCCTTTTTCCCCTTTACATTAAAAGAGTAGAAATAAAATTCCTATTGTAGATTGTAGATTTTTACTAAAAAAATCTGAACTTGTCTCCGAGTTTAAGACGGTTGCAAAGTAACATTTGTGGCTCTT